>NC_133426.1:103574285-104185000 GCF_049350105.2 Macaca mulatta
ATAGCTTACCTAAATTTTCAATAAAGCAGAAATTTAGGGACTTGTATTTTTCACTTAAATAGTTTGGTGAATGTTACCTGTAATTGAATTGAAAATTAGTTTTTTTTCTCTAGGTTTAAGCAAAAGTTAGAGAGTAGTCCAGAATATTCAAGTGGCTTAAACAATGCACATTATACACAACTAGGTCATTCATCCTTTTGCTCACAATATGGGCAACGGGACACATGATCACAGAATAAGATCAAGAAATAACAGTTGATATTAAAATGATTAAAAATCTCATTTACCCAAAACGGCTGCTATAAATGGAGATTACTCTCACAATTGCTATAGAAAACAATTAATATTCATGTGCACATACAGTTTTATTTACAAATACCAGATAGTTTACAGTGTACTTCGTTTTAAACAACTGCCATAAATGAAAATCACTTTTGTTACTACTATAGAGAGCTGCATTAATAATCATATGTAGACACAGTTGAAGTTCTGAATATTAGTGAGTGTAACAAGTAATTTGTCCTAACGTACATCCTTATAAAAGGAAATTACTTTCACAACTATTTGAGAGCTTACTTACTAATCAAACATAGATACAGTTTTTGTTACTAATATTACAGTTTATTGTGTAATACTTGAAAATAATTGTACTCTAAAAACAGTTATTTTTGACAATTTTTGAAAACCAAATGCTTAACATAAGCCACAAAATGTTTGCACCATAACAAGACTTTCTAAATGCTGTTTACTAAAACATGAATTTGGAGCAATAATTTTTTTTTAATGATCGGATACCAGCAATGCTTATATTCTCTTCCAGAAAGGCATGGGGGTGAGTCAATAACATTTCCATTGGTCTAAAAGCAGGGCTGTCTGCCAGAGTCTGCACTCATAAGCAGCCTGTTGGCCATATTTAGCAGAGGAGCCTGCAGTTGATTAGCTGTGCTCTGATGATAAATATCCTATCATTGCCACCAAGGAAAATCACTACAGTGTAGAGAACTTGTAAGACTATACTGTAATTCATGTTAACCAAGCTAGAATATGCACATGTGAAAACCCTTAATATGAAGATCTGGTTTAGTGACATATATCCTCATGGAATTTCGTTAATAGCTGATCCTCACTGCACTTAACTCAGCCATTTTGAAGGTGATTATCCAGTTTCTGGGTTATCCATGTACTGCGTTTTCTCCTACCACTTCCTTTGGCTGACATCCCTTTGACCATTTCACTGTTCATTAGCACCTGCAAAGGATAACTGAAAGCAGATGAACTCAAACCACTCAATTATGCTTCTCATTAGCAACTCTACCGAAGGGTTCTGTCCAGGAGGTGGTTGCAACTATTAGGTAAAATTAGGTTTCTGGATTATCAGTGGGTTTCAATTATCCACGTTGTTTCTGTCCCTTATGACCCTGCATAATCCAGAGTTGGCCACATATGCATTATTTGCCTTGCCATATGGAGAAAAGAGTGGGTCTTTAATAGGAAAATTAAAGATACTGGCTCTCTGTTAATGCTGTTTCTGTTGAGAATTTTCTCCCTAGTTCCTCTTTTGTATAGCTAACTGAAAAGTACATGAGGCTGTGAGAATCCACATTAATTATTCATTTAATTATTATTGTAATTGGTAAAACCCTGAAAGTAATCTTATGGACATGTGGATATTTAGCCACGTTTCTCACATTTGAAGAGTTTTATGTGAAAGTTTAAAATACTTAATTTGGCAACTCATTACTTATACAAATCTCAATAAGAAATAGTGTTGTCAGGAAGTGCCAGTAATAATGCTGTTGGAAGTTTATTCTGTGATGCGGGAACAAGGGTGAGTCTCCAGGGAAAATAAGACTTGTATATCTTTCTAAATCATGAAATCCTTTAGTCTAT
This sequence comes from Macaca mulatta, assembly GCF_049350105.2. Lineage (NCBI taxonomy): Eukaryota > Metazoa > Chordata > Mammalia > Primates > Cercopithecidae > Macaca > Macaca mulatta. The sequence goes on from NC_133426.1 coordinate 103,576,176, forward strand.
TGTAATCTTTGTTGTTCCACGCATTCAAACATTTGTATTATAACAGTATTACACATTTTAGAAAATAGGGATGATCATAATTCCACCAGTGATAACCCGTTTCCATTTTGTGTTGTATGCTTGTAGAACTTTTCTGTTCAGAAATTGATTAACCCATCACCCTCCAAGAGGGGTCACATGTAATGCTGGGTTTTTTGTTTGTTTGTTTGTTTTCTTTTTGTTTGTTTTGAGACAGGGTCTCACTGTCACCCAGGCTGGAGTGCAGTGGCACGATCATAGGCACTGCAGCCTCCAACTCCTGGACTCAGGTGGGAGGCTGAAACTCCCACCTCAGGCTCCCAAGTAACTGGGACTACAGGCATGCACCACCACACCCGGATATATATATACATGTAATCTTGCTATGTGGCCCAGGCTGGTCTCGAGCTCCTGAGCTCAAGCAATCCTCCCATCTTGGCCTCACAAGGTGCTAGGATTACAGGTGTGAGCCACCAGCCTGGCCTGTAATGCTGTTCTCTAACTTCTTTTTTTTTTCTGTCAATATGATGGAAAAAAATGTAGGTAGGTTTTTTGTGCTAATATATACACTTCTACAATATCCTTTCAATTGGCACTCTAGTACTCCATTGTATGAGCGTGCCATAATTTACTTAAATACTCTAGGTTTGGATATCTAAATTGTTTCCAATTTGAGTTACAATAGCCACAAGAAACACTCTAGGATATAAACCTGCACATTCTTAATATTCTTGTTCAAAGGATATGGATGTGTCTCCAAACACATTTTTTGCTTGCCAAATGCCCTACCTAATTTTAGCCATACTTAGATTGTACAGATTTGTTATGAGTGAAAACAGCAACATACTCCTTATGATTTAACAATCAGGATACAGTGTAACTTCTGAAAGGGGTTTAGTTTAATATGGTACTGTCACACTGATCTTGTTTTCACTATAGTTTCTATTTTATGCACATATAGATATTTAATCTTTACAGTTTACTGATATCAATTTAAGAGGACAGCTTGGCACCAAGAATACTTAATTTCTCTCAGTGAATTATCACAATAAAACCCTAACTGAATTTATTTTAATGAGCACAATCTATAATGATAATTTTATTATTTCTTTGATATATCATTTGTACAGCTTTCTGTATGTCAATTGTAACTCAATTAAGCTTTCTTTCTTTTTTAAATTCCATTGGCTGTATCTTCAAAATATATTCTCCATCCAACTAGTTCTTAAAACCTCCACTACAGGCCAGGCACAGTGGCTCATACTTGTAATCCCAGCACTTTGGGAGGCTGAGGCAGGTGGATCACGAGGTCAAGAGTTCAAGACCAGCCTGGCCAAGATGGTGAAACCCTGTCTCTGCTAAAAATACAAAAATTAGCCAGGTGTGGTGGCGGGCACCTGTAATCCTAGTTACTCAGGAGGCTGAGGCAGAGAATTGCTTAAACCCAGGAGTCAGAGGTTGCAGTGAGCTGAGATCGCACCACTGCACTCCAGCCTGGGCGACAGAGTGAGACTCCGTCTCAAGAAAAAAAAAAACAAAACTTCAAGGTTCAAGGCATCATCATCTATTCCCTTGGATTACTGTAGTAGTCTCTTAGCTGGTCTCCCTGCTTCAGCCTTTGTCCTCCTTTGGATAAACAATCCACTGCAATGAGCTCAGTGTGCTCTGTATCTTTCACTCATCCACTCTGGAACATCTCATAAACATTTCTTAAACCTCACACACCTAACTTATTCAGTCAACAAATATTTATCAAGAGCCTATTATATTACAGACAGTGTTGTATATTATAGGCATGTATCAATGAACAAAACAAGACTTTCTACCCTAGTAGAGTTTCCATTCTCTGTGGGAGGGAGCAAGTACATCATAGTAAATAATTTGTGAAGTATATGTTAGAAAGCAATAATGCTATAGGAAAATATAGAGCAAGAATGTAGGATTGAGAGTGTTTGCATGAATTTATAAGTGCTGTGTCTGTGTGTGCCTCTGTGTGTGTGTGTGTGTGTGCGCGCGCAATTTCACTACTGTTCCTTGCTACAATGTTATACTTGGATATGACATATTTCTTGGGCTATATTTTGCATAGGTCAGCAATTCTATCTATATACAATATCCTGGTTTCTGACATGGCTCCCCCATAACTTGGCTATTATATGTGGTGATCTTCCTGCACTTTCCAGCATACTCTCATCTCCGTTCCTTGAATTTACTGTTATTCCTTCCATTGCCTTAACACCTAGTGCATTTAACTCACTGCCCTCTGAGCCAGTGGTGGAAATTATTGCTTGTATCTTAAGAATTAGTTGATGGGACAGGCACAGTGGCTAACGCCTGTAATCCCAGCACTTTAGGAGGCCAAAGCAGATGGATCACCTGAGTTCAGGAGTTCGAGACCAGCCTGGCCAACATGGCAAAATCCTGTCTCTACTAAAAATACTGTAATCCCAGCTACAGGCAGGAGAATTACTTGAACCTGGGAGGCGGAGGTTGCGGTGAGCTGAGGTTGCGCCATTGCACTCCAGCCTGGGCGCCGAGAGCGAAACTTTGCCTCCAGGGGGAGGGGAAAAAAAGAATTATTTGGTGATCTTCTACCACAACAACTCCCCTTCTATTTGGTCTTCTCTCTTGTCTATGCCTCAGGCCTGCCAGTGGCAGTCAGTGACACCCACATGCATTCCTTCACCCCAAAAGTTTGATTGAAACTGCCATTGTCAGAAATGAATTATTGACCTGCAAGGAATTAGACATGGTGAGTCAACTGGTTATTTTCTTAGAAATATGTCCAATTCTAGTCAGAACCAGTGTTATTTGGCTTTAAATCCTTCCATCACTGATCCGGAAGATGTCCAAATATCTAAGATGATTCTGGGCTCCCTTGATTTCTCAATTCTGAGACTTTGGCTTACTGTGGAACAACGCTTTAGGTTATCCCTAGGGGTCTCGAGCAAAATGGAATTTCTTTATCTACTGAACAGCCTGACTGTTCAGATAAGAGGAATTTAATTGACTTACCTATTTAGGAGATTCTGCTTTGAGATGAGCTATGGAAAAATATAGCTCCAATAGAAACTTTTCACTTTCCTCTTCTCAAAATTCTGTTTTTCTCCTAGTCCAGCCATGCTCATAGGGGTTTTAAGCGGATTAATTAGTGCTTAAAAAGTACCTTTATAAATGAAAAGTAGCTAAGTACAAAGATAATCTTTTAAACTCTAGATGTTTGCCTTTTTTATTCATATTACAGTTCTAATTTCATACTTTTTCCATAATGTCACCAGATTGTAGGTGAGGTCCCAAAATAGACGGTTACTAGGACTAAAACTGTTGTGTGACCCAATATGCAAAATAGTTCTGGGAAAAGAATGCTGAAATTGACTTGATTGTAGCAATGGCCTATTCTTTTAAAAGGATTCTTGTTTATTCGATGTCATAACAGTTTTTCAGGGATTTGGAAATGAGAGCACTTGTATTTGGTGTAGTGCAAAAAAGCTATTTATGTAACAGTCATCACAGATTAGCTATAATGCCATAAGAAAGTTTGTTTCAAAACTCAGCCTTGGAATTTGAGTTTAGCAATAGGTCAGATTAATTTTCATGAAAATCTTCGTATTGTAAGTCCTCGTTCTCCTTCCTTAAACTTTTCATTACATTTTTCACAAATAAAGCTTGGTGGCTTTTTTCAAGACATTCCTCTTCCAAGACTGATTTTTAAAAATTCATTTGGATTTATAACCAACTGTCTAGGTGAGAAACAAATCAAAATATTAAACCTACAGGCAATGCAGAAATACCATTGTATCGTAATGATTTTCTACTCTATTTCACCTTTCCCAAGTATCTTCCAAAAAAAAGAAAGAAAGCAAAAGCTATAATAATAATATGAGCTGAAGCTACCAAGTTCTGAAATAGGCAGGTTACTGAAAGGTGGCTCAGAGAGTATGTGGGTGTATCATTGTTTCTAACTTTGAACAAGTTTCAACTTTTGTAGCTACTCTATAATTAGTACATAGACTATAATAAAGGAAGATTTGTTAGCTTGGTGCATCTACCTGAACAGAATGAGGATCTACTGTTGTCCATAATATAGATAATGATTACTTAATTGTCTTCTCAGCTAGCTCTATGCATTACAATATTAAGGAAGCCAAAAATTTAACTGCTCTGTCATATGAATTTATTAATTTTGTAAACATTTTTAATTTTGTAAACATTTTTCTTTGGAGATAATACCTTATTAGCTTTTGTCCTTTAGGAATTCTATTAGTAGAGTCTCTGAAAAGTTAAGTGAAGAAAATTGGTTTAATATAAGCAAATGAAAAAATATATATATATATTATTCTGATGTAGATCTCTAACGAGTTGAACATTTATTCTGTAAAGTGTCTTATGAATATATGTTTTCAGTAATAAATATGTAAGATGCATTTAGTTAGTTAAAGGAATAAGAGTGAATATATGAGAAGAGCTGGAATACTTGGCAAACTATTTTTTAAGGAAAAATAGTCAGAGAATAATTATCTATGATATTCAATAGGTAAACTAAATGGCTACCCTCTAGGGAAAAAAAAAGCATTTACCTCTATAAAAACAATAGAATTCTCACATTCTTTGGTGATTATGTATTAAATTCAGTATCTGAAGGGTGAGTATGTGCCACTTTAGCTGTGGCTTATAAAGTATTTAAGAGGTGGAAAGCTAATAGTAAAAATAAATGACCAACTTTCAGCGTATATAAAAGGTTAACAGGGCGATGGTATAGACCTATGTATGACTGATGGTGTTGTGGTTTCATCAATTTATTAACAACCAGAAGAGGGATGAACATAAGACCGAGTTGAAATGAGGCGGGAATTATAAAACACTCCTGGGGAACTGAGCAAATGTTATCATTGGGCAACAGATGAACAATGACAGATATAATTTAATATATCTGTGTATAAATCAATGCATGTTGGAAAAAATTAAACTGCTGCATACTCTGAAAGATTCTGAATTAGTACATTGTGAGGGAGGTAAAACAAAACAAAACAACAACAACAACAACAACCTTAAATGCCAACCACAGACAGCTCAGTGAGATTGTCTGCTCAATGTTCAGCTGTGGTCAAATACCAAGCAAAATATTAAAACTGCCATGACACAAGTGAAGAATTATTCTAAAGATATAATGATACACAACATACATTATACATCTAAGCTTTGTGATCATAACACACACATACACACAAATAATAAATACATACATATATACATAAAAGTCGTCATTTGGCCATGTTTAGAGCAAACAAATGTTTTTCAACTTTATTTTGGTGTCATGAAACACAATTAAGGATATGGATAATATTTCACTGTCGCTTAGTGTCATAAAATAAAACAGGAAAAGAAAATACGTGGAACCACAGTTGTTTGCCATAAGTAGATAAGGAAGAGAATATCTAATCATAATGGAAGGCTGTACAAGACAGTGGCTATGAGCATGGGCTTTGACATCAGACACACCTAAATTCCAATCCCAGCTCATCTATCAAAAGGCAATCCCTGCCTCATGAGATGAACCCATTGTGTAGTAGTTAGTAAGTTTTCCCCATAAGAGTTTAAAATAATACAAATTTCCTGCCATGTGTATTCTGAAAGTTTTTATAGAACTCAGTAGGTTCTGTTGGATTGCTTATAAGTTTCTTTAATGAATGTTTGTGCCAAAATAAAATGACATGCATTTTTAAATTACACAAATCATAAGCATACAGCTCGATGAAATTTCACAGAATGAAAACATCTTATAACCATCACTCAACTCAAGAAATAGAGAGTTACTCAAACTCAAAAACTTCCCTCATTCCCCTTCCAACTCATTATTTCCCCTCCTTTCCCAAGGTTTTCACTATTTATCATAGATAAGTTTTGTGGTTCTGAACTTTATATAAATGTAAAAAGAGTATGTAGCCATATATGTCCAACAGCTTTCACTTAACATGGTGTTTGTGAGATTCATCCATGTTGTTGCCTGTGGTAGTAGTTTGTTCATTTTCATAGCTAAGTATTCAAGTTGTCTGAATATACCTCAGTTTATGTATCTGTTCTGTGTAAATAAATATTTCATTTTTTCTGGCTCTGGTATAATGCTTCTGAGATGCCCAAGTTTCTTGGTGAATATATGTACTCATTTTGTGAGATTTGGAATTACTGGGTCATAATTATTTAGCATATGTTTAGATTTAATCAAAACAGACAAGTAGTTTTCCAAAGCGATTTTACCCGTTTACACTTCCACCAGCATTGTGTAAGAATTCCAGTTACTTTAAATCTGTGATGGTTGATTTTAGGTGTTAACTTTACTGAATTAAGGAATATCTAGAGAACTGGTAAAGCATTATTTTGGAGTGAGTCTGTGGGGGTGTTTCTAGAAGAGATTGGTGTGAGTCTACATGCACTAAATGGGAAAGATCTGCCTTCAATGTGGGCAGGCACCATCCAATGGGCTGGAGGCCTAGTGTATTAGTCCATTCTCATGCTGCTAATAAAGACATACCCGAGACTGGGTAATTTGTAAAGGAAAGAGGTTTAACTGACTCACAGTTCAGCATGGCTGGGGAGGCCTCAGGAAACTTACAATCATGGCAAAAGTGGAAGCAAACACATCCTTCCTCACATGGCGGCAGCAAGGAGAAGTGCTGAGCAAAAGGGGGAAAGTTCCTTATAAAACCATCAGATGTGAGAACTCACTCACTATCACAAGAATAGCATGAGGGTAACTGTCCCATGATTAAATTATCTCCCACCAGGTCCCTCCCATGACATGTGGGGATTATGGGAACTACAATTCAAGATGAGATTTGGGTGGTGACCCAGCCAAACCATATCACTTGGATAGAACAAAAAGAGAGGAAAAACAAATTGATCTCTCTCTCTTTCCTGGATCTGGAATACACTCTCTTCTTCTCCTGTCCTTGGACATGAGAACTCCAAGCTCTTTGGCCTTTGAACTATAAGACTTACGCCTGAGTTCTCATGTCTTCAGACTTGGACTCAGCTATGCTACCAGCATCCCAGGGTCTTCAGTTTGTGGATAGCCTATCATGGGACTTCTCAGCTTCCATAATCCTGTAGGCTGATTTTACTAACAAATCCCCACTCATATCTGTTTCTCTCTCTCAATCTCTCTCTCTGTCTCTCTCTATATATATCTATATATATTTCTTTATATATATAGATATATAGAGACAATAAAATGCATATATGTATATTTATCTATATAGAGAGAGACATAATATGCATATATATAATATGTAGATACATGTATATGTATGTATATATATTTTATTGGTTCTGTCTTACTAGAGAATAATATAATGACTAATATAACATCCCAATTAACACTTAATTTGGAAAGTTTTTTTTTTTTTAATTTAGTCATTCTGGGAGAAAATATTTGAAACTATGCATCTGACAGGGGATTAATATCCAGAATTTACAAGAAACTCAAACAACTCAACAATAAAAAATAATCCCTTAAAAAGTGGGAAAAGGATATGAATAGACATTTTTCAAAGAACACATATAACTGGCCAATAGGCGTATGAAAAAATGCTCAACATGATTAATCATCAGAGAAATGCAAATTTAAAGCACAATGAGATATCAACTTACACCAGTCAGAATGACTGTTATGAAAAAGATAAAAAATAACATGTTGCCAAGGATGTGAAGAAAAGGGAACTCACATATTGTTGGTAGGAATGTAAAGTAGTACAACCTCTATGAAAACACAGTACGGAGATTTCTAAAAGAACTAAAAATAGATGTAGCAATTTGTAGCAATCCCACTACTGAGTATCCAGAGAAAAATAAATCATTATATCAAAAAGATTCCTGCACACATATGTTCATCACAGCACTATTCACAATAGCAAGGATATGGAATCAACCTAAGTGTTCACCAACAGAAGACTGGATAAAGAAAATGTGGCATATATACAAAATGGAGTACTATTCAGCCATAAAAAAAGAATGAAATCATGTCATTCACAGCAATGTGGACAGACCTGTCCATTATCTTAAGTGAAACAAGTCAGACACAGAAAGATAAATATCACATGTTCTTATAAGTAGGAGCTAAATAATGTGTACACATGGACTTAGAGTGTGGAATAATAAACAAATGGAGACTCTGAAGAGTGAGTGGGGTGTGAGAGGGATGGATAATGAGAGATTACTTAATGAGTACAATGTACATTATTTGGTGATGGCTAACCTAAAAGCCCTGACTTCACCACTAGGCAATTTATGTATGTAACACAATTACATTTGTACCTTATACATTTATACACTTAAAAAAATAAATAATTTTAATTCCAGAAAGGAAAAGTGGACCTTAAAAAACAATAAAAGGGAGTGCCCATCACACTTGAAATGTTGCTAGAGTTCATAGATCTAGCTGCTGGGTTTCTAAGCAAGCTAGAGGCTGCCGTGCACCAAAGCAGGAATCCAGGAGACAGGCAGCTGTGCAATTAATGCATGTACTTAAAACTCCCAAACCTGCAGATGCCGTGCACAAGAAGCACCTTCAAGAGATTCCAGACCAGAGTAGCAATGTTACCACCAGCTTCATGTGGGGTTAGGATTCAAGCAAGACTTCTGAACTACTGGCAGGCATCGGGGTCTCTGCCCTGGAGAAGGAGGAGGCAGACAGTGAGAATATCCCCAAGGAACTGCTCTAAAACCTGGGCCAATCACACAGCCATCCAAGGAAATGATTGAAGAGCAAAAGGAATGATAAAGACTGTGATCATTCACAGGCCTAAACTAAATGGAGAGAACTTTCCAGGTGTTTCATGGGACTCCTTTCCAGATGAGCTGCTCTTGGGGATCTTTTCCTGTCTGTGCCTCACTGAGCTGCTAAAGGCCTTCGATGTTTTAAGAGGTGGTATTACCCTAGCGTCTGTTGAGTCTCTATGGCAGACTTTATACCTCACAGGTAAAAATCTTCACCCGGATGTGATTCGTCTGGGTTGGTTGCCTTCCACTGCCAATAATCATTTATGACCAACCATTGGTTGAAGATTTCAGCCCTCTGCATATACAGCAGAGGGATGTGTTGAACTCAGTTGTAGATGTGTCTGCCCTCCATGGCATTCTGTCTCGGGGCTCCAAGTTGCAGAATCTAAGTTTTCTGGAAGACCTATGGCTTTCAGATTCCATTATCAATAATCTTGCACAGAACTCAAATTTAGTTCAACTAAACCTTTCTGGGTGTTCTGGATTCTCTTAATCCAGCTGTTCCAGACTGGATGAGCTAAACCTCTGCTGGTGATATGACTTCACTGAAAAAGCATGTGCAAGTGGTTGTTGCGCATTTGTCAGAGAGCATCACCCAGCTAAATCTCAGCGGCTGCCGAAAGAATCTCCTGAAATCCAATGTCTCTACTTTAATTAGAAGATGCCCCAATGAGGGTCTAGATATCCACCTAAACTTAAGTGATAATGTCATGCTAAAGCTAAAGAATGACTGCTTTCAGATATTCTCCAGCTCAACTACCTCCAATACATATCACTCACTCGGTGCTATGATAAACCCAAAACTTTACTTGAACTTGAAGCAATTCCCACTCTAAAAACACTACAAGTCTTTGGAATCCTGCCAGACAGCGCCCTTCAACTGTTAAAGGAAGCCCTTCCTCAATGTACAGATTAATTGCTCCAATTTAACTACTACTGCCAGGCCAACTACCGGCAACAAGAAGAATTAGGAGATATGGGGCATCAAATGCTGACTGACATTGCAAAAATTCAGTTGTCTATGAAGTATTTATTGCAGGCTGGTGTCTCCCTTTTCTTTGGAACAGGGAAAATAGTCAGGAAGCCCAATTGCTGGAGTGCTTGGCTAGTTTTATTCTTGGTTTTCTCTTTGCCTTCATTCCACGAGTATTAAGGAATGATTTAAGAGGGAAAACAATGTGCTTTTCTGAAATGACTCTAAAGCTTCTATCACTGCTTTGCCCATAAGGTAAAGCCTTTTTGAAAGGCTTTACCTTTTGAAATTTGGGGAGAGTGAGCCTATAATTTCAAGACACCTTAAAGAGAAAAATTTGAGCCACGTCTTTCAAGTACCCTTCTTATTAAGTCTATTCAGAATCAAGCTTAAAAATTACCACCAGCAAACAATCTTCATAGCCTATATGGCAATTTTTATCTATTTAATTTTATACTAGTGCCTTATAAGACAGTTTGGAAGAACAGTACGCTATTTTATTGTGAGCTGAACAGAAAGTGAATCATAGGATAGCAGCATTTGAGGCAATTATTCTGGAAATAGGAAAAATGCATTTTAATTTTGCCTTTAGATTTGAAATTAGGTTAAAGAAACAAATATCCCCAGGTAATTCACCATAAAACATAAAAATAAATAAATATATATATAAATAAATAAACAACAAGGGGTATAGAATTAGTATAGGATTTGAAAGCTCAAGAGACAATTTTCTATGACAGGTTAATTTGAAATATCCTTTAATGCTCACTAAGGTATTATGTTTCCAGAATTCTAAATTAGGTGAGGAAATATAATTCTAAATTATATTTAATTCTAAATTCTAATTATAAAGTTTTCTAACTTTATAATCAAATTATATTAACACGGGTTCTTTAGCTTTTAAAATGACTTGCTTTGTTTTAGAAAGGTAGCATTAACCCGGTCTCTATTCTTGAAAAGTTTGATGGAAGAATTCTGAACTGAAGCTGCTTGCTGTTTTCCTTTAGCACTGAGTTTCTTGAGGTTACTTGTGTATTAATTTGGAATCAAGTATTTTAAATTGTCTTTTTTTAATGGTCTCTCATAATAATTATTCAAAACTATTCATTTTATGGGGTAATGGGGCCTGTTCCCTAAGAGGAGCTGCATGTTCCCTTCAACTGAAAACAAACACCAGAAGTCTGGGCACGGTGGTTCATGCCTGTAATTCCAGCACTTTGGGAGGCTGAGGCAGGCAGATTACTTGAGGTCAGAAGTTCGAGACCAGCCTGGCCAACATGGCAAAACCCTGTCTCTACTAAAATTACAAAAATGAGCCAGTCATGGTAACGCACACCTGTAATCCCAGCTACTAGGGAGACTGAGGCAGGAGAATTGCTTGAACCCAGACGGCAGAGGTTGTGGTGAGCCCAGATTGCACCACTACACTCCAGCATGGGTAACAGAGCCAGACTCTGTCAAAAAAAAAAAACAAAAAAACAAAAAAAACAAAACACTAGAAGAAGGTATATGTTCCATGCAGTTTCAGCAGTAAGCACTACTTTCACCTATGTAAGAGTTAAGATTCAGATACTGAACATTTTGATAGCATCAGTGATTTTTTTTAAACTGGTACATAGAAGTAAAAAGATTATATTCTGCTTTTTAAAAGTAACAAAAAAAAAGCTAGTTTAAATTGGTGAACTCCTCGTATGTTCAAAATGCAACAAGAAAAGCCAAAACTCATCATCCCTATTAACATTAACTGTATTTTTAGAATCAAAAAAATTAAATGTTAGGAACAATAGTATGAAATGCCCTTATCTGCTCAGACCTAAGTAGTGTTACACAGGAAATGATTATGCTTCAACTTCTTAGTAGTTAAAAAATGCTAAATTCTACTTGAAATTATTGTTTACAGATTAGTGACCAGGACTGGTCACAGACTGACTTCCGGATGCCCTCAAATATACAGAACTCCCAAACTGAAGTCCAGCTATAACCTACTTTGCCAACATGTCAGAGTAATCCATATTTTTGTGTGCGATTTCTACTTTTATAGGCTTGTTTTAAAATAAAACACATTGTTGTTAAAAAAAAAAAAGAATTGCACATACACAGACTGAGATGCATTCTTCTGTGAAGGATTCACAAACAGAACAACTTCACAACAATACTGAATCACGTAAGGGTGAAAACCCAATTATATTCTGATCACAGAAAATGAATAATGGTTCCCTTTCTGTAAGTGAATGGAAATAAAACAGTTAAAATATACATAGAAAAAGTAAATGTCACTTCTGCTTCCATCAAGTGACCAGGCTTGATGATGTGTCTGTGTTATATGTTTCCAAGGCAGATTGTGCGTTTGCTTTATGGCAATCATCAATATTGAAATAAAATAAATACTTGAGAAATTTTTAGTTATTCTGGTGGGTATCGTCATTTGCTATTAAGGCATGTCTCTCGATGTTTATTGTTTATTTAGGAAAAAACAGGAGAAACAATAGTGGGAGTCTTTGACTATCCAAATTAACTAAAATTAAGCAGGTTGAGAAGAAGTACTTAGATATACCTCTACTGCTCATTGCATTTCTTGGGCTCAAGTTTTGTAATTGAAAATTTTAAAAGCAAAGCAAACCAGAGCAAGTTATTTTGTGGATATTGACAAACTGATTCTAAAGTTTATAGAGAGAGGCAAAAGATCTAGAATAGCCAACACAATATTGATGGAGAAGAACAAAGAAGAAGACTAACACTTCAAGTCTTACTATGAGACTACACAGTAATCACAACAGTAATCAAGTATTGGCAGAAAAATAGACAAATAGGTCAGTAGAACAGACTAGAGAGACCAGAAATAGACCAATACAAATATATTCAACTGAATCTGACATAGGAGCAAAGCAGTTAGGTGGGGAAAAGACAGTCTTTTCAACAATGGTACTAGAACGACTGGATATCCACATAAAAAGAAAATGAATCTTAACATAGACCTTACACTCTTCACAAAAATTAGCTCAAAATGGATCATAGACCTAAATGTAAAATGCAAAACTATAAAATTATGAGAAGATAACTAGGAGAAAATCTAGATAATCTTGGGTTTGGCAATGACTTTTTTTTTTTTTTTTTTTTTTTGAGACGGAGTCTAGCTCTGTCACCCAGGCTGGAGTGCAGTGGCGCAATCTCAGATCACTGCAAGCTCCGCCTCCCGGGTTTTCGCCATTCTCCTGCCTCAGCCTCCCGAGTAGCTGGGACTACAGGCGCCCGCCACCACGCCCGGCTAATTTTTAGTAGAGACAGGGTTTCACCATGTTAGCCAGGATGGTCTCGATCACCTGACCTCGTGATCCGCCCGCCTCGGCCTCCCAAAGTGCTGGGATTACAGGCGTGAGCCACCACGCCCGGCCGGCAATGACTTTTAAGATACAACACCAGGACCTGGCACGGTGGCTCAAGCCTGTAATCCCAGCACTTTGGGAGGCCGAGGCGGGCAGAGCATGAGGTCAGGAGATCTCGACCATTCTGGCTAACACAGTGAAACCCCATCTCTACTAAAAATACAAAAAATTAGCTGGGTGTGGGGGCAGGCGCCTGTAGTCCGAGCTACTCGGGAGGCTGAGGCAGGAGAATGGCGTGAACCCAGAGGCGGAGCTTGCAGTGAGCTGAGATCAGGCCACCGCACTGCAGCCTGGGTGACAGAGCAAGACTCCGTCCTAAAAAAAAAAAAAAAAAAAAAAAAAAGATACAACACCAAAGACAAAGCCCATGAAAGAAAGACTTGATACGTTGAACTTCATTCAAAATAAAAACTTCTGCCCTGTAAAACAACAGTCAAGAGAATGAGAACACAAGTCACAGATTGGGAGAAAATATTTGCATAAGACATATCTGATAAAGGATTGTTATCCACAATATACAAAAGACTCTTAAAACTCAACAGCAAGAAGTCTAACAACCTAATTAAAAATGGGCAAAAGATCTGAACAGATGCCTCACCAAAGAAGATATACAGATGGCAAATAAGCATAAAAAAGATGCTCAACATCATATATAATTAGAGAATTTCAAATAAAAACAATGAGATACCACTACACACCTATTAGAATGGCTAATATTCAAAACACTGACAACATCAAATGCTGCTGAGGATATGAAACAACAGGAGCTCTTATTCATTGCTGGTGGAAATGCAAAATGGTGCAGCCACTTTTGAAGCCAGTTTGGCAGTTTCTCAAAAAACTAAATATACTCTTACCCATATGATCCAGCAATCATACTCCTTAGTATTTACCCCAAGGAGCTGAAAACTTATGTCCACACAAAAACATGCACACAGATGTTCAGAGCAATTTATTCATAATTGCTAAAATTTGGAAGCAACCAAGTTATCCTTAAGTAGGTGAATGGGTAGATTGTAGTACATCCAGCCAATGGAATGTTGTTTAACACTAAAACGTAATGAGCTATCAAGCCATGAAAAGGCACAAAAGAACCTTAATGAAAATTACTAAGTGAACTGGCTAGCCATATGCAGAAAACTGAAACTGGACCCCTTCCTTACACCTTATACAAAAATTAACTCAAGATGGATTAAAGACTTAAATGTAAATCCGAAAACCATAAAAACCCTAGAAGAAAGCCTAGGCAGTACCAGTCAGGACGCAGGCAACGCCAAAAGCAATTGCAGCAAAATTCAAAATTGACAAATGGGATCTAATTAAACTAAAGAGCTTCTGCACAACAAAAGAAACTATCATCAGAGTGAACAGGCAGCCCATAGAATGGGAGAAAATTTTTGCAATCTACCCATCTGACAAAGGTCTGATATCCAGAATCTACAAGAAACTTAAATGAATTTACAAGAAAATAAACAACCCCATCAAAAAGTGGGTAAAGGATATGAACAGACAGTTCTCAATAGAAGACTTTTATGTGGCCAACAAACATATGAAAAAAAGCTTAACATCACTGAGCATCAGATAAATGCAAATCAAAACCACAATGACATACCGTCCAGTCAGAATGACAATTATTAAAAAGTCAGGAAACAGTAGATACTGGCGAGGCTGTGGAGAAATAGGAATGCTTTGACACTGTTAGTGGGGGTGTAAATTAGTTCAACCATTGTGGAAGACAGTGTGGCGATTCCTCAAGGATCTCAAACCAGAAATACCATTTGACCCAGCAATCCTATTACTGGGTATATACCCAAAAGAATATAAATCATTCCACTATAAAGACACATGCATACATATGTTTATTGCAGCGCTGTTTACAGTAGCAAAGACACAGAACCAATCCAAATGCCCATAAGTGACAGACTGGATAAAGGAAATGTGGCACATATACACTATGGAATACTATGCAGTCATTAAAAAAGAATGAGATCACGGGTTCTGCAGGGACATGGATGAAACTGGAAGCCATCATCCTCAGCAACTAACGCGTTAGCAAACTAACGCAGGAACAGAAAACCAAATACCACATGTTATCACTCATAAGTGGGAGATGAACAATGAGAAGACATGGACACAGAGAAGGGAACAACAATACCAGGGCCTGTTGGGAGTTGGGGACGAGGTGAGGGAACTTAGAGGATGGGTCAACAGGTGCAGCAAACCACCATGGCACACATATACCCATGTAACAACCTTGCACATCCTGCACATGTATCCCAGGTTTTTTTAGAAGAAATTTTTTAAAAAAGAAGATTACGAAGTGAAAGAAGCCAATCTGAAAAGGCTACACACTATATGATTCCAACTATAGCACATTCTTGAAAAGGCAAAACTATGGAGAGAGTATAAAGATTGGTGGCTTCAAGGAAGTGGGAGGAGGGAGGGCTGCATAGGTGAAACATAGAGGATTTTTAGGGCAGTGAAACTATTCTGTGTGATGTTATAATGGTGAATACATAGCATTATATATTTGTCCCAAACCAAAGAATATACAACACCAAGAATGAACCTAAGTATTTACATTAACTATGCACTCTGGGTGATAATGCTGGGTCAATTTAAGTTCCTTTCTTGTAACAAATGTGCCAGTCTGGTGCAGGATGTCGACAGTGGGTAAGGCTGTGGGTGTGTAGGTGTAGGGGGTACATGACAACTCTGTGCTTTCTGCTTAATTTTGCTGTGAACCTAAAACTGCTGTTAAAAAAAAAAAGTCTATTTTAAAATATGTAAAGCAAAAGCTTATGGCTTCTGAGAGATATACTAAGGATGTGGCCATTGTGTATTTTATCATAAGAGTATTAAAAGGCCAGGAATTGCAGGAATTTTTTAAAGCATGCAAGCTTTTATACAGACCTATCATCTTCTTAATTAAAATGATGTTCTTATTGTTTTCATTATGTAAGAATTGGAGGCAAAACTGGGTAGGCACTTGGGAGGCTCTATTTATTCCCCACCATATGGTGTAGGGCTGCTTTTTAGGTAGGTAGCCACCTACATGGTGAGATATGGGAGATGCTTAAAGGCTACTTTTAACTTAAAATTTCACCTACTATTCTGTCATGGTATCTCCTTCTTCCTCTCCTAACCATAAATGGATCCTGCCTGCTTCTCATTTTTAACACATCTAGTATCTAGCCCATGTACTGATTGACACATACAAGGTGTTCAATAACTGTGTAATAAATTAGTTGTTGATTCTGAATTTTAAAAAAAGGACAGTCTCAGACATATTTTTTTTGAAAAGTTGAGTATTCTCCTTTTATTTCTTGAATTTGACAAAGCCAAATTATTTAAGCCTGAATATCTCGTAACTTTCTTTTAAATTACATTGTTTAGCCAGGTGTGGTGGCTCAGGCCTGTAATCCCAGCACTTTGGGAGGCCAAGGCGGGCAGATCACGAGGTCAGGAGTTTGAGACCAGCCTGGCAAACATAGTGAAACTCCGTCTCTACTAAAAATGCAAAAAATTAGCCCAGCATGGTGGTGGGTGCCTGCAATCCCAGCTACTCAGGAGGCTGAGGCAGGAGAATCGCTTGAACCCGGGAGGCGGAGGTTGCAGTGAGCCAAGATCATGCCATTGCACTCCACCCGGGCAACAGTGTGAGACTCCATCTCAAAAATAAATAAATAAATAAATAACAGTGCTTATTTTGCTTCTTACAAGGGCAAATAACATGGTTTTGAAACAAATAGAATGTTTCAAACTGGGTTGACAGACCAGTTGACTTTGAATTCACTGACGTTGCAATTAGGCATGCTTATCCTCAAATGGGCTGATTTTCATATTTGAGGTATGAAGCATGTATGCAAATGAAATGTATTCATACCTTTTATTTGGTGTTTCTCCTAGTAGAAATGTCAGATGACATTCTAGAGCCTTTAAACATAATGAAAACTAAATTAAAGCCTATTTCTATGAGTCTGGCTTTATTTCTTATTCTTTTCCTTACTGTTATACGCATCTTAAGGCATCATTGCCTTCCTGTATCTTCTTGCTTCCATGCAAAGTGGCAATAGTGTAGATCTTCTGTCATTATGGCCACTACCTCACCACCTGGTCTGGTCCCAAATCACTCTCTAATGTTTGCATAGACGTACACCCACTTCATACCTGGCTTTCTGATTGGTGAACTTTTTGTTCTATACTGATATATAACTAGACTACTTTAGAATTAAAATAGTTTGAGATTCTGCAAAGTAACCTAGAAAATGAAAGGTAGAAACAATAATTGAGGTAAATCAAAAACATATCATACATTTGTATGAAAACCATCTGTGATGAAGTAGTAGGGAAAGAGAAAAGTTAAAAGATAAATGAGTTCTTGTCCTTCTGGATATAAGATGAATATAATCTGGGATCAGGAAAAAATTCCCCTTGGGGTGTTTTATTACCCAGTCCCATAGAGCGTAGGATTTATGCTCTCCCCTTTCCCGCGTTGAGCACTGTGTAAGAAAGATGTGAACTAAACAGATGGCTAAAAATACAATTGATGCCTAGGTTTCTAAGCTTTGAAATGATAATTCAGCAAATACTACCCTAGTCTCTGACTTTACTCCAAGGAGTGTTTTAGAAACTCATTTAGGAGCATGGCCTCCAAAAAAATAAGTTTTGGAAGGTAATCCTTTATTTTTGTTTTTTCTTTGAAATGCCAATAAAGTTCAAGTGACTACAGTCAACAAGTTTCTAATCCATATTTCTAGCTTATAAGAACTGAGTTATTCCACAAATATCTCTCTTTCTCCCATCACACCAGTATCTGCCCATGTATTAGAAGCAGTCTTCCACTGTTTAAGAGGAGAAACAGCAGGTTGGGCATAATGGCTCATGCCTATAATCACAGCACTTTTGGAGGCCGAGGTAGGAGGATTGCTTGAGGCCAGGAGTTCGAGACCAGCCTGGGCAACATAGGGAGACTCTGTCTCTACAAAAAATACAAAAATTAGACAGGAATGGTGGCATGCACCTGTAGTCCCAGCTGCTCGAGATGCTGAGGCAAGAGGATTGCTTGAGCCCAGGAGTTCAGGTTACAGTAAACTATGATCACACCACTGCACTCCAGCCTGGGTGACAGAGTGAAATCCTGTTTCAAAAAAAAAAAAAAAAAGAATTGTGGCAACACATATGTAGTAACAACAGCTTTTCCAAGTCTTTTACAGTGCCCCCTTTAGATGCAAGTAGCAATAAGCCAAATCCTATTAAGATGGAATGATCACTGCTCTGTAGCTACTTTGTCCAAATATGGGCTCCCAGTTTATGCCATTAAGTTCAGAAGTTTGAGCTACACCAACCTTTTCCAGTCATTGTCACTAGACTATGGACATCAGCATTTTTACTGTTAGCAGGTACATGGCTGATAACAGGTGATAGTCTATACTCTGTCCTTAATCCAGGCTTGGCCTAACAAAAGAGACAACATCTAAATGGAAAAGAATGGGGGTAGTTTTGATCTCCTTTGACATTGCCAATGCTTTATGTTATTACTCTCTAGGCTGACTTGAAAGAACACAGACTTTGTGAAAACATTTTAATGGAAGGAAGTATCAAGTAAAACTCAGAATTGTAACATTACTTAGCAATGCCTGGAGCCTGCATCTTCCTGCCACCATTATCACAATAAACTCATAAAGGTATAAAACTATGCAGAGCTATGTCAGACACATTAAAATAACATCTGCTAAATGACTCTTATGGCACATTTCTTTCCTTGTTATTCTTTCCATTCATCATTTTCTCCTTACCTAGTTTTGAACTGGGCTGAGATAGAAAACAAAGAAAAAAAATATTACTATAGTTCCTGTAGTACAGCTGTTTTGGTATTCTCTTTTACATATTTTTTCTATCAGTGGTCTAAGAAATATTAACGGACAGCATAAGCATAGTAGTATGCAAAGAAAAAATACTGTTATCCTGATCTCAATCTACTTGTGAATTTTTGGAAAATAATAAGTTTGTATAAACGTCAATTTTAAGAGTTGAGGCTGTAATATGGTTTGGCTCTGTGTCTTCACTCAAATCTCATCTCGTTGCTCCCATAATTCCCACATGTTGTGGGAAGGACCCAGTGGGAGATGATTGAATCATGGGTCTCATGAGATCTGATGGTTTTAAAAATGAGAGTTTCTCTGCTACAAACTCTCTCTTTCCTGCTGCCGTTGATGTAAGATGTGACTTGCTCCTCCTCGCCTTTCACCTTCCACCATGATTGTGAGGCTTCCCCAGCCACATGGAACTGTAAGTCCAATAAACCTCTTTCATTTGTAAATTGCCCAGTCTCAGGTATGTCTTTATCTGCAGTGTGAAAATGGACTAATACAGTAAATGGGTACCAGTAGAGTGGCGTGCTGCTGAAAAGATACCTGAAAATGTGGAAGTGACTTTGGAACTGGGTAACAGGCAGAGGTTGGAACAGTTTGGATGGGCTCAGAAGAAGACAGGAAAATGTAGGAAAGTTCGGAACTCCCTAGAGACTTGTGGAATGGCTTTGACCAAAATACTGATAATGATATGGACAATGAAATCCAGGCTGAAGTGGTCTCAGATGGAGATGAGGAACTTGGAAACTGGAGCAAAGGTAACTCTTGTTATGTTTTAGCAAAGAGATTGGTGGCATTTTGCCCCTGCCCTAGAGATTTGTGGAACTTTGAACTTGAGACGGATGATTTCAGGTATCTGGCAGAAGAAAATTCTAATCAGCAAAGCATTCAAGAGGTGAGTTGGGTGCTGTTAAAGGCATTTAGTTTTATCGGGGAAACAGAGCATAAAAGTTTGGAAAATTTGCAGCCTGACAATGTGATAGAAAAGAAAATCCCATTTTCTGAGAAGAAATTCAAGCCACCTGTAGAAATTTGCATAAGTAATGAGGAGCTGAATGCTAATCCCCAAGACAAGGGGGAAAATGTCTGCAGGGCATGTCACAGCAGCCCCTCCCACTATGGGCCAAGAGGTCTAGGAGGAAAAAGTGGTTTCACGGGCTGGGCCCAGGATCCCCATGCTGTGTGCAGCCTATAGACCTGGTGCCATGCCTCCCAGCTGCTCCAGTCATGGCTGAAAGGAGCCAACATAGAGCTTGGGCCATGGCTTCAGAGGGTGTGAGCCTCAAGCCTTGGCAGCTTCCACGTGGTGTTGAGCCTGCCAGTACACAGAAGTCAGGAATTGGGGTTTAGAAACCTCTGTCTAGATTTCAGAGGATGTATGGAAATGCCTGGATTCCAGGCAGAAGTTTCCTGCAGGGGCAATACTCTCATGGGGAACTCTGCTAGGGCAGTGAGGAAAGAAAATGTGGGGTTGGAGCCCCCACACAGAGACCCTTCTGGGGCACCACGTAGTGGAGCTGTGAGAAGACGGCCACCGTTCTCTGGGCCCCAGAATGGTAGATCCACTGGTGGCTTGCACTGTGCACCTGGAAAAGCCACAAATGCTCAACGCCAGCCCATGAAGGCAGCCAGGAGGCAGGCTATACCCTGCAAAGCCACAGAGGCAAAGTTGCCCAACACCATGGGAACCTACCTCTTGCATCAGGTGACCTGGATATGAGACATGGAATCAAAGGAGATTATTTTGAAGCTGTAAGATTTGACTGCCCTGCTGGATTTCGAACTTGCATGGGGCCTGTGGCCCCTTTGTTTTTGCCAATTTCTCACGTTTGGAATGGATGTATTTACCCAATGCCTGTACCCCCATTGTATCTAGGAAGTAACTAACTTGCTTTTGATTTTACAGGCTCATACATGAAAGGGACTTGCCTTCTCTCAGATGAGACTTTGGACTGTGGACTTCTGAGTTAATGTCAAAATGAGTTGAGACTTTGGGGACTGTTGGGAAGGCATGATTGGTTTTCAAATGTGAAGATATGAGATTTGGGAGGGGCTGGGGCAGAACAATATGGTTTGGCTCTATGTCCCTATCCAAATCTCATCTTGTAGCTCCCATAATTCCCATGTGTTGTGAGAAGGACTTGGCAGGAGATGACTGAATCATGGGGACGGATGTTTCCCATCCTGTTCTCATGATAGTGAATAGGTCTCATGAGATCTGATGGTTTTAAAAATGGAAGTTTCTCTGCATTTTTGCCTGCTGCCATGCATGTAAGATGTGACTTGCTCCTCCTTGCCTTTCATCTTCTGCCATGATTGTGAGGCCTCCCCAGCCACAAGTCCAATAAGTCTCTTCCTTTTGTAAATTGCCCAGTTTCGGGTATGTCTTTATAGCAGCATGAAAACGATCTAATACAGGCGGTATAATTACTACTTCTGAGAGATACTTCTTCAATTGGCAAAACACTTAGGCTTGCTTCAGTTATCAGAGATATCAGAGCTTGGATAATCACTTAACCATGGTGTCACTCTGTATTTCCTATCTTGGTGAATCATCTGGTCACCTTCGACAGAAACCTGAGACTCCTTTTTGAGCTATCTATCTCTTTAGAGTCACACATCCAATCTATGTTTATTCTACCTCTTTGATATATTTTGAATTTTTTCTAAGGACCTATAATTTGTAATTCCAATCTTTTCTATATTCTCATTTCTACTATCTTAGTTTTGGTTTTAATTACCTGGATCATTTAAGTGTTCTATCTAGTCCACCTGCCACCATCAGCCTCTCTTCCCCAAAATGGTCCTAAATATTCTAACAAAAGGATGTCTCTAAAATGCAAATATTAGGTCATTAGAAAATTTATCAGCCAAGCGCAGTGGCTCACACCTGTAATCCCAGCACTTTGGGAGGCCAAGGAGGGTGGATCACTTGAAGTCAGGAGTTCGAGACCAGCCTGGCCAACATGATGAAACCCTGTCTCTACTAAAAATACAAAAAAATTAGCTGGGTGTGGTGGTGGGCACCTGTAATCCCAGCTACTCCGGAGGCCGAGGCACAAGAATCGCTTGAACCTGGGAGGCGGAGGTTGCAGTGAGCTGAGATTGCACCACCGCACTACAGCCTGGGTGACAGACCGAGACTCTGTCTCAAAAAAAAAAAAAAAATTATAAGTGATGCTCCACAACCTTTACAATAAAGCTCATACTCCCTAACATGGGTTACAAGGAACTGGTCTTTACTTACCTCTCCAACTTTATCTCTAGCCACTTTCCCTTCATAACCCCAACCAGTTTGGTCTACTTACAGTTTCTTCACCTTGAAGGTGTCTAACTCCATTAACTCCGTGCCTTTGCACATGCCATTGTTTCCCATACCAGGAATGCTTTTCTTGAACTCTGTCCTACCAAATATCAGTTTAGTTTAGTTTTGTTTTGTTTTTTCTGAGACATGGTCTCACCCTATCACTCAGGCTGGAGTGCAATGGTGCAATCACAGCTAACCGCAGCCCTGACCTCCCAGGTTTAGGTGAACCTCCCGCTTCAGCCCAAGAGTAGCTGGGACTACAGAAGCATGCCACCATGCCTGGCTAATTTTTTGTATTTTTAGTAGAGATGGGGTTTTGCCATGTTACTCAGGCTGATCTTGAACTCCTGGGTTCAAGTGATCTGCCCGCCTCAAACTCACAAAGTGTTGGCGTGAGCCACCATGCCCAGTCCCCAGTATTCTTCTTTATTATTTAGAATTGTGTTTAATGACACATAATAGGCACAATAGAAAAGTGACGACAGTAGCTAAAACACAAGTCCAAAGGAAGTAGAAGTTGCATGATATAATCAGGGTCTGAGACTCCGACTATCTTTTTTTATTTTACCATTATTATATATATAATGAGGCTTCAAGATGATGGTTTCATATCTGCATTCCAACAACAAAGAAAGAGAAGAGCAAAGAACCTGTCAGTTGAGCTTATTTTTATCAGGAAAAAAAAATGACTTTCGGCCGGGTGCGGTGGCTCACGCTTGTAATCCCAGCACTTTGGGAGGCCGAGGTGGGCGGATCATGAGGTCAGGAGATGGAGACCATCCTGGCTAACACGGTGATACTCCATCTCTACTGAAAACACAAAAAACTAGCCGGGCGTGGTGGCAGGCACCTGTAGTGCCAGCTACACGGGAGGCTGAGGCAGAATGGCGTGAACCCGGGAGGCGGAGCTTGCAGTGAGCCAAGATGGCGCCACTGTACTCCAGCCTGGGCGACAGAGCGAGACTCCGCCTCAAAAAAACAAAAACAAACAAACAAACAAAAAACCAAAACAAAACAAAAAATGACTTTCAACGAAACCCCATTCAGTAGATTTTTTCTTATATGGTCACTAGGCCTAGAATGCTGTATAAAGGGGTAAGCAGATTTTACAAAAAAAAATCAGAATTCTGTTTGTATGTAAGAAGGGAAGAATAGATATTGTCTGCCACATCCTTTTACCTGGTTACCTCTTACAAGATTCAGATCAAGCTTCACCTTCTCTTGGAAGTTTTTCATGACACCACAAGTCCAGGTTCGGGGTCACCCTCTATTTTCCCAGATTAATGCATGGAAAACAGAAGGCACTCAATACATTTGGTTGCCCGGATGAGAATGAAAGTCCCCTCTATTCTTTGTGCTTTTAGCACACTATTCTGGAATCACCAGTTTAGATACTGACTCCTTCATGAACCTGTAAGTTTTCTAAGGCCAAAGCTGTACTTTATTTACCTCAGTATTCCACAGTATCTTTAAATATAGTAATCATTTAGTAAATATTTGTTGAATGAATATGTGACTGAACACGTTTTAAAATGAGATTTTATAAGCAAGTGAAAATATTTAGAGACACAAAGATTAAATTCATGCTGTGTTGGGGAATAGTAGCAGAGATCTATCTAAATAGAGGTAGCACAGGAATACATTAATCTTAGTGTTTAGCTTATAACCCTAAGAGCTAAAGAATCCCAATAGCTAAAGCCATTGAACTTCTGCTTATGGGTTAAACTCCATCCCCCAATTTTCTGAAACCATAATCTCAAAGATCAGTACTACTGCCTTTATTTTAGGTTTCATTCTGACCTCTTGCCATTGCAGAACTTTCTCCTCAGTTCAGCTAAAAACTGGGTTCTTGTCACACAACCAGGAAAGATTAGGCTCATGGACACATAGAAGGGTGAGAACAAAAAAGGACAAAAACTCAGCAAAAACAGAGGGATTCCTGTTAACAGGCCCCATCTCACCGATTGAATCCCAGGTTACCACCCAGGAGCAGGAGAAGCCAGGCTCCTCCCCCTTGCAAATAGCAAGAACTTCCCAAGGCCCCACCACATCCTCCCAGTGCGCAGGCCAGATGGAGGTTCTCCGGGGAGCCCTGTTTACTTGGCTGTCTCATTGACTTATTATAACCCATCTTAGCTTCATGCCTAACTTTGAATCGATGTTTAAAATTTCTCTTCCTTTATGATTTGTGTCTGTCTGCTTTTAACCTTATTCGCATGACTTGTTCCTTGCCATCTCATGTAATACCTCTTTTATACCAAACATTGGCTCTGCTGGACTTAACATAGCATCTGGGCTCTGTTTAACTATCTGTACCTCCTTCTAATGCTTGCTATTGGGATGTCTAGACTGCCTGACTCCCTGCTGCCTGCAAGACTGCCTGTAAGACTGTTTAGATTTTCAGCTCAAACTTTTCCCTCTTTGGCCTATTCTATCAGTGAGAACAAAGCCTGGTTCTGACACGTGTGGGTGGGGCTGGGTTTACCTAAGGAGCACTTTTTCAGAGAATAGTTGGTGTGTCAAAGAGGGAAGCAGACATTTGATAAGAATTGTGGGGAATATTCAGATCGTTGAATGAAACCAAATTCTTATTAAATATATGATTAAGTGTCTGGACTAATTTGCATAATGCTTTCTGTTTCTTAAAGATCTTAGGAAGCCAACAACTCTATTTTTCTTTTTCATACAAATGGTGGCTACTATTAACCTTTCTATTACTGACTTATGATTGTAGCTGCAGAAAAGTGTAAATTTAGTATTTTTTACAACACTCAGTATTGCCTTATTTTCTCTGGTGGCAGTTAATTAAGTGGAAGTGTCAGTAAGAAGACAGCTTAAGGATACATAATATAAATAGCTAGAGTTGGGATAGATGTGCAAAAGTATACCATCCCTTATCCCATGCTGTTCTGTGTCTTAGAACTACAACTAAGTGCAAGTGGAGTGGACATGTGCAATTCTTCCATTCTTATCTCATTAGTCTCATCTAAGTTAAATCTTTATTGAGAGCCTGCTAGGTGCACAATCCTGTGCTAGATGGAGGATATAAAAAATGAGACTGGGAGGCCGAAGTGGGTGGATCACCTGAGATCAGGAGATTGAGACCAGCCTGGCCAACATAGCAAAACCCCATCTCTACTAAAAATACAAAAATAACCTGGGCATGGTGGCATGCGCAGATAATCCCAGCTACTCAGAAGACTGAGGCAGGAGAATCACTTGAACCCAGGGGGCAGAGTTTGCAGTGAGCCCAGATTGTGCCACTTCACTCCAGCCTGGGCGAAAGAGTGAAATTCTGACTCAAAAAAAAAAAAGAAAGAAAGAAAGAAAGAAAATGAGACAAGGTACCTGCCCTCAGGAAGTTTACCATCTAATTGACTGGAAGAGGAGACAGTACTCTCAGTCATAATTGACAGTCAAATGTTTCAATAACAACAGAAAACCACCGTATATGTAAAATCTCAAATTCTGTTTAAGTGCCAGTAGGAACTATGCTCTCTGGTGCCCCCATTAATAGAAAAGCAAACCAGCCCTACCTTCCATGGCTTTTCACAGTTGAAGAAATGTTACCATAAAATAATGAGATGGTTTCACAAAGTACACACCATGAAAAATACAAACATTTCCTCCATTTTTCAAATATCACTGAAAAAATATTTTTTCCTCACTTTTAAAAAAGTCTAATTGCCTTTTCAAATAGTGTCTACTTTGTGTACCTTGTTCTTGAATTTCAAATGCATTCCTAACATAATTTAACAATGAATAATAATTCAAGAGTCAATTCTGATACTGTTATAGAGGAAACTGCTTAAACTCTAAGACAAATAAACAACAAAAGGTGTTTGAGAAGTCAAAAAAAAAGTTCTTATATTTCAGATCTTTCCTATTCTTCTCATCTATATTCTCCAGCTGAAAAAGATCTTGTTCCTGCCAGTTGGTGGCCTGACCTTAGACCAGGTTTAATTAATTAGCAATCTTCTCCAGCTGTCATCTGGCCTTATTTGCCTAGACCCTAACCACAGCTCAGTACATTACTGAAGCTGAGATTCAAACCGTGAACTTTTTGGTCCACGGAGCCAGAGTGACTCAACAGCCAATCAGATCTACCTCCTCTTTCCACTGTGCCGCAAACCTCTTCACCCCTGACAATGGAGGCCAAGTTTAACTACCCACATGTAGATCAGTGTTTGTCAAAGTATGGATTCCAGACAAGTGTCCTGCACATAACTGTGGTGTTTGTAAGAATGCAGATTCCAGAGCACTGTTCTAAGAGATTCTAATAGAGTAGATATGGGATGAGACCTGAGGATATGCATTTTCAAAGGTTACACTTGGTGATTTTCCTTGAGACTCATTGATGGATGGTGCAAACACAATTAGGGAATGAGACCTAAGGCCTATAGGACCCAACTTAATGTCCTAAAAGGTCAAGATGGAAATAGTTCAATTTCCTGGTAACACTGTGAGTAGAATCACTTAGGAAGCTTGTTAAATATACATATTCCTGGGTCCTAACCCCAAACTAAAGGAATCATAATCATAAGGAGGGCCTGAGCATCTGTATGTTTAAAAGATTCTCCTAGGTCATTCTGATAAGTTTTAACAGTTGAGATCCTTTGTACCAGATCAATTACTTCAAGGTATCCAGCAACTGGCAGAGTAAAAGAGATAACTTGCTGAAGACCCAGGAACCTATTCCCCATTCTTGGAGTGTACCTGTTTTAAATGACAAAGATACATACATTTTCGCAGTGCTTAAGGGATACCTTACATTGAATGTGGTTGGAGTAAACACCCTGCAGGCTTTGGAGATGGAGAGAAGCAAAAGATACTAAGGTGGGAAGTAGGTGATAACAGGTCCTGAGATAGCCAAATGTTTATGGCCTCACTCCCTCTATATTTATAGCAACCTGCCCCACCCCGCCAATCCCCCCACCGCATCTTGAAGGGCTGAAGGTGGTTAAAGAGTCCCTCAAGGGCTGTCTCTGTGGCTCACACCTGTAATCTCAGCAATTTGGGAGGCTGAGGCGGGCAGATCACATGAGGCCAGCAGTTCAAGACCAGCCTGGCAAACATGGTGAAACACCGTCTCTACTAAAAATACAAAAATTAGCCGGGTGTGGTGGTGCACGCCTGTAATCCCAGCGACTTGGGAGACTGAGGCAGGAGAATTGCTTGAACTGGGAGGTGGAGGTTGCAGTGAGCCGAGATCACGCCACTGCACTCCAGCCTGGGTGACACAGCGAGACTCCATCTCAAAAAAAAAGAATCCTTCAAGAAGAAGCAAGTACCCACGTAGAGACAGTAGGGTTTTGTCTTAGCCTTTTTCACTAGTCCTATTAGTTCTGTACAGATCAGCAGAATATCACTTCCCTAGCTCCAGGAGCAAAGTAGGACAGCCTAGATAGATACATAGTCACATAGTCACATTGCTGCATAGGTTCTCACGCTATCTGCTATTACTCTGTGCTCATTAGTAGGAGTAACGCATCTAAGCAGGCAGGTACCATGCTCTCCTGGAAATAGAGAACACCTTTCATACCATCCTACTGTCTACAGTCTGTGACTATCTATTAATTCCCTCTCTCTTTTCCCTCTGGGTGCGGAAGGGTGCCTTAGCCATAGAGGTGACAATCAAGTAGAAGAGTGAAACTAATTTGAATCTACTACTGAGAGTCATGATATCTTAACACACGGTTTCAGAGTGTAACAAAAAAAGACCTCATGGCTAAAGGAAAGTCTATGAGAACTCTTCCCAAAGAGCCTGTTTCAGTCATTCTCCTGGAACACATCATAATCCACCTCTAGGCTTTATATTAATAGCACCAAACTCTCTCCAAATGTCCACATCCACAATCCAGCCACCTCCTGGACATAATCTAAATGATTCACTTGCATCTCTAACACTACATATCAAAAACTAAACCTATCTCCTCCAAACTAATTTCTGTTAATGACATTACCATCTTCCCAATTACTCAGGCTAGAAACCTACAGGCTATCTTCAATTCCTTCCTTGACCTCATCCTCTACCTCCAATTAAGACTTTAAACCACTACTGGGTGGGCGCAGTGGCTCACACCTGTAATTCCAGCACTTTGGGAAGCCAAGGCAGGTGGATCACCTGAGGTAAGGAGTTCAAGACCAGCCTGGCCAACATGACAAAACCCCATCTGTACTAAAGATAAGAAAAATAGCCAGGTGTGGTGGCAAGTGCCTGTAATCCCAACTACTTGGGAGGTAGAAGTGGGAGAATCACTTGAACCCGGGAGGCATAGGCTGCAGTGAGCCGAGATCATGCCACTGCACTCCGGCCTAGGCAACAGAGTGAGACTCCATCTCAAAATAAAACAAAAACAACAACAACAACAAAAAAAACACTTTAAACCATTACTGATCCAACCAAATATTGACTAAGACACTAGGGAAAATAAAGAATGGGTAGGAGGAATGATCAGAAGACATTTGATAGGATTTACCTTCCAGAACATACAATAGCAACAGTCTCCTTAATGTCTCCACTTATACCCTCCAGGCCTCCTCCTCCTAATTCTTCCATAGGCTTGTTACTCCCCTGTCCAAAACCTTTGTTTTCTCCTCAATCTTACCTTCAGCTCCTCTTCTTGCACACAAAATTACTTTATAGTTTTCCTCAGTTTCCCTACTTATAAACTAAACTTTAGCCAAATTATACCATTCCTTCTTTCCTGAACATGCCCCTTGTTTTCCTTTCTCAAAGTTTTTACTAATGCTCTTCCTATTGTTTGAAAATTCCTTCTCCCTCCATCTGTTAAATCTGTACTCATCCCTCTGGGTTCAGCACCAATGCTGTAACACCTCCTTCATCCTTCAACTGAATGTATTCTTTCCTTCTCAGGACTAAAAAGGGCCTCACATTTCAAAGCTGCTTATTGCATTCTGCCTTATCACACTTTTACTTCCCCCACCTAGAGGATGGAAGGCTTATATTTCCACATGATACCTAGCAGTGCCTTTCCTATAGCAATTACTTTAAAATTGTGTGGAATGAATGAATTTCCCCTTTCCTCAATTGCTAGGGAAATTCCCTACGTGAAACCTACTTGTATTAGTAACAAGAGAAGTTTTCATCCCAGCACATACCTTGGTTTCTTTCTCTGTGCCCGTGCCTATCTCTATGCCTATGTAAATCCTTATGTCTCGCTCTCTCTATGCCTCTGTTTTCTCCATCATTGTCTTTGTCTTCTCGCCTCCTTCCCTCCTCTATCTCACATCGTCAATCTGTCTTTTAGTGTCTTTTTCAGTCTTTTCCTTGTTGCTATAGGTATGTCTTTAACTTTATCCCTGCTTTCTCTTCTCCTGTCTGTCCATTTCTGTTTCTTGTTTCTCTGACACCTACCCCTTCTAACCTGGAGGTCAGACTCTGAAGCTCTTTCCAAGCCCTGCTTAAACTGAAACTGATAGGAGAGTGTGCTTGGGTCTTTTCAAGTTGGAACTCAAAGAGAAGGCTTGAAAATCAACATTCCGGCCGGGCGCGGTGGCTCAAGCCTGTAATCCCAGCACTTTGGGAGGCCGAGACGGGCGGATCACGAGGTCAGGAGATCGAGACCATCCTGGCTAACACGGTGAAACCCCGTCTCTACTAAAAAATACAAAAAAGTAGCCGGGTGAGGTGGCGGGCGCCTGTAGTCCCAGCTACTCGGGAGGCTGAGGCAGGAGAATGGCGTAAACCTGGGAGGCGGAGCTTGCAGTGAGCTGAGATCCGGCCACTGCACCCCAGCCTGGGCGGCAGAGCAAGACTCCGTCTCAAAAAAAAAAGAAAAAGAAAAAGAAAATCAACATTCCAGGGACAGGGGACGTCCAGTGCCTATGTTAAAGGGTATGAATTGGAATGTTCAGACACTCCGAATGCTTAATTTACATGATAAGGCATAAAGATATAAAAGGTGACCCACAGCAGCTAATCAAAATAACAATGCTAATTTCTCTAACTCTGGCTTCAAAGACAAGGACGTGTTAGAGAGCAAACAAAAAGTTCTTGGAAATCATTGACCACTTTGGCACCTTGCCCAGGAGACTGTAAGGACTCATATATAAGTATAAATGAATTGAAACTAAACACAATAATAATGCCAACAATTTTTTCAGTGCTCACCGTGAGACAAATGTCTTACATATATTAACTTATTTAATTCCAATGCAACATTTTGAGGGGAGGAAAACTGAGGTTGAGGGTGGCTAATTAATCCCATGGTCAGCCATCTCCAAGAAGGGGAGCTAGGATTTGAATTCAGTTGTAGTCTGATTCCAAACCCTGGGCTCCTAATCACTCCAGCATTTCTCAAACTTGTCAGCTCTTAGGGATCCCTTGAATGCTCATTAAACCTTCAGATTCCTGAGCCCTATCCTAAACCTACAAAATCCCAAGGGAAAGATCTGGGAGTCCAGTGTTGAACAAATGACCCAAGTGATTCTATTTGTCAGAACTGTTTGAGAACCAGTGCACTGAATAGCTTCCTTAACCACGATGTAAAGGAGGGGAGAGTTAGATTTTCCTGGTAGTTACTAGCATTACTTGACCCAACTTCTTCCATTCAGTCCTTTGCTAGCCTCTCCTTTCCAGAGAATCAAAATCAGCCTTAGATTCTTTGTTTAATCTATTGTTTAAATGTACAATGGGAACATTTGAATTTTGAACTGAATTTCAACCAGGTCAGCAAAGAGATAGCACTTTATTGGTGGAATGGAAGTGAATAGAAGAGTATGCTGTGTTCATGTGGGGACTAGGGGGATGAAGGGGTTGGTATTTTTCTGATACTCTTAGAAATCATACCATGTAGACGATTATTTCATCCTTTTAAAGCTCAGCCTTTATTATAAAAAGAATTTTTCTTTTAATGAATAGATCTGGTACTAATAATGGTAAACACCAAGAAAACATACATGCTGAAAATACAAAATGACAATGACTTACATGCAAAATATTGACTGTCAGACCCTATGCTAAGTGGTTTCCATGAATCTTCTCCTTGAATACCACAACATACTTGTGAAGTAGTTACTTTAATGATCTGTATTTTACAAATGATGAGACTGAGGTTCAGAGAAATTCCTTGTCCAAGATCTAAGAGTCTGACCCAGGTTTGTTTGACGTATTAAGAGAGAAACTTGAAGTAAATTAAATTTAACAGAGTTTAATTGAGCAATAATGATTCATGAATCAGGTAGTCACTCTCCTGCCACTTGCCCCCTTCCCTGCAACCGGAATAGGTTCAGAGAGACTCTAATGCACTGCCACATGGTTGGGGGTAATTTATGGACAAAAAAAGTAAAGTGATGTACAGAAAATGAAAGTGAGATACAAAAACAGCCGTATTGGTTAGAGTGTCTTATTTGCACTGCACACAGTTTGAACAGTTGGCCACCTTTGACTGGCTGAACTTTGGAGATTGGTACAAGAGTAGGTTACACATCCAGTTAGGTTACAGTTCACTATGTATGGAGAAACCTTTAGGCTGAACTTAAAAGGAGGAAGCTTTAGGCTAAACTTAATTTAACAGACTGCAGTTTGTGCCCTTAACATTTTTCTGCACACCCTCCACTTCAAATAGGTCAAAATCACTGAATGGGTACATTCAGTGATTATAGATTCCTAATGAGATATGAAAGGATGTTTTGGGATATTGAGGGTGTTTTGAAAAGTATTTTGAGGTTAATTACTTTGAACGGAAGCACAGGGTTCTCCCACAAAGATTTATTTTAGCATCACTTCTAAAGAGATGCTGATATGATCCACTATAGCGTTTCTTGTGTTCTTATCTTCTTTGGTTTATTAGCAACCAATTTCTTTAGTAAGTGAGAGTATCATTTGGATCACCTATTTTGAATTCACAATGAATTCAGAACCCTTTTCTGATTCCTCAGAACCTAAAATCTCCCAAATTTATAGATGTTAAGATATATATATATGTATGTGTGTATATATATATATGTATGTGTGTGTATATATATATAGGGGTGTGTGTGTGTATATATATATGTATATATATATTCCTTTAATCAAAGATTCACCCAAAGTAGTGTGATGAAACAAGAGGAATATGAAGACATTCTTTTCCTTTCTTGAATTTTCTCATTTCTGAACTTTTTCTCCCTATTATGCAAAGAGAGATCACAGTGATGTGGAATATGATAAAAATGCCTCTCACCTAGAAGTACAAGGTATTTGTTTTGGTTTTGTTTCTTTGTTTGAGACAGGGTTTCACTCTGTTGCCCAAGTTGAACTGGAGTGACACCATCACTGTTCACTACAGCCTTGGCCTCCTGGGCTCAGGGGATCATCCTGCCTTAGCCTCCTGAGCAGCTAGAAAAAGAGACATACTCCACCACACCAAGCTAATTTTCTTTTTATTTTTTGTAGATAGGGGGTTTTGCCACATTGCCAGACAGGTCTCAAAATCATGGGCTTAAGGAATCCTCCCACCTCTGATTCCCAAAGTATTGGGATTATAGGCGTGAGCCACTAGACCCAGCCAAAGGTTTTATATATATATATATAAAATATTACAGGCGTGAGCCACCAGACCCAGCCCAAGGCTATATATACATATATTGAGCCCAGGATACATATATATATATAGTATGTAAACAATGCTTTTCAGCTCAAAAAGCTCTACCAAAATTATATATTCTTAAATAAAAGCCTAAGAGCTTTCAGATGTCTGACTACTTATAATTTCCAAATTTAGAATTCCTTTCCTCTACCCAAATTGTACAAATAAAGATAAATCAGAATTTTGAAAAAACTTCAGCTGTCAAAAAACAAGTGATTATCAAAATTGCTATACTACTGCATTAATCATTAATCGATTTTTACAACTTAGTGACTTCACAAGGGAAAGAGAACATTTTTTAACACATGTCTGATGTTGACTAATCAATCCTCCTTCTGCAAAATTGCTTTTAAAAAATCAACATATGAATTTAATCATTATAAATGCAATCAGTAAAGAATGGCTGCCCCTCTTTCCCACGTTTTTATTCCCAGGATACAATCACTTTCAAATATTTTGGGTTTTAGTTCTTCTATTAACTCACATGTTAAGCTAATATCACTTTTTCTATAACAAAACCCATATACCTATCATCCAACTACACAAATTATGAACATGTTGCCAATCATGCTTCATCTAGACATACCACTTTCCCATTTTTTCCTGAAGCTCCTTTATGTTTCTGGTTTTTTCTCCCTACTAACCAGTCTTTGGAGCAGGGGCCAAGAATAACTTCTAGCTGTACTGTCCAGCCCCTTTTTCCTTGCTCACTGTCTAGAAACTCTATCTTCCTCTGTTGTTTGCAGAGGAAACAATTTTGATTGCTGAGAACATAGTAGAGAAAGTAGAGTCTGTAACATGAAGCCACGTTTTTTTCATAAACAGCATAGATTAGTTTTATGTTTTTGGTACAATTGACATACAATGAACTGCACACATTTATAGTGTACATTTTGAAAATTTTAAAATAAATATACACCTGTGAAACCACCACCACAATTGAAGTAATGAATACATTCATTACCGCAAAATGTTTTCTCATTGTTATCCTACCTCTCCCCATACCCTGTCCCCAATCTGGAAACCACTGATCTTCTTTCTGACACTATAGATTAATTTGCATTTTCTACAGTTTTAAATAAATGGAATCAGGCAATAAGCACTCTTTCAGTCTGGATTCTTTCACTCATAACTATTTTGAGATTCATTCATATTGTTGCGTGGATCCATAGTTCTTTCATTTTGGTTTCTGAGTAGCTGTCAGATATACAACAATGTGTTTATCCATTCAATTCTTTATGTATATTTGAGTTGTTTTCAGTTTTTGGCTATTGCAAATAAATCTGTTTGGACATTCATATACAAGTTTTTGTATGAATACCTGCTTTCTTTTCTCTTGGGTAAACACATAGAGATGGAATGGCTGGATTGTATCGTAGGTGTATGCATAACTTTTAAAGAAACTACCAAACTGTTTTTCTGACGTGGTTGTACCTTTTTTTCTCCTTTTTTTTTTTTATTTTTTGAGACAGAGTTTCGTTCTTGTTGCCCAGGCTGGAGTGCAATGGCGTGATCTTGGCTCGGGCACGGCAACCTCTGCCTCCCAGGTTCAGGCGATTCTTCTCCCTCAGCCTCCCGAGTAGCTGGGATTCCAGGCATGCACCACCACGCCCAGCTAATTTTTGTATTTTTAGTAGAGACAAGGTTTCTCCATGTTGGTCAGGCTGGTTTCAAACTCCCGACCTCAGGTGATCCGCCCACCTGAGCCTCCCAAGGTTGTACCATTTTATGTTAATGTCAGCCATGCATGAGAGTTTCAATTTCTCCACACATTGCCACACTTGCTATGATCAATCTTTTCAGTTTTAGTCATCCTAACGGGCATGTAATAGTATCTCATTGTAGTTATTTTTTTATTGCCCAGATGACTAACTTTATTAAGCAGCTTTTCATGTGCTTATTAGTCATCCTTTTATCTTCTTCCGTAAAGTATTTATTTAAATACTTTTTCTATTGTCTCAGTGGTCTTAAGACCACCCTCAAGTTCGATAACTCACTAGAAGGACTCACAAAACTCAATAGCAGGTTTTATTCATGACTAACATTTGTTAAAGAAAAAGTATACAGTGCAAGGACAATAGTAACAAAATATCTGTCGGGTGGAGTCCAGAGTGGTCAGGCACAGGTTACCAACACTTTCTCACATGGGGTCTCAGAGGTCATACTTTATCTCTGCTGTGAACTGTAGGGGACAAACCTATGTGAAGACTCTATACGAGGAAGGCCATTTAAATCTCAGGATCCAAAGTTTCTATGGAAGGGTGGATACACTGCACATTCTGCTCTGCAGCCAGCTGTGGCAGTCAAAACTCAAGACCCCAGTATGAAATCAGGTTCACATCATCAATCTTGATTTAGTGCAAAGCAAGGTGGTATAATATAGTACATTGCTCTAGGTGCATACAATAAAATCCTCAATAGTTAACATGACGAATCAGCCAAATACCACATTCCCAGAGGATGTCTAGTGATCAATAACAGCTCCAAGTTCTCTTGGAGGTGTGTGAGAAGTGAGCAATGAGACCTACTGGGTCTTGTTAACTCTTTTCTCACACCCATTTTATTATTGGACTGAGTGTTTACTTATTATTGAGTTAGGAGTTCTTTATATATTCTGGATACAATCCTTAAGGATGGTATGATTTCCAAGGATATTCTCCAGTCTTTGGTTTATCCTTTTATATTCTTAAGTGTCTTTTGAATAACAGAAGTGTAAAAAATTCCGATGAAGTTCAATTTATCATTTTTTTCTTTTATGCATTGTCTTTTGGTAATCATATCTAATAATTTTTCATCAAATTCTTTTAGTTTTTTTTTTTCTTCTTTGAGGCAGAGTCTCACTCTGTTGCCCAGGCTGGAGTGCAGTGGTACAATCTCAGCTCACTGCAACCTCGGCCACCCGGGTTCAAGTGATTCTCCTGCCTCAGCCTCCCGAGTAGCTGGGATTACAGGCATGCACCACCATGCCTGGCTAATTTTTGTATTTTTAGTAGAGACGGGGTTTCAATATGTTGGCCAAGCTGGTCTCGAACTCTTGACCTCCAGTGATCCACCCACCTCGGCCTCCCAAAGTGCTGGGATTACAGGCATGAGCCACCGCACCCGGCCATAGTTTTAGGTTTTTACATTTAGGTCTGTGATACTTTACAAGTGAAATTTTGTATATGGTTTGACTTGGAGTATTTTAAAGCAAATCTCTGGCACCATATCTTTTCACTGAAATCTTCAGTATATGTCTCGAGCACTTGAGAAGTATTTTGAAAACATCATTCTAATAGCTTTTTCATAATTATTTACTAGCATTCAGTACCCAACCTGTGTTCGAATTTCCCCAACTGCTCACAAATTATCTTTTCTTTCTTTGAATTAGGATGCAAACAAAATCACTATATTGCATTCTGTTTGTTTCTTAAACTTCTAATCTATAACAGTGCCCTTCCCCCATATTCCCATGTCATTTAAAAAAATTAACTAGGTCATTTGTGCCATGAAAGCTCCCACATTCTAGATTTGGCTAATTTTATCTTTGTGGTGTTTTCAACATGTTTCTCTACTCTGAATTTTCAGTAATGCTTTTTTTTTTTTTAATTTATTGATTTTGGGTATTATATATTTACCCTGTGCTGTGAAAGATGAGGATTTGGCTAACAGACTACTGTTTACTTCCCTCTCAATAATTATCCCTCCAATATCTTCAGAAGTTGAATAAAAATAAAAGTAAAAATAAAATAAAAATAAAATAGAATAAAAATAAAAAAGATTTTTGAAGACTCAATATGTATACAAGCAAGATCTCACTTCATGTCGTTGATTGATAGGTTCTTGGAACTTTTGACTCTAAGGGAGATGACATGCAACAAAACCAATTTTACCATAAGATAACTTACATAAACAAGAGTTAACTTCCTATATCATATTTCTGGTCACAAAAACAGCATCAGGATTTCAAAAAGAGAGGGCAAGATGGCAGATCAGATGCAGACAAATGGAATAGCTCTCACAGAGGGACTGGGACAGCTGGCAACAGCTCTTCAGAGAAAACACACCTAGAGTGGATGGAGGGAAGACACAGAAGCTGGGCTCAAGCAGGAAAAAGCTGGGACTCATTTTTGAACCACAACAGCTCCTGGAAACAGGTGGGTTGAACTGGCAAGGAGCAACCGACTCCTTCCATGGGCCTCTGGAACCCCCGCAGGAGGGAACCCCTCGACCACGGCAGACACTTGAGGTGGCAGGGAATGCTGCTTAGAGAAGTGGTGGGCCAGCAAGCCAGCTAATGTGGAGCCCAGAGGATTTGGTGCGGGAGTGTCTACAGTGGAGCACGGCCAAGGACGGCCATCTCCCTAGGTTTAACTTGCTCCCATAAGAGACTTTAGCTCCAGGGGAATGGCCTGACCTGATCTCCGCAGGGCAGTCTTGCACAACAGATAGGCCTGGTCTGATCTGAGTACCCTTTGGTCTGCTGGCCTCTACTGGGGCCCCATCCTGGCACACCTGCTTGCTGGGCAGTCTCGGGTGCCCTGGGGGCTCACAACATAGCTTCTGCGCTGCGGGAGGACGTGTCTGACTGGTAGAGAGCTCCAGCGAGGTGGCCCCTATAGCCAAGCACCAGACCACACACTCCCTCCCCATAGTGCAGCTTTCCCCGGGCCCACAGCAACTCCCCACACCACTTTGCTTGCTGCACGGTCAGGTTTTGCTTTACTTGCCCCAGCAGCACGCGGGAGTGCATTCCGCCCCCTCACTCCCCGCCACTGACTGCCATTGCAGATCGACCCTTGACAGGCACGGAGCCAACAAGCCCTGCACCGGCCAGCGCCTCACCCTTGCACTAACACTGTGCAGAGAACAGTGGATCTTCCCGCACCCTGAGCGATCACTCCTGCTTGCTGGGCACAGAGAAGGTACCCAGACCTGTACTTGGGGGCCAGTACTCTGCCCCCAAGCCAACACCACCTCCAATGTAACCCCACATACAGTCTCCCGAAGGGCCTCACCCCAATCCCTCACCAGTTGTGTTGCCACCGCCACTGTGGTGAATGCCTGCAGGGAGGCAGACACCCCTATATCTAGTAGCACTCAGCTGCAGTTGCCGCACCTCAGCCCCACCCAGTGCAGTGGACTCCAAACCTCAAAGAGCCAGAGAACAAAGTCAGAGCCCAGTACAGGTCCTCCAGAATTAGAGCCCACAGTCCAGGAGTTGGGAGCTAAGCATTGGCCTCGTAAAATCTCCCAGAAACGAAGTCAGTCTGCTGAATCCACCTTATGCCGCAATCAAACCCACAAGGTCATCACATAGGATAAAAGAAAAAAAACAAATCCATTCGAAGGTCAGCAACTTCAAAGATTGAAGGTAGATAAGCCCACAACAATGAGAAAGAACCAGCGCAAGAACACTGAAAACTCAGAAAGCCAGAGTACCTTCTTTCCTCCAAATGACTGCATCTCCTCTCCAGCAAGGGTTCTGAACTGGGCTGAGACAGCTGAAATGAAAGAAATACGATATGGATATGGATATGAAATGATATGGATATGGATATGAAATGATCACTGAGCTCAGAATATGGATATGAAATCATCATTGAGCTACAGGAGTGCATTAAAACCCAATGCAAGGAAGCTAAGAATCATGATAAAACAATGCAGGAGCTGACAGACAAAATAGTCAGTATAGAAATAAAACAAAACAAAACAAAACAAAACAAAAAAACTGACCTGATAGATCTGAAAAACATACTACAAGAATTTCATAATGCATCACAAGTATTAACAGAAGAATAGACCAGCAGAGCAAAGAATCTTAGAGCCTGAAGACTGACTTTCTGAAATAAGACAGGCAGAATCTGACTGATGGTGTTCCTGAAAGAGATGGGGAGAATGGAACCAATTTGGAAAACATATTTCAAGATATTATCCATGAGAACGTCCCCAACCTGACTAGAGAGGCCAACATTAAAATTCTGAAAATGCAGAGAACCCTAGTAAGATAACTTTACAAGAAGATCATCCCTAAGACACATAATCATCAGATTCTCCAAGGTTAAAATGACCAAAAAAAAAAAAAAAAAAAAATGTTAAAGGCAGCTAGAGAGAAAGGTCAGGCCACTTACAAAGGGAAGCCCATCAGATTAACAACGGACCTCTCAGCTGAAACCATACAATACTGAAGAGGTTGGGAGCCAATATTCAACATTCTTAAAGAAATTCCAACCAAGAATTTCATGTGCAGCCAAAGTAAGCTTCATAAGCAAAGGAGAAATAAAATCCTTTTCAGAGAAGCAAATGCTGAATTTGTTTCCATCAGACAAGTTTTACAAGAGTTTTTGAAGGAAGTACAAAATATGGAAAGGAAAGACCATTACCAGCCAATACAAAAACACACTGAAGTACACAGACCAGTGACACTATAAAGCAACCACATAAACAAGTCTGCAAAATACCCAGATAACATCATGATGACAGATTCAATTCACACATATCAATACTAACCTTAAATGTAAATGGGCTAAATGCCCCAATTAAAACACACAGAGTGGCAAGGTGGATAAAGAACCAAGACCCATTGGCGTGCGGTCTTCAAAACACCTATCTCACATGCAATGAGACACATAGGCTCAAAATAAAGGGATGGAGAAAAATCGACCAAGCAAATGGAAAAAAGAAAAAAGCAGGGGTTGCAATCCTAGTTTCTGACAAAACAGACTTTAATCCAAAGAAGATTTAAAAAGACAAAGAAGGTTATTACATAATGGTAAAGGGTTCAATTCCACATGAAGATCTAACTATCCTAAATATATATGCACCCAACACAGGAGCAGCCACATTCATAAAGCAAGTTCTTAGAAACCTTCAAAGAGACTTAGATTCCCACACAATCATAGTGGGAGATTCTAATACCCCACTGACAATATTAGACAGATCAGCAAGACAGAAAATTAACTAAGATATTCAGGATCTGAAATCAGCACAAGAGCAAATTCACCTGATAGATATCTACGGAACTCTCTATCCAAAAACAACAGAATATACATTCTTCTCATTGCCACATGGCACATACACTAACATTGATCACATAATTGGAAGTAAAACACTCCTCAGCAAATGCAAAAGAATTGAAATCATAACAAACAATCTCTTGGACCACAGCACATTTAAATTAAAAATCAAGACAAAGAAATCCACTCAAAACCATATAATTACATGGAAATTGAGTAACTTGCTCCTGAATGACTTTTGGGTAAATAATGAAATTAAGGCAGAAATCAAAAAGTTCTTTGAAACTAATGAGAACAAAGATACAATGTACCAGAATCTGTGGGACACAGCTAAGACAGTGTTAAGAGGGAAATTTATATCACTATAGGCCTACATCTAAAAGTGAGAAAGATCAATTAACAACCTGACATCACAACTAAAAGAACTAGAGAACCAAGAGCAAACAAATCACAAAGCTAGCAGAAGACAAGAAATAACCCAAATCAGAGCTGAATTGAAGGAGACTGAGACAAGGAAAACCATTCGAAAGACCAACAAATTCAGGATCTGGCTTTTTGAAAAATTTAATGAAACAGATAGACCACTAGCTAGACTAATAAAGAAGAAAAGAAGGAAGATTAAAATAAACACAATCAGAAACAAGGGGATATTACCACTGATCCCACATAAATACAAACAAACGTCAGATAATATTATGAACACCTCTATGCACATAAACTAGAAAATCTAAAAGAAATGAATAAATTCCTGAACACATACACCCTCCTAAGACTGAACCAGGAAGAAATCGAATCCCTGAACCGACCTGTAATGAGTTCTGTAATTGAGGCAGTAATAAATAGCCTACCAACCAAACAAAGCCCAGGACCAGAAGGATTCACAGCTGAAGTCTACCAGATGTACAAAGAATAGCTGGTACCATTCCCATTGAAACTATTCCAAAAATTGAGAAGGAGGGACTTCTCCTTAACTCATTCTATGAAGCCAGCATCATCCTGATACCAAAATCTGGTGAAGATACAGGAAAAAAAAAAAGAGAGAGAGCGAAAACTTTAGGCCAATATCCATGATGAACATCGATGCAAAAAATCCTCAGCAAAATATTGGCAAGCCAAATCCCATAGCATATCAAAAAGTTTATCTACCATGATCAAGTGGGCTTTATCACTGGGATGGCTGGTTCAACATATGCAAATTAATATATGTGATTCACATGAACAGAAATGAAGTCAAAAACCACATGATTATCTCAATAGATTCAAAAAAGGCTTTTAATAAAATTCAACATCCCTTTATGTTAAAAAGTCTCAATGCACTAGGCATTGAAGGAACACACCTCAAAATAATAAGAGCCACACATGACAAACCCACAACCAACATCGTACTGAATGGACAAAAGCTGAAAGCATTTTATTGACAACTGGCACAAGACAAGGATGCCCTCTCTCACTGC
Organism: Macaca mulatta; assembly: GCF_049350105.2. Taxonomy (NCBI): domain Eukaryota; kingdom Metazoa; phylum Chordata; class Mammalia; order Primates; family Cercopithecidae; genus Macaca; species Macaca mulatta. Next base: position 103,617,546 of record NC_133426.1, read on the forward strand.
TCCTATTTAACATAGTATGAAAGTCCTGGCCAGGGCAATCAGGCAAGAGAAAGAAATAAAGGGCATCCAAATAGGAAGAGAGAAAGTCAAACTATCCCCATTTGTAGATAACACGATCCTATATCTAGAAAACCCCATAGTAACAACCCAAATGCTTCTTAAGCTGATAAGCAACTTCAGCAAAATCTCAGGATACAAAAATCAATGTGCAAAAATCGCTAGCGTTCTTATACATCAACAATAGTCAAGCTGAGCACCAAATCAAGAATGTAATATCATTCACAATTGCCACAAAAATAAAATATTTAGGAATACAGCTAACTAGGGAGGTGAAAGATCTCTACAAGGAGAACTACAAACCCTAGAAACCACTGCTCAAAGAAACCAGAGAGGACACAAGCAAATGGAAAAGCATTCCATGCTCGTGAATAGGAAGAATCAATATCGTTAAAATGGCCCTACTGCCCAAAGCAATTTATAGATTCAGTGCTATTCCTATTAAACTACCATTGAAATTCTTCATAGAACTCAAAAATTATATTTTAAAATTCATATGGGGCTGGGCGCAGTGGCTCACACCTGTAATTCCAGCACTTTGGGAGGCCAAGGCAGGCGGATCACCTGAGGTTAGGACTTTGAGACCAGCCTGGCCAACATAGTGAGACCCTGTCTCTACTAAAAATATAAAAATTAGCTGGGCATGGTAGCATGTGCCTGTAATCCCAGCTACTCAGGAAACTGAGGCAGGAGAATCACTTGAACCGGGGAGGCGGAGGCTGCAGTGATGCAAGATCACGGGTCTGTCTCAAAAAAATAAATAAAATAAAATAAAATAAAATAAAATAAAATTCATAAGGAACCCAAAAAGAGTCCAAATAGCCAAGGCAATCCTAAGCAAAAAGAGCAAAGCTGGAAGCATCATGCTACCTGACTTCAAACTATACAACAGGGCTACGGTAACCAAAACAGCATGGTACCAGTATAAAAACAGACACATAAACCAATGGAAGAGAATAGAGAACCCAGAAATAAGGCCATAGAACTACAGCTATCTGATCTTTGACAAACTTGGCAAAACCAAGTAATGGGGAAAGAATTCCTTATTCAATAAATGGTGCTGAGAGAACTGGCTAGCCATATGCAAAAGATTGAAACTGGACCCCTTCCTTAAACCACACACAAAAGTTAACTCAAGATGGATTAAAGACTTAAATGTAAAACCCAAAACTATGAAAGCCCTGGAAAACAACCTAGGCAATACCATTAAAGACATGGGTACGGGCAAAGATTTCATGACAAAGACACCAAAAGCAATTGCAACAAAAGCAAAAATTGACAAATGGAATCTAATTAAACTAAAAAGCTTCTGCATAGCAAAAGAAACTATCAAAAGAGTAAAGAGACAAACTACAGAATGGGAGAAAATTTTTGCAAACTATGCAACTGACAAAGGTTTAATATCCAGCACCCATAAGGAACTTAAACAAATTTACAAGAAAAAACAAGCCCATTAAAAAGTGGGCAAAGGACATGAATAGACACTTTTTTTTTTTTTTTTTGGAGACAAGTCTTGTTCCGTTGCCCAGGCTGGAGTGCAGTGGCGCAATCTCGGCTCATTGCAACCTCTGCCTCCTGGGTTCAAGCGATTCTTTTGCCGCAGCCTCCTTAGTAGTTGGGATTACAGGTGTGCACCACCATGCCTGGCTAATGTTTGTATTTTTAGTAGATATGAGGTTTCACTGTGTTGGTCAGGCCAGTTTCGAACTTCTGACCTCGTGATCTGCCCATCTTGGCCTCCCAAAGTGCTGGGATTACGGGCATGAAACACCATGCCCGGCCGAATAGACACTTTTCAAAAGAAGACATACATGCAGCCAACAATCATATGAAAAATGCTCAATATAACTCATCATTAGAGAAAGGCAAATCAAAACCACAATGTGATACCATGTCACACCAGCCAGAATGACTATTATTAAAAAGTCAAAAAAAAAAACCCCAAAATACTGGTGAGGTTGTGGACAAAAAAAGAATGCTTATACACTGTTAGTGGGAGTGTAAATTAATTCAACTATTGTGGAAGACAGTGTGGCAAAGGACCTAAGGACAGAAATACCATCTGACCCAGCAATCCCGTTACTGGGTATATATCCAAAGGCATATAAATCATTCTATTACAAAAACACATGCACATGTATTTTCACTGCAGCACTATTCAAAATAGCAAAGACATGGAATCAACCCAAATGCTCATCAATGATAGGCTGCATAAAGAAAATGTGGTACATATATGCCATGTAATACTATGCAGCCATAAACAAGAATGAGACCATGTCCTTGGCAGGAACATAAATGGAGCTGGAGGCCATTATCCTTAGCAAACTAACACAAGAACAGAAAACCAAATACCACATGTTCTCACTTATAAGCGGGAGCTAAATGATGAGAGCTTATGGACACATAGAGGGGAACAAAACACACTGGGGTCTATCAAAGGGTAGGTGGTGAAAGGAGGGAGAGGAGCAGGAAAAATAACTTACAGGTACTAGGCTTAATATCTGGGTGATGAAATAATCTGTACAACAAACCCCATGACACAAGTTGACCTGTGTAACAAACCTGCACCTGTACCCCTGAACTTAAAATAGAAGTTAAAAAAATTACCAAACTTCTAAATAAAGACCCAAAATAATTCTTATATTAAACATTGAAATAAATGTGAGATATACACACATTTAAAAAAGAATAATGAAAACAAGATAATTAACCAATTTTTGTTGAACCAATGAGTGACAATGGTTGTAGTAGTGGGTTAATCAAGGAATAATGATTACAAAGCAAAATTTGGGGTGCACATCTGTAGTCCCAGTTATTTGGAAAGCTGAGGTGGGAGAATCAGTTTAGCCTGGGAGGTCAAGGCTGCAGTGAGCTGTGATTGCACCACTGTACTCCAGCCTGTGCTACAGAGTGAGACTCTGTCTCAAAAAAAAAAAAAAAAAAAAAAAAGGCAAAAATTGTCAGAAGCACCTGCTACTAACACACAGTTCAAAACAAAGAATAACAAATACAGTAGGCTCACTGAGCACTTTCATACTGCATCACTTATTGTTGTGTATTTGTATGATTATATTGTATGACTTATACATTTTTATTTTACAATCATTTGTATTCATTAATTCATTTTGCAACCCGCTTATTTCAATGTTTCTGGTGGCCAGAGCTTCTCCCAGCAGCTCAGGGCGCAAAGCGGGAAGTGGACCCAGATAGGTCACCATCCCTTTGCAGGGCACACTTACACACACATCTCCACTCACTCACACTGGTACAATTGAGACACACCACCTAATCTAACATGCATATCTTTGCGATGTATCAGGAAACCAGAATACCCAGAGAAAGCCCACACAGGCATGGGGAGAACATGCAAAGCCCACACAGACAGTGGCCTCAGCAGAGAAGCGATTTCTTTTTTCTCATCAATGTTATAACAAGACGACACTGAGGCCGGGCGTGGTGACTCACGCCTGTAATCCCAGCACTTTCGGAGGCCGAGGCAGGCGGATCACAGGGTCAGGAGTTCGAGACCAGCCTGACCAACATGGTGAAACCCCGTCTCTACTAAAAATACAAAAATTAGCTGGGCGTGGTGGTGCACGCCTATAATCCCAGCTACTCAGGAGGCTGAGGCCGGAGAATGGCTTGCACCAGGGAGGTGGAGACTGCAGTGAGACGAGATCATGCCACTGCACTCCAGCCTGGGCAACAGAGTGAGACTCTGTCAAAAAAAAAAAAAAAAAAAGAGAGAGAGACATTGAATAAAATGACCTTACTGAAGGACTTGCTATAATTAATTTGCCTTTTATCCAGTAATATCATTATTTAGTCTTGGCTGTACCATAAACTACCATATACAATAAACTACCTTTTATCCAAGGCAATAGCAGGGGGAAGAGTAGAGACTAGAGATTTTAGAAATATCTCAGAAGAATAACTGACAGCATTAAATAAATGAAGGAAGAGAGGACTGTAGAATGACTGCTTTGTTTCTGACTTCAACAACAGTACCTAGTAGTACCATTTACCTAGATAGAGAATAGAAGAGGAGCAGATTTGGGGTAAGGGTTGGGAGCACAGGAAATAAGTTCAAAACTAAATAAGTTCAGTTTTGGACATCGACACATGGAATACCTATAAACAATCAAGTGGAAATGTCCAGTAGACCACTGGAAGTATGAATCTGGAGTTCAGGAAAACTATGTGGTCTAGAGGTATAGATTTGATAATCATCAGTTGTATGTGTTTTAGTTGAAGTCACGGGCATGGATGATATTGCACAGGGAATGTGGAGAGAACGAAGAAAGAGGAAGACAAACAACAAAACCTTGAGGAAGACTATGATTTAAGGAGACAGAAACAATCAATTATTATAGTGTATGAGAAGTACTGGGATAAATACATGCATGCAGTACCCTAGTAACTCTAAATGAAATTGATCAATTTGGTGAGGAGAAGTTATCACAAAAAGTTTCACTTTGAGTCAGCTGTGGTAGCTTATGCCTGTAATCCCAGCAATTTGGGAGGCCTAGGCAGAAGGATTGCTTGAGCCCAGGAGTGCAGACCAGCCTGGGCAACATAACAAGACTTTGTCTCCTAAAAAAAAAAACAGGGTGTGTGTGTGTGTGTGTGTGTGTGTGTGTGTGTGTATATATATATATATATATACCCACAGAAGTATATACTTTTTTTTTTTTTTTGAGACAGAGTCTCACTCTGTCGTCTAGACTGGAGTGCAATGGCGCAGTCTAGGCTCACTGCAACCTCCGCCTCCTGGGTTCAAGTGATTCTCCTGCCTCAGCCTCCCAAGTAGCTGGGACTACAGGCATGCGCCACCACGCCTGGATAATTTTTATATTTTTAGTAGAGACAAGGTTTCACCATGTTGACCAGGCTTGTCTCGAACTTCTGACCTCAAGCGATCTGCCCATCTCAGCCTCCCAAAGTGCTGGGATTACAGGTGTGAGCCACCGCGCCCGGCCTTCGTATGTATATTTAAGGATGTATAAGAGTGTGGCCAATGGGACGAGGAGCAGAAAAAAACACAAACTTACCTGTTTCACAAGGAAAACAGAGGACTTCAAATGAGAACTCTCTCAACCATCTCCCACCCCATACACTCAAATCCAGAACAGTGTTCCTTCAAGTGTGGTCCACAATTTACTTCCATGAGAATCACATAGGGGCTTTACCAAAGTGAATATCATGTACTAAATGTTGTACAAACTAATTTACAGTGTGACCATGGAATGTGCAGCCAAAGTGGAGCAGAGATAAAAGGCTTTGGAGTTGATGAGGTCAACGAATTGTGACCTTCAAGTTGCCAGTTTTAGCAAGAAGACATAGTGGGAAAACTGGGGGAACAAGAAGGTTTTGCAAGAGGATAATTGATTAAATCTTTTATCCCTCATTAAAAAGGAAAAATGAACCAGATAAGACTAAAAGTGGAGTAGTTTTCTCCTGAGCTAGTCCCAAGTCAACCAGACAGCACAAACCGTCACCTTGATGAGAAAGAAAGAAACAATTTGATTGACTGCATGTGGTTATTAAAAAAACACCAAAAACAACAATGCACCCATGAATTACCCTGATTTTGTTGTCACTTTTCAGCTGGTTATCTGGAACTTTACACTCAGCCCTTCCTAATGAACTGATGGTACCTAAAGTCACTGAATGTTTATAGTCTTTTATTTGATCAATAATTAATTGATAAACATTGTCCATGTTTCCCACAATTTTTACCCTAAAAAGAGGAAATCTCGAGTCCATATACTGTCTACTCTTAAGTCAGAAAACGTTTCTATGTCCTCATAAAAAAGATAACTATAAGTTTGGAAATACATCATTTGAAGTACATCCCAAACTAGATTTCTCTTGGGAATTAACTCACCATGTCTTTATGGAATCCCAGGCCTGTACTCTCAAACCAAATTTGATAGCTTATGAATATTCTGCTATGGCTAGAAATGTTCTTCTTCTGATAAATCTGCTAATGTGTTTCATTATTTGTTAAAGGAGCTATTTACATGACTCTCTAGAGTTGGATATATCTTATTAGGAATAAGCTATTGGACTTCAAAAGACGGTAACATATTACTTTGTTTTCAGAAAAACTGTTGATATTTCTAGTCATTCCTTGTAACTTTTCCAGGAAAAAAAAAAAAGAAACATAAAAAACAACTGCCGGGCGCTGTGGCTCACGCCTGTAATCCCAGCACTTTGGGAGGCCGAGGAGGGCAGATCACGAGGTCAGGAGATCGAGACCATCCTGGCTAACAACAGTGAAACCCCGTCTCCACTAAAATTACAAAAAAAATTAGCCGGGCGTGATGGTGGGCGCCTGTAGTGCCAGCTACTCGGGAGGCTGAGGCAAGAGAATGGCATGAACCCGGGAGGTGGAGCTTGCAGTGAGCCGAGATCGGGCCACTGCACTTCGGTCTGGGCGACAGAGCGAGACTCCGTCTTGGAAAAAAAACCAAAAACCAAAAACCAAAAAAAACACAATTGCCTCCTTTGAAAAGAATATGATACCAGGCCCTTCTTGTGATAAAATTAAGTGAATTCTGATAACAAAATTAAATATGAAGAATAATAAGATTTCTTAAAAGAACTAGCTCTTCTTTTTGTGTATTCATTAATTCTGTTGATCATTCATAGTTTTTTGTTTGTTTGTTTGAGACGGAAAGTCACTGTCGCCTGGGCTGGAATGCAGTGGTGCGATCTCGGCTCACTGCAACCTCTGCCTCCCAGGTTCAAGCAATTCTTCCTGCCTCAGCCTCCTGAGTAGCTGGGATTACAAGCACCCGCCACCACACCTGGTTAATTTTTTATATTTTTAGTAGAGACAGGGTTTCACTGTGTTGGCCAGGCTGGTCTCGAACACCTGACCTCTTGATCTGCCCACTTTGGCCTGCCAAAGTGCTGGGATTACAGATGTGAGCCACCACACCTGGCCTCACCATTCATAGTTTTTAAAGATAAGGTTCCTGTCCCACATATTGTGCTAGTAAATTAATAATGCTGAAGAAGCAAATGATAGTCCCTAGTTAAAGAGAAATTAGAAGATGCTTTAGAAAGTATTAGAGGTGGCTGGAAGCGATGGCTCATGCCTGTAATCCTAGCACTTTGGGAGGCCAAGGCGGGCAGATCACGAGGTTAGGAGTTCGAGAACAGCCTAGCCAACATAGTGAAATCCCGTCTCTACTAAAAACACAAAAATTAGCTGGGTGTGGTTGCATGTGCCTATAGTCCCAGATACTCGGGAGGCTGAGGCAGGAGAATCACTTGAACCCAGGAGGCGGAGGTTGCAGTGAGCCTAGACCACACCATTGCACTCCAACCTGGTGACAGAGCGAGACTCCATCTCAAAAAAACAATAAAAATAAAATTAAAAAAAAGTATTAGAGATATGATGGGGAAATAAACTGTCATTTTTACTGTGATTCTACTCAGGAGCTGAGGGATTGTGTTGTTAAAAGGGGTGTGGGGGCAGTGTGGTGGCTCATACCTATAATCCTAGCACTTTGGGAGGCTGAGGCAGGAGGATCACTTGAGGCTAACCCAACCCTGGCAACATAGTGAGACTCCCATCTCTCTAGAAAATTTTTAAAAATTAGCTGGACGTGGTGGTGTGCACCTATAACCCCAACTACTCGGGAGGTTGAGGTGGGCTGGAGCCTGGAAGATCAAGGCCATAGTGTGCTATGATGGCACCACTGTACTCCTGCCGGGGAGACAGAGTGAGACTCTGTGAATAAGGAACTGTCAGTACGTGCACAAATTTGCGTTAAGGCAAGACACTAAAGAAAAGAAATACAGGCCGGGCGCAGTGGCTCAAGCCTGTAATCCCAGCACTTTGGGAGGCTGAGACGGGCGGATCACGAGGTCGGCAGATCGAGACCATCCTGGCTAACACGGTGAAACCCCGTCTCTACTAAAAAAAATACAAAAAACCAGCCGGGCGAGGTGGCGGGCGCCTGTAGTCCCAGCTACTCGGGAGGCTGAGGCAGGAGAATGGCGGGAACCCGGGAGGCGGAGCTTGCAGTGAGCTGAGATCCGGCCACTGCACTCCAGCCTGGGAGACAGAGCGAGACTCCGTCTCAAAAAAAAAAAAAAAAAAAAAAAAAAAAAGAAAAGAAATACTGGGTCACTATAGTGTTATATTTTCTGTACAGGGGAAGAGACTCTAATATAGTATACATAAATATTCCCATAGGCGCATGATAATTTTTTCAATCCTATACTTACCAAAACAATCTTTTAGTGATTTTATTAGTTTGCTAGCTATTGTATTAGTTGCTGAGACTATCATAACAAAGTACCACAAACTGTGTGGCTGAAGCAACATAAATTAATTTTCTCACAATTCTAGAGGCTAGAAGTCAGTCTGAAGTCCAGGCATCAGCAGGGGTGGTTTATTCTGAGGCCCATCTCCATGGCTTGCAGATGGCTCTCTCCTTCCTGTATCTTCACGTGGTTTTTCCTCTGTGTGTCTGTGTTCTAACTGCCTCTTATAAGAACACCAGTCGTATTGGATTAGGGCCCACTCTAATGACCTCATTTTAATTTAATTACCTCTTTACCTTATCTCCAAATACAGTCATATTCTGAGATATGGGGGTTAGGACTTCAACATATACATTTTAAGGGGGCACAATTCAGCTCAAAACAGTGATTATGTCAGGTTTCCAAATACATGAATACAAAGAACATTTCCCGTAAGTATATATCATCTAGCATACATTTGTATTACTCCATTCTCACACTGTTATAAAGAACTATCTGAGACTGGGTAGTTCATGAAGAAAAGAGGTTTAATTGGCTCACAGTTCTGCAGGCTGTACTGGAAGCATGGCTGGGGAGGCCTCAGGGAACTTGCAATCATTGTAGAAGGGCAAAGGGGAAGCAAGCATGTCTTAATATGGTTGCAGGAGAGAGAGTGCCACACACTTTTAAAGTACAAGATCTCGTGATAACTCACTCACGAGTACAGCAAGGGGGAAATTCATCTCCATGATCCAATCACCTCTCATCAGGCCCCTTCCCCAACATTGGGAATTATAATTCAGCATGAGATTTGGGTGGGAACACAGAGCCAAACCATATCAACATTTAAAAATCATTTTTTTTGGCAAAATCTGATTGAGTTACCTTTCTAAATGTCTTATCTACCTGGAGAATCAACATCTATTTGCTTAATATCTACCCTGTTCCAGGTACTGGTATAGGTGTTCAGGCTGGAAAGACAAAGAAATACATTTCCTGCCCTTGAGAAGTTTGCACTCTAGAGGAGGAGAAATACTATAAACAACAAATACACTAAAATGTGCTAAGTATTATTAAAGAAGAAATGCAATGTCGAAGGAACAAATTCAGCTAGACCCATGGTGACACAACCAAGGTAATAAAGGAATATATTCGGTCCCAGAATATTGCTTAATTAACACTACTGCATAAAGTATTAGAGCTTATTATTTTTAAGACTTAATGTACTCATTTGTTTAGTTTTTTGCCTGAAGTCTTAAAACTCAGTTGATGTAGATATCTTTAAAAGACCCACCTGCCTGACTGGATACTTAGGCACCAGCTACAGCCTGCACAAACATTTTATAAAATGTTTATATTTGTCAAAAAATTCAGTAGAAATATGTGAATTTTGTCATTATAAAATGGTCATGACCTTGCAGACTGTTATTCAAATTAAAAATCAGCCTTGATAGGATACTATAAACTAAGTAATCATTAACAACAATGCTATATAGAAGAACTCAGAAATCTAAGAGTAATTCAAAAACAACCATATAGAATTGTTTGCAAAGTTCTAGAATAATCCCTAATAATACTTAAGAACCAGAGTAAAAAAGTGGTGAGATAACCCAATTCATAATGAAGTACTGTATCACTTAGATAGCAGATATCTATCTTATAAAAGTTATTCTGAAATTATGATACACTTCAAGAAGCATCCAGTCCATTCTAAATTATTTTTCATAATACCACCATTTTTCCTGATAACCAAGAATAAATTGATCACCAATCCCTACACACACCACTGACTCTTCATTTTAGATCTCTTTTCTTTAGTCTTTCAAAGATACTATTAGAAACAGAAAGTCAGCAAATACCCCAGGAAAAAGTCAGAGACTCCTCTTTGGAGTTGTATATTCAAAATGGTACTCTAATATGTGTATAACGAATAAAGAGAAATATGGCATGACAAATGCTTACAAAATCTGTTTCGTAAAGTAACCAGCTTTTGCTTCCTATAGATTTCTTCTTCCTCAGTTTTCATGGAATTAAATACACAACTGTGATTTAGCTTTAAATTTTTTAAATGAGAAATTTGAACTAAATTATTTTTATGGTCCTTGTCAGGAACTTTGAAGGGTCTGAGATTTTATACTACGTACAATAAGTTAGTCAGCCAAAAAGATGCTAGCAGAATACACAGGACTCCAAGGTCAGAGACAAAGAATAGTTTACTAACACCAGCAATGGCAGTAGCCAGAGTGTCAGCATTTGTACCGGTTCCCTGAGTTCCACTTCCCACAGTGTAATGCAAAGAAGGGCAGAAGATACCTGCATTTGTAGTAAGATACATTATAATAGAGGAATCCTGATTATGATTTATAATAGGCAGTAAGCTCTGAAAGGAAACTCTCTCTGTTTCTCATGCCTGCTCACAATATATTCTTTAAAAATTGAGATATAATTCACATATCATAACACTTTCAAAGTGTGCTATTCAGTAGTTTTGAGTGTATTCACAAAGTTGTGCAACCATCACCACTCCTTAATGCTATAATTCCAGAGCATTTTCTATTACCTGAGAAAAAACCTCATACCCATGGTAGTTATTTCCTATTCCCCATTCTCTAACTCCCTAGGAATCACTAATCAATTTTTGTCTCTGTGGATGTGCTTGTTCTGGACATTTCATGTAAATGAAATCATAGAATATGTGGCTTTTTGTGACTGGATTCTTTCGCTTAGCATAATATTTTCAAGGTTCATCAGATATTTATTGCCTGGATCCCTCTGTGCCTTGACCCACCTGCCTGACTGGATACTTAGGCACCAGCTACAGCCTGCACAACAGCGGAGCCTGCTAAGCCTTTCTACCTGAATGATCACCTCCTTGCTCTTCCACCACCACCTCAAGCCAAACTATATAGATGAGTTGGTTCCCAGGTCCTTATTTATTTATTTATTTATTTATTTTTGAGACTGAGTCTCGCTCTGTTGCCTAGGCTGGAGTGCAATGGCATGATCTTGGCTCACTGCAACCTCCGCCTCCTGGGTTCAAGCGATTCTCCTGCCTCAGCCTCCCGAGTAGCTGGAATTACAGGCACCCACCACCATGCCCAGCTAATTTTTGTATTTTTAGTAGAGACAGGATTTCGCCATATTGGCCAGGTTGGTCTTGAACTCCTGACCTCAAATGATCTGCCTGCCTCAACCTCTCAAAGTGCTGGGATTACAGGCGTGAGCCACCATGCCCAACACCAGGTCCTTGATCTTAAATACCTGGATCTCTACCAATCCTAGATAGTTTCCTGTCACAGACTTTGCGCTGCTGATAACCATAAATTCTATTGGCAAGTATATTCAAATTACGACGAAGTCTAGTTTACAACCATCAAAACCATCTTAGTCAGATTTAAATGTATCTACTTTCTTATAGATCCACTGATTTATGTTAGTATTAGAAATTCCATGCCCATTTGAGGGCTGTGAATGTGAAATAAGGTGGTTGCATAGACCACGCTCCCTTGCTGAAATGTCAAAGGCCTGGCTTATTTTGAATGTCTTGTTTTTTTCAAGCACCCGCTCAAATAATTTTGGAATATCAATACCAATATATATATCCCTTCCCCTTGACCTCATTCCTACCCTTGGAGCAGCTTGTTCTTCTCTCTGGTAGTGTCAGGAGTGTCAGAGCTTCCCTAAACCGTCAGAAGCTACTGATTCACATCCTTTTACTTATCTGCCACTGTTGTGCTTTGTTCTACACTTGATGGCTCCTGCTGGTTTGGATTAAATCCATCTCTTACACCATCCACCCCTGACTCTGTTTCTACCTTTGACTCAACATTTGGTCTCTCATTCCACTCCATTTATTGCTGCATTTAAAATGTGCAGCTTAGCCATTTTAAAACATCCGCATGGAAGAATTGTTCTTGAGAAAGCAGTCAGAACAATACTATTTGGTAAACTACTCCTTCAGTATTCCCCTCCTTAATTCAATTGTATCTCCGTTGCTGGTACCCTGTTTTTCTCTTCTTATCCTATAACCCTCCTGCTAATGACATGTTTTCTTTTATTGCAGTCATTTTCAAGTTTTAGTGGGCATCAGAATCACCTGGTGGGCTTGTTAAGACACAGATTGCTGGATTTCGCCACAGAGTTTTTTGATATAGTAGATCTGGGTTGGTGCTCAAGAATTTTTATTTCTATCAGGTTTTCAGGTAATGCTGATGTTGTTGGTCTGGGGACCATAGTTAGAGAACCACTGTTCTAGTTCAACACTGTTCATATTGACAACCTGTTTATTTCCATGGCTTATCCTCTAGACCCTTTCCTGTGAATTGCCTTGATGTATAGAACTAGCTAATGTAGCTAAAACTAAGAATTCTCACCTCTGATGGCCACATTGTGAACCCTCTGGATATGCCATTATCACCCAGAGGCAAGTCTCTAAATTAGAATCAATGATCATGGTTAACTCTAAAGTGAGAAATTTAATGTGCTGCTAGTTTATGTTCACGCTGCTGATAAAGACATACCCAAGACTGGGTAACTTACAAAAGAAAGAGGTTTAATGGACTTACAGTTCCAAGTGGCTAGGGAGACCTCACAATTATGGCAGAAGGTGAAAGGCATGTCTCACATGGCGGCAGAGAAGAGAAGAGAGCTTGTGCAGGGAAACTCCCCTTTTTAAAACCGTCAGATCTCATGAGACTTATTCGCTATCATGAGAACAGCACAGGAAAGACCTGCCCCTATGATTCAATTACCTCCCATCAGGTCCCTCCCATAACACATGGGAATTCAAGATGAAATTTGGGTGGGGACACAGCTAAACAATATCAGCTGCCTAGAGATAAGAAGCTCAGAATCAAGATGTAGGATTTGTACTCTAAAGCTCTTGAAACATATTTCCAAAGTACAACTCACTGCCCAAATAAAGCTAGTTCTGCTTTCTAGAAGTAACAGATAGGAAAAATAAATTTAGAAAGTGAAATGCAATCTACTCCCAAATAACCAAAATAAATGTAGTCTCTCATATTCATATTCTCTCTCTAGGTCATTATTAAAATAGACATGTTTGTATATGTACATATTAATGTGATAAATTAAGGGTTATCTTCATGTGTATCTATCTGTGTGCTTTGTATATGACCTTTCATATATAAGCATATATCTAGGAAATTCTTAACTTACTGTAATTTGTATATTATAAGCCTCCAGCCCTTAAAGCAGACTTTCAGCACACAAATACAATTATGGCAGCCAGTCTGCTTTCTGATATATTGCAATTACTGCTTTCCTTGGCCCCTGGCTTCGATTTGGCTCCTTGGACTAGCCTCTACCCTATATAGTTCCTCTACCCTGTGTCTGGTCAGAGGCCAACACCAGCAGAAACTTTCATGGAAACAGAGGGGTAGGATTAGAACTACTATATCTTGAAGAAAGGGGAGAATAATGAACTAAGCTGAGTAAATGTGAGAGAGAGTAGGGAAGAGCAAAGGGGGAGGGGTATAAGAGAGAAAGAAACCGGCCAGGCGCGGTGGCTCAAGCCTGTAATCCCAGCACTTTGGGAGGCCGAGATGGGCGGATCACGAGGTCAGGAGATCGAGACCATCCTGGCTAACCCGGTGAAACCCCGTCTCTACTAAAAATACAAGAAAATTAGCCGGGTGAGGTGGCGGGCGCCTGTAGTCCCAGCTACTTGGGAGGCTGAGGCAGGAGAATGGCGTGAAACCTGCGGGGCGGAGCTTGCAGTGAGCCGAGATCGAGCGCCACTGCACTCCAGCCTGGGGCACAGCAAGACTCCGTCTCAAAAAAAAAAAAAAAAAAAAAAAGAGAAAGAAACCACCAGACACACGTGAATGTCAACAGTGGGTACCCTCTGAAGTTTTATTTTATTTATTTATTTATTTATTTATTTGAGACAGAGTCTCGCTCTGTCGCCCAGGTTGGAGTGCTGTGGCCGATCTCAGGTCACTGCAAGCTCCGCCTCCTGGGTTTACGCCATTCTCCTGCCTCAGCCTCCCGAGTAGCTGGGACTACAGGCGCCCGCCACCTCGCCTGGCTAGTTTTTTGTATTTTTTAGTAGAGACGGGGTTTCACCATGTTAGCCAGGATGGTCTCGATCTCCTGACCTCGTGATCCGCCCGTCTCGGCCTCCCAAAGTGCTGAGATTACAGGCTTGAGCCACCGCGCCCGGCCCTGAAGTTTTATTTAGCTGATGAACTGTCTCTGAAAGGAATTTCAAAAGTGGAGTTCTGAGGAATGTTAGCTTGATTTTAATGTGGGTATGGTCTTCTAGGCGCACATTGTTTCCAAGAAGATATCTGCTCTTCAGTTTCCTGATTTCCATCTTTAATGTCACCAAAGATCTCATTCTTTGTGACTTTTCTGGCTACCATGTCTTTAAAGTTAATCCATGACTTTTGTGTTCTTGCACATGGATCCCATCCAATATCCAAAATGTTTCTCCTTCTAGATTATGTATCTGCCTTATATATCATGGTATCACCACTCTCCCTGTCACTCAGTACTGAAATCTCAGAATATACCATGTGTAATAAACTCCGGTAGGCTCTTTCCTTGGATGGTTTATTTTCCTTGCCCACACTTAAAATGAGTTCCCACAGACTTCTTTCTTTGACTCCCATAAACTCTACATTCTCCTTTGATGATCTCATCTACTCTCACATCTTCAACTAATACTGTTATGTATTAGGTTGGTGCAAAAGTAATTGCAGTTTTTGCCATAATGGTGGTGATGGTGTGAAGCAACAACGCGGTGAGGGATTAAGCATTTTTCTATGGATTTGGAATCAAACTCACCCCTGTGTGCCTTTGAATGGGGCCACTATTTTAATCAAAGTTTGGAGACATTTTGATGGCGTGAAGCAAAAACATAGTGAGGGATTAATGGAGGAAAATTTTGATGCAGGCCAGGCCCAGGTGGGAGGATCAATTGAGCCCAGGAGTTTGAGACCAGCCTGAGCAACAAAGCAAGACCCCATCTCTACAAAAAAAAATTTTTGCCATAATGGCAAAAACCGCAATTGCTTTTGCACGAAGCTAATAATTCTTCATCTCTGTCTCCAAACTTTCTCAGTAATGCCAGACCTAATTTCTAAGAACATCTACATTTGTGTATCTTGCAGGCACCTGAAGTGTTGCTTCATCTCTTTCTCTCTCTCTCTCTATCTCATCACATTTTTATAAATATATTTCTTTTCCTAGATTCCCAATCTGAATGTAATATTACCACTCCTCCTACTCAGTGTTTAAATCTCAGAATCCTCTTCCACTCTTCTCATTCTCCCATTGCCTATATTAGGTCCCCAGATCCTGACAACTTTACCTGTAAAATCTCTTCCCATCTTTCCATTCTCTCTTCTACTGCCCCAGATCCTAGTCTTATTATTGTATGTCTATCATTGAAATATCTAACTACCTATGGTCCTTTAAACCAGACCAACATACATATGCATCTCATATCCACCAACATAAAGTCTGGATGCCTCTAGACTGTTTACCATTCATTCTCTTTCCTTCCTTAAGACACCTTCTCGCTTTGATCCTGGCTCCAATTTGTCAACTCTTTGGTCCACAAGCCAAGTCTAATGGAGACTTTAATCTTTTGCACTCTGTTTATTTTTGTTTTCGTTTTTTGACTCTTGGTTATTCTTAGCAGATTTTGTCTCAGCTCACCCTTCCAAGTCCTCCCTCTCTGGACTTCCCTGGATGTCTACCCTAGGTCAGGTTCCTGTAACTAGCACCCAGGCTGAACGAACACATATTCTCCAATAGGAGAACGGCTTTTGAAAGGGCTGTCCTAATTTATCTCCCCACCTCCAGTTTCTCAACTTACAAACCATTCTACATACCAATGCCAGAGAATTTTCCCTAAAACATAGGTCTGATCATGTGTTTATCCTTTTCATTTTTTTCTGGTGACTCTCCACAGTCTATAGAATAAATTTGGATTTCATTATGGCATTCAAAAGATTTCTGATGTGATGCCACTCTGCTTTTTCAGCTTTATCTCCCACTATACAATCACAGCCTCTACTCTTCAGCTCCATTTAGACCACTAATCAAATTCAGCCCACATTTTCCTTTCTCTGTACTGTTGGGTTATACTGGCCCATCTACCTCAATGCCCTTTTCTCTCACTTCCAACATTTGGGATCCTACTTACAATTAAAGGCTCAGATTTTCTATGAAATCTTCCCTGTTTTCTTTCTCCTATGTTTCTGTAATTCTTTTGCAGTTAGTTGCATACTTGTCAGTTGCCTTGACTAGATACTAAGCCTGCTGAGACCATGAATAGTATATCATTCATTTATCTTTACTTAGCACAATGCCCTGGACATAGTTACTGCTAAATATTTGTTAATATTATTTAATTAAAATTAGATATATAAGTTCTAACATGCTAGATAAAATCTAATCTGCTTTATTATCCTACATCATAGTCATCAAAAAGAGCTTAGAATAGAAAAAAATCAATCTCCTAGTAGTTCTATATTATTGTAGGGCCACATAAAGGGCTGTGCCTATGATAGAAAAGCATTATTCTATGCATTTGGAATCAAGCTCACCCTTGTGTGCCTTTGGATTTGGCCACCATTTTAATCAAAGTTTGGAGACATTTTGATGGTGTGAACCAACAACATGGTGAGGGATTAAAGGAGGCAAATTTTGATGCAGGCCAGGCCCAGGTGGGAAGATCAATTGAGCCCAGGAGTTTGAAACCAGCCTGGGCAACAAAGCAAGACCCCATCTCTACAAAAAAAATTAAAAATTAGCTGGGTGTGGTGGTGGATGTCTGTAGTCCCAGCTACTCAGGAGGCTGAAGCAGGAGGATGCTTGAGCCTGAGAGTTTGAGGCTACAATGAGCTATGATCACGCTTCTGCACTCCAGCCTGGGTGACAGAGTGAGACCCTCTCTCAAAAAAAGAAAAAAAAAAGAATTAAAATCTTGATGCAAATCAGAGTTGGTTCATAGCGCTTAGAGGCAGGTCTGCCCTTCTATCAGGTGGGAGGTGAAGCTGCTAATGTTGATGATATGGCTACTCAAGTTAGCCTGTTTTGAAGGCAGCAGAAGGCCAATGTTACACAGTTATTTGAAAAAATAATAAATAAAATGAAAGCAGCAACAAAATATATATTCTGGCATCTGTTTTTCAGGAAATCATCTAGTGACTGAAGTCTTTCTCAAACATTTTCTTAAAAATTCATGTGCAAACTTCTTCAGAGAAGGCCTTCCCAATGAATCTGATGTCAACGTAGGTGTACATTTTAGCTTCTAATATGTTAGAATAGAAGACTTAAGAAATAAGTAAGTTAAGACCTATGTATTCCCTGGTACTATACCGGGTAAAATATAATTTAATATAATTGGTTTCTGAGTTGTTCTGTTTAATCAACTCCTAGGAGCTGTTCTGGTACATAATGTATACCTGACTAAATATGGTATTTGTGGTCATTTCTATAAAATGTCAGACATCAGGCCGTGGATCAGAAGGAACTTCCTCTATTATATAATTGTATGGGAAACCAAACCCCCAAATCTCTGACCTTTGCCAGGAGACAGGGGGCAAGATTACGTGTGTTCACGTGAGAATATAAAAACTCTTTGGAATTGTAAATAGGCACATTTTGGTCACTGTGTGCATAGCAGGGGAGTGGCTTAAACAACTGATTTGTATCTGTGTCCAAGAAACAAATAGATAATAATGAGCAAACCAACATTGATGTAGGCTGGATGAATCTTAAAAACATTATTCTCGGCCAGGAGCAGTGGCTCACGCCTGTAATCCCAGCACTTTGGGAGGCTGAGGTGGGCGGATCACCTGAGGTCAGGAGTTCGAGACTAGCCTGACCCACACGGAGAAACCTCATCTCTACTAAAAATACAAAATTAGCCGGGCTTGGTGGCGCATGCCTATAATCCCAGCTACTTGGGAAGGCTGAGGCAGGAGAATCGCTTGGGAGGTGGAGGTTGCGGTGAGCCGAGATCATGCCATTGCTCTCCAGCCTGGGCAACAAGAGCAAAACTCCGTCTCAAAACAAACAAACAAACAAACAAAGAAAACATTATTATCCATGAAATAAGCCAATTCCAAAAGACTACACATTGTATGATTCCATGTACATGAGACGTCCAGAACAGGCAAATCTACAGACATAGATTAGCGGTTGCCTTGGGCAGTGCATGTGTTGGGGGGGTGGTTTGGGATGACTGAGGGAGGAGTGACAGCTAAGGGGTAAATGGGGTTGTGATGGTCATACAACTCTGTGAATATACTAAAAACCATTGAATTATACACTTTAAAATGGTAGATTTTATTATATATGAATTATATCTCAATAAAGCTGTTAAAATTGATGTGGGAGAATATATAAAACATAAATAAGGCTGTTTTTAGGCTTACCTGATTAGTGGTGCCCAGATAAATAAGATGAAAACATGTTATTTACAGATGTCAAACATGTGTTTCTCAATTTTCATGTAATTAATAATATTTTGAAAAGGTCATAAAAAACACAGATGACAAAATAAGAGACACTAGATTTTCATAGCATAATTTCAGTCTTGCTTTTGAACTCTATGAGAACTCTATTCTCTGAGTACTCATTACTATACCTATGTCTTAGTAACTTACAGGCTGGATAATTACCATTCATGATCTGTTCAGCCATTCTTGAAAATCACTTTGGGGCCTTAATGAATTAAGAAAGAAAAGTCTGTTGTTCTTTGTGAGAAGCAGATTTTCCAGATAACATTCAAAGAGTTGGTTTTCAGCATACTATATAAAACTATAGGAGGCATAAGTTTGAGGATGCTCAAAGTCTCTTTTAGGCTTGACACTTTCCCCAAAAGGAGAAACTGGCACTGGTGTCTCTCGGACAGATTTTCTGGGGCTGTGCTTTAGCTGCCTGGCTTCTTGCCCCGAGCCCTGTAATCATCATACCTGAGCCCAGTAACCTTTACCTCCAGGTCAGTGACCATTACTGGTTATTATCATTTACAGGTTTTTTCTTGTTGTCTTCTTTTCCTCCACTGGAACCAATCCTGCTCCTATTCAGAGAGGATTTAAGGAGCAGTATTTCAGTAGTTTGGTGGCTTGGCATCAAGCGGACCTATCCCTGATGGTCCTATTTTGCTCTCACAGACCAGTTGAAGTAACTGAATATCTTGGGTACCAGTGTTATTTGTCTGTGTCTGTCTCTCTTTCACAGATTTCACCCGATGTGCTGGTTCCTTTAGGACCAGTGCTCTGCCTTGTTTGGCACTGTTTTGACAGACCTCTTAAGGGATTAATCATTTGTTTTTGAATCCCAATCCCCATGACTGGATTGCTGCTCCATACTCTTTGAATCAACCTCTGACTATTGGTTGCCACCAGATTTTCTGGATTCTGTTTTGTCAGCCTGCCAGGACATCCATTGCTGGACTTTCAGGGTCCGGCAGTTTGCCTGCTTATTTCCTACTGTTACATCCCCACCCGCCTACTCCATGCTTTACCAGCTTGACCAGACCCTTCTTGCTGGTTACTAGAGGAACATTCTTAGCTTTCCTGTCCTGCCCTAATTAGGTTTTTTTTGTAGTTTCTAGGTACCAGGCTCCTTGATCTGGCTTTGCCAGTCAATAACAGGCACCTGCTGACATAATATCTCCTCGTTTACCACTAGTCTTTTATTTCCTTGGGCCAACATTTTGGTAATTCTTGTTTACTCTCTCTTTTCCTTTGTTTCCTGTATATAATCTGTAAGGAGGAACAGTTTATTCCTTTTAAACAGCTCTTGGATTCAGCTGTTTCTGTTCATTTCCTCTGGGGCCACTCCAGTTCCAGTCCTCACAGCTTTATCTAGTTTAAGCTGGGATTCAGTAGTGGTGCCTCAAAGGGTTGCCTCAGAGGATGAGAGGGAAGCCAAGCTGACGTGAGCAGGTCTCCACTCTCGCACTGATTTCAAACAGGTCATCTACATTTGTATCTGTTGGGGTTCTATGAAGAGTTTTATTTAGAAAGAAATCCTGTACTCGGCCAGATGCCGTGGCTCACGCCTGTAATCCCAGCACTCTGGGAGGCTGAGGTGGGCAAGTCACCTGAGGTCAGGCCTGGCCAACATGGTGAAACCCCGTCCCTACTAAACATACAAAAATTAGCCAAGCGTGGTGGCACATGCCTGTAATCCCAGCTACTCAGGAGGCTGAGGCAGGAGAATCACTTGAACCCAGGAGGGGGAGGTTGCAGTGAGCTGAGACTGCAACACTGGACTGCAGCCTGGGCGACACAGCAAGACTCCGTCTCAAATAAAAAAAAAAAAAAATCCTGTACTAAACGAAAAATAAGTTTGAAAATCAGTGTTCAAAGTTATTCTGCATATTATTGCCAAACCAGCTCCCTAAAACATCGTTTGTTTTATAACTTCCCTGCTAAAGATCTGTATCAGTCACTATGTCTTGCATTCAAATGTGTTTACAAACTGGGAACACACTATGGGGATACGCATGTTTCCTACAATTATTCAACATCTATGTTCTCACCATTCTAGTCAAGTGCCACTGGCCTCTCAACATCATTGGTCAGTATTGTTTCCAGACCATTCCATACGTTGTCTTTTCCTTATTTCCTTTCTTTGCTTTGTCTATTCAAGTCTGATTTCTGCTTCATAGCTCAGCAGCTCAAGTCTTACCTCCTCCTTGCAAACTTTATCTATTCTAGGCCCCACAGATCTCACTCCTTCATATTATATTGAATTTAGAGTCAGTATCTCCAAGTTAGGCAGCTAATTTTCTCTTACTGTTTCATACCTTAGTTCTCTTGCTTATTTTCTCAAGATTTTAGGCCTAATGATGGCAGGGATTTTACATTTTACAGTCTGTTTCATTACAAGTGTTTGTGTACCACAAATAGCATATTAGCAATTGGCAAACAGAACAATGTCAAAATGATGTAGCAGTCCAGTTGATACATGTGTGAATTTTCATAGCACTTTCTTTCTTTTTTTTTTTTTTTTTTTTGAGACAGGGTCTCGCTCTGTCACCCAGGCTGGAGTGCAGTGGTGTGATCATAGCTCACTGCAGCCTCAATCTTCCAGGCTCAAGCCATCTTCCCACCTCAGCCTCCTGAGTAGCTGGGACTACAGGTGTGCACCACTAGGCCTGGCTAATTTTTTAATTTTTATTTTTAGTAGAGACGAGGTCTCACTATGTTGCCCAGACTGGTTTCGAACTTGAGCTCAAGTGATCCTCCTCTCTTGGCTTCCCAAAGTATTAGGATTACAGGCATGAGCCACTGTGCCGAGCCAGCACTTTGTTTTGAAGTGATCAGAAGCAAACTTCCTCACAAATAAGAAGTCTTAGCAATATATGAAGACTTTTATGAAAAAGTGAAGAATCCTGCACAAAGCTCTGCCTTCAGTATAAGTAGTGACTGGTTTAGTGTCTACAACCTCTAAGTTTTTAACAACATTAAAAACTATCTGGTGAAGCCGTGAGTCCCGTGCTAATGAAGCTGTGACGACCTTTCACCATGTGTTTTTAAAAAGCTGACTACTCCTCAATTAGATTTTTAATTCTGATGAAAATGGCATCTATTAAAAGTGAATGCCCTTGAGGATCCACAACAGGAAGGAGGAAGCATAAAAGCTACCAAGCATTGATGACTGTGATGCTGGGGCAAAGGCCAGTGGAGATTTATCTGTGTGTTTTTATTAGGATGGTTGTTTTCATTAGTGCTCTGACTATAAAGTTGCATTGGATTTAAGTGGTCTTCCCTAACCATATTTTCCCCGTAAGCCCTGCTATCTTAGGTGTGCAATTCTGCAAAACAGGAGATTCTTCGGTAAAGATAATATGACGTTATAGCAGAATGTCTGGCATTTTTTTTTTTTTTTTTTAAATCTGCAGGATATCTAGTTTGGTGTTAACGAGGTAGTATATACTTGGTAAATACCTGCTTATTCTTAGGAATACTTTAATGCATAAACATTTTGCTGCGACCTTGGAGGTGGTTCTTACTTTTTTCAAATCCATGTTTCATCTATGAACGATGCAGACTGTCTAGATGAGAACACACCGCAGAAGGGAGACATAGAAACTCAGAGGGTTACTATCAGCATGGTCAGAAATCCTCAGGGGTAATAGATGACTCTAAGGTCAGTTTGAAGACACAGCCCAGTAGCCTTTTGTTGGTCTCCCCCAGGGCTGGCTTTTAAATGCTGATTCGGTGCCACATTCATGAGAATCCAGAGGGAGAGACCACAAGGTCAGTGGTTCTAACATATATTTAATTTTTGATATCCCAATTGATGATGGTAGCCTCCTTCCTTCTTCAGCATCAGAGATGTTCCATCCACCAACCTATTTGTGTGACCCAGGACGGTAAAAATAAAGGATTATAGATGCAGAGAGATCAGCTGTAGGGCCACAATTGGTGAGGTGCTTGGTTCATAATCAGTGGACAAAGCATCCTTACTGAGAGCAGTGGCTCCTTTCCTGTGTCAGTTTCTGCCAGGCCAATGACCCTGAAGCCTGAAGGAAAAGTTTTTGCTTGTTTTAAACCACTGTTTGCATTAACTGGAGCAAATGCTGAAAAAAACATCAAGAATTAAAACGGGCCAAAATAACCACAAGAAAGTCAAATGTAAGCCATATCAGGGACAAACTTTTTCATTTTTTGCAGAAAAGATTATGGATCTTTTACATGTACTTCTAACTGGATATAAAATGTAGATTAACCTGGCCTGAGGATGATGAAACCCAACCTTACATTCAAAATAATATCAATACATTTTCAAGTCTATTTATACATTCTAAACAGAAGTAATTCATATTACAATGGCCTCCCTATTCTGCTCTTCCACTTTTTAGTTTTTATTTTTATGGAGACAGAGTCTCGCTCTGTCACCCAGGCTGGAGCGCAGTGGCATGATCTTGGCTCACTGCAACCTCCGCCTTCCGGGTTCAAGCCATTCTCCTGCCTTAGCCTCCTGAGTAGGGGGGATTACAGGCACCTCCCACCATGCCCTGCTAATTTTTGTATTTTTAGTAGATACTGGGTTTCTCCATGTTGGCCAGGCTGATCTCAAACTCCTGACCTCAGGTGATCCTCCCACCTCAGCTTCCCAAAGTGCTGGGATTACAGGCGTAAGCCGCCATGCCTGACCCCCTTCCACTTTTTAAACAACAGTAATGAAACTTATTAAGTAGGGGACTTCAATCTGGAAACTCCTCATCTGTTCTGCTTCTTCTCCTGCCAACAGTCTCCCCAGCTCCCCACCAATTTCTTAACCACAGGGCTTCTGCACATGCTATTGTCATTTCCTTTGCCTGAATGCCCTTCACTGTCCTTATTTGCCTTGTAATTGCTTAATACATTTTTAATATCTTTCCCAAGGCTGGGCGCAGTGGCTCATGCCTGTAATCCCAGCACTTTGGGAGGCCGAGGCGGGTGGATCACCTGAGGTCACGAGTTCGAGACCAGCCTGACCAACATGGAGAAACCCAATCTCTACTAAAAATATAAAATTAGCCAGGAGTGGTGGCACATACCTGTAATCCCAGCTACTTGGGAGGCTGAGGCAGGGGAATTGCTTGCCCCTAGGAGGCGGAGGTTGCTGTGAGCTGAGATCATGCCATTGCACTCTAGCCTGGGCAATAAGAGTGAAACTCCGTCATATATATTTATCTTTCCCAATAGCGTAAAAACTCCCTAAGAGCAAATCATGTCTGTCTTGTTCACCATTGTACTCATGATGCCTTGCACATTACCTAACACTTAGTAGGCTGCCAACAAATGTTAACTTGAATCAGACCCTTAAGACTCAGTTCAAACATCATCTTCTTTGGGAAGGTGTCCCTGAGCCTCTGACACTCCGATAGTTACCTCTTTCATGTGCTTCAAAGGCTTCCTGTTCACATCTGTTGTAGTGCAGTGCAGTTCTTTAATGGTCTGTCTCTCCCAGTAGGCTCTGAAAGTTCTAAAAGGCAGAAACTGTGTCATCTTCATTCTTCTTACTCATGACACTCTGTATCTCCTAGTATACTCTAAGGAGTTGAAGAAATATCTGCTGGGCAGATTACTGAACGCTGTTTGCGCTTGGAGGGCCCTCAGCTATGGACCACACCTATGGCTCAAACAGGAATTACATGCAAGCATTGGCTAAACAGGTCACGTCTTTCTGAAGCATCCACTTTGACTCAATGTTTCAGGAGAAGAGACATTTATATAAATTGTGTTTGTGTGTGTGTGTATGTAGTGAGTTGAATTCAAAATATACACTAAATTTTAAGTAAAACGGAAACTTCAACAAAGCAAATTTACCATGTGGCTCCTTAACCACCCTGTTTGGGAGCATGTATTCCCTCTTCTCTGCTGTCCTTTGGTAGCTTGCCACCTTAGGAGTAGAGAAGTCACACCTCCATGGTTAAAAAGAAAGTTGGCCGGGCGAGGTTGCTCACATCTGTAATCCCAGCTCTTTGGGAGGCTGAGGCAGGCGGATCACCTGAGTTCAGGAGTTTGAGACCAGCCTGACCAACATGGAGAAACTCCGTCTCCACTAAAAATGCAGAATTAGCTGGGCATGGTGGCGGGTGCCTGTAATCCCAGCTACTTGGGAGGCTGAGGCAGGAGAATCGCTTGAAGCCGGGAGGCGGAGGTTGCGGTGAGCCAAGATTGCGCTGAGCCAAGATTGCGCCATTGCACTCAAGCCTGGGCAACAAGAGGGAAATTCTGTCTCAAAATTAAAAAAAAAAAAAAAAAAAAAAAAAGAAAGTTAATGACAATGACAAAGCTGGAATTAAAGCTGTTTTCAGATATCTGGTGTTCTTTTCATTCTACTGCCCAAGTTAGCTGTCTCTTCGCACCTGTAGCATGGTCAAATGCATCCTAATGCACTCTCAATAAATATGTTCAGATACAAATTCCATTCCGCATATTAAATTTAGGCTGAAGGGGAGAAGGTCAAAAGGAGTCATAGTCTGGAGATATCTTCAGTAATAGATGTATGGCATGTTTATAGATTTCATATTTAAATGTACTTTATAGGTAGCTTTCCTAGCATATGTGCTCCTATTCTATGATGGTGGTTAATTCAAATCTTACCCACCCCCTCTAATGCTCTCAGTGTGTACCTTTACTTTTAAAGGGTATCATTTAAAGATGATGGAAGAAATACAGTGTGGGTACTGTATTTTGTCCTGAGGACAAAATGCTAGGTATGACACAAGGACTTAAGACTATCGTCCCAATAGTGCCCTGCTACTGCTGCTGCTGCTGCTGCTGCACAAAAACACCTAGCATTTGTCTAGGGATTTTCATTTACAACCAAGCTTTGACACACATGATCTTATTCACTCCCCACAACAACTCTAAACTAGTTCAGGAAACTGAAAACAGCACTCAATTCAATTGCTAGCTGTATATAAGTGTTTTGGTTAAAGAGCCTAACAATCCCCTAGGGATTAAGTGGTGGGCGCCTGCTGCTTCAACAACCCTGCAGCATGGGAATAAAGGAACAACTGTATTTCTTCGGTCACAACGTAATCACGGCAACAGAAAGCACCCACTCTTCCCACTCTGACCCACACAGTCTGTCGAGGCAATTAATCAGTACTCCCGGTGGTTTTCCTATAGGATGCCAGTTCCCTTGCCAATCAAGTCTTTCCACAGAGTGTAGCAGGACCACACCCCCGAGAGGCCTCAGGGAGGGAAGGTGCTCTGGCCCACAGAAGTGAAAGCTGATACTCTGGTTGACCCTCCAGTGAAACTTACAGGCGGATCCTCCCGGGCCTCAGTTTCCCCATCTCTAAAATGGGCTACCCTTCCTTTCTCTTGACTAGTTCCCGCCCTGTTCTCGCTGGGCCACTAGGAAGTGAAATCAGTGCCTAACCGCAGCTGAAAGTCCTCTGTTAGGCTCCAGTCGTCGCGCCGGGCATGCTCAGTAGCTGGGGCCGGCTCCGCTCCGGGAGTAGGAAGCAGCTTTGCGGGCCCGGGCGGCCGATGCGGGCACTTTGAAGAATCACGTGTGTTGAGGCCCTCTTAAAGAGATAGGCACCTACTTTTCCCTCCACCCTAAACACCGCCCTGAGGGCGGCGGCGACCGTGGTAATTGCAACTGCTCAGGGGCAGGGCTTGCCCCAGCGCCGAGTAGTGGCAACGGCGTGGTTGCGTCGGGGGTGCCTGGGAGCTTGGAGTCCCGGGGGCCTGAAATCGGCAGCTTCCCGGGCAGACACTCTCTCCTTCAGGAAGAGGTGCCGCCGAGTCAGCGCGGGGCAGTGTGAGCGCCCCGAGGTGCTTTCTCAGTTGAGGAGAGGTGGGGTTACAGGGCACAGGTGACAGGGCCGGAGAAAGATGGAGCAGCCCGGGGCGGCGGCGTCGGGAGCGGGAGGCGGCAGCGAGGAACCTGGTGGGGGCCGGAGCAACAAGCGGAGCGCGGGGAACCGGGCCGCCAATGAAGAGGAAACGAAAAACAAACCCAAATTGGTGAGTGCTCCCGCAGCCCCCGCCGGCCTTAGGGACAGGGAGAGCCCCGGGATCCTCCTGCCATTGAACACGGGGGCACCCGGGGCCCCCTCCCAAGGATGACCGCGATCTCGCTGTGCAACTCGGGGAGCCGCTAAAGGAGTGGCCACGCCGAGGCGCGGAGACGGCGTGGGGGCGGAAGAGCACCCCTTCTCTACTTAACCCCTTTCTCACTGTAGTCAGCCCGGGAGGCGGTGCGGGAAGGAGAAAGGCCCAGCCCCAACTTGGGGACACCCCGAGTACTGGGTAGGGCTGTTGTTTGTCTAACTTGTGGGCGCAAGCCTTTGCGCGATTCCATTCTCCTCCCACCTCTTGTCAGTTGCTGTTTTGCCTCCTAACGCGTAGGGTCTGGGGCAGGGGAACCTCCCTCCTTTTTATTCCAAGTCCTTGGGAGCCCACCTACAGCTATGCAAATCAAGAAGAGCACTATTTATGCTCCCAGTCTTTCTACTTTACCAGAAATCTCAGGAAGAGGCGCCTACGTGCCTTTTTCCTCCTCCTCGCCTCTCTCCATGTGCTCTCCCAAGAAACGTTTCTTTGGAAGGGTGGGGGCGCGTGGGAGTTGAAGGCTGAGTGAGGTACCACCAACTGTCGAGTGTGTGTAATAGGCATAGTCGTACAGTACTTCCACTTAGTTGATTAAGAACGCTCAAAAGCAGTAGGCACAAACTGTGCAAATCTCACTGTGCTGATAGTGTGAACCGGTGGTAGCAGTCCATTTCCTGCCACTGAAATGTGCAGAGGAATGAAATCGATGAGGCCTGGTATTGCATTGGGAAATACTGGAGTTTCCTCAACTCCTCAGAAAGGTTCCGCTTTTTGTAAACTTTCTAATTTGGGTGGTGTGAGGGGAAAGGGTTTTCCTGTACAAATTCAGCAGATACTCCTTATAGCTGTATTCTTAGTCCAGATCTGAAGCACAAGCCACATGTTGAATGTATAGATTTCAGCTTTAACTACCAACTTGATTGTAATAGACAAGGAGAGGGTGACATATAAATAAAGCCGTTTCTTGTGGCATCTGGCCATTTGGTTTGGATCCAGTACAAAACTGTGGCTTAATCAGTGATTAAAAATTTAAGTAAAAAGTTAACTGATACTTTCCACAAATGGTTTGGTACCTCTAGCAAGAATCTGCACTTTTAAAACAAGTATGCTTTCGAGAAAAGAAAAAAAAAACAAAACACTTATCTCTGTTAGTAGTAACACCTTGATTGTATTCTTCTCTTCCCTTTAGCCATTTGTCCTGTTTCATCTTTTATGTTTTACTTGCTTTGACAAGGTAACTAGATAGTTATGAGATTGTATCATTTTCAGTTCCTAGCTAACTTCACTGTTCCGTGTTGAACATAGCTTGATACGGTAGAACAAGTATTTGAATCCAAGAGTTTGTTAATATTGACACGAATTTTCTTTTTTTGCTCGAACGTAACTTTTGAGCCTTATGTGATTTTACAAGCAGATGTGTCAGAGTTAACAAAAACAAATTTAGGAAGACATTGTGGCACATTTTAAGGCAAGCAAGTTGACCAAACAGTAAGATTTAGTAAGCTTTTCAGGAAAGAATTCATCTGGGACTCTTAGAAGTTTGCTAGTAAGATAAAACTTTACTTAGATGAAATTTTATTATTTTGAGTATTATGTTAATAATCTCTGAACTAGTCCTTAATTTGCGTGTGTATATGAGTGTAAAGGAGTTGTGGTGTGGGATTATAAAAGAGAGCCATATGGTGATAGAAATTATTTGTGTAGGTGATCTTGGGGGATAGAGGTTCTTAAACTCCTGAAATTGTATGAAAATATTTGAGTGTATATGGGTACATTTATTTTTCTGGGCCCCATAGCTTTCATCAGTTTTTCAAAGGTATCCATTACCTATGGAAGAGTAAGAACTATAGCATTACAAAAGATAGAAAGTAAAGGACAGTTGATTCCACTGTGTGGTCAAGGGAAATGGCATTGAACACATAGGTGATTGATATTGAAACAGATTCTTGTGGTGGTAAAAAAGAAGTTAACTACTCAATGTCTACATAGCTTAGATTAAAATTTCCACTACAGAGGAAAATTAATTCAGTCGCTCTAGTATAATGGATTCCTAAGGTATAAGGCTTATGTAGTCTGGTTGTTTTCATTTAGCTCCTCAGAAATCTGGAGAAACGGAAATGGAACGCATATTTTCTTTTCTTCTTCTTCTTCTTTTTTTTTTTTTGAGACGAAGTCTCGCTCTGTCGACATGGCTGGAGTCCAGTGGCGCGATCTTGGCTCACTGCAACTTCTGCCTCCCAGGTTCAAGCGATTCTCCTGCCTCAGCCTCCTAAGTAGCTGGGATTACAGGCACGTACCACCCCACCCGGCTAATTTTTGTATTTTTAGTAGAGATGGGATTTCACCATGTTGGTCAGGCTGCAAAGCATATTTTCTATGGAGAGGAACTGCTTTCATTTATATCCTCAACTTTTTAATGAGTATTAGTGAGAACTTTTGCAGAGTGGCATTTCAACATTATAATGATTTCTATTTAAGATTACTTAAATAAAAATTTAATGAAATTCACTTCAGTTTTCTTCATATAAGCATCCTCATAATGACCCTTTCATTTTGATTCTTTTAAAATAAGGCATTCCTGTCTTGGACTCATCACATTTTGAATAATGCATTAGTAGTAGAGTTTTGGATTTTATGTAACTATTTTGGTTAGGCCCAGATTGCAACATGTCATCAAACAGCATGAATCTTAGATTAATTTGTAATTTGATGTCAACCATGGAATGCATTTTGTTAAATTGAGTAGAAGAGAAAGCTCTGTAAGTGTTATGAAGGAACTACATCTTGAATCCCACTTATTTAAGGCAGTGACTTAACCATTAAGAGAGGCCAATATTGATGCATAACACTGCACCCCCCATACCACACGGTAGCGTAGAGTGACCTAACAGTATTTGATGTTTTTGCATTTTTGACTTTGTATTTCTGCGTAACTTCTGAAGCCTTTGGTTCTTCAAACAGTAAAGTCAAATTTGTTAATTTTTCTGGTTATTATGTAACTTCCTGAGTATTTGGTTCTTTGTTTACAACTGGATAAATTATGTTTTTATTTATTTATTTATTTATTTTGAGATGGAGTCTCGCTCTGTTGCCCAGGCTGGAGTGTGGTGGTGTGATCTCAGCTCACTGCCGCCTCTGCCTCCTGGGTGCAAGCGATTCTCTTGCCTCAGCCTCCCGAGCAGCTGGGATTACAGGTGTGCGCCACCACACCCAGCTAATCTTTTTTGTATTTTTGTAGAGATGGGGTTTCACCATATTTCCCAGGCTGGTCTCGAATTCCTGACCTCAAGTGATCCGCCCACCTCCACATCCCAAAGTGCTAGGATTACAGGCGTGAGCCACTGCACCCAGTCTTGATTTTTAATAATAAGGGAGGAGCAACAATGATTTCATTTATGCAATACAGGTTTACTGAGTACCTACTGTGTGCTAGGCATAATTCTAAGGGTTGGTGATACAAAGATACTTGTAGTCTACTGAGATAGACAGGGAAGTTAATTAATGCTTAAAATGCGATGTGAGCCAGACGTCGTAGCTTGTGCCTATAATCCCAGCTACACAGGCTGCTAAGGCAAGAGGATTGCTTGAGCTCAGGAGTTTGAAGCTGCAATGAGCTCTGACTATACCACTGTATTACAGCCTTGGTGACAGAGAACCCATCTCTTTAAAGAAAAAAAAAAAACAGTGTGATAAGTTGCTATAGGAATATGCATGGTGGGGTGTGGTCATGGAGAGGCATCTACGTAGAATTGCATGCTTGAGTAAGAAAAGGCTTATCGTAGTAGGTGACATTTGCAGCAAGGCTGAAGAAAATAGGTGAGGCGAAGGCATTCTAGGTTGAAAAAATGACATTATACAAAGGTAAACAGATAAGGGTGCATATCCAATGAAGTTCATTTAGATGAATGTGACTGAAACAAAGGGTACACATGGTGGACTTGCTAGAAAAGAGACAGGGTCTGGATCATGATGGATCTTGTATGCCATGTTAGAGTTTCAACTTCTTTCTGAAAGTAGGGGTAGCTCATTGAAGAGATTAAGGCGGAGAATGACCTGATCAGATTTGCGTTTCGGGAAAAAAATGTAGTACTTTGGAGAATTTCTCGGAAAGGCATGCTAGAATGGAGGCAGGAATACCATTTAGAAGGAGCAGAGTGGCATAAAAGAGTGTTTGATGTGCAGAGACCTGGATTCCAGTTGCAGCTCATCCATTCATCCATTCACCAGCTCATCCATTTACTAGGCGTTTTTTCTCTGCACCTCAGTTTCCTTCTGCCACCTCCATTGCCTCTCCTTAGTACCACCCACCCTGAGCATCCCCACCAAATCTGAAATGTCCACCCCTTTCTCTTTTATAACTTTTACCCCCTTTCACAGCCCAGCTCAAGTCTCAATATTCTCTCACTCTTCCATTAAACCTTCACCGATTACTTCAGTTTAGTGAGGGCTTTCCTTCTTGTGGACTCATAACTGTCATGAGTCTGAATGTTACATGCCGATCTTGTCTCTGCAAAGATTTTAAACTGCCTCTGGGAACGGGTCCCATTTTATGTCTATTCTTGAAAACCTGGCAGGCTGGTGCTTGGGTGCAAAACTACTCAGTACATAATTATTAGCTGGGGATTTTTTTCCCCTATGTATCAGATGTTTTGAGAGTGCAAACTGGTGAAAAGAGGCTCTTTAAAAAAATGTTTATTTGTATGTGTGTGTGTGTTTTTTTTTTTGTTTTTTTGTTTTTTTTTTGGTATATGTACTCCTTCAAATGAACCTATGAACCTATCAATACATTCCTCTTTGTCTTTTCTCCAATTTTGAAACTCAGTAAACTTCTTCAGGGCTGGGAGAACTCTTCTACCTTCCCGCTTGTTTGAATTCTTGTGATGTCAGAGCCTAAACTTCCAAGCACAGAAACAGTACCAACAATGAGGAGCCAAGTAACATTTTACTGTTATTAGCAGGAGACTTCAGATTATTGGCAAAAGAATATGGAACGGAGAACCAAAAGACCTGGGTTCCAGTGTCCCATCTATCTTTTATTTGCCTGTGATTTGTGATGAGCCATTTAGCACCAGAAGTTTGAGCTCTTTGATTAATGTCTGCCAGTTGGAGATAATGCTGCCTGCCTGATTTTCTTCACAAGGTGTTTTAGATAAAATACAGTAATGAGTGAGAAAGCATTAGGAAATTCTATGTTGTTATACAAATATAGAGCATTTTTATTAACCCCTTATATTACTTGAATCAAATATGATTATGGTTGGATGGTTTAATGTCTTTGTTGCATTTTGACAGTGCTAACGTTATGATTGTATAAAGTACCATGATATGGTTATATGTTGAAAGATTCCTTATTCTCTCCCCAATACCATTTGTCCCTTTGGAGGAATATACATTCTGTCCTTTTACTAAGATTTCATTCTGTTGAATGAATATAAGATGTGAGTCTAATTACTAAGATTTCATTCTGTTGAATGAATATAAGATGTGAGTCTAATTTTTTTCCACGATAGTTTTTTGAAGAACCAGTCTACCCTTTTCTTTCACTGTGTCACTTTGAGGCTTTAAAATTTTTTAAATCAAAACTTCCATTTGATATCTGTGACATTATGGCTTGTCAGGCAGCTTACTGCCTTTGTACAAATAAGGAAACTGAGTCACTGAAGTGTTAAGGGGACTGATTTAGAGATAAGTTTAAAAGCTACCTCCATGGTAGAAATTATCCAGAGCACTGAGTCATTGTGCTTCAGGGACTCTGAAGGTGAAAAAGTTATTCAATTTTTCTTCTTTTGTTCCTTTTTGTAACAATTATAATTGTAATCCACCTAGATATTATTAAGCTCTGGCAGTAGCAACATGTTACTGAAGTGAAATCATATTCTTTTCCAACCTGCTCTCAAAGAACACTGTAAATAACAGCATACGTAATATAGGCTAATTTATATAAATCAGCACACCTGGTTCAATGTCACCAGGTGCCACTAGCACCACAGGGGTTATTATTGAAGACCCAACTCCAGTCTACCAGGCAGAAGAGACCAGCTCCTTTTCCTGGATTTGGGGTGTTTGATACATTTTTTTCCCCTCAAGACAGGAAAAACTATGATGTCCAGGTGACTTAAAATATAGTTCTAAACTTGATATCCATGTGGGCATGTTGTGAAGATACCCATTGTGGGATACAGCTCAAAACTGATGCATTTAAAGAAAGATTAAGATATATTTTCACATAGCTATTTATTGTGAATGTCAGTAATGGAAAGAAATGAACTCATACTGATTTAAAACTTATTTTCCTGATCAGGCTGAATCTGTTTCCAAATAATATACTCTGGCTGTAGCTTAAACAAACAACTGAATTCTGTTATTTAACTGGCTTTGTGTGAGGTTACCTGGCAGGGAAAGGTATTGGTCCCTTTCTCGTGAAAGAATGTAGAAAACAAAATTCTTACTTATCACCATTTACACAGGCTTTGGTTTACTGAAGATTTTACTGTATTGCTTTAAGGAGAGTAAGCTACCTTGCTACAAATACATACCAGCATATTGGCCACCAGCTGTATACAGTGTGGCCTATGAATGAGTGAGAAGCTTCTAGGTTCTCACTCATTAGGAAGGAATTATTCCAAAATGGCTGTTGACTCAATCACCTGGCAGTTCTGGCACTCACCCAAGGGAGAAGAGATTTTGGGTACAATCCTTTTTAAAAAATCTATTTAACAACAAATAATCTATTTGTTGTTCTGTGATATCATAGACATCCAGGCTTTAAAAAGAAAGATCTGCTCAAAATTAAGAGGAATTTTAACCAACCGTTAATTTGTTGGTGTGTTATTAAGCTAAAAGTAAAAGAGATAAACGTTTAAACTTCATAATATAAGCTAGTTAATAAGACTTTTTTTTTTTTTTTTACAAAACTTAAACAAATTTTCAAACGTGCTAAAAAGTAGAATAGTACAATGAACCGCCACCATCTATCCATTGCCCAGATATAAGTTATCTACATTTTGCAACATTTGCTTGATCCATCCTTTATTTTTCCCTTGCTAAAGTATTTTAGTGCAAATCTCAGATATCTTGTCATTTTACTCCTACATACTGTCACATCTTTAAAAATTGAAATTAACATATTCCTTGGTATCATCTAGCATTCATTCCATAATCAAATATTAATGATTGCCTAAAAAGATTAGATTTCTGATCAGATGTGTACCTAATTAATGTACATGTCACTGAACTACTTAAACAAATACAGCTTTAAATTACTGGTAAAATCTTATTCAGATTTACTCCACATAAAGTGCTATCATAAAGCATCAGCCCAAATTAAGTTCACTTCTGTCTTTAATTCTGTAGAAGTATCTGGAAAGGTTGACTATACGAGGGTGGGTAGACTCCTTGGAACAGCTATTATGTACCATCAAAAATAGAACAAATTAGTTTTGGCTTTACTCGCTGGTTGGGCAATCACTAATTCTTCATTTTGCAATTTGTGAAGTGGGGTGGGGCTTATGTGTAAGAATTTTCCTTTCAGGGAAATGCTGTAGATAGTTAGGCAAAGGAAAATTATTCTTCATTTCTCTAGATAAAGGGTTCATATGACTCTTTGACACACACACCCCATCACAACAACTAAGTTTATGTTACTGGCTCTAGTTTTATTTCAGAACAAATGCCAGTTTGGTCTATCTTTGTTTTCAGCCCCTTTGATATAGTCTAGGTTGCTAAATTTGGATAATTGGGTGAGTAAACCTTTACAAAGAAGTTATCCTTATTGAGATGTTTGTGGGCTTACAGAAAACCAGACTACACTAATGAGGTGATGGAGCTGGGGATGGGTGGAGTGGGTAAATATGAGAAATCAACTTGGGCAAATGTCCTAGACTCCACACAGATTTACTAAAGAAATTATGTAACTACTACTTTCCAGACAGCAGTTTAGTGCTGTTATTGTGCTGAGAGGCAATAGGCAAATAATTTCACTAACTATAGACTCAAGTAGATTTAGGCTAGTTATCCTAGCCTGCAACTTCTAGACTGACCGTTTACCAACCCAGTCAGTTGGGAAGTTTTCCTCAAAACAGACAGATGAGTGATAATTGTTAGAGCCAGACAACTGGCAATTTCTTCTTTTGTTTGGCCCAGGGGAGGGAGGAAAACTATGGAGGTGGTGTTTTTTGCGCTCTGAAAAGCCATCACTGATAAAGTCTTAAATGCTTAGTAGTCTATTGTGCTGGCTGAAACTGTTTACAAAGATTCTATATGTAGATAGTAAGACCTTGTATAGGCTCTACACTTGCATTGTGAGCTTTAATAATGTATACGTATAACAGAGACCAGGTCAGTACATATGGGTGGGCCCTGATCAAGGGTGTGAGACCACAGAGGCCACACCACTTACCAAATCATGTGCCAGTTCCAAGACTATGTCTTCCTGGGGCCACATTTTCTGATTCACACAGAGGCGCCATATGGGCTAGCTACTACATTTAAAACCAGATGGATTTTAGTCTCATATCTGATAAGAAATTCAGCAAGGAGCCCGGGCATGGTGGCTCACACCTGTAGTCCCAGGACTTTGGTAGGCTGAGGCGGGTGGATCACCTGAGGTCAGAAGTTTGAGACCAGCCGGGCCAACATGGTGAAACACCATCTCTACTAAAAATACAAAAATTAGCCATGCATGGTGGGAGGCGCCTGTAATCCCAGCTACTTGGGAGGCTGAGGCAGAAGAATCGCTTGAACCCAGAAGGCAGAGGTTGCAGTGAGCCAAGATTGCACCATTGCACTCTAGCATGAGCAACAAGAGCGAAACTTCATTTTGAGTAGGGATTTCTTATTTGTCATTGGTTCTGAGAAAAGAATGTAAGATGTATATCTATGTAATATCCTATACCTGATTACTTTTGCTTTTGAATTATTGAAATCTTCAAATGTAGATGGCTGTGCCCCTGAGGGCCTAGGTTGTAGTTCAATATGTTCATTATCTTCCCCGACTTAAGGCTCCTCCCTTTCTGCACTCCTTTTAGCAATTTTCTTGACATAATTGTTTCACAGAGTTTCATATGGCTACACGTTATCTAGGCTGCATTTTTTCTTTTTTTTCCTTTTTTTTTTTTTAGATGGAGTCTCACTCTGTCACCCATACTGGAGTGCAGTGGCCCGATCTCTGCTCACTGCAACCTCCGCCTCCCGGGTTCAAGCGATTCTCCTGCCTCAGCCTCCCAAGTACCTGGAATTACAGGCATGCACCACCACGCCCAGCTAATTTTTGTATTTTTAGTAGAGATGGGATTTCACAGTGTTTCCCAGGCTAGTCTCAAACTCCTGACCTCAAGTGATCCGCCCTCCTGGGCCTTCCAAAGTTCTGGGATTACAGGCATGAACTAGCGTGCCCAGCTGCATTGTTTTCTGAAGTTTGTACCATACTTATTTCCACTTTCATTGCTCATGATACAGGGCAAGAACATATAGGAAGTTAAGATGGGTTAAAACAAATTTGGCAGAGGCATTTCCTCTAATAATATGCTCTGCAGTCTAGTACCTCATATTACAAAATCAACGTTTTTCAGAAGAATCAATGTGTACATAAAATATTTGTGAGTGAAAATAAATTTCTTAGGGTGCCCTCAGCTTGTTTTTCATTGACATTGCATTAATTTACATTCTCCACCTCCCCACCCCGACTTTGGTTGACTAGCTAATGGTCTTTTTTTTTGTTTTTTTTGTTTTTTTTTTGAGACAGAGTCTCGCTCTGTTGCCCAGGCTGAAGCACAGTGGCGTGATCTCGGCTCACTGCGACCTCCGCTTCTTGGGTTCAAAAGAGTCTCCTGCCTCAGCCTCCTGTGTAGCTGGGATCACAGGTGTGCGTCATCCCACCTGGCTAATTGTTTTTGTAATTTTAGTAGAGATGGGGTTTTGCCATTTTGGCCAGGCTGGTCCTGAACTCCTGGCCTCAAGTGATATGCCTGCCTCGGCCTCCCAAAGTGCTGGAGTTACAGGTATGAGCCACAACGCCTGGCGCTAATGGTCTTTAAACAAGCTATTACAGGGAAGAATAAGTTTATGATTCAAAAATGGCCTGGATTTTGTCCATGCTGGCAGTTCAGATTTTCACGTGTTTGTTTTACGAAAGTAGGGCTTCCCTGTATTCTCTTATCTCAAATTCTTAGGCTTCTTCATTACAACCTATACTTGCTTCATCAAACTGCATTCAGATGGTCTTGTAAGTTCCCATGAGAGCCAAATCCTACATTTTTAAATAAGCTGAGTCGGTCTGGGACAAAATACTAGATTTTAAATGGCCATTATCTCTGTGTAAAATGGAACTGGGGTATTAGTTACACTTTACAGTAGGAACTGTGTAGGGCTCTGGGCCCAATTTTTCACATTCTTCCTGTGGGTTCTGTTATAGCTAATTGTAGATCAAGGTATGTTACAAGTCCCTACTTTCAACCTCCTCTCTCCTCCTTAAATAATGTTACTACTTGCATGTTTATAACTCTGAAGGACATCTTATTTCTTGTTGTTTTTACTGATTTCTGTGACTGTTATCAGTGGTGTATCCTATTGTCTGACCACGGAGATAACAGGCAGAAGGATGGCCGTTGGATGTTAAATCAATTACTGAATGCGACAGACATTTATTTTAAAGCATTTCCTATCCTCACTCATCACCATGTAGTTATGAACTAGTCGAAACTTCATTTTCATCTTAGTATCACCACTTCATGTTTTTCAAACTGCCTACATTGTATTTTATGGAATCTAAAAGTTTTTAATATGCTATATAGAGTTGAAATAAGCTAAATAGGATATTTAACTGATCCTGGTAAGTGTTTTTTAGGAGTTTGTTTCTGGTTATTTAAAAAGGTTGGGCTGGGTGCAGTGGCTGATGCCTGTAATCCTAGCACTTTGGGAAAGGCAGGAGGATTGCTTGAGCCCAGGAGGTTGAGGCTGCAGTGAGTTGTGATCATACCACTGCATTCCAGCCTGGGTGACAGTGAGACCCTGACTCTAAAAGAAAATAAAAATTTTAAAAAAAGGTCATATGGAGATAAACCGACTACTTTTTAAAAATGTGACTCTGGACAAGTCATTTATTTTTCTTCTGTCTGGGTGTCAGTTTATTCTGTACAATAAGGGAATCGAAATAGATGATCTACAAAGTTCCATTTAGCTCTGGCATACTGGGAGTCAAAGTTTATTGAAAGCTGTAATACATCTACCCTAACATAAATACAAGACCTCTGGATTCCAGTTAGACAAAAAGTTGGAATTATGAAAGATGGTTGTTTAAGTCTGAATGCTAAAGAGTGAATATCCCAGTTAACTTTATTGTCCTGTTTCTGGAGTCTGGGTTAGCCTACTCTAGTGAAGGCCATGCCAACATTCTTTTATGAATTGTACGGAAGGTAATGGTCTGAGCCTTAGGGAGTACTGGCTTCCTCTGCGTCATCCTGATTCTTGGGTGGTTGCTTTGGTTCAGTGACCAAGTACAGTATGCAAGCCTTCCCAGAGGTGATTCTCAGTAGTACACAATAGCATAGGTACCAGTTTTTGTTCAAAGTGCTTTGCATGTATTTGTTAAGAACTGTGCAAGGTCTGGGATTTTCCCCTACTTACCTACCTGTTACTGTTTCATGGATGATTGCAGAAGACCCGACGGACAAAAGACAGTTTAATATTCATTGTAAAAGCAGTAGCCAGAATGTCAGCATGACATGCTGGTTCACTATGACCATAAGGCCCATCATAGGTAGACCAGCATGATGGCCACAAATGGAGTCAGTCGCATTGCAGGAGAGGAACGATGAGCTTGGGGGTTTGCCAATTTTGTAGCATTAAGAAGTCAGCTTGGTCATTGGGGTGGGGAGATACCACCTCGTCCTCAAGGTTGTTTGCTGCAAACACAGCCATGGGAAATGGCCACAGTGAAATACTGTCAGTGCCTTTTAGTCTTGCCATAGCCAGCAAGAATGGGCAGGTGATGCTCAGGGATTGATGGCAGATTGTCTCCTTGATCAGTTTTAACTCACTTCATCCTCACAGCAATCATTTTATAGGTGAAGAAAACAACTCTAAGCAGACGAGTAACTGGCCCGAGAATATGCAAAGGTGAATTTAGAATAGAAGACCAATGTGGGGCCAGGTGTGGTGGCTCACACCTGTAATCCCAGCACTTTGGGAGGCCGAGGCGGGTGGATCACCAGAGGTCAGGAGTTCAAGACCAGCCTGGCCAACATGGTGGAACCCTGTCTCTACTGAAAATACAAAAATTAGCCAGGCATGGTGGTGGGCACCTGTAATCCCAGCTACTCGGGATACTGAGGCAGGAGAATTGCTTGATCCTGGGAGGCAGAGGTTGCAGTGAGCTGAGATCCGCTACTGCACTTCAGCCTGGGCAACAGAGTAAGACTCTGTCTCAAAAAAATAAAATAAAATATTAAAAAAAAAATCGAATTCAAGACCAATATGACTATAAAATGTATGTTTTACACCACAATTTTCTATACTGCCTGAGAACGTCAAGGTAGCTGTAAATTGAACTGAAGACCTAGTGGTTCTCTAGTCTGGTGATGGTGGGACCTAGCCTAGATTTGCACTCTGCTTATGTGTAATTTAGAAGACAGAGTTCAGGAGCCATTCATTTTAGTGCCATTGTCAAAAAACAAAAAAAAAAAATTCTTTGAATCACTGCCATGAAGTAATGGGTCAGAAATGTGACCACTAAGAAAAAGCCACCAGGACAAAAGTGATATGGCTGTGGATTTTAAGGCTACTTGAACACAGTTCTTAAAAATACCAGCCTGTGATAGCCCACCACTGGGAAAAAAAAAAAAAAATACCTGTCTGACAGTCTGGCCTTTATTAACTAATTGCATGGCCAGCAAAAGGCCTGTGTACTTTACTACTATTGCACATTGCGTATGATTTTCTTGTTGTTTGTATGTCAGCCTTGCAGAGACTAGCTTCTGAAGAGGTTACATTGCAGGTCATAATGCCGAGTTCATCTTTTAGTTTCTCTCTCTCCTCTATTGCCCACTTCCTTTCTGTTTGTGATCTTTCGCATGAAGTGAAGTGCTTTGGAAAAATTAATGCCATCTCCTGTTACACAAGTACGCGATATGCATTGTTTCTTGTTTA
Organism: Macaca mulatta; assembly: GCF_049350105.2. NCBI lineage: Eukaryota > Metazoa > Chordata > Mammalia > Primates > Cercopithecidae > Macaca > Macaca mulatta. The sequence continues at coordinate 103,657,568 of NC_133426.1, forward strand.
GGGGAGTGCCAAGAACCACCTACCCTCTCCTGCTGCTTCCTGCGTGTGCTTCGCCTAAAGATTGGCTGCTATAAAAGTGTGGTATATTCAGCCAAGTGCTATCTTTTTAATTAGTTTGCAGAAAGTGTTGTGACAAACTATTTTTGTGTTGACGTGTGACGAGTAATAGAGCCCTAAACTACGGGCGTTAAGTGCCAAACAATATGGAAGTGTATAATGTAGTTTGAGTTCTAGTCCCCTTAGTTTGATCCATCGTTGTTCCCCAAAGAAAAAGCCCTTAATTTTTAAAAATGTGACAGGTAAACTAGATTACGAATATACCAGTATGTGTCTGGAGCCTGAAATTGTGGCCTGTTTCTTATAATTACTAATCTTAAACTCTTTTTTTTTTTTTTTTTTTTTTTAAAGAGATGAGGTCTTGCTCTGTTGCCCAGACTGGAATGCAGTGGCATGAGCATAGCTCACTGCAAACTCAAACTCCTGGGTTCAGGTGATCATCCTCCCTTAGTATCCCAAGTAGCTGGTACTACAGGCATTTGCCACCATGCCCCACTAATTTTTTTTTTTTTTTTGGTAGAGACAGCATTTTGCTGTGTTGCCCAGGCTGGTCTGGAACTCCTAGCCTCAAGTGATCCTCCTGTCTCAACTCAGCCTCTCACTTGGATTATAGGAATGAGCCACTGTACCTGGCTTGATTACCAATGTTAATGAGCTAATATTTCTACATTGGTTCTGTTCATACAACTGTGTACAATACAGCATGAAACTAGAAAGTGAAGGATATCTTAAGCTCTCACAATGATAGAGACATAACTGGGAAAGCTGATAATTAAGCAGACTAAGAATCTTAGTAAATTTCTGTCTTTCAAATACCTCTTACCAATTTTTACGAATTCATATTTTCTCTAAATATAGTCCTGGTTGTTGATGTTCTTTTGTTTTTCACTCCATCTGACCCAAAGGGCTTTGTGTTATGGATAAATATGTAAGAAAGGATATAGCATTCCCGTGTCCCAAAAAGCATGTTGTTCTTTTTCTTTAGACCGGTGATTTTCAGTGGGGACTAATTTTACCTTCCAGGGAACGTTTGGTAATGTCTGGAGACATTTTTGGTTCTCACAACTAGGGGAGGGTGCTACACTGGCATCTAGTGAATAGAGGCCCGGGTTGCTGTTCTCTATCCTACAATCATAGGACATTCTCTCCAGCACAAAGAATTATTCAGTGTAAAATGTCAAGGTTAAGAGACTCCGCTTTAGACCCTATAACACTTTGTATATTTAGTGTGAAAAACTTTTTGTATATTTAGTGTGAAAAATGTCTGTGCCTCCTCAGCCGTTCTTTACTTTCCATTCTCTCCTTTCCTCTCTATTCAGAGTCAGCTAATCCCTGTCTTCACGGAAGCATGGTTTGTTTCATTGACTCCCGCCAATTTTATTTGCATTTTCTTCTTTTCTACTACCGGAAATCTGGTGGATGGCACTGTTGTCAACTTTTTAGTTGTCAACTATACCTTTTATCACTTACTTCATTTGTAACATCTAAGGAAAATATTCATTTTCCTCCTAGTGAGTTTAAAAGGCTATTTTTCCATCTGTGGATTCTTTGATACTTCAACAACTTTTGAGGCTGGTGACTTTTAACTCATCATCTATATAAATTTTATTTATTTATATATTATTTTGAGACAAGGTCTCCCTCTGTTACCCAGGCTAGAGTGCAGTGGCACAATCACGGCTCACTGCAGCCTCGACCTCCCAGGCTTAAGCGATCCTCCCACCTCAGCCTCCTGAGTAGCTGGGACTACAGGGGCATGCCATCATGCTCAGCTAATTTTTGTATTTTTCGTGGAGATGGAGTTTCGCCATGTTACCCAGGCTGCTCTCTAACCCCTGGGTTCAAGTGATCCGCCTGTCTCAGCCTCCCAAAGTGATTACAAGCCTGAGCCATGCACCTGGCCTGGATTTCAGATTCTATGGTACAGTCTTCTCTGACAGCTTCTGCCTCTTGATTTGCTGACTGCTAAAGTGCCAGCTTTCTTTGCCTTCCATCTCAAAACTTCTCACTGTTATCTGTTCTTCTCCACATACAATTGCAGGCAATCATATGCCTCTTCAAATACCACCTGGATGGAAATGCAGATGCAGATGATGCCAAACTTTTCTATCTACTCTGACATCTAAGTTTGATACTTTGTCATCGGTTGCTGAGAGGCATCTCCTGACTGTGTTGCAGTTCTACTAAAAACTGCATAACACCTGAAATACTTTATGGTGGTGTTTTTAATATTTTTCCTCTTTACAGGAAAAATAAAAATTAACTTGACGCTCTCAAAACACATACAAACACATACACAGACACACATGGACACACACACACTATTTATCAGGTTTACCTTTTCAAGCTAAGGTTTACTTGCTTCACTTATCACCAGACTGTATTACTCTATTGTCACTGACTGACCTTTATGATTTCTGGTCCAGTTGAATGAAGGTTAACTTCCCTATTTGACCAGTGAAAGTCAGTGACTACTTCTCATTCAACTCATCAGGTCCCACTGTATTTTTATTTTTAGGGCTACTATTAAGTGCCAAATTGTATCTTCTTCCTTTTTTAATTTGCCCCCCTTTTAAAAGTTGAAACTGTTAGGTGTATTGTCTCATATGCCTGAAATAACCTCCTCTTTTTTCTGTTCTCAGTGAATCCTAAGTACTTTCTTTCTAGTTCTTTATATAACTCTTAAACCCTTTATTGCCTGCTTGAAGGTGACATGATCATTTCATTCCCCTTCAGTTTCCCATAGAGAGCCAGTTCATTCTGCAGCATGCATGGCCATATTAACAGTTGTCCTTATTATAAATGTATGTTATAGTGTGCCTTCCAGACACATCAAATCCTTGTTATGCATGGGGCATCATGCTGAGGGTATAAACATAACTATATGCAGGTCTTACTCTTGAGGAGCTCATGGCCTAATGAGAAAATGACAGATATGTATAAAGTAGTAAATTCTATAATAAATAGGCATGAGGAGAACGCTCTTGGGAATGCTGCATACTGTGCGTGGTAGGGAGAAGAAAGACTTCACAGAGGTAACATTTGATTTGGGTCTTAGGAATGAAGAATAGCTTTGTAAGATTAGCAGGCAATTTTTTTTTTTTTTTTTTTTTTTAAGACTAGTCAAGTGCAGTAGTGAGAAGAGGGGAAAGAATAGAACAAGGAGTTGGATCTGTAACTGACTGTGAACAATCATTTGAGATAACTCACTACCTTCAGACCAGCCAAGGCAAGCCATTCTTAATAGTGGGATTATCATGTATGCAAGTTTAGAGTTATGTAAAGGCACATATTTGTTTTAAGTGTCATTGATTTTAAAATATTAAGATCTTAGAAGGTTGTGACTGAACTTGTTTTATGACTGAATGTAGGTGATCATAGGAAATATTTTTCACCAACTCGGAAGTGGGATAGAGAGGGAACTAATGTTTAGTGAGCACCTACAGTATTTCAGGTGTTGTTCTAGGAGCTTTACATCACCATGTTAATTTTTTATTATAAACATGTATGGTAGGTGTAGTTGTTTCTCACATTTAACAAATATGGAAAATGAGTCTCAGAGAGGTTAACTGATTCTGATTCCAAAATACATGGTATTTTATGATAGTATTCTGTCTTCTTAGAAGTAACAGGCTATATTTAAAATCTAGAAATGTGCTATAATTTTCTATTTTTTACATAAATATGTTTTACTTTTCTCCTATCACAGATTCTATTAGGAGTCTAATAAATGCCTCTTAACACATTTCCTTTTTGTTGGATTACATTAGTTGAGAAATAATAGAGCTTGAGAAATTGGCTGGGAATTGTCCACAAACATCTAATTTGTAGCTATATATGGTTTTATTACTGATGATTTGGGCAAGCTACTCAGTTGGTAATATTCTAGCTCTGAAATTCTTCATGTTCAATACTTAATCCAATTTAATAAGTGTTTTGGAGAAGCTCACTTCAGTGCTGTGCTAAGCATTATCAGGGTTAAAATAAAGAACTCCTACCCACTAGAAATATAGAGTTGGAGAATCTCATGTATACAAACCTGTGCTGCTGGGTGAAATGTGATAAGTGCTACTGTAGAAGGAAAAGGTGCTATGGGAGCACAAATGGTGTTAATTCCAAATGAAGTATTAGGGATGACTTCATGGAAAGATAGGCAGTAGAAGAGAGTCTTAAAGTGCAGGGATTTTTTTTTAAAACAGTTATTGTGATAGCATGGAGAAAGGGCATTCTCTGTAGTGAGACAAATATGGGTATCTCAGTCAGCACAGGCTACTATAGCAAAGTCCCATAGACTAGGTGGCATATGAACGACAGAAATTTATTACACACAGTTGTGGAGACTGGAAGTCCAAGATTAGGGTACCAGCTTGATGGAGTTCTGGTAAGGGCCCTCTTCCGGGTTGCAAACTGCTGACTTCTTATGGTATCCTCACATGGTGGAGAATGGAGAGTGAAAGCAAGCTCTCTTGTGACTTTTACAGTCTCTAATCACATTCATGAAGGCTCTACCTTCATGACCTCATCTAATCCTTATTACCTCCCAGAGACCCCACGTCCTACTACCATTACATGGGGTGGGGGTAGAGTTTCAAGGTATACATTTTAGGGGTACACAGACATTCAGTCCATAACAACGCATAACTGCAAGGGGGCTAGGAAGTTAGGGCATGTTTGAGGAAAAATATGAGTTAGCCTAGTGAGGCCCAGATGTATGTGTGAGAGTGGTGGAGGTCAGTCTGGATGGAGAGACTGCAGCTTGATTACATAAGCATTCGGCGCTCACCATAAACAATTTGGAATTCATTCTATAACCCATGTAGAGTATTTGAGCAGGACAGTGGTGTGATCAGAGCTTATAATCATATCTTACTTTAGACATTTTACAGTTGGAAATATCATGAAGTCTAAAATCTTATGTCCAAACTTTCTGGTAATTGGCCTGTTTATAGTGTAAATATAAAGATATTTATTAATTCTGATACCTTTTAGCATGCTTTAATTCGACAGCTTTGAACTTGCAAAATTAAACATGTACTGTAAATAGTGTGCACTTTGGTAACTTACTGTTTTACAGCAACTTAATTGGCCCTTGCTCCCAGCCTACTATTCTGTAGATCTGTTCCTCTAAGTCTAAAGATCTTGTTGTTGTTGTTTTTTTCCTCCACAAATAGATCCTACTCTAAAGGTCAGGTAGCTTAGATTACAAGGCTGCTGCTGTCAAACTGAATGTGTCGTGTCTAGGCTGAATGACAGTCTCATAGTCCCTGAATATTCCAAGAGAAGCTGTAAGATTTATAACATACGAAACTAGGTAAAGTTATCCTCACTAGATAAAGTTGTCCTCAATCAAGTGTTGTCATGAATTTTTTTTCCATTTGCATATATCAATCCCCTACGACAAAATGAGAAGAGATACATTGCTTACAACTGTGGCAAAGTAGTCTTAGGGCTATGATTTGAACTCAAGTCCCCTACTTAAGATAATTCACTTAAATAAGTGGGATTTTTTATTAAGAGATTCCCTCCCTCTTTTCTTTTCTTTTCTTTTCTTTTCTTTTCTTTTCTTTTCTTTTCTTCTGTTTTCTTGTTTTGAGACAGGGTCTCGCTCTGTCATCAGGCTGGAATGCAATGTTGTGATCATGGCTTACTGCTGCCTTGAACTGTTGGGCTCCAGGGGTCCTCCCACCTTAGCCTCCTGAGCAGCTAGGACTACAGGCATGTGCCACCATGCCTGGCTTTTTTTATGCAGTGGTTTGTAGCTATAGAAACAGGATGTTATTTGACAAGGTATAGGCTGAGAAAATTTTCAGGTTCCTTGTGGGGTTACAAAATTATTTTAAAAAGATATAGGTCTTTAGGACATGAATCATCTTTTGGTAGACTACTTTCTCATGAGGGATTTGTGATCCTGGCAAAATCCCTTTTGACCCTTTGAAACATGAAAAGCATTAATTACAAATGAAGAAGACAGGAACTTCCTGAGTTATAAATACCTGGCCATATGAAAGGCCCTTGGGCAGGGCCTCCCCTGGTATGTTGAGCCAAAATATTGCCTGGCCTTTTTCTCCCCGTTCCCGCCGATGTTGCCTTGGTAATTTGAGACCCAGTCACATCAGAGTACTCTTTGTTTGTTTCGTTCTCAGTGACCCTCATAAATGTGATGGTGGTGGGAACAGTGTACTTCTGAAGCATCTCTCTTACTTGCCCTACCATATGATTTTTTTTTGCCAAAAAGATTGGGACTGATAGGAGCTTTTCCTCTGCTACTGGTCTCTCCTCCCTTTTTGCTTAGTCGTGTGGAGCACATTTTCCCATGAACATGATTCCTTTATTTGATATTTATTGTAGTATAGTTCAGTTTCCTAATATGTTTAGTGCTAAAATATATAGGTCGTGAAATATAGGTACTTGTTATCAAGGAATTTATAATATTATAAGGAAAACAGCTGTATATTACCTCAGTATTTGGTAAGTTCCATATGAATGGTTCAGATTTAGGGACAGGAAAGATTAATAATTTGGATTAAAATAGACTAGGAACTGAGTCACTTCTCTTCCTCCCCCCTCCACGTACTTACTCCAAGGGAAAAATGCATTCAGAATTAAAACAGTTTTTTTTTTTTTTTTTTTTGATAGAGTCTTGCTCTGTTGCCCAGGCTGCAGTGCAGTGGTGCGATCTTGGTTAACTACAACCTCCGTCTCCCAGGTTCAAGCAATTCTCCTGCCTCAGCCTCTTGAGTAGCTGGGATTACAGGCACATGCCACCACGCCCAGCTAATTTTTGTATTTTCAGTTGAGACAGGGTTTCACCACGTTGGTCAGGCTGGTCTTGAACTGGCCTTGTGATCTGCCTGCCTCGGCCTCCTGAAGTGCTGGGATTACAGGCGTGAGCCACTGCATCCGGCCAAAACCGAGTTTTGAGGTTGCAGTGAGCTATGATCATGCCACTGCACTCCAGCCTGGGCTACATAGTGGGACCTCAACTCTAAAAAATAAAAATTAAAAGAAAAAAGAAGTTTGTGGCATAGATATTTCCTGTTTTAAGAAAATATAGCAGCAGGAAGTTTGAATTAAGGAAGCAGACGATTAATGGGCAATGATTGCTTTTACAAGAGTCAATACAGGGTTACTGCAGCCAACTCCTTTCTTCTTTTAAAATATGCCAAAAATAAATAGTACTTTTAAGATAATTTTTTAAAATAAAATGTTTATAGTTTTTTTAGAAGACCACCTTATATTTTAATGCTAATTATAACCATCTCCACACTATTGATCTGAAATGTGCAGTACATGGAAAAACATGATTTCGTAAACTGTAATTCTCACTGGTTTCATATATTACTGAAACTATGTTTATTGGATTAGTATTATAGTATTGTTCAGAGTTGAAATAAAGATGATACTAAGTTGTACTTCCCTGGGACAGTGTAAAAATGAGAACATTTAAAGTATTTTCAATGCATTAGAAACATAGTTTCCATTTTCCCAAGCTTCTCATTCCCCTTAATCCTGTAGATTCCCTTTCTCACAGATTAAAGTAGCATTAGAATCACTTGCCTCAAGGCCACTGGGAAAGCTTGCAAAAAATGTAGATACAGGAGTCTCAGTGGACCTATAGAATCAGAATCGTTTGAGCGCAGGCCCTGGGAATCTGCATTAATAAGCAGCCTGCGTGATTTTGTACTCTAATGTTGGAGAACCACTAAACTTGTGCGTGGTTTGCAAAATGGCAGCCCTGCAAGTCATACCTGGCCCGTAGATTTGTTTTGTTTGGCTTTCAGTATTAGCAATGTGGTTTTTAAAACTTGGTTTGCCAACTCTTAAGAATTGGGAGTTTGTGCACATAAATCTAAATTCCTGGCTTCTCTTGAAACATCAGAGTAATTTTTACAGTACTAAGCTCATGTTCTCACATGGCTGGCAGCAATCCACTGTGTCTGAATAAGATCTGTCTCATTTGAATAGGCCATGTGCTCTTGGATTTGCCACAGACCACTCTCCTGCATTTCACCTGGGGTCAAGTATTAATTGACATTTATTTTTCTATAGGTGGCCTGCATCACTCAATTATATCCCCTGCTTAGAATCCATATACATTTCAGTTTTTGACTCTGGATCTAGAGGTTAAGAACTACACAGAAACTATGGGAAAGAGGTGAGACTGGAAGCTGGGAGACCAGAGAGATTATAATAGTAGAGATAAGAAATGAACCATGGAACAAAGGCAGTGGTACTAGGGATGGAGAAGAAGAGGAAGATTAGGATTTAGAAGCTACTAATTGAGTTGGGTTGGGGATCTGGATGGGAGAAGGAAGAACAGGTATGGTGGAGTTGGGAGAGATGAAAGTAGGTGGGAAGATGAATCTGTTTCTGGATACAGTCACTTTCGGTGATCATGAGACATCATTGCGAGGTACTGAGGTATAGCTTGCTATGGAGCAGAGACTCTACAGTGTTGGAGAGGATGACTCCTGGATGGAGCATATGATGGACTCCTGGGTATATGTGTAGATTGAGAAAGCATATTCAAAAGCCTACCGTCTTTTCCTAATGCAAGCTGAAAAAAAGTAGAGATCTATATGTACCCTATAAACATGTATGAATATTACATATCAATGAATGTAGAGATCTGCAAAATTGTGGCTAGCATAAATAGCATATCCTCAACTTTAACTAGAGCAGAGACACACACAGAATCTTTGGGTGAAGGTACATCCAAATCTCAGGAGGATAGGAGATTCTTATCCAAATGGTCAAAGATTATTAAAGGTTGACACATTGCGGGTGGGCACAGTGACTCAAGCCTGTAACCCTAGCACTTTGGGAGGCTGAGGCAGGCAGATCACTTGAGGTCAGGGGTTTGAGACCAGCCTGGCCAACATGGTGAAACTCTGTCTCTACTTTTTGAATGACTGATTGATTGATTGATTTAGAGACAGAGTCTCGCTCAGTTGCCCAGGCTGGAGTGCAGTGGCGTGATCTTGGCTCACTGCAAACTCTGCCTCCGGGGCTCAAGCGATTCTCATGCCTCAGCCTCCTGAGTAGCTGGGATTACAGGTGTCCGCCACCATGGCCAGCTAATGTTATTGTATTTTTAGTAGAGACGAGGTTTCACCATGTTGGCCAGGCTGGTCTTGAACTCCTGGTCTCAGGTGATCTACCCGCCTCGGCCTCCCAAAGTGCTGGGATTACAGGCACAAGCCACCGTGCCCGGCTTTAGTAATTTTAATTTTTAGTACAAAAATTAACCTGGTATGGTGGCATGCACCTGTAATCCCAGCTACTCCAGAGGCCGAGGCAGGAGAATCACTTGAACCTGGGAGGTGGAGATTGCAGTGAGCCGAGATGACGCCATTGCACTCCAGCCTGGGAGACAGAGTGAGACTCTGTCTCAAAAAAATAAATAAATAAAAGAATACATATGTACTCGTCTCAAAAAAAAAACAAAAAAAAACAAAACAAAACACGGTTGGCACATTGCTGTAGGGTATCACCAAGACACAAGGATTTAATGATAACCGCTTCTTTCTTGCAAGTGGTAATTTTGGTTTCTTTCTCTCTTTATCTCTTCTGCATTTTAAATTTTGCTCTGTGAGTATTCTTTAGTTCTGTGGATACTAGGAGCATGCTGTATTCTAAAAAGTGTTTGCAAGGCATTTTTCTTTTTTTATATCTCCAAGAAAGTGTTTCTTTGGGAACATGTTATGAATGGAGGTTAGGTTCCCAGGGTAGCTCATCTTTTTCAAATCCCACTTAATCTACATTGCAGATGAGCTGTTCTATTAATAGCATGTGTCTGAGCTCTGGGAGCAGACATGTGCCATGTGGTATAGAAACACTGAAGAAAGTTTCTTCCTCTTTTCTGACCATAGGCTAAATTTGGAAACTGGTAAATTTTATCTTTGGGATGCTCCAAATCCCTTTCTGTACCTCTTTTCCATATAATTGTACCTCTCCACTCAGGTGACACCCATCCTCCTGTGACTCTTCTCCATCCCCCAGATTTTTTTTTTTTTTTTTTTTTTGAGACGTAGTCTGCTCTGTTGCCAGGCTGGAGTGCAGTGGCACGATCTTGGCTCACTGCAACCTCCACCTCCCAGGTTCAAGCAATTCTTCTGCCTCAGCCTCCTGAGTAGCAGGGATTACAGGTGCCTGCCACCAAGCCCGGCTAATTTTTGTATTTTTAGTAGAGATAGGGTTTCACCATCTTGGCCAGACTGGTCTTGAACTCCTGACCTCGTGATCCACCTGCCTCAGTCTCCCAAACTGCTGGGATGAGAGGCATGAGCCACCGTGCCCGTCCCCCACCCCCCTGAGAGATCTTTCCTATTCCTCAGTGTACCTACCTCTTCCCAAACTTTTGATTTCTGTCATATCTCTGCTGAGTATTAGAATGAACTAAGTTATACAGTTACTTTTGAATGTACTTTATTGTGATTTAAAAAGTAATTATTAACATCAATTAATTGCTTGGTAAAATATCTGTCAAGTAGCACAATAAAGTGAATAAAGCCTGGCAGTGCAGTAGAATGTTCTAGGTAATCACATAAGCAATCCTGCTCTAAGGTTCTCCCCTAGGGATAGTTGTTTCTACTTTTCAAGTCTTGCCTTCATTCACATATAAACCTATCTTTAAGAACTTCTCTTTTTTCATGACTGCCTCTATGAGAGCAGCAGAGAGGCTTCTGGAGTTGAGGGTAGGCAAATAGGGCAAGAACAGTGGCTGAATGGGGTGGGACTTCATGAGTCTGGGACTGCCCATATGGCCTTTTGAATGAAGGGAATATTCCATAATGGCTTATTTTAAGCAGTAATTAACAAATGAAAAAAATTTCTTATTTCTTCCCATAAATGGTAACACGTAATTTGTAAGCTTAGACAATTTGATCACTGAAGCAAATGATGAATATCATTAAAAGCATTGGTTTCTAATAATTTATAAAGTACTTCATTTTTGTTTGTTAATTTGCTTACCAAATCTGCCTATCAGCCACTTGCATTTGTTCCCAAACCTATATATGCCAGTGGTAATTGCTATTGTAACTATATTATTTAATTAAACATGCAATTTGATGAAATGTGTGAGGCAAAAGAAATCTTTCTATGAAAATTGAGAAGTCTTTTGCATAAACTGATAAAGGCGCTAAAAGGATTGCTACTGAATTAAGCATAGGTGAAGTAACTGAAAGACTAGGGAAAAAATAACAAGTCTGAAAGGATTCATATGGCTTTGCAGGTGTCTCTAATTTCTGTCTTCTAAATAAAATGAAACTACATATAGTAAAGAATGCATTAAGGGTATGGTTTATGAAAGGAAGATGCTCTGATGTAGCTCTACATCAAAATATTGATAAATGTGTATTTTGATGTCATAAGTTACAATACAATGTTGAAGATAATTTTTACTTTTAATGATTCCCCCATTTAACCAACTTTAAAAAAATTAACCACATACTGGACCTTATCATGTCTGTATAATACTTTACAGTAAAAGCTCGTTTTCTGAGCTATGAAATGACGTTTTAGTTAACACTTCCCTTCTTTGCCATTTCTAGGCGTAGTGAATACCTTCGAATCAAAGTTTGTTGAATGATCATGGTAGTCAAACAGATTTTATTCTAATTATTTAGAATTTACTAATCAAAAATTGTTACTTTGTTATAACATTCTATGACAGATGAAGGCGTTTATTGAATATGGTATTTTTAGTAGGGAATGATTTCAGTATATAGTGACTGAGTCCTTGCAATTAAAGATTTTTTTCAAGTACAGTACTTATCCAGGGACATACTTTCTGGAACATTTGAAGTTCCTCTTAGATAATCTTCAGGAATTCTATATATTTGTACCTTGACATTATCTTAGTACTCCTCCTGTTTTTAGTAGGATTTTTGTTGGGGAGATTGCTAAGTATTATTTACAAGTGGAATCGGATAAGGGGATTCTAAAACCTTTCTCCTACCACAATAGTTCTTTTCAAATGCAGATAAACTGTCGTTCAGTGAGACTACCTAGGCCCAGCCTTCAGGGTAGGATGAATAAAGCAATATATTTGCTGGATTGACTTTTTGTCCATGCTGTATTGAAAAAATAATGTACTTAACCACTGACCATTTATGTCTTTTTAATGATTGTATGTATAGTAGTCAAATGGTTAGAATTTATATGCAGAAGGATATACCATATCACAATTTTCATTGTAAATTGCTGCTTTGCTCTCCTGTCTGCCACATTCTTTCTGGTGATTCTATGTTTGTGTTAATTGTTTTCATGGATAATAAAGAAATTTACATTTTTCTCTTTTTACTTTGTGTAGATTAATGCTCTAGATTTGAATGCCTAATGCTAGTCAATCTTTGGATCACATATGTAGTACTCCTCCATAATAGCACCCCCCTCCACTCTCACCATAGAATGAGGAGGAAAATTTTTTAAAAAATATTTTATTTTTATTTCATTAGTTTTGGGGGAACAAGGGGTTTTTGGTTACATGGATAAGTTCTTTAGTGGTAATTTCTGAGATTTTGGTGCACTCGTCACCCAAGCAGTTTACACTGTACCCAATGTGTAGTCTTTTATCCCTCACCCTTCCTTCTTAAAGTTCATTGCATCATTCTTATACCTTTGCATCCTCATAGCTTAGTCCCCACTTATGAGTGAGAACATAGGATGTTTGGTTTTACATTGCTGAGTTACTTCACTTAGAATAATCGTCTCTAACACTCCACCCAGGTTGCTGCAAATGCCATTATTTCATTCCTTTTTATGGCTAAGTAGTATTCCATGTTGTATACATAACACATTTTCTTTATCCACTTGCTGACTGATGGGCATTTAGGCTGGTTTCATATTTTTGCAGTTGCTAATTGTGCTGCTATAAACATGCATGTGCAAGTGTCCTTTTCTTTCTTTTTTTTTTTTTGAGACGGAGTCTTGCTCTGTCACCCAGGCTGGAGTGCAGTGGCCAGATCTCGGCTCACTGCAAGCTCCGCCTCCCGGGTTCATGCCATTCTCCTGCCTCAGCCTCCCGAGTAGCTGGGACTACAGGCACCCGCCACCTCACCCGGCTAGTTTTATGTATTTTTTAGTAAAGACGGGGTTTCACCGTGTTAGCCAGGATGGTCTCGATCTCCTGACCTCGTGATCTGCCCATCTTGGCCTCCCAAAGTGTTGGGATTACAGGCTTGAGCCACCATGCCCGGCCTGCAAGTGTCCTTTTCATATAATGACTTCTTTTCCTTTGGGTAGTGGGATTGCTGGATTAAATGGTAGATCTACTTTTAGTTCTTTAAGGAATCTCCATACTGTTTTCCATAGTGGTTGTACTAGTTTACATTCCCACCAGCAGTATGTAAAAGTGTTCCCTTTTCAGCACATCCATGCCAACATCTATTATTTTTTGATTTTTTGATTTTTTGATTATGGCCATTCTTGCAGGAGTAAGGTGATATCTCATTGTGGGTTTAATTTGCACTTCCTTGATAATTAGTGATGTTGAGCATTTTTTCATGTTTGTTGGCCATTTGTATATCTTCTTTTGAGAATTGTCTATTTATGTCCTTTGCCCACTTTTTGATGGGATTATTTGTTTATTTCTTGCTGATTTGAGTTCCTTGTAGATGCTGGATGTCCTTTGTCAGATGCATGGGAGGAAAATTAACAACTGGTTAGAATAATAGTTTTAGAATTTGTGTATATAGATTGCTGGTACAAAATGATTGAATGCCTTTGTGTTATCCTGGCTGTATAGTGAATCAAATGGGTAAACTATTAGAGATAGTATATGAGGTAAAGACAACTTTTTTTTTAAAAAAAGAAAGTTGCCTTTACTTTTTTTCATTTTCGGAAATAACTTGCTTTTTCTTTTAGCTCTACTGTTGCTGTGTTTATCTAGATTAGTTTTTAGATGTAACAGTCTATTCAAATGTCATAATATTTGTTAGAATTTTCTGTTCTGGCACATAATCAGGGTGGACTTTCTATAGACAACAGGTCTGTGGTAAAAGTAAATTAAAAAACCTCTGAACTTCTAAATGGGTGATATCCTTGACAAACTAAAGTAATCACATGGCTAGATATTGAATTTTTAGAATATTGAACTGTACTAAATAAGCAGATTTATTACAAAGAGGTTGTAAAGGTAGAGTTAGGTTCTAATCTTAACTCCTCTGTGACTTTGGCTACATCACTACGCTGGCTCTTCGTGTTTCTATCTGTCATCATCATATATTGTTCTCTCCAACTGTGTTGCATTTGACTTCATCATGCCTACCAACCATGTCCCTAATGTTATTTTTCAGATGTTTTATTCTCTGAAAAACATTGTTGCTCCTTCTTTTGTGGATTTTTCATATAATTTTTTTCATCTTTTTTTTTTTTCTAGAGCTCTACCAGCTTGGTTTTTACTTCCCCTTTTATAATTTTTCTTAAAAAGATCTTTATTTTTATCCGAGTACCATATGTACATAATTAAAGTTAGGAGTACAGAGGGCTTGTCATAAAAAGTAACAACTGATGCCCCACCCTTTCCTATTCCTAATGTTGCTCACGCGGTGGCAACCCTGTTAACTCTTTTAATTGTTTTGTCTGGTAGTTTTCTCCTTATCCCTAAATAATATGCTTATAATGTCATGCATTACCTTACCTATTTTAGATATTATCTATTGCCTGCCTGCTATGATAGAAGAGGATTAATCTCACATCAATCTTCATCACCCTGTCCTTATCATCACAATACAGTTATGATTTTTAGTTTCTCTCATCTAAAGTAAACCTTCTTTGTATAATCTATGAAGAATAATACCTGTAGTCCATCTTGGTGTGTTTGTTGCAAATTTTATGTATAGATCCTCTGGTCACTTTCTGATCATTGATTTGAAAAATTAAGTTCTATTTATTTTTTTCCACGCTGGCAAAAGTTCCCAGGGAGCTTAAAGTTTTGTAAACATTTTAACTATCCGTCTTGATACTCTCTGCTTTTGAATTTACCAAGCAGAGGAAGAGAGCAGGAGTCTCAATTTTTAGTGGTTCCCCATTTTCTTATGCTATTCAATCCCACTCATGATTTGTCTTGGATTTGGTCTGGCTATTACTGTGAAGAGGGGTATGGTGTATGTGCACAGATGCGCACATTCACACTTATGCACACAAGGCACATACTAGTACATATTTCCAAACTCGTGCATGTAAAAGAGATGATAAAGGGGACCTTGTGTACCTTCGTTCCTAATTTTATAAAAATTTCCTTTATCTTGAGAATGTCTTCCTGAGGTTTTGCAATCAGTGATCTTTGTAGCAATGTCAATCTAACCTCCTGCCTCTAGGATTGTGTGTGTGTTAGTGTGTTTTATTTTTTTTACGATGAACTCTATTTTTTATAGCAGTTTTAGGTGCACATCAAAATCAAGCAGAAAGCAGAGTTCTCATATACCCTCTACTCCCACACACCCACAGGTTACCTGCTATTGACATCCTACACCACAGTGATACATTTGTTGCAATCCAGGAACTTATATTGACGTATCATTCACCCAGAGTCCATAGTTCAGGTTCACTCTTGGTGTGCCTTGTGTGGTTTTAGTCAAATATATATAATGACATGGATTCACTGTTATAGTAGAACATACAGAGTAGTTCCACTGCCATAAAAATCCTCTCTTCACCACCTGTTTATTCTTCTCTCCCTTTAACTCCTGGCAACCGCTGATCTTTGTACTGTCTCTATAGTTTTGCCTTTTTCAGAATGACATATAGTTGGAATGATAGAGTATGTAGCCTTTTCAGACTGGCTTCTTTCACTTAGTAATATGCATCTAAGGTTCCACCATGTTTTTTCATGGCTGGATAGCTCATTTCTTTTTAGCACTGTATGATATTCCATTGTCTGAATGTACCACTGTTTATCCGTTCACCTATTGAAGGACATTTTGGTTGTTTCTAAATTACAGCAATTATGAATAAAGCTGCTATAAACATCCAAGTGCAGGTTTTTGTGTCGACATAAGTTTTTACTCATTTGGGTAAGTGAATGCTATTGCTGGATCCTTTGGTAAGAGTATGTTTAGTTTTCTAAGACACTGCCAAACTGTGTTCCAAAGTGGATATATCAAGGATTTTGCATAGGTTGTTCCTACAGCCTCCACTTTTTTTTTCTAATTAGCCTATACTCTTCCTTAAGACCTCTTGGCTCAGCAATCTCTCATTACTCATTGATTTAGTAACTTCCTCCCATTATATGTGTTCATGGCACATGTATTGCTCGTTTATAGCACTTATCATAAGTCTGTGTGTGTGATTTTTTTGTTGTTGTTGTTGAGATGGAGTTTCACTCATCGCCCAGGCTGGAGTGCAGTGGTGCGACCTCGGCTCACCGTAACCTCCACCTCCTGGGTTCAAGCCATTCTTCTGCCTCAGCCTCCCGAGTAGCTGGGATTACAGGCATGCGCCACCACACCCAGCTAATTTTGTATTTTTGGGAGAGACTGGGTTTCTCCGTGTTGGTCAGGCTGGTCTCGAACTCCCGACCTCAGGTCATCCGCCCGCCTCTGCCTCCCAAAGTGCTGGCATTACAGGCATGAGCCATCGCGCCTGGCCTGTGTGTAATATTTTAACATCTAGCTTCCTTATTAGTTTGTAACTCTATGAAAGCATGGATCATGTTTAATTTTTTGCTCAACATTTTACCTCTAGTACCCAGCACAGTGTCTGGCATTTTATCAAGTATTTATTAAATATATGTTAAATGAGTGAATGAATGAGTGAATAAATAAATCAATAAATTGTATCAATGTTCTTTTTTTCCATAGTGATTGATAACTATGTTTTCAATGCTTTGGCAAGTTTATTTTGCTTGGAGAATTTTACCTATAAGATAGCAGAAAAGCTAGACAAAATAATTTGAAACTTTGTATCAGAAGAGACTAGACACAAAAGTTTTTCAAACCCCATTTTTTGTATATATGTGTCTGTGTGTGTACATATGATTGTGTATGTTTAAGTATTAAAGATAGTGTGTTTTCAAGTGAATTAATTTGTGATAGCTATTGACCTAGCAAGGAAAATATTAGGTAACTCTTTTTAAAAATTGTTGTTATTAAGCAAGGGACATTTCTTGACTTTCTTAAATGCCATGAATGGTTAAATAGTGAATTAGAGAGTTCTGTGTCTTTTAAAAAATTACTACACTAAAACTTTGCTTGCATTCTTATAGGATAAATTTGTATGATTTAAATCTTAGTGAAGACTTGCATGTAGCTTGTTTCTGATAATTATTTGATTACTCTTCAGTCCAAATAAAAAAAAATCTAGGTAGCAAGGCATTTATTCACATCATTCATTTTTGTGCAACAAAATAGTCTTGCAGTTGACAGTGAACTTTAGAATGCAGGTTTTCAACTCAGGGCAATAATTATTAACAATACGAATATTCACCTTATGAATATTGACTATATGAATATGCAAGCTATTAATGGAGTCAAATGTCTTTAAAAGTCACACTCCAGGGAAACTTGTTGCAATTCTTCACTCTTTATGGCTGGATTATATATGCTTTCCCATGGCAGTATTGATTACACAGTGAAGATTTATTCTCTGTCACCACTGGAGTTACATAGTCCTAGCGAAGAGGAAGTGGGGCACATGCAAGATGTAATGTGGTGCTTTGCCTCATCTTTATTTCTATTTTAAGCTTCAATGACCTAGACTAGAGTATTTTACAAGAAATTTTATGTGTGATTAAGAATGAGTCTTTTTATGTTTGATTAATGATGAGAAACTATAGGGTTTGAGGGAGTGACTGCTACCCAGTATGTACTTAAACATAGCCAAAAGTAGCAGTCTTATCATAGAAATATTTTTATGGACATAATAGCATGCGAATAAGATGCATTTGTTGTCTTCTTTGCTTTTGGCTTAATCTTTTTTTTTTTTTTCTTCTTGTCTTGCAGTATCCCTCCAAAACAAAAAGCATAACCTAACACTTTTATTGTACTTTGAGTACCTCTCCTCTGAACCAGGTCAACCATACAACTGTTTCAGTCATCTGGTTAGGATAGAAAACTTATTTTGCCTTAGTGTTAACACATCTCAGATTACAATGGATAAACTGAGCCTTTAATATAATAAGTGCGCAACATTTTGCAGATACGTTTAATCATTGTCCCTTCAATATAGTCACTCTGAAAGAGAGGGATTTTGTTTTAATTTTGTTTTGATGCTGCTACCGTTTTAAAAAATGCCTTTAGGATTGTTTGGGAACTGTATTCAGAATTAATTTTGTAAGAAACATGAGAAAGCTATTCTTATGGTCACATTACTTTTGAGTCTAGCATATACTTGAGAGCCTGCAATAGTAATCAGAGTTTATTGTTTTTGAAAAGGAGCAAGTGATTTGAGTATGTACATTCTAGTGTATTAAAGAATAAATTCAATCCTTATATTATCTTCATACCTTATAATGGAAATAAGTTAGTTACTGATGTATAGTCTCTTATGTATTGTTTATTTAGGCAGCTTTATTGTTTAAATATAATTGACATACAATAAGCTGCACATACTTAATGTTTACAGTTTGCTAAAGCTTTGCATATGTGAAAACCATCCTCACAATCAAGACAGTGAACATATTCATCACCCTCAAAGGGGTTATATACCTCTTGGTTACCTCCCATCCCTCTCTTCCATCCCCAAACTGAGAATCCGTTTGCACATTCATCAGTTTTCTGGAAGAGTTGCTGTAGAATTGATGTTTACTAGAGCACCCCAGTAAAGCCATAGTGTTGGGTCTTCTCTCATTGTTTATCAGTTTTATGGATCTTCAAAGAAGCAACTTTTGGTTTTTTCTATATTTTGATATTTCATGATTTAAATTTTGACCCATTATTTCTCTTAACTTGCTTACTTTGAGTTTCATTTGCTTTTCTTTTTCTATTTCCCTAAGGTGACAGCGAAGGTCATTGATTTGAGAACTTAAGTTTATATTTTATAATATAGGCATTCATTGTTAGAAATTTCCCTTCTAATTATTGCTTTTTGGTGTCCCACAAATCCTTCTATTTTGTGATTTTAATTTTACTTAGTTTAAATATTTTCTAATTTCTCTTTTGATTTCTTCTTCGACCCATCATTTACTAGAAGTATTGTTTATTTTCCAATTATTTGGGGATTTTGTAGAAGTCTTTTGGTTTTGATTTCTAAAGACTGCTGTGGTCAGAAAATATACTTTGTATGACTTGAATACTTTTACATTTATTGAGACTTTGTTTTGTGATAAATGTTCCATGTGCACTTGACAAAAAAAATATGTAGTCTTCTGTTGTTGGGTCTAGTCTTGTTCAGGTCCTCCATATCCCTGCTGATTTTCTGTCTGCTTGTTCTATCAATTATTGAGAGAAGAGCATTGAAGTCTGACTGTTACTGTGGATTTGTCTGTTTCTCCTTGTAGTTTTCTGTTTCTGCTTCGTGTATTTTGAAGCTCTGTTATTACAGGCATAACTGTTTAGGATTGTATATCCTCCTGATAATTGACCCCTTTATCATTATGAAATGACCCTTTTTATACCAGGTGATTTTTTTTTTTTTTTTTGCTGTGAAATTCACTTTGCCTGATATTAATATAGCCACTCTAACCTTCTTTTGACTAGTGTTAACATGGTTTATCTTTTATCCTTTCATATAACGTGTCTTTCCCCCACCCCCTCTGGCTGCTTTTAATATTTTTTCTTTATCACACTGGCTTTCGGTAACTTAAGATGTGCCTTGGTATACTTTTCTTCATATTTCTTGTGCTGGGGTTCTTTGGGCTCTTGGGAATCACTGGTTTATATGTTTTTTAATTTTTAATTTTTGTGGGTACATAGTAGATATATATATAGATAGATAGATAGATATGGTCACATGAGATATTTTGATACAGGGATACAATGTATAATAATCACATTGGGGGAAATGGGCTAACCATCACCTCAAGCATTTATCCTTTGGTACAAACAATCCAATTATACTCTCTTACTTTTTAAAAAATATACAATAAACTATTGTTGACTGTAGTCACTTGATGGTGCTATCAAATACTAGATCTTGATTATTCAATCTAACTTTATTTTTGTACCAATTAGCCATCCCCACACCTCACTCTCCAACTTCCCAACCTCTGGTAAACATCATTCTACTGTCTATCTCCATGAGTTCAATTGTTTTAATTTTTTTAGATCCCACAAATAAGTGAGACCATGCAATGTTTGCCTTTCTGTGCCTGGCTTTTTTTCACTTAATGTGTCCTTCATTTCCATCTGTGCTGTTATAAATGACAAGCTCTTGTTCTTTTTTATGGCTGGATAGTACTCCATTGTATATATGTACCACATTTTCTTCTTTTTTCTTTTTTTTTTTTTTTTGATGGAGTCTCACTCTGTTGCCTAAGCTGGAGTGCAGTGGCATGATCTTAGCAGACTGCAACCTCTGCCTCCCACGTTCAAGCTATTTTCCTGTCTCAGTTTCCCAAGTAGCTGGGACTACAGGCGCGTGCCACCGTACCCAGCTAATTTTTGTATTTTTGGTAGAGATAGGGTTTCACCATGTTGGCCAGGCTGGTCTCGAACCTCTGACCTCAGGTAATCCACCCGCCTCGGCCTCCCAAAATGTTGGGATTACAGCCGTGAGCCACTATGCCCGGCCACCACATTTTCTTTATCCATTCATCTGTTGATGGATACTTAGCTTGCTTCCAAATCTTGGCTGTTGTAAATAGTGTCACAATAAACATGAGAGAGCAGCTATCTCTTTAATATACTGATTTTCTTTCTTTTGGGTATATACTCAGCTGTGGCATTGCTGGATCATATGGTACTTCTATTTTTAGTTTCTTGAGAAACTGCTAAATTGTTCTCTATAGTGGTTGTACTAATTTACAGTCCCACCAACAGTGTACGAGGAATCCCTCTTTTCCACATCCTTGCCAGCATTTGTTATTCACTATCTTTTGGCTAAAAGCAATTTTAACTGAGGGTAACATGATATCTTTGTAATTTTGATTTGCATTTCCCTGATCAATGATGTTAAGTACCTTTTCATATACCTGTTTGCCATTTGTATGTCTTCTTTTGAGAAACATCTATTCAGATCTTTTGTCCATTTTAAAATTGGATTATTAGATTTTTTTCTCTATATAGAGTTGTTTGAGCTACTTATATATTCTGGTTATTAATCCCTTGTCAGATGGGTAGTTTGCAAATATTTCTCCTGTTCTGTGGGTTGTCTCTTCACTTTGTTGATTGTTTCCTTTGCTGTGCAGAAGATTTTTTAATTTGATGTGATCTCATATGACCATTTTTGGTTTGGTTGCCTGTGCTTGTGGAATATTATGCAAGTAATCTTTGCCCAGTCTGATGTCCTAGAGACCTTCCCCAATGTTTTCTTGTAATAGTTTCGTAATTTGAGTTCTTAGATTTAAGTCTTTAATCCACTTTGATTTCCTTTTTGTATATGGAGAGACACAGAGGTCTAGTTTCTTTCTTCTGCATATGGAGATCCAGTTTTCCCATTACGTTTATTGAAGAAACTGTCCTTTACCCGATGTATGTTCTTGGCACCTTTTTTGAAAATGAGTTCACTGTAGATTTATGGATTTATTTCTGTGTTCTCTATTCCGTTCCATTGGTCTCAGTGTCTGTTTTTATGCCAGTACCATGCTGTTTTGGTTACTATAGCTCTATAGTATAATTTGAAGTCAAGTAATCTGATTCTTTTGGTTTTGTTCTTTTTTCTCAGCATAGCTTTGGCTATTCTGTATCTTTTGTGGTTCTGTATAACAGTTACCATTAAAAAAAATTTCTGTGAAGAATGTCATTGGTATTTTGATAGGGATGCATCAAAAACAAAAAAGTAAAAAATGAAAACACAAAAACCAACTTGACATGGTTAATTAAAGTGATTGGGATTTTTACAATTCTCATTTACTTTTCTACCCTTCTACCTGAGCATTTGGTTAATCGTGGCTGAACGTTAACCAACCCCTTCCAACTTTCTTGCTTAGACTCCAGGTATAACCTCTTGGATTCAGGTCAAAATTGGTTACTGAATAATTATCTTAACCTCAATCTGACAGTCTCCTTTTACTTTGCTTAATAGTTATCTGGCAATTATTTTCTTTACTGAACTTCATTCGTCCTTAAAAACTGTGTACATATAGCTTCTTTCAGTTTCCAAACATTTTTCCTTCTAATTATTGTTTCTCTGGTCATGTGATGTCTTTTCCTTGCCTATTGTTTATTACAAAAATCTCTCCAGCCTTGGTCAAAATTCCATCCTCCTGGGTTCACATACCACAGGCTCCAGCTCAAGCACATATTGTATTTTTATTAAAAATATAGCACAGATACAGAATTTTGGTACTAACAAGAACCGTACAGTTTATTACTTATACTTGAAGAGATTGAGAGCATACTTCTCAATCTCTCTTCAGTAAGCAGCATCTAGGTTTTGCCTTGTCACATGATGCTTAAGGTATTTTCACCCTTGATTATTGGAAAAATTTAGCTAAACCTTATTAGAATACTTCAAATACATAATATAGTTTGGGGATTATTTTATTAGCATAACTTTGTATGTTCTTTAAGCTAGAGCATTCTCATTGGTCATGTTGGCAGGGAGAAGAGAAGCCAGAAGAAAATTCAAGTCACTCTTCAGTAAGAATAAATATTAATATTTGTGCTGGATGGTCACATCAACATGGATTTTGGCAGAAAACGTCCCATCAATTTGATGGATTTTACTTGTGATAAATATACTTCCAGAGAGCTTGCAACAAACCACTCAGTTATAAATGGATATTTCTGAAGTAATCCTTTCCGATTTGTTTTCAATTCTAATCCCTCCCCAATAAAACTGTACCCTAGAATGATCTAATTAAAACATATGAGATGTAGAGACTAGGTATCTTTTTAGTAACATATTATACATGTGACCTCATTCTATACTGGTTTTCCTTGTCCTGATTCCATTCAGTAGGACTGTTAGACCTATGGTTCTACCTTCTTACTGGAACTGGAGGGAAACTTCTGTTTGACAAAGCTAGGTCAAAGAAAATGAATTTTTTTGTTGTTGGCTGTCTCCAGAGTTTATCTTGAAATCATCAAGTACCTGAGGGATTAAGTTAATACACTCATTTTGCATGTTGCTGGAACTAAAATTAGGTAGAAGAAAGCAGAAACTAGGAAGTTTTTATGTTTGTTTAAAGATTTATTATGTATTATGGGTGTACCTAATCTTCTTGTCATGTAATTTAAATAAATAGGATAAATATTTTTAATGTAAATCCAAACTGAAAATTCACTTCGCAGAGATCATTAGCATTTATTTCATGTCATTTTCCTTCTATAGTTTTAAAATGCAAATACCGTGGGAAAATCTTCTGGTATATGCTCATGAGAGTGCATTTGTTGCTTACTATTTCCTATTTTACAGTTGGCTAGTCAAGTGCTGACTAATGAACACAAAGTCTGTGTTTGCAAATAAATTTAACAGCTTTTATACCCAAGCTAAGTTTATGTAAAGTGATCTAGGAGACACATGACCTTTGTGCTCCATAGCCTTTGCTCAAATTCTGAAAGTAAACTATGTAAATGATCTAAGATATCAGGTCAAACAGCTTCAACGGTTTTCAACCAAGGGACCTATTGAATATGTTGAGGTGCTTCCATCTCTACTATGATGGATCATACATCATACCATAGTACCGTGTTTGCTGTTTACCTTGTGAAGGTGTATTTGCTGCTGGAACCATGATGCTGCATACAGGACAGAGAACATTATATCATACGGTTCTGTTTTTACCTCAGTATGCCTTGGTTTCCTAATCAGAAAAATGGGAATAATAATAATAGCTACATTACAGGTTTGTTTTAGGAATTAATTAAATCAAAGAACTAAAAACAATGCCTGGCACACAGAAGGTGCTCAGTGAATTTCATAAATAGTAGTACTAATAGTAGTGATGCTCGGTCGAGCTTTTCTTTTTTCTTTTTAATATACAAATTATAAATTAACATAGTTTCCTGTTAGGTATTCATGTCTACAATACGACATTTAAAGAGACTCTCGGCCAGGTGCAGTGGCTCATGCCTGTAATCTCAGCACACCAGCCTGGCCAACATGGTGAAACCCCATCTCTACTAAAAATACAAAAAATTAGCTGGGCGTGGTGGCGGACACCTGTGATCTCAGCTACTTGGGAGGCCGAGGCAGGAGAATTGCTTGAACCTGGGAGGTGGAGGTTGCAGTGAGTCGAGATTATACCACTGCAATCCAGCCTGGGCAACAGAGCGAGACTCCGTCTCAGAAAAAAAAAAAAAAAAGTGAGAGAGAGACTCTCATTCATTCATTCGTTCCCTCCTTCTCTCTTCCCATGTCCCTGTTTCCTTCCCTTCCTCTACTGTATTTCCTTGACTTGTTGTTACGTAGCTGCAGCAGTGTATGCAAACCAGGCAGGCTCTAATGGCTAAAAATTGGTTTGTTTGGGCTACATTTAAAATAATTGGATATGTAGCAATTTGAGGTGGGCTTTGAGCTAATGGGTCTTATCCTGCTGTGAAGAAGTAAACAACATAAGGCCAATATACAGAGGCCATCTTTAACCCATTTATGTAATATATACAAAACTATAGAAGACCCACTTCCTGCCTTAGGAAATTCATACATTCTAGTGAGAAATTATCACACTATGATAAGTTTTATAATCAAGGTTCGAACTCAAACCTTGGGAGTAATAAAAAAATTCCACTTTTGTGGTGTTTCCAGGTTTTTTCAAGCATATTGTAGCTCAGGAAGCACTCTATATTGTTGGCTACTGGTGACTGACATTGCATCATAACTTTTAAGTTTTAAAACTGTGTCGCCCTTTCAATATCTGTGAGTTACGTGTTCATATTCAGTTATGTTTGTAGCTTTGAGTCTACATATAGTCTCATTTCTGCATTTCATGTGAAAGAAAATGCCAGTCTTAGCACATTCTCTTATGCTATTAATGGAGAGGGGGAGAAGTCATTCTAGTGCCTTCCTAAAAAAAGTGATTGCTATTTAAAGCTCAAGTAGGCGGGTGCTTGTGTATAGTTTATGAAATTTGAGATACTCATAGCTCAGTGAATACCTGAAAATGAAGAGATCTTTTAACCTGGTGGGTCAAGTTTGACTTAAGTTCTTGAACAAATTCACTGTAAGAACTCTAGAGGCAGTGTTTATGAAGGAGTTTAGATGCCAGGGCAATTTTTTTAATAGAAGGAATAAAATTGCCCCTTGTTTCCCAATTAAGACACCTAAGAAGCTTGATGTGGAATGATGTCTTCTGTGGTTACTCTCTGAAGTCTTATGTTGAAATAAGTGGCTGTCTCTCTTCTGTCCCTTTATGTACCATCACTAGTATAGCCAGTCCTGCCTGTAGAGAGGAAAAACCAAGTTTTTTACACCCCATGTTAGAATGTGTATTTTCTACAGAAACTGTTTCAAAGGAGAATGGAGTTGGAATACTACTTAACTACCAGTGTGACTCTGAAGGTGTATTATAGATTTTTATAGGATTTTAATAAGGTTTTTAAAAGCTGATTTGCGAATTCAACCATCATTGAGAACTTTGTTTCTGTAAGAAAATGTAGTGACAGAACTAACTCCATATGTTTCATCAGGGCTATAAAGGGCCCACGTATGTAGAAAACTTCAGTAGTATTGATTACGGCTACGAAATAGGTCATTTTGTTGAAAATAAGTTTAACATTATTAGCAAATAGAATGGTAATTGAAGAGAAGTTAATTTAGGAATTTTATTAAAAAACGTGGCTATGATTATGGTACTGACACAGTTATGTGGGGCCAGAACTTATGGTAACCCTGTAAGAGTAATTCTATAATTTTTTTTTTTTTTGAGATGGAGTCTCGCTCTGTCGCCCAGGCTGGAGTGCAGTGGCCGGATCTCAGCTCACTGCAAGCCTCCGCCTCCTGGGTTCACGCCATTCTCCTGCCTCAGCCTCCCAAGTAGCTGGGACTACAGGCGCCCGCCACCTCGCCCGGCTAATTTTTTGTATTTTTTAGTAGAGACGGGGTTTCACCGTGTTAGCCAGGATGGTCTCGATCTCCTGACCTCGTGATCCGCCCATCTCGGCCTCCCAAAGTGCTGGGATTACAGGCTTGAGCCACCGCGCCCGGCCCATAGTAACATTTAAGTTCAACCTACCCAGTCCCTAATTGGGCAAACTGTTATAAAACCAAATTATGCAGCAGTGAGGAAAATAGAAACTTGAATGAATGCTATTAAAAGAAGTTTAGACTGTCTCAAATTTATCCTCATAATTCAGACTTTCTCTGTTTTCAAAGACCTCTCATACACATTGAGTGTTATTGGTAGATTTGACATGGCAGGAGTCTTATGTGCAGAGATATAATATGTATCTGTCATTGGTTTTCAGGAGCCCCTATGAAAGGGCTTCATTTTGCTGGTTTGAAGCCTTTGTTGGCATCAACAAAGTCAAAGAGTTGTAGGCAAGGTTAACAGCCACTTCATATTTAACGGGTTTATGTAAACCGTGATCTGTATATTGATTATATAAAATACATCACTATTGTCTTAACATCTAGATGAAAAGGAAAAAAAATGTTTTCTACATCAAAATCTTTAGACTTAAAAATCTCTGTGATTCATGATATTAATTAAAAGAGAAAAGAAAAATCTGAAGAATTTGCTTTGACCTGTATGTGTATAAGGGTCATTATAAGGGTTAGTGCTTGGGTTGCTTGTGAGTTTTCAGGCAAAGGGACATACAGCTCATCTTTTCTATATTGCAACTGATCAGTGATGAATACTTAGGCTTCAGGGGCTAAGTATAGTTGCTGATTTATTTGCAACTCTTACTCCACTTCAATTATTTAAATACATTGGAGAGTCCATTGTGAAAAACACAGAGTAGAAGAAATTTGAGATCCATCAGCATAAACAGATACAAGTGTTGCTTTGCCCAAAATCATAAAAAGGTAAAAAAAATTAAAACTACCTGTTAATTCATTATGATATTATTTGTAAAACACAGTGACATAAATGATATTTTCCTGCAATGTGTTATTTATTATTTTGACAATTTCTGTCACTATCTTGAGAAAGAATCTCTTATCCAAATTAAAACTAAGTAAAAAACTATTTAAGGAACATTATGAGACAAAAAGTTTTCTCAGAGTTACCACTACTCAGCATAGAATTTGAAGCCCATTGGGGGGGAAAAATGAAGTTTATAAAATTGAATAATTTATAATACTAAATTTTTCCAAAAACACTTTTTAAATTTTCTGAAAATTATTTTTGTTCACCATATAATCACATTCTGCTTAAGCTTTTCCACTTTAAATATTTGATATAATATTCAGTGATTTGTAAAGTTCTTCCTGTGTGAGTAAATGAGCTGTTTTTGTTTTCCATGTGGAGAAGTTTGTCTACTTTCACTCTGGAAATGATTTTTTTATGGGTTACACCTTTGGATACATGTGTTCCAAGAGCTAAACAACTGCTATACAAGTGAACTTTGAGACATGACACATTCCTGAATTGGGGATTGTTTGCAAATTCAAGACTATCAGTTAAAAGTACTAATAGTGAAGTTAACTTAAATCACTCTATGACTTTTATGTGTTTTTTCCTACAAAAAATATGTTCTAATAATACCTTGTTCACAACTCAGGTATAATTTTCAGTTTTCGGCAATTTATACTCTTGAATTTTTAAAGCAGTGAATCATTTTGTTTTGTCAGATTAATTTTGCAGCTACATCAGAAAACTAAATGATGTGGTTATTTGTAAACGCTACTTGAAGTAGATAGATGGCAAGTCATTGTGAGGTGAAGTATCTCCAGAGGGATAATCATAGCCATTTAGAGGTTCTTTTTGCGTTATAAAGATAGTAATCATAACAACAGATATTTAAATTACTCTATTTAATACAAACAGCAATCATATGTCTGGCTACATTGCTTCAATAACAAGCGTAATTTTAAACAAAATTATATATACTAACTGCCTTATCTATTTCTATTGCTCCCATCCTAGACTGTTTTTATCATCTTGCAACTGGATCACATTCTCTCTCTGTCGCTCTCTTCCTCTGTCTCTGTCCTCCCCCAGCCCCAATTCTGTCAATCATCACAGGTTTGAGTACTTACTGTGTGCTAGAAATCGTGCAAAAACCTGAGGACACAGTGGGAATCGAGAAAAACCTGGTCCTTACTACACTGAGTTTATGGTATTGCACAGAAGACTGATATTGATAGGTAATTGGGATTTGATAATTGGAATGTGTTGCAGAAGGGGAAGTTCAGGAACCATGGGAGACTAAAACAGGATCAACTGTATCCTTAGCTGAGAGCAGAACAGTTGAGTAGAAGATGGCCAGATGATTAAGAAAGAGGTGAGGTGGGATGGAGGGAGTGCTCTAAGCAGAACAAAGAGCACATGGAAAGGCCCAGACTGAAAAAGAGCTGGAGTTCTAACCAGTATTATTATACTGATAAAGACTGTTGCACACAGATTTCAGAATACAGATAGAGGTTCTAGAGCACGTGTTCTAGTCAGACCTAAATGCTAATCTGGACTGTGTAATTTATTATCTTTGTGATTTAGGCAGATGACTTAATGACTATAAACCTTGATTTCCTGAGGAGCAAAACAGGACAGTACCTTCTTGTACATAGGATTATTGTGAGGATTTAAATGAGGTAATGCATCTAAAGCTCTTAGCATAGTGCCTATAAATGCTCAGTAAATGGTAACTATTGGTTAGTTAGAATAGACCCAACTTGCTGTTCTCTGCAAGCCGCCCTTTTAACCTTTGATTCCTTCTTCAGTTTATTCTAAATATTACAGGTTCACAACCCTTTTCTGAAATTCTAAAATATGAATGCTCTGAAAACAGACTCTTATCATTTGGCCACAAACCCCAATCTTCTTAAGATTGTATAGGTACTCTTTATCCTGCTTTGTGGAATATCCATGTTTTCCTTTTAAACTTGAATGCATTTGAGTTAATGTGTTACCCCAGATCCTGCTTAGTGTGTTTTGTAAGATATGATACACCTAGCATATTCCTTTTTAAAACATGAAACATGCTGAGTTCCCAGACGTGTTTGGCTTGAAAGGTTTCAAATAAAAGATTGTACACGTGTGCCACCCAAAGTCAGCTTTCTAAAATACCATTTTCTCCAGGCAGGAGAATGGTGTCTTCAAATCAGAAAATCATAAGAACCCCTAGTGGTTTTCCAGTTTAGTCTAGACTATTCCTTGTGGTTTTCAAGACTGCCTCTAATCCACCCTACATATTCAAAATTTAATCCCCTTGTACTTGAACCATTTGTTTCATATGTCTGTTCTCCTCAACTTCCCTGAAGTAAAATGTTAATGCTGCTCCTTTTGTCTGACTTCCCTCTTTCTCTCTTTGTGGCTCTTCAGATCCTCCCCAGCAATTAGGCCACAATTCTTTGTAGTTTCTCAATGAAGCTACATTTATCTATTTCTTCTCTGGATTCTTATTGTACTTAAATGAATTTATTTACCAACATTCGAGCAGATATTATGTGCCAGCTACTGTTCTAAGTGTCAGAGATCTGAAAGTGAATAAGACCGTTAAGGTCTCTACTGTTATGGAATATATTTTCTAGAGAGTAGAAGACAACCTATAATCCCAGCACTTTGGGAGGCTGAGGTGGATGGATCATGAGGTCAGGAGTTCGAGACCAGCCTGGCCAAGATGGTGAAACCCCATCTCTACTAAAAATACAAAAATTAGTCGGGCATGATGGCAGGTGCCAGTATCCCAGCTACTTGGGAGGCTGAGGCAGGGAATTGCTTGAACCTGGGAGGTGGAGGTTGCAGTGAGCTGAGATCGCGCCACTGCACTCCAGCCTGGGCGACAGAGGGAGACTCCGTCTCAAAAGAAAAAAAAAAAAAAACAAAAATAAAACAAGAGCACAAAGAAGTAAATAAGTGAACAATATCATTTCAGATAACAGTTAATGCTGTCAAGATAAGACAGGAGAGCTCACGCCTGTAATCCCAGCACTTTGAGGCAGGTGGATCATGAGGTCAGGAGATCGAGACCATCCTGGTTAACACGTGAAACCCCGTCTCTACTAAAAATGCAAAAATTAGCCAGGCGTGGTGTCGGGCGCCTGTAGTCCCAGCTACTAGGGAGGCTGAGGCAGGAGAATGGTGTGAACCCGGGAGGCGGAGAATGCAGTGAGCCGAGATTGCGCCACTGCACTCCAGCCTGGGTGACAGAGCGAGACTCCGTCTCAAAAAAAAAAAAAAAGACAGGAGGATTGTGCCTTGGAAGAAAGTAAACTACATACCTGAGAAACTCATAGTTTAGCATTTAGTTATTTTTGTTTTTGTATGGTTAGTTTTTTTTTTTGTTTGTTTGTTTGACAGAGTCCCACTCTGTCACCCAGGCTGGAGTGCGGTGGCATGATCTCAGCTCACTGCAACCTCTGCCTCCTGGGTTCAAGCGATTCTCCTGCCTCAGCCTCCCAAGTAGCTGGGATTACAGGCGCCCACCACTACACCCGGCTAATTTTTGTATTTTTAGTAGAGAGGGGGGTTTCACCATGTTGGTCAGGCTGGCTCGAACTCCTGACCTCAGGTGATCCACCCGCCTTGGCCTCCCAAAGTGCTGGTAGTACAGGTGTGCGCCACTACACCCAGCCTATATGGTTAGTTTTTACTCCCTGGTTAGACTGTAAATGCCTTAAGGGAAGAATCCTTAAACTTCTCTGTGCCATAAAGTGTTGGGTATAAAATGGGTGCTTGATTAAGGTTTGGTTGAGAAATTTGTCGTTTTTTCACAGAGAAGGTGAAAATCTGTTTATTAATTATAGAGCACTACTTGGCTAAATCATTGATCTAAGAGTATCTGTTATGTACAAAGTACTGTGTTGGGTTTTGAAATTTTTGTATTTGGCTAAAGCTAGCTTTTTCATTTCTGTTGCTTTTTATTCATAGACTAAGAAAGAAGAACTTTCATGTCTATACAACTTTTTTTCCCTTTTGAAATGGTTTAATATTGTGAACCCCCAAATTTTGAGACAGGTCTCAGTTTAGAAAGTTTATTTTCCCAAAGTTGACAATGCGCTTGTGAGACAGCCTCAGAAAGTCCTGATGATGTGTGCCCAAGGTGGTCGGTGCACAGCTTGCTTTTATACATTTTAGGGAGACATGAGACATCAGTCAATACGTAAGAAGTACATTAGTTCCATCCAGAAATGCGGAGATAACACAAAGTAAGGCCCCCCTACTGGGGGCTTCCAGGTCACAGGTAGGTAAGAGTCAGATGGTTGCATTCTTTTGAGTTTCTGATAAGTCTTTTCAAAAGAAGCAATCAGAATATGCATCTGGCTCTGTGAGCAGAGGGATGACTTTGAATAGAATGAGAGGCAGTTCCCAGCTTGAAGAGGCCCAAGATATTTTCCTTTCACAGTATAAAGCAAACAAACATTCTTTCTAGACCTGCAGAGGATACTACTACTCTAAAAGCTGGATTATTCCTGCAATTGTTTCTGCTTAATTCAGGCACTAAGTGACTTCCACCAATTCATTAGTGTGAACATTCTTAAAGACCTGAGTGGCAGACGTATTTCCTGAACCATTTACCCTTAGTCCCAAAGCTGATCAGGTTTGTCACAGAGAGACTACTGGATTCCCATGTCATAGTCACCCCTCCTGGCAGTTCAAGATTCAGCTTTACGGCAAGACAATTCATTTAAGATTGAGCATAACTTGTTATGACAGATTTGTCAAAATTATCCAGTGAAGTAACATAGGCCTTTGCATTGTGAAGAAAACTGAAACCCTATACTGTGATGTCATATTTGTTTTCTTCTAGATAAATATTTTGTTCTTTATAAATTGAAAGAGCATCTTGAGAAGAGAATCTCAAAAGGATTTTTTTCTTGTCATAAAAATGGTGGAATGAATTTTGATTTGCAATGGCAAAGAACTCTGGTGGGTTAAAATTTGAGACTTTTGAATGACAGTACTTCTGAGATGGTGTGCTTATGGTCACAAAAATATAAAAATATTGCTCTACTAAAATGATGAAATGGACAGTTCAAGATGTTAACAATGGCAGAGTAAGGTGCAGAACTGGAACTTCATATCTGTAACTTCATCTTCTCAACTGCTAGGCTTTTGAGCTTCGAGGGCAGGGCCATATCTCTCTAAATCCCCAGTGCCTGGCATACCACCACTTGATCTAGCATCTATTCTTAAGTGCTAATGGTGATAGAGGACTACAGTGCCTAAGATGAAGTGTAGGTATCTGAAAATGACTCTTACTTTTAGAAAGGAGATGAAAGAATGTTTGGGAGTAATTTTAAGTACACACAGTAAATAGTTCAGTGATTGCAAAAGCGAAAATTTGTTTTCTAAAAGGTCATCTTAGACTCAAACCTGTACATTGAGCTTAGTTCTAAAAATAAAATTAGACGTTGCTTTCTTGGTGAAATTAAACACAATTGAGAGGTACTTAACTAACACAAAATATCTTTATAATAAAGCATTTGAATGCCTGAACAGAATGTTCAGCTTGGTTACCAGGTGATTGGCCTTGAGTTGTTTGGATTGGTCTTCCTGGCTTTTAAAGTTCAGGAGTGAGTATAGGGTCTGAAAAGTTGGAAGGCAGGCCTTTGAATAGTAACTACTTCCCTCTGTGACTGCTGCTTATCTGAATAGGGATTGGGCAGGGATATCAGAGAAATCAAACCCTGAATCATTGGTTGATATTGATTACCTTTCTCAAGGTCCTTTCTGACTTGGAAAACATATGGAGATTATAACAGAGTATTACCATATCAGAGCTCTCAGAAGATTTATATTGTGTTGGTCTTTCATTCTTCTGATCTTCAACTAGAGTGTAACCTCCTTAAAGGAAGAGAGCATGCTTACCTTGTTTACCACTGTATTCCCAGTGCCCAGTACTCAACAGTTTCACTTGTGTCACTCGTGTCCGTGTGAAAAGACCACCAAACAGGCTTTGTGTGAGCAACAAGGCTGTTTATTTCACCTGGGTGCAGGTGGACTGAGTCCGAAAAGAGAGTCAGTGAAGGGAGATAGGGGTGGGGTCATTTTACAGGATTTGGGTAGGTAAAGGAAAATTACAGTCAAAGGGGGTTCTCTGACAGGCAGGAGAGGAGGTCACAAGGTGCTCAGTGGGGGAGCTTTATGAGCCAGGATGAGCCAGGAGAAGGAATTTCACAAGGTAATGTCATCAGTTAAGGCAAGGACCGGTCATTTTCACTTTTTTTGTGGTGGAATGTCATCAGTTAAGGCAGGAACAGGCCATTTTCACTTGTTTTGTGATTCTTCAGTTACTTCAGGCCATCTGGGTGTATACGTGCAGGTCACAGGGGATGCAATGGCTTAGCTTGGGCCCAGAGGCCTGACAAACAGGTACATAGTAGATGATTAAATATTTGTTCAGCTGAAGTGAAGGTTGTTTTTTGTGTCCTATTGTACCTGCCATTCGTGGAACTCAAGAAACTTAAGGAAGGTAAAGAGTTGACCCTTCATCTCTATTGTAATGGCCAACTTAATGCATTTTATTTAAAAGAGAAGAAAATAGTCAAATAGTGTGAATACGTTTTTGAGTTGATGGTGAGACTTTTGAATTA
This sequence comes from Macaca mulatta, assembly GCF_049350105.2. Lineage (NCBI taxonomy): Eukaryota > Metazoa > Chordata > Mammalia > Primates > Cercopithecidae > Macaca > Macaca mulatta. Next base: position 103,691,309 of record NC_133426.1, read on the forward strand.
TATGCAATTTAGTTGTCCAATTTCACGATGTTTATAAAACATTGTATTACCATGTAACATTAGCCATAAGAGAGTTGAATCTTTACATCTTGCTGTTTTTGTTAATTTCTGCCTGATTGAGAAAATTAAAACTTAATTTTCTTACAATAATGACTCTTGCATTGCAATCACAACTTCAGCATTAGAGTTTATAAGTAAGTCAGCCATTTCTCTTAGTCTTAAGGGGTTGAGACTCTGGAGTGATACTTTTATACGTATACAATATTCATATAATACTGTGCTAAGTTATATTTAATATAGCTGATCATAAATGAAGTTTAATAAACTCTGATTGCTTGACTAATGCACAGTCTTATTGCTTCTCCAGAGTTGATTTTAATGAAAATATATGGTCACTATACTTATTGGTACAATATGCCCTCATTGTAATGAGCATGATCATTAGATTTGCATAATAAAAACTTATGAAAATGACTTTAATAAGTGCTTTTAATTCAGGGGTATGACTCTAATAAAGATTTTTGGGGGGGTCATTTTTGTTTCTGAATTTTTTAACTCCATAGTAGCTCTGTAGTGTTTGTACAAAGGAGTGAAAAATCCATGTTTACTTGCATGTGGTGTGAGAGAGATGCACCCATCCACATAAATGAATTTTGAGAGCTTGTTCTGGAAGAGCATCATTATAAATGAAAAAAAGTTTTTTGGTGTTTCTGTTGTTATTCTCAAGTCCTTTTATACCTTTCTTTTTTGACTAATATAGAAAGATAATTGTGTGGCAGACGGCCGGGCGTGGTGGCTCACGCCTGTAATCCCAGCACTTTGGGAGGCCGAGGCTGGCGGATCATGAGGTCAGTAGATCGAGACCATCCTGACTAACACGGTGAAACCCCATCTCTACTAAAAATACAAAAAATTAGCCGGGCGTGGTGGCGGGCGCCTGTAGTCCCAGCTACTCGGGAGACTGAGGCAGAAGAATCACTTGAACCCGGGAGGCAGAGCTTGCAGTGAGCCGAAATTGCGCCACTGCACTGCAGCCTGGGCGGCAGAGCAAGACTCCATCTCAAAAAAAAACTGTGAGGCAGAAATGCTTTAATTTTGTTTGCAGATCATTTAATCATAACTTATACAATGATTTTGATACATGTTTAGTGTACAATGACTAAAAATTACCCCTTCTGAAATTCAGCCTCTTCATATCTGCTTAAAATTTTTCCTTTTTGATAGACCATATTTGTTCTTTTTTCTTAACAGTTATAACGAAGAGCTTTAAATAGTATTATTATATTTATGAAAGCAGATTTTTACATGAGGGAAATCTGAGAAAATATTCGTATTAAATGTATGTGGTTATACAGGATATCCACTCTGGTTGAATGAAATTTACAAATCAAGAAATCAGGAGCGGGGTGTTTTTCTTTATGTTTCTCTATCACAAGTAGTTAGGATAATTTTTTACATAAGTATAATTTCCTATGTGCCTTGGGGTACTCTATCATTCTTGTTGCCTGTTAGGAAAAAAAAAAAAATTCTTTAAGAATAAAACAAAGCGTACTCCTTCTCCAGTATTATTTTTGACCAGGGGTCCACATTTGGTTTATTAACAACTAAACTTTCAATTCAAGGGAAGCTTTAGAATTAGAAATGGTATATAGCAAAATGGGCATTCCCAATCAAAGGGAACAGTAGGGGCACAAACAGGACATCATGGGAGTATGCATTGGGAAGAGGATTTTAATTTTTGTTTTCTGTAGAATAGGGGTCATAAGGGAAGAAGTAGAAGGTAGCCTAGGGCTGAAACATACAGGCCTTTGAATTCCATATTAAGGATATTCATCTTTATAGGTCATCAGGAGGCATTGAGTATTTATGAACAGGAGGGAGTATGATAGTCATTCATACTCTTTATTGAGCCTCAATGTGCCAAACATTGCTTTAGGCATTAGGGTTACATCCCTAAACCAGATGGGCAAAAATCCCTGTCCTTGTGGAGCTTATATTTTTTGTTGGAAAAGCAGACCAAGATAATGATAATGAAGTAAATAATTATAGACTATGTTAGAATGTGCTAAATCTCGTTCAGGAGTGCCAGGAATGTGTGGAGGGAGGCAGATGTTTCCATTTGAAATAGGATGGCCTGGGTAGGCCTCACTGAGCAAAACCTTGAAAGCAGGATGAGGGAGTAATCCATATGGACCATGGAAAAAGAGCATTCCAGGCAGAGAGAAGAGCCAGTGCATGTGGCTTATTGCCTCATTGGGGAGCTGTGAGGTGGTCAGTGTGACTGGAGCTGGGGGAATGAAGGGAGGGTAGTAGGAGATGAGGTCAGAGGGATATGGAGAGTGTACAAATCAGTAGGGCCTTGTAGGTCATTGTAATGACTTTGACTTGCACTAGGAGGGAAAATATAGCCCTTGGAAAGTGTTGAGCCAAGGAGTGACATGATGTAACTTCAGTTTTCACAGTATCACTTTGTCAGCTGTGTTCAAAATTAACTGCAGGAGAGCAAAGGTGGAAGCAAGGAGATAGATTAGGAAGTCACTACAGAAATTTAGTTAAGAGCTGATGGTGGCTTGAACCACATCTTTGCAGACTGCAGAATGATTATCATGGGACTGGATAGCTGCTTGGCTATTGGAAATGAAGGAGAGGAAGAAGAACATGATGTGGAAATCTTAAACCTAGACAAGTGGAATGCAGGTGGAGCCACTAACAAACATTACCCTCTTGTTTGTAAAATGAGAGACTTTGACTAGATAATCTCAAATTCCATCTAACTCGAATAGTTTCTACCTATACTCTGTGGTTTACTATAGACAAAAAGTATGTTAATTCCAAAGAAGAGTACTGAGGGGAAGAGAAGACTTCAGTCTCATCCCATAGGACCAAGTGAAAATATTGCTAGCAATGCTTTTTTTCTTGTGTCTGTCTCCCATGATTAAACTGTCAACATGTATTCAATTGAGATACAGATTTGAAACATTTTAGACATATGTGTACCTTAACTTAGATAATTTGACTAAAGCAAAAAGTATTTTCCCTTCATTTACATTCTTGCTTTGGAGATATAGATGGGTTTCCAGCCTGGAGTTTATAACCCCAAAAGATGGGAAGAGAAGGAAAGCAGTAGTTGCATGAAGAACTGTATAATCTGTCTCAAAAACCCAGGTGGACAAGCACACATAGGGATGGTAGCGGGGTTAGTTGAGGTACTTTTGATACTTTATCATTTTCTCTCTGATTTGGTATTGCAGGAAATCATGAAATTGGCCATTGTGTTTAAAACAGTTTTCTACAACCCACTAGAAAAATTAAGGAGAAAATACCTGGTAAGAGAGTTGCAGGGTGAATTTATCCTTCTTAAAGTGGTTTCAGTTCTGATATAAATAATTCCCACTTTTTTGGCCGGGCGTGGTGGCTCAAGCCTGTAATCCTAGCACTTTGGGAGGCTGAGACGGGCGGATCACGAGGTCAGGAGATCGAGACCATCGTGGCTAACACGGTGAAACTCCGTCTCTACTAAAAAATACAAAAAAACTAGCCGGGCGAGGTGGCGGGCGCCTGTAGTCCCAGCTACTCCGGAGGCTGAGGCAGGACAATGGCCTAAACCCAGGAGGCGGAGCTTACAGTGAGCTGAATTCCGGCCACTGCACTCCAGCCTGGGCGACAGAGTGAGACTCCGTCTCAAAAAAAAAAAAAAAAAATTCCTACTTTTTTCCTAGGCAGTAAAGATTGATTGGGGTTTGTGTCAGCAGGATGTGATGAAGACATGGTATAGAGATTAGAAGTTTAGATCCCTGAGGGAATCAGTGGATTAAAAGTAGAAAAAAAAAAAAGAGTTATACATAGAATACTATATTTGCCCCAGCTGATGTGGGGAGGATGGTCTTTAACAGCATTGGGTTAGTGGTATTTGAAGACAATTTTCTGAGATCCAAGCAATTTTCATTTACTTAAAACTCATAATGGAATCCTCCCCACAGTGAGAAGACCCTATGTTTTTTAGCGTGCATGACCAAGTTGATACACATTATTCAGCTTCTGTTGTAAGAAGTAAATGTATAGGATCTGGCAGAACATTAAATTCAATTTCTAACAGGCAATTAAAAAAAATCTGGTTCTTTCGTAATCACACCCCAATTGGCACCTCAACATATTTATAATAAAAACTATATTTCATGCTCATCATACATTATTGTAAGGTCTTGAACTATTCCGTGAATCCTGGAAGATAACTACATTGTTAGGTATTGCTTTAGTATTGCTGTACTCAAATTCCTCAAATAACGTTGCTCATATATATTCAATTTTATGTTCAAATAAGTTCAATTTTATTTAGAATATTTTGAAAATATTTCTAATTTATTTATAAGGATAGTTTTTAAAAAATAAGTTCAATTTTATTTAGCATATTTATAAAAGTGTCCTTTAAATATCCATCAGGAGTAACGCAGTTCTTAGGCCAAGCTGTTTCATTATATTTCATTCTTGTTAAATGTGACATTTTTCCTATTGTACATGTTGTTGTTTTTTAAATTTAGGTATCTTAACTTGAGGATTCATTTCCAAACTTCTATATAACATGCAAGGGCTTATGATTTTGTGGTATCTTTTCTCACATTTCAGCACTGTGGTAGTGATGTCTGATCTGGATCTGATTTGGGACCTTGGGAGCCATATTTGAAAACAAATATATACACCTTTGCCAAACCTTCATTTTTAATCATTAAAAAGTTTTTTTCTTTAAAGAATATGTTGCTTATATGTTTGAACTTTCTGATTCTTTTTGACTGTTTACAGTTAATAAAAATGAAAATTATTAAATTATTTTATTGTTTGATTTATGAATTTCTCTTATCTGATTGGTTTTTTTGTTTGTTTCTTTTTGGTTTTAATAGAACATTCAAATAAAAACTTTGGCAGATGATGTGGTAAGGTGGTCTTAGCATGTTATTACATTACTTATGCATGTTGCCTTTTTATTAAAATGGGTGGACATAAAAGCATTGATATATGTAAGATATGAAATGTCTGGATATTTATAAAGTATAGTAGAATGGAGTAATTGTCAATTCAGTGACTTCCTTTTCGAATATTAACATAAACAATTATATGAGATCCCAACAGAATTTTCATATCATCATCCTGATATTTACCTTAACCAAAAGTTTTCTAAAATCTCCATGTGAATCTAAACTCTGGAAAACACAGATGCTTCCTTTTTTGATGGCCAAATAAATTGTGAATATATTAAACATTAATATTGGAGGAAATTAATTTCCATTAGAAAGGAAATTAAGTTCACTATGTTGGTCAGATGTGTGCTACTAAATTTAAAAACCAATATTTTAAAGCTGAATTTGTCATAGTATATCTTGTTAAAAGTTATGGGCTCAAAACTGTAAAAAATGGTATTTTAAGCATTGACAATTTTTTTTCCTATGTGAAATTACCTATTTACAAATAATGTAAAGTAGTGATAGTGTTCAAAGGAGATGAAGGTATGTGGCTTAACTACATTGTCTTTTTTTTTTTTTTTTTTTTTTTGAGACGGAGTCTTGCCCCGTCACCCAGGCTGGAGTGCAGTGGCTCGATCTCGGCTCACTGCAACCTCCACCTCCCTGGTTCAAGCAATTCCCTTGCCTCACCCTCCCAAGTAACTGGGATTACAGGTACCCGCCACCAAGCCCGGCAAATTTTGTATTTTTAGTAGAGACAGGGTTTCACCATCTTAGCCAGACTGGTCTCAAACTCCTGACCTCATGATCCACCCACCTCAGCTTCCCAAAGTGCTGGGATTACAGGCGTGAGCCACTGCGCCTGGCCAGCTACATTTTCTTACCAAGGTATAATCAAAAGCTGAAATCAAAAGCTAATTTTCTAGAAAAAGTGAAAGACACAGTGGAAGATCAAATATATATGTTATTAATGCTACTCAGTAAAAAGGCTAGTACTGGAAAAGTAAATATTAAGTGATATGAAGGGAAAGAGAAGAGATATGTTGATTTAATGGTCAGTTGCATATTTAAATGCTTTCATGTCCACCATATTTTTAGTGAAATTTGACTATTGAATATATCTTCAGCTTATTTTGGATTACTTAACTTTTTTCTTGAGTTGTTTGAAGATATACTATATAACTAAACCAACAATTTCCCTCAAAAAGTTAAAAGAAAATGTGAAAATGTAGTTCAAGATGAATTAGAAGAAATGAATCTTAAGTTAATGTGAAGACTGGGATAGGAACCAGGGACTGGTGGATTTAGGAAAGTCACCTTCTCTGGGAAATGAGGGGATTGGTTTAGATTATTTTTCAAGTTTCTTCTCAGCTCTAAAATACTATGATTTATATAATCTCTTTGTCAGCAACCATATACTCAAATTACTTTTGTAATCCTAAATAAGCTGCTTAAAACTGCTTACATTTCTTTCAAAGTATACTTTTTGGTTTTAAAAAAGTGTTCTTTGAATTGATAAAATAAAAGGTATGCTCATTAATGAGTTCACATAATTTTACATAAGCTATGGTAATAACTTCTGTGATGCTCTTTGTATTGTTGAAGTAATTATATAAGGATTCTGGTAACATGGTGGTGAAGATACACTGTCCTGATATTTAACATGTCTGCTTGTTTGATGTGAACTTGATGGTGTGCATGTGCTTCCTAACAGAAACCATAATAAAACTGAGTTGCATTCAGTTTTATGCACATTACTAACTTTTGATGTCCCATGTTTTGTGGTTTAAAAGAATATCCTAATTACATGCAACTGAAGTCATTAACTCACTTTATGTGAAATAGCAAGCTAATTAATTAGAGATTTTACATGGAATCAATGGTTTGAAGTCAATATTCCATAAAATAGCAAGTTTTTCATAATATTTGTAGGAATAAGAAATTTCTGTTTATAATATTTCCAGTAAATGGAAAAGGTGATGTTTTTATCTTTGTTTTACTTCCTCATTGGTCCAACATTTTAGGGAAGAAAACACTGGGGGAAAATAATAATAGTAACAACAATAATAAATAGCAGTTAAGTGCAATAAACATATTAACTTATTTAAATTTCACAATAACCCTACTGTGTAAGTAATATCATTATCCCTATTTCAGAGTTGAGGAAACAGAGAGACCAAGTAACTTTCACAGGGTTACTCAGCCAGTAAATGGCAGAGCTTGGACTGAAACCCAGGTAATCTGTCTTGAGTCCATGCTCTTAACCATTCTACTGCTACACTGACAGATTATTCATATGTACTTGTCACAATTTTTGCAGCTTTGAAGGAGAAAAACATTACCATAATTTTCTCTTAGAATTGGATATCAGTAGCTCTTTTTAGTTTCTTTCTCTTTTTTCATAGTTGTAAATTTGCCACCAAAGACACATTCTCTCTGAAACAACCAACAGGACTTTGATCCGAGACTTTTTTTTTTTTTTCACTTATTTGCTGTGCAAAACAGAAATGACAAGGGATTAAGTTTTACTTTTGAAGAATACTTTTCACCCCCAGAGTTCTGAGGCTGAAGAGCTACTTCAGGGTTTCAAAATAGTACAATCTCTAACTGGAGCTTGCTGCTTATAATAGTATTTTGTCAAAAGACCATAATGATATGTATTATACTAAGTACCGTTTTGATGTTTCAATTCTTCATGTTAGTAGTTCTTGATCTTTTTCTCAGGGCTTTTTATTTATTTATTTTTGTTTGCAGCGTGACCGAATTACAAGTTTTAGAAAATCTACTGTCAAAAAAGAAAAACCTCTTATTCAACATCCTATTGATTCTCAAGTCGCGATGAGTGAGTTTCCCGCAGCTCAGCCATTATATGATGAACGATCTTTGAATTTGTCAGAAAAGGAAGTATTGGATCTCTTTGAAAAAATGATGGTAAGTTATACCCCTAATTTTGATGTAATTTTAAAATGTGTGTGCCCGGAATAGCACTGAGTTTTAAGGAGGTGTGTTTGTATGGACAGTGTTTATATCACATAAAGAAGGGACCAGAAACTTGATATGACAAAACTATTAGCAAAAGTATCCTTTTTATTTTTCTTTTCTCATGGCAAAAATGTCCTTACCTGTCTATCTCTTCCACTGTGAGCTCCTACAAGTAGAGGCAGTTTTATTTATCTTTGTTTTCTACTGTTTAGTAGTCTCTAGGACATCGAGTCAGTTTTTCAACTAACTGATTCGTGTGTCTGTTTCTACAAAGCAAAAGAGGCCTATGTCCTCTGCTGAAAACAGCACAAGGTCTCTTGTTGGGTGTATGAAATAGACTTGGGAGGGTAGAGAGTAACAATAGAAGAGACAAAGAAATTAATTCATCCAAGTTTGTTCTGTTAGCAACATTCACACAACCTACGTTTTCTAGCATGTTTCCTATGTTTTATAGCTTGTGGCCTAAATAATTTCCTGTATTAGATAATGAATACAATATTTTGAGTATTCAGAAGTTTATGGCAGGAGAGGGGAGAAATGAGGAATTAAACCATATTACGTTGGTTAATTTGACCAGAGAAGAACTAGAGATCTGGATTGGTGATTCATTCATTCAAAATTATATCCCACATGTTACTGTACATTTTTTGTGGTTGTCTATTTATCTGTACTTAAGAGTCCACAGGAGTTTCAAAGGTCACCTTACACCAAAATAAAAGGTTAAGAATCAATGAAATCTAGACCCTACTGTGCCCACTACGGAACATCTTATCATCACCTCTCCTGCTACCCTCATGATTTATCTCCCACACCTAGAAGAGTTAGTAGGCCTTTAATAAATATTTGTTGGTAGTTGTTGAATGAATCCAAACAAAATTTCCCTTTATCTTTAAAAATTTCCTTGACTATTCCTTCCATCTAGCCACAACTGGCATTTTGGGTATTCCCCTGAAACAAGTCCTGACACTTTTACCCTTTTTCACTCTTCTTCCTGCTTCTGTGGTGTACCCTTTTTCCTGGTGCTCCTTTCATGCTCTCTTCTTTAAACCATCTTTCAACAAACAACCTTTTCTCTTTTGAAGTCTGTTACTGCTGACCTTTCTTGATGATAGCACCTGGCTATACTTTTGTCCTTTACCCTTGCTACTTATTTTGGTGATTTCAACTATTATGCTAATAGCCCCTTCAATACGTTTTTTGCTCTTAGTTCCTTGTTTTTTAAACTCTGACTTTTGCATTTATATATTTAGCTAATTATAGGTATGACTATACCTTGGACTGTGTCATCCTTTAGAATAATTCCACCTCTAAGCTCTTTAACTCTGAAGTTTTCCTTAGAAGCTAAACAATTTACACTACCTTTCCAAGACCCTTAATTTTACAGAGCATGTATTGTGTAGTGGTTAAAAACCTGGACTTTGGGGTCATTCAGAATGTTTGTAGCATTCCTTTCCTTTATCAAATAAGCTCTGTTGTGTCTTTAATTGCTAGTATTTTCTGATTACCTAGATACCCCTCAGTTTATCACCCTAGTGTCCTTAATCACTGAAAACAATGAAACATTCCTTGATACTATTAACACTTTTTATCTTTTCAAATCTTTCTTCTCTATAGGTAAAAATTATACTCATTGCTTTAAGCTGCTGACAATTTGGTTACTACCTTTTGCAGTATTGAAATAGTTCTCCGAGTTCATCAGTGGCATTGCCGTATTCAGTTTTTTTACAATCAACATTACAGGGCCGTCTTCCCTTCATTGATTATCTCATTCACTTCTAATTTCTTGCCAAATCCCATTGGTTTCACTTTTGTAATAACTGTTACATTTGTGTCCTCAGGTGTCCTCCAGCTGTTCTTGCCCTACTTTAGATGATAACCCTCTCTAGTTTTTTCTTGTGGCTACTAAAATAGCTTCCTAACTGGTGTTCCTCCCATTCTCCAGGTTTTGCCTATTCCAATCCAGTACTACCCTATGATTTGGACACAGAGTTCTTTTCTGAAGCCCCAGGTGGGCCTTTATGTTTTCAGAGAATCAGTTTATATGTCCCTACTCCGTTCCCTCAACTACGCTCCTAGATGCCTTTCACACCTTTGCTTTGCTGCTCCAACCTCAGAGCTCTTCCCCATCTTTATTCTCTGCTGATGACCTTGCTGCTTAATTTACTGAGTAAACTGAAGCATTCAGAAGAGAACTTCCACAGGTTCCCACCACTACATTTACCTTTTAGTATCTGCATTCATGTATCTGTCTTGCTACCTATCACCACAGATGAAATTTTCAGGTCTGCATTCTTCTACTTGTGTATAAATTTTCATTCCTTTCACCTACTCACAGATATTGCTCCAATAATTTTTTCTTCTCTCTCTACCATTCTGAGCAGCATATAAACATGCGGTCCCATTTTAAAAAAACTTTCTTTTGATCCTTTCTCTATTGTTAGCTATCACTCCACTTATTTACTCTCCTTTGAAGCAAAGCACCTCACAATAATTTTATTTATATGCACTGCTTCCAGTTTTAATCCTCTCACTTTCTCTTCTAAACTCACTCCAACCAGGTTTCCATCCCACCATTCTGTCAAAACTGCTCTTATCAATGTCACCAGATATCTTCATGCTGTCAAATCCCGTGGTCAATTCTCAGTTCTCATCTTAATTTTTTTTTTTTGAGACAGGATCTCACTTGTTCACCCAGGCTGGAGTGCAGCAGTGGCATGATCCTGGCTCACTGCAGCCTCAATCTCCTGGGCTCGGGTGATCCTCCCACCTTAGCCTCCCCAGTAACTGGGACTACAGGCATGCATTGCACCACCATACCCAGCTAATCGTTTTGTATTTTTTGGTAGAGACAGGGTCTTGCTACATTGTTCAGGCTGGTCTTGAACTTCTGAGCTCATGTGATCTGCCTGCCTTGGCCTCCCAAAGTACTGGGATTACAAGTGTGAGCCACCATGCCTAGCCTCTCATCATAATTGACCTGTCGGCAGCATTCTATGCAGTTGATTATTTTCTCCAATCTGAAACACTTTTTTTTTTGTCTCCTCAACATTCATCTTGTTTTCCTCCTACCTCTCAGGCCACTCCTTTTCAGTCTTCTTTGCTCATTCCTCTTTATGTCCTGAACCTCTAAATCAAATCACACAAGCATGTGAGGTAAGGCACATATTAATTAGCTAGATTTAGTCATTCCACAATGAGTATATACTTCAAAACATCGTGCTGTACATGCTAAATACATAAAATTTTATCTGTCAGTCAAAAATCTTATTTATAAATGGACATACATTATTTTTAAGTAACAGTATAATATAATAGGATATCAGAGAAATATGGTTTGATTAAAAGTAACAACCAAAAGTTAAACTGAAAACTTTAAAGATTATATCTCTACTTTGAGAGAAGTCTACTTATACTCTAAATATTATGTATTTTCTATATTATCTTAGTTTGACTGTAATAACCTTACAGTGAACAAATTATTTTATGAATAACTATAGTTTTCATCTACTGTATACTTATGCCTAAGGCATGAAACTAAAACATTTAAATGTATTGTTTCAGTTGATCCTTAGGACAGTACCACAAAGTAGGGAAGATTGTTCTATCCCATTTTCAGATAAGGAAAGTGAAGCTTAGAGAGAGGTAAGAAAATCGATTCATTAACTTGACTAAGCTAGTAAGTAGCTGAGCTGAAACTTAAATTTAGGTACATAAAAATATAAAACATTGACATTTTTGTAACATCTACCTTTAATAATGCTTCATTTAGGCTAAATATAAAATTAGTACATTTTCCTTGCACACATATTGAGGAGAAGTAGAAGGCAAATCAGAGGTACATTAGAGTGGTAGGTAAAGCCAGCCTGGGATGGATTATTTCCTACTGATAATGGAACATTGTCTGTAATTGCTTTTTACAGAGCATCAGTTGAGAAGAATGAGTCCAAAAATCTAGCAATGGAAAACAGTTAAAAATGTCATTATCACAGTTGATTGGGAGAAAGCACTTAAGTCATTCTGTTTCTAAAACACAGAAGTAGACTTCTAGATTCAAAATTTCTCCTTTTTTATTTCACTCCTGTTGGTGTCTTTCCTTGTACAAATAATGTAAAAGGTGTTCTTGTCGTATTTGGTGTCTCTTATGACAATCTTCCTTCTCCTGGGTCTTTTGATGGTACCTTTATTGTGCTGTTTCTCTTGATTGGCTTTTCTAGACTTTAGAGAACTATGAAGGTTTAGAATACCTATTTTCAATACTATATATGTATTTTAGGATAACATACCTTGAGGTGTAAAAGGTTTTTTGGTTTTTTTTTGAGACAGAGTTTTGCTTTTGTTGGCCAGGCTGGAGTGCAATGGCGCGATCTCGGTTCACTGCAACCTCCGCCTCCTGAGTTCAAGTGATTCTCCTGCCTCAGCCTTGCAAGTAGCTGGGATTACAGACAGGCACCACCATGCCTGGCTAATTTTGGATTTTTAGTAGAGACGGGATTTCTCCATGTTGGTCAGGCTGATCTTGAACTCCCGACCTCAAGTGATCTGCCTGCCTCGGACTCCCAAAGTGCTGGGATTACAGGCTTGAGCCACCGTGCCCGGCCAAAACGTTTTAAATAATTGCAGCAAATAGCACAACATTATACATAGTAATAATATATGAGATGCTTGTCAAGAAATAAATTACCTTATAATTTACTATTTAGAATTTCTGGGTAATGATGTATTGGTGAAACTTTTGGTTAAAAACTTAACAAAAGACAATATTCAAATATAATCCTTTCTTACTCTGAAAATTGAAACTCTTGTCATGCCTGAGGATCATATCTATCAACAGCAGTTCTCATTGGATGGGCTTCTAGATATAGATAATTGAACTAAATCTAAAATTACTGCAGGACATGTTTTTTTTTTTTTTTAAAAAAAAGGTAGCTCTTTTTACTTAATTACTAATGGATCATTTCACGAATCACTTGATTCTTCCTAGCTAAGAAGACTTTTGAAATAATTTCAGTTAACTGAGTAGTCTGGTTTTACTAGTGTATTAGTAGACTACTAATATCTCATTGACTCTGGCATCTATTCTGTGCATTGGTGCATCACTTTTTGTATTGTGCTTATTCAATGATGCAATTTTTTTTTTTTTTTTTTTTTGAGACGGAGTCTTGCTCTGTCTCCCAGGCTGGAGTGCAGTGGCCGGATCTTGGCTCACTACAACCTCCGCCTCCCGGGTTCAAGCGATTCTTCTGCCTCAGCCTCCTGAGTAGCTGGGACTACAGGCGTCCGCCACCACCCCCGGCTAATTTTTGTATTTTTAGGAGAGACGGGGTTTCACCATATTGGCCAGGCTGGTCTCGAACTCCTGACCTTGTGATCCGCCCGCCTTGGCCTCCCAAAGTGCTGGGATTACAGGCTTGAGCCACTGCACCCGGCCTCAATGATGCAATTTTAAAGGGACTTTCTAAGTAATGGTATCAATGGCTATTGCTGGCAAGTTTAAAGTTCCAAATCTGAAATAAGTATTTATTTGTTTTTTTGTTTATTTAGAGACTGGGCCTTGCTCTGTTACCCAGGTTGGATCAGGGGTCACAGCAGCCTCAAACTCCTCAGCTCATGCCCTCCTCCCACCTCAGCCTCCCAAGTATCTGGGACTACAGGCATGTGCCAAATAAACGCGATTTTTTGTTTATTTTTTGTGGAGATGAGGTTTTGCCATGTTGCCCAAGCTGGTCTCGAACTCCTAGGCTCAAGAAATCCTCCTGACTTGGCCTCCAAAGTGCTGGGATTATAGGCATGAGCCACGGCATCTGGCCTTGAAATTTTTTGATGATTGTTTATTTTATAGAGCTCTTTATTAAGAGAGTGTCTTTCATAGTTTGTAAAACTGAATTTTGTATTTAGAGTATGGTTACTAACTGCTAATTGAAAATTGAGAAGTGGTTCTTTTACTAAAATTTTCAAGAATTAAAACGACTGCTTTTATAAAATTGTTAAAATTATCTGCATGGGGTAAATCACACTTGCTCTTTAAGATTCTTGTCTCCAGGCTGGGCACGGTGGCTCGCCTGTAATCCCAGCACTCTGGGAGGTCGAGACGGGCGGATCACAAGGTCAGGAGATCGAGACCATCCTGGCTAACACGGTGAAACCCTGTCTCTACTAAAAAATACAAAAAACTAGCCGGGCGAGGTGGCAGGCGTCTGTAGTCCCAGCTACTCAGGAGACTGAGGCAGGAGAATGGCGTAAACCCAGGAGACGGAGCTTGCAGTGAGCTGAGATCCGGCCCTGCACTCCAGCCTGGGCGACAGAGTGAGACTCCGGCTCAAAAAAAAAAGATTCTTGTCCCCTCCCCTACCCAGAGTCATGTTTTCGATCTTCCACAAGTGGGTAAAGGTAGTAGGATGAAAACAACACTCCTTCCATGTTATTATTATTGGTAACTTTTTTTTCTTTTTCTTTTTTTCTTCTTTTGAGATGGAGTCTTGCTGTGTCCCTTAGGCTGTAGTGCAGTGGTGCGATCATGGCTCACTGCGGCCTTGACCTTCTGGGATCACACAATCCTCCCACCTCAGCGTCCTGAGTAGCTGAGACTGTATGCATGTGCCACTATGCCTGGCTAATTGTTTTATTGTTTTGTAGAGATGTGGGTCTTGCTATTTTGCCCAGGCTGATCTCAAACTCCTGGACTCAAGCAGTCCTCCTGACTTGGCCTCCCAGAGTGCTGGGGGTTACACTATATTGGTTGCCTATATTTGGTGACTTTTAAAGATGACTGAACTAAAGCGGTTCATATTCATAACTCTTCTCATATTGATCAGAAGCATTTTGTATTGCCTCTAATTAGGATTGGATGAAATATCTCCTCAATTCTACTTTAAATGTAAGGAAATTAATAATGCCGTAATTGAATAACTCTTCAACATTTTAAGTTGTCATAACCTTTGAGCTTACTGAGAATAACTGAGCTGGTTTTTGTACATTGAGTATACAGCTTAGGGACTGTTAAATGCTTAATAGTGTTTTCATCCAGACTGAATTATGCAATTAGAGTTCTTTTTGGGGAGAGGGGTGTTGGGAGAGGGGAGATTTTCATTTTAAGATTAAAAACGTAAACCCATAGAAATTCCCTGGGGAGTTCAAGTTGGAATTTGATTTCTATTAGCAGCACAAGGAACTCTCAAGTGGAGGTTCAGGTTACATTGGCAACCTATAGATACATCAATAAGGACTGTGTTCTAATATAGGTAATTAAATAGTTTGTCTCATGCAAAAGATGAGGCTAGTGATGATTTATGATTAACCTCTAGCCATATTTAATTTCAACCTAATTTATTAAAGGTAATGTTTAATATATGATTATACATGCAAATTTGATGTTTTACACTCTTTTCTATTGAGTAATTTATATTAATAGACTTTGCATTTTTGTCATAATTTAATGATAAGTAGTTATATGCAATAAATACTAAATCATTCCATCTGCTAGAACTCTCATAAGTAATCCCAAAGCTTTTAATTTTTATTCTCTCACTTTTCCCTTTCATTAATTTAGAGAGAATAGTTGTGTTTGAACACCAGGTGTTGTACATTAACCCAAGCATCCTTGTTCTCCATTGACTGCTATTATGGGTTTCTTTCTCACCCAACCCTAGTCTTTTAGAAGTTAGTTAGCTTGGATGAATCTTTTCGTGCCCTCAGAATAAGTAATTTTAATTAATAGTTAAGGTAGCACAAAATAAGTTATTGGTAAACTAGGTCTTAAAATCTATAAGAAGACATGGAAATAGTTGTCAGAAATTACTAGATTCTCAGAAATTGTCTAGACAGCATAATATCCATAGGTTATATTTACATTTTCAATATCCTTACTCCATATCATTAGACTGAGATAATGCCAGAGGCATTTCTAGACAACATGTTTTATTTTCTTATAAAACTCCCATGAAGAGCTTATAAAAGAGGAGCAAAACTTACTCAGTAAACAGATTTAAAGGTAACTAAATCTGGGTCAATTTTTAATTTTATTGCTAAGCATGATTTTTTAAAAACTTGGCTCTGTTCTTGGTTTGTACAGAGAAATGCTTTCAAAAATATTTCTTCTGTTTCGAAGGAGTCTACTAGTATTTATTTGCATGAGTGTATTTAAGCAACTGTTTGTTGATATGTGCAATGTGCCAGGTAGGATGCTACGTGTTGGAAGTGTAAAAGAATGCGGCACCTCCCTTACCCTCAGAGAGTTCAGCGTTTACTCAGGGAGAAAAGTAAGTAAATGATTTCCATAGCACTAGGATAGCTGTGAATAGGCTACTGTGGGAACTTAGCCCTGTGCAGGGGCTCGGGATGGAAGCAGAGAACACCACCTAAATACACTGAAACCCAGTGTTACTTCTCTATTATCCGTCTTTATTTTTTGGCGTAAATGTTCTCAAAATTTGAACAGTTTCATCAAAGTCCCATGCCTTCCATACGCCCAATACTGTTTTAAGGTCTGAGAAGAGAGCAGTGAACAACCTAAAGAAAATCCCTACCATCAAGGAGCTTATGTTCTGGCAAGGGTGATATATTGGAACATAAGGCGGAGTTATAAAAGAAAACACAAATTTCTGTGTCATGGTGAAGTTTATTTGACAACTCTTTACTGAATGCCAGATACTTTGTTAGGTACAGCAGACATAAAGATGTCAAAGGTACTATCCCTGCCACAAGGTTTTTATTTTGTATAGCCTGCTAAGAATGGTTTTATATTTTTAAATTGTCACCCAAAAAAGACTGTTTCAGGGCACATGAAAGTTATATGAATTTCAGTGTCCACAAATAAAGTTTTATTGAATGTATCCACGCCCATTTGTTTATCTATTGTCTATAGCTTCTTTGTGCTATAGTAGAGTTGAGTAGTTGAGACAAAGACTATATGGTCTGCAAAACCTAAAATATTTACTGTCTGGAAATTTACAGAGAAAGTTTGCCAACCTCTGGACTAGTCCAAGAGTCTCTAAACCTTTTATTTCCACCTCAGGAAAAAAAAAAATACATACATATATATATATATATATATGTGTGTGTGTGTGTGTGTGTGTGTGTGTGTGTGTATATATATGTTTGAGTAAGTAGCCCTAATATATTTTAAACATTATATACATGCCTGTATGTACTAATATTAATATGTACATTATAAAATATACACAGTAAAAACAAGAAAAACATGAACAATATTTTAAAATGATTTAAAATGAGTTTATTTCTTAATCATACAAAAGTCTTTGCTGTCATGATTAATAACTTTTTAGTGAGAACTGTGTCACTATGTCCTTTTTTATGTCTTGCTTAAAAATAGGCGGTAAAGTTTAGCTCCAAGTTCATTTTATTTTGATATTTGGTTTAATTTCTCTCCTAATTGAAACATAAATCTGACAAAGATTTGTAGGTTCAAATGGAACAAGTACACCATTAGCAACTTACTAAATTGTAGATTAACTTTTATCAGACCAATCCATGAATCAAGCAAAGATTTCCTGCTGAACTATGACTAGTAAATTCCTGTCTTACTTGATGACAACCAGTTATTCTTGCAACTAATCTGGAGTATTGTATTTTTACATTTCTAAATAAATGGGTTCAAAATGGACTTTAATAAATGGGTCTTCAACAAATACCACTGGGAAGATGAGCTCTTTCCATTTTTTCTTCTACATTAGTAATGTGTAGAAGAAATCCTCATGTTTGTGTGTGTACTCATGCCTGTTCCAGACAGTACATCTAACACCAGGAAGAAAGAGGAAGTAATTCAAGCAAGGGTGAAGGGGACTGACTTGGAAGTTGGGTCTGTTGGGACAGACTTGGAAGTTGGGTCTGTCTTTGTGGCTTTTCCAGTAAAGTAGGTTTGAAAAGGAGTTACTTTCTTACTAATTGTTAAAATGTCAAGGAATTTCTTTTCTTTTCATAAATGAAAAATGCCTAACTCATGCTAAATTTCAAGTTTGTTTTTGTTTTTGTATTTTTTTTTTTGAGACGGAGACTCACTCTGTCACCTAGGCTGGAGTGCAGCTGCGCAATCTCTGCTCACTGCAACCTTTGCCTCCTGGGTTCAAGAGATTCTCTTGCCTCAGCCTCCTGAGTAGCTGGGATTACAGGTGCCCACCACCACGCCTGGCTAATTTTTGTATTTTTAGTAGAGATGGGGTTTTGCCATGTTGGCCAGGCTGGTCTCGAACTCCTGATCTCAGGTGATCCGCCTGTCTTAGCTTCTCGAAGTGCTGGGATTACAGGCATGGCACTGTGCCTGGCTAATTTTGACAGTTTTAAAATAGTTTATCTTGAAATAACCAGAAATATCTCTGGTTTTCATGTTAACTTCCTATTTCATTTCAAAATATTGTAAATATTTTATTGTATTTGAAATATCTTGCTTTTATTTAAAGAAGAACAATCTTCTTGACTCTATGTAGTACTCTGTGTACTTCAGTTTCAACTTCTTGTAATGGCCTTGAATTTTACGTGTGGGTGTGCCTGACTCAGGACTCCTTCCCTTATAGTTTTTCCACAAAACCTCTTTTTATTAAATAAATCATTTATTTTGGTTATATGTTTTGTCTGTTAAATTGTTCTATTGGTGACTCAAATAAGAGTAGTTTATATATGTCATTATAGAAACAATCCAGCAAATACTATAAGGTGAGATGTTTTTAAAAAGACTATATTTTTATCCAACTATATAGTAAACCTCCTACACTAATTGTTTAAATACTTGCTTTAGCAAATTTTCAGTAATGATCTATATGTGTCTTCTGATACGTCAGTATTTGCTGACAAAGAAATGTACTTCAGCTTTTTGCCATGTTGTTTTGCATGGATTCTTTCAGCTGCTTTTACCAAGTGTTTCTCTAATGCCATGGTACCTTTGGTCAGTTGTTATTAAAGAAAGAAAATTCAAAATAAGCTTCTCAACACATATCATTAAGTTTACAAAGTATCGCTAAGGTACTGGATTTGAGTATAACATGATTCTGATTATTGTGGAGAAAATTGACTAATGAGTGAGAATTGAAGAATGAATGAATGAGAATACAAATGAATGAATAGGCAGCTGGTTCAACTTTTGACCTTCTCATTTGATCCTATTCTTATATGGCTTCTCAGTAATAACTTTAAGAATATAATGTTTGCTGAAGTGTAGGAATTTGTCCATAATGGGAAATTGTATCACAGCATGTGAGAAGCTTAAAAAATGGTTTAGTATTTACAAATGTGGCTTTAAAAACATTATAAGTGGTCCATTCTTTAGACTTCAAACAGTGTTTTTTAAAACCACAAAATACTACATTCTTTCTCATGTATTATAGATATATCAAATGTTAAACATGCTAAAAGCTTGCTTTTGTTTTGAATACCATAGGAAATCAGTATGTTTAGAAATAGTTTCATATTCAATTATGCTGTTTAGAGTTAATATTGAGTTATGAATATTGCTCTATTTAGCTTTATTATTGTATTATAGATCTGGAGTTAATGATTTGGAAGTGTTAGCTGCCTAATTAGTAATATGTATCTTATTTCTATAAGAATAAAATGAGTCATTATGGTCTCTTAACATGAATGATACCCATTTCCAATCAACCTATGCAGCAAATTTATAAGTATAAAAACCTGTTGTTGAATCTAAAGCAAGTTAATATATTTAAAGAAAAGGTCTTAAATATCACATTGGTTCAACAAATATTTATTAAACGTTTACTGCGTTCCAGGAATTACGCTTTTTGCTAGGAGTACAAAGATAAGTAAGTTCCTATTCTCAGCTTCGAGTTTAGAGGAGATAGATTTATCACATAATTTCAATGTAAGTGACACATAAGGAATTAATATGGAAGAATAGGATAAGGGTAGTTATTTTCAAATCAGGTGCTTTAGGAGAAATCTTCCTGAAAAATTAGTGGTTGAGCATAGTCTTGAAGTATAATACTTAACCAGATGTGAATTTGGAGGGGGCAAGGATCGCATTAACAGATGGAGAGGATGGTAAAGATGACCACATTTCAGTCAGGGAGAACAACATCATGAACGAAATAATGAGTGTGTAACAACACAGTTTATGTAGCAAAACTACAAACAACCTAGCATTATTAAAACATAAGGGGTAAGATGAAAAGTGGTTAAAAGCCTGAGATTGGGAGGTGATAACGCTAATAGCTAGCATTCTTTGAAAGCTAGTTAATATACACCAGGCTTGTCATGCACGATCACACTCAGTACTGACAACATTCCTCTGAGGTGTATAATCTTACATTGCTCTTATTGTCCTGCCTGCCTCCCTACAAAATAATTCTGTGATGGCATGATATCAGTAGTGTGTGCCATTAAAAACTGAATGGGTACATAGTAATGTAGAAATGTCACTGGAAGCACAGAAACTCTCTACCTAGAGACTGCCAAAGGTGACACTACCACACTCTTAGGCCCGGCTGTGAAGTATACAAATACAGACACTTAATCTTGTCAGCGTTCCAGAGTTGATTCTACTTGGAGCATGCAGATTGATAATAACCACATTTACAGGAGAATGAAATTTAACCAGAATTTTTTTAGGCAATAGAGACATAGCCCAGCATATGTGAGCAGAACATAGGGATTTTGATGAAAACAAAAACAATATGAGTCAGCAGAATGATGTACTTAGCCAGTAAGGTAATAAAATCAGAGGGTGAATTAATAGAGGTGTAAGTATTTCAAGGTGAGGGAGGTGGACGTTCTTTCCTTCCTTGCATTTGTTAAACCACAGAGTACTTGAGAGAGAGATGTGGACACCAACCCATGTTACATGAAGATAAGTTGAGTACTTTAGCCTGGAAGAAGGAATGTGGTCTTCAAATAACATTTATGTGGCTCTTGAATTAATTTCCTTCTGTCCAATCTGACATTTCTTCTTAGTTCGACTCTTATCTCTAGTCACTTAAATTACTTCATCCCAAATTATTGAACATAAGAAAAATCCACTCTGGCAGGTTTAAATAGAATATAATTTTAGGGGATATTAGGTAGTTCTTGAATTAAGAGAGTTGCAGAAACAGGCTCCAGATAACATTATAGGAATAACTTCCAGAACCACACAACTGAAATACAGTTCCGATTAAGGAGCTCTTATCCCAGAACCATTTGATCAAAATGTCTTAAAGAAAAAGACACAGTTAATGCCATCAGTTCTGTAACAACATCACCTCTGTTGCCAACTGCATCAGCAAAATGGATGGCCTATTTGTGGCCTGCTTCCTCACATAGTTCACTTCTAAATCTACACCTCCTATACATGCATTTTATGGGTGGAGACGAAGCCACATGCCTGCACTCTAGTTAAAAGGGAGACTGACAAATGTAGTTTTTATAGATTATACCTTTGTCAGGTGGGACTGACAATGTGAGGGTGTATTAAATTGTAGAGGGCATGTTCAAGTGATGTTGGGCAGCAAAACATGATACATGACCACTAGAGTTTCCTGACTGGTCTCCCTCCTTCCAGTCAGAATTTTTTCATCCTTTGAGACTCACAACCTGGTAAAGACATCTCTTTCCATCTGCCCTCTGTGTTTTCAAAGAATCTGATACATGCCTCAGTTAGAATTACTTGTTACTACTAGACCATAAATTATTCAACAAACATATATAGCATTTACTGTCAGGTATTGTTCTAAGTGCTTTATAAATAATCTTTAATTTGAGTGTAAAAACAGTCTACCAGATTAGATAGCCTAGCATAGTTTCTGGTGTGTAGTATGTGTTCAGTAAATAAGTGATTCAAAATTTTAAAAGTAGAGAAGAAAAAAGGTCATGCCACCCATCTTAACACACATTATTTTGTTGTACATATTTCATGTCCAGTCATCGAAGGAAAAATTTGGCAAAAATTAAATTACCCTAAGATGAATGGGGCTGCCTGAGGAGGTAGGGAGTTCCCTGTCAGTTGAAATAGATACATATGCTGGGCATGGTGACTCAACGCTTGTTATCCCAGCACTTTGGGAGGCCAAGGCGGATGGATCACTTGAGGCCAGGAGTTTGAGACCACCCTGGCCAACATGGCAAAACCCCGTCTCTAAAAATACAAAAAAATTAGCTGGGTGTGGTGGTGCATGCCTGTAATCCCAGCTACTTGTGAGGCTGAGGCAGGAGAATCACTTGAGCTTGGGAAGCGGAGGTTGCAGTGAGCCAAGATCAGGCCACTGCACTCCAGCCTGGGCAACAGAGCAAGTCTCCACCTCAAAAAAAAAAAAAAAAAAAAAAAGAGGAAATAGATACAAATCGAAGATGAGCGTCTGCGGACCACATTGTCAGTGCTATCCAACCTAGTTTCGATGATTCTACTTTGATTCAACAATGCCAGAGCCTATGAGAGAGAGAGAGGAAAAAGATGTCTTCTGCCTTCTAGTAAGTCATTAACAAGTAAAATATCCAAATGAGAAATAACATTAGATAGAAAAGTGGGGATAGAGACAGTGATCCAGGTAATTGGGAAGAGAGGTGATGTATATATATATATATATACACACAATATTTATAAGTATTGACTATGAATGAATCATCATAGGAGTTGCTTCAGTGGTTGCAAATATAGATTTTTGCTGTCAACAGTTACTATTCAATAGATAGATGCAGTTTGTCTACTTTTGAGGATTGTCTTCCACATTCTCACATATGCATCTTTAAAAATAACTTTGATGCCGGGCGCAGTGGCTCACGCCTGTAATCCCAGCACTTTGGGAGGCCGAGGTGGGCGGATCATGAGGTCAGGAGATCGAGACCATCCTGGCTAACACGGAGAAACCCTGCCTCTACTAAAAATATGAAAAATTAACCGGGCATGGTGGCAGGTGCCTGTAGTCCCAGCTACTCGGGAGGCTGAGGCAGGAGAATAGCATGAACCCGCGGGGCAGAGCTTGCGGTGAGTGGAGATCGCGCCACTGCACTCCAGCCTAGGCGACAGAGCGAGACTCCGTCTCAAAAAAAAAAAAATAATAATAAAAAGTAACTGATACTGTTCTTTGCCAATTAGTTTACTTTATTAAAAAAATAGAATGCTCAGAATTTCTGTAAGGGTAAAGGGATAAAAATACAGATTTCTTTTCCTTAAAAAATGTAGATATGATTCACATACTATAAAATTCACCCTTTTACAATGTGCTTCTTTATTCTCTCTCTCTCTCTCTCTCTCTCTCTCTCTCTCTCTCTCTCTCTCTCTCTCTCTTTCTCTTTCTTTCGAGACAGGGTCTTGCTCTGATTTCCAGGCTGGAGTGCAAGTGGCAGGAACACAACTCACTGCAACCTCCACCTCCTGGCCTCAAGCGACCCTCCTGCCTCAGTCTACCAAGTAGCTGGGACTGCAGGTGCACACCACCATGTTCAGCTAAGTTTTAAAAAGTTTTTGTAGAAGCGAGGTCTTGCCATGTTGCCCAGGCTGGTCTCAGACTCCTGGGCTCAAGTGATCTTCCTTCTTGGGCCTCCCAAAGTGCTAGGATTATAAGCGTGAGTCACTGTGTATGGCCAAATTCATAGTTTTTTTTTTTTGTATATTCAAAGAGTGTGAAACTATCACAACAACTTTTAGAACAGTTGTTTCACCCCATAAGGAAATACCATACCCATAATCAGTCATAATCCAAACTCCCTCCTCTTCTCCCCTGGCCCTGGCAACATCTAATTTATTTTTCGTCCCTATAAATTTGCCTATTTTGGACATTTAATATGAACAGAATCATAGAATATGTGGTCTTTTATAATGCTTATTTCACTTAGCATAATGTGATTTCAAGATTCATCCAGATTACAGCATGTATCAGCACTTCATTCCTTTTTAGAGCTGAGTAATATTTCATTGTATGATATGCCACATTTTGTTTATCCATTCATCCATTGATGGATGTTTGGATTGTTTCTACTCCTTGGCTATTATCAATAATGATGCTATGAACATTCGTGTGCAAGTTTTTGTATAGACATCTGTTTTCATTTTGCTTAGGTATGTAAACTGGGTCATATGGTAGATAAATCTGTTTAACTTTTGGAGGAACTGCCAGACTGTTTTCCAAAGTGGTTGTATCATTTCTCTTTCCCACCAGCAATGTGTGAAGGTTCCACTTTCTTCAATTCATTGCCAACATTTATTATTTTCCTCTTTTTTTCTAGCTATCCTAGTAAAAGTGAAGTAGTATCTCATTGTGGTTTTGATTCACATTTCCCTACTGACTAATGATGTTGAATATCTTTTCCTGTGCTTATTGGCCATTTGTATATCTTCTTTTTTTCTTCTTCTTCTTCTTCTTTTTTTTTTTTTTGCCAGGCTGGAGTGCAGTGGTGCCATCTTGGCTCACTGCAAGCTCCACCTCTTGGGTTCATGCCATTCTCCTGTCTCAGCCTCCGGAGTAGCTGGGACTACAGGTGTTCGCCACCACACCTGGCTAATTTTTTGTATTTTTAGTAGAGATGGAGTTTCACCATGTTAGCCAGGATGGTCTTGATCTCCTGACCTCGTGATCCACCTGCCTTAGCCTCCCATAGTGTTGGGATTACAGGCGTGAGCCACTGCGCCCGGCCTGTATATCTTCTTTAGAGAAATGTCTATTCAAGTGTTTTGCTCATTTGTTGTTGGACTTTTGTCTTTTTATTATTGAGTTGTAAACGTTCTTTGTATATCTGGGTACACATCTATATCAGACATATGATTTGTAAACATTTTCACCCATTCTGTAGGTTGACTTTTCATTTGGTGTTGCATTTTGAAGCACAATCATTTCCAACTTGGTTTTGTGACCCTGTCAAGCGTGTGTTCATATGTCACAAGGATTACTATGAATTTCAAAATGAACAAAAACAATGTGTCTAGTCAAAGTGTTATAAATGTATATATCACAAAATAAAGGTAGATTTCCAATTGAATTAAAGTTTATTGAACCTCAAAACAATGTGTTCTTGTAACTGAATACTTTTCCCTCTAATGAGTGACATTTATTACCGCAATACAGCAGTTTCTGCTTTTTTTCTTTTCCAAATCCAACAACTTCTTGTGAACTTTCTTCAGTGACATATTATAGATATATAGACCCTGCCAATTTGCAAATTATATTTGCTTTCTCAGATAATAGCGATCCTAAGGGAGCATATGCCAAACAGCATTTTGTGTGTGTGTTTGCTATCAAGATAAATAAAGAGCTTTGTTAGCATAGATATTGTGTATATCTATGTTATAAACTGCCAGTTTATTCTGTGGAATGGTTTTAAAAATACTTTCTTCTTTCTGCTCAGTAGTTGGCTAGGTAGAGATGTGAACCATAAATACATGGTACAATTTACACAACACTGTGGTATCTAGAGTGAAAAATAATAGTGGAGTATCCCAGAAAGGGATTTTTGACATTAGTCACCACATGAATTAGTATTTTAAGACACAGAAATTATTAATGTTTATTAATCACTTTTGAAGCTCTTAAGTGGAAATTTATCAATGCTCACAGTAAATGTTATTTCTTACAGGAGGACATGAACCTTAATGAAGAAAAAAAAGCTCCTTTACGAAACAAAGATTTTACCACCAAACGTGAGATGGTTGTCCAGTATATTTCTGCCACTGCCAAATCTGTAAGTAGGGAGATTTTTCTAGCACCAACAGAATGAGCAATGAGCTTAGCATCATTCTGCTTAAAAATAAACAAACCTCAGCTCTTCACATTACCTCATTGTACTCCATAGACTGTTCAGAAAACAATTTATATATGTATTACACATTTAGTATTAAATATATATTTTTAAACTATTCATCATTAGAAATGAGACACTTCCATTATTATAAGCTAGACAAAGGATATAAAGCTCTGAGGTAATCCAATCCAGTCCTGAGCTTTTGTGTACATACTGAAAATTGACTGCATTTTGCAGATATTCTGCTCCAAATGTGGTTAGATGAAAATTTCGGATTTTGAAGAAGGCACAACTTAGCATAGTCACAGCTTCAGTTGACATTAAAGCTGCATGTCTGGTGTCTACTTGCATGAAACTTAGAGCAGTACTTTTTAATTAACAGTTAGCTTTTTTCTTAATTTTATATGATGCAAACTATGTAAGCTGCCTCATAATTGCTATTGTATAGCTTCATTTAAAGTAAAGGATGTCACCTAATAGGAGCTTTAATCAAATCTGTTTGTGAGTCCCAAGACTTGAAAGTAAAGTTCATTGAAAGGACTTGTTATTAATAGGAAACTTTGGTTTTAGTGGAGTATTTTGCTCTGTTCACTTCCTAATGCACATCCAAATATAGTCTTAAGCTTTGATTTTTTTTTTTTTTTTGGGTAAAAAAAAGTTGTATTTTTGAAATAGTAAAATGCATCTTTTACATTTCTGTAAAGAAAAAGCTTTTAATACCTAGAGTTCATAAAACCACTGTATGTGTGTGTATGTGATATTTTGTGTGTATACATATATGTGTACACACACGTACACATTTAGTTCATGCGTTTTAAATTTCATAAGTTGACTATTGCAGAAAACAGGTCTTCATTGAAAAAATATATTCTAAAGTTATTTGGCTATCCTATTAATGCTATTTCAGTACAGCAATTCCAGTGGCAATTACTAATGCATTTTGCCGTGAATTCTACGATTGTATTGATTCTATATTGTACTTTAAGCAAGCTACATCTGAATGCTGAACTATTTAAACATAACACATTGCAGCTCCACCATAGCAGAGCAACAGCATGTTTTTTAATTTGCTTCTGGTATCCAAGGGCAGAAATATGTTTCAAGTGATAAGTGAAATTTGCCATGAGCGTCGTTTTCAATAGAATTAGGTGATGCATAGGGTTTTACTTTGAAATTCTGATGAATCTCTTCTCATTTTTGCACTCAAGTTATTGTTCACGGTAAAATGCTTTAGGAAATGCAGGATGTACATTCAGTGTTATTTTTCAAATACCTAAAGGCTGATACACTAGTAAATCTATATGTCTGAATCTGAGTGCAAAGTACAGATAATAATATATGAATAATCATGTGGTGGTTTTAATGATAAGATTTTGTTAGAGTCTGTGACTCATTTGTTGTTGTTTGTGTAAGTGGGACTGAATATAATGATTATATGAAACTCTTATTCCTTGACCTTTTGATTATTACTTGATTTCTGTGCAGAACTTGTTTTCATTTATTCTCATATTATTTCCTCTTCAAGTGACCAAAGAAATGCACACTTCAAGTTATATACTCATTTTTCAGATTAAAATGCAAAAAATTGGATAAATATTAGATGAGCTCATTTGAATTGCATTATTCAAAAGATGGAAATTCAGTGTTTCTCAAAAGACATGAAAATTCTATGTTTAAGGCATTAGCCTCAAAATCAGAACTACTTAATGGCCTTTATTTGTTTCATTCAGTGTACATATGAGTACCTGAAATATGCACAGGACTTTGATAAGATTTCTAGGAGTATACATTTTTTTGCTAATATTTTTCATGGCCCAGATATTATGATGGAAGAAAGCCTGTTGACAAGCATGTTTTGGAGCTTTCTCACCTTGGAAAGACATTAATTAGTACTGTGTTTTCTATCATTAAAACCACAAAAATTATTTATGTAATTTCCTTTTGAAGGTGAGAGCGTTGGCCTTCAGTGACAAACAATAATCTTTTGACCTTTTCATTATCACAACACTAAAGTTTACGTTTAGAGTAGACATGATAGTTACCACTACTTTATGAAAATGCTTTCTTAGTCACAGCTTTCATTTTGAGGTAACAAAGTTAAGAGCTAGAGTCCCTGATGGAAAAATGTTTTATAGTCACATGTAAAACATGTGAGAATTGTAGTTAAATTTTAACATAAATTGTACATTTTTCCCTTTTAACACCTGCATTAGTCATTTTGTATGGAATCTAAAACCAAATTTTAGATAGAAATATCTATCATGCTCCTGGGTTCCTGAGTAAGGACATAAAAGTAAAATGAAGCTATACACCAATATGTCGTCAAGACTTGTTTCTAAAGCAAACAAGAGTCTTTTGTAGTGTAATTAACTTCGCTAAAATTAGCATGGAAAAGGAGACTCTAAAGGAAACCATAAGATAATAATAAAAACTATTGCTTAGTTTTTTCTTCTTAAAGTCCCATAATAGAGAATGTTAAATTGTGTGAATGTTAAAGGAAAAAATTTGAGTAACTCTGTCCATGATGAATGACCTTTAAATAGAGGGATGGAGAAGAACCTCCTTTCTGCATTTTAGTGTCCATTGTTCATTGTAGGAAGCGTAGTTATGGACCTGACCTAGGGTAATAGGTACATGTAGATAATTTGACCACAAATAACCTGGAAGAGTCTATATTTTCAAAACACCAGCATATGTTTTCAAAAAATGGAAAACCAAGCTTTGTTAATATTGCAAAAGTTGTCCTACTGATTGGTAATCCTGAAACAATATGTTGGTAATTTAGAAGGGATCTCACAGGCACTTCACAGCACATATAGACGTTTATGAGGAAAAGTTATCCATCGAAGTCCCAACATTAGTTTGTCAAATGCCAGTGTGTCATTCCTAGAATATCAAGAGACTAGTTTATTTTGAATTTAAATCGTAATCTTTGAAATTTTAAAATATGTAAAGTTATATTTTTTGAGACATGTGAACCATTGAGAGGCAACATTTTTTTTTTAATCTCAGTAGGAAATAATTTAAAATAGTGATGCCAGCTACACCTGCAGATTTGTTAGACTGACCTGTATAATGAGTAGTTAAAAGTTGCAGTATACTTATATGTCTATGTGTATACATGTATTATGGTTTTGCTTTTGTCATTATCAGATACTCTTTCAGGTCTTTTCCAGGTATGGTCTGGATATGATCAAACAGTTGAACCCAGACATGGCCAAAATATTTTCTCTTAGCTTCTGTTGGGTACTAAATCTTATCTATTGCTGTTTATGCTTTAGCTAAATGAAGTTATTTTGCAGCGAAAATGAATCATTAAATGGGCCATATTCTGGTTGTTTCACTGAGTATAGACCTGCTTTAATTGTTAACGCAGGCTCACATTCTTTTTTTAGTCTCATGTCTGTGCTAAATAAACAAGGGACAAATACGACCTCTGTCTTTTTGGTGGGAGGAAATAATTTAGGTCAATAGCATATCTTTTAATTCAGAAGACTGTTAATGGCACCAAAGAGGCTTTTATTCAACTAAATAATCACTGCTTGTAAATAGTCTACTGAATGAATATTTAAGAAAGCTGCTTCTCTATTCTGAGATTCATGGATTCTTCTGAAATAATTTTCTTGGAAACTGTCATTATCTTTTTGTATTTTATGATATCCTGTTCAGCATAGGATTCTTACTGGGGTTTTAATTAAATTTGATTTTTATTTCTAAAGCACTAGCTGAAAAATAGAACACATTTTGATAATAACTGCTATCGGATTAATGGTTTTGTATTGTGGCTTAGCTGTTTTTTGGACACTGCTTGATATTCAAGTGGGAATCTGATAACAGTGATTTGATTTATATTTGGATTTTTGCATAAAATTATGTTTAGGACTATGAGTTTACTTCCTGCTTTCTTAAACACAATTCTGCCTCTCAGAAATTCTTTTATCACTTATCCATTAGGAAAGCTCAATTAGAGCTGCAGTTTTTGAACTATTTCCTCCTTCTGAACATGTGCATGTTTAGATGTAAAATGCTTCTTTGTCTTCACGTTATGTAGAAAATTCTGATCTTATAATAGAAATGCTAGAATTACCCAGAAAACTAGAATAATGAGCAATGTTTTTTATAATTTTCAAGTATAATACAGTATTATACACCTTGAATTCATAACAATAAAAAATACTTGTTTTCAACCTAAAGTTTACGTCTGAACTTAATGCATGACTTTAAATGTAACATTTATATTCTAAAATACTTTAATAGTATACCTGCCATAAGAAGTTGTACTATTTCAACCTTGATAGTATACCTGCCATAAGAAGGAAAGAAAAGAAAAGGCAACATTGGAAAAAAAAAAACAAAACAATTTTCTATTGATAATTTTTTCAGGGGCTATGAGCTGGTAAAAAAATCTGATGCCTGATTACACTTAACCTTGCATAACTTGATGTTTAGATTATACTATATGAGAAGCCCATTATATAGTACATTTAAAAAATCCTCAAATAGTAATTATCACTTATTTGAGAATCCTTATTCTGTAGACTTTACACAGTTTTGAAACATAGTAGAAATTAATATTGATATATCTATTTTAGCCTGTATATCTGAAGTATCAAAAATATAAATAGGGTTAGCTATTTACTAATTTACTAAACACTTAACCTCTGTGAAAAGCTTCTGACTACTAATATTGTTGCTGTTTGTTTTTTTTTACACCATAACCACTCTTCGTTGACCACTGCATGCAGATAGTTGGAAGTAAAGTGACGGTGAGTACAAAAGATGTGTTTTACCCTGAGATATAAATCTGTGGTTTTGTAAATTGTGATTTTTGCTTGTAGTATTTTATATGTTTGGTTCTTTTGGTATATATTTTGCCAAAGCAGTGAGATGAATATTATGATCAGGTGATTAAAATTTAGCCTGGGCAAGTATTTTTTTTTGTGGTTTTGGGAGATGTTTTAGAACTAGAATATGCTTGTATATTTTATCTTAGAAGTTTTCACCTTTTTTTTTTTTTTTTTGAAGTATGCCTGTGTCAGTCTTTATGATTCTGATGACATTGTATGTTTTACCTCAATTTTATCAGGAGGAGAATCCTAAAATGTTGGTTTATGCTAACAGGAATTCTTTTTAAAATATGTCACTTTGATTTCAGTATCACTGAGCACATAGAGTCGGGAGGCCTGGATGCTTGTCTTTGTTGGATGCTACTAATCAGCTTTGCTACTTTGGGCAAGTCATGTAATTTCTCTGGGGCTCAATTATTAAATGGATAAATTGAAATGATTAGCTCAAATTATCTTTTAAGGTTCTTTCCGTGGCTGTCATTTAAAGGTTTTATATTCAAGGCACTATATTTCAGTGCTATAATTACATGATACACTATTACATAACACGCCCAAAGTGGCCCGTATTGTGATTGAGAGCTGTTTGTAATTACCTTATCTTCATGACTAAGCACTCTCTAGAGAACAAGGTGGTAGGAAACATTATCTTTAACATCACTGAGTACTGAGGTATCTAGAATAGTGAAGTATTTGTTTTGCTTTTAAAAATTGATTCCTTCTTTTCATTATCTTACTTTTTTTTAAATTCACAAGACATCTAGGGGGAAAAGCCATCATCCTTTCAGGATAATTTCAAAAATCGAATATTTATTTAGTGCTCATTATATGCCAAGAATTATTCTAGGTGCACTGATGACTGGAAAATAAGAATGAGATAGGACCTAGTTGATATGTGTTGAAATAATCAAACCTTAAATTGTGCATGCTGACTATAAATGTAATAGGAATTCATAAGTAGGAGAGAGAAGTAAGGTTGGAGTAATTAGAGAAAAATCTGTGTAAATTTCTGCACTTAAATTGGGCTTTCAGGGAATAGTTAGTTATGCTGCCTGGGGTTTGGCTAGGGAGGAGAGACTATGGAGAAGCTCTGAGATTCTGGAAGTAATATTAAATGCAAAGGCCTGGAAAGAGAACCAAACCATGTGTGTGGAGGCAGAGAAGAGGGAAGTGAGAGATGAGGTTGACTTTGTTGAAACAAAGAATGTATATTGGAAAGAGTAAAAAATCAAGTTGAAAGAGGGTCTTGAAGTCCAGGCAGCAAATTATAAATTAGTTTGAGCAAGGAGGTAACATGATGGAAGCAGTGTTTAAGAAAAATAAATTCGATAGGTGCATAGGCTGGATTAGGCTAATGGTTCTCAAACTGGAAAGTACATAAAAATGCAAATTTTGTCCTGCTCCAAGAAGACTGTGATTCAGGTGGCCTGGGATATGGCCAAGAAATTTGCATTTTTATCTAGCACCTCCAGAGATTCTGTTAAGGTAGTCTGAGAAGTATACTTCACACTTTAAGAAGTACTGGATTCTGATAGAGAGACTTATTCGGGAAGCTACCTAGGAGATTTTTGAGTGAGTCAGTGAGAACTTGTAGTAAACTGGAGGCTAGGTGGGGTTAAATAACGAGTTTGGGGAGATAACGAGATTTTTAGCTTATTTTAATATGGGCTGGAAGCAGCTTGTATTTCTAGTCTTGGTACCAGCTCTCTCCCCTCATCACCCACACTGTTAACTTCCTTAGTTCAGACTGTCATCATTTAACACCCATGTGATTGCTGTAGCCTACCAAGCAGTCTCCTTGTCTTCAGTCTCTCACCCATGCATGTTCTACACTGTTACAGAGATCTTGCTCCAGCAGTACCCTCTTATCTGCAGTTTCATTTTCTGTTTCAGTTACCTGAGGTGCAGCACAATAATACATTTTGAGAGAGACCATGTTCACATAATTTTTTTTTTTTTTTGAGAAAGGGTCTCACTCTGTTGCCCAGGCTAGAGTGCAGTGGCACGATCTTGGCTCACTGCATTCTTGATCTCCCGTGCTCAAGTGATCCTCCCACCTTAGCCTCCAGAATAGCTGGGACTACTGGTGTGCTCCACCATGCCCAGCGAATTTTTGTATTTTTTTTGTAGAGTTGGGGTTTTGCCATGTTGCCCAGGCTGGTCTCGAAGTCCTGAGCTCAAGCGATCCACCTGCCTTTGCCTCTTAAAAGTGCTGCGATTATAGGCGTGAGCCACCACGTCCAGCCCACGTAATTCATTATAGTATATTGTTATAATTGTTCTATTTTATTAGCTATTGTTAATTTCTTACTGTGCCTAATTTATAAATTAAACGTTATAGGTTTATATGCATAGGAAAAAACATACTACATATAGAGTTTCAAAACTATCCACAGTTTTAGGCATCCACTGGGTATCTTGGAGCATACCTCCTGTGGATAAAGACGGACTACTGTATTTAGCTCCTCAAAACCTTCAAATGGCTCCCTGTTGTCCTTTGTGATCTCATCCCTGCCTGCTTCTCTAATTTCATCTCCAGCGTCATTCTTACTGGTGCCTGCCTTCTATCTGTATAGGAACACTTGGCAATTCCTTCATACCTTATTCTTTCATACCTTTAAATCAAACATGTTGTATTTTTTTGAGCTGGAATGCCGTTTTCTTCTTTAGTGTGTCCACCAAGCTCCTAAATATCCATCAAGATTAAGTTCCTGTCAATCTTAGACAAAGCTGTTCTAGATAACTCCTTCCTTCCCATAGCACCATGTTTATAGCTCAATTGTTATATTTAACATATTTTATTATAATAAATCATTTATATGTTCTTTTCCCACAATGAACATAGCTTCTGCGTTCAAGAAACTAGGTCTAATGGGGAAGACAGACAGGTAAACAGAATAAAGATAGGACATGAAGATGCAATATAGTAAAGGTTGCACAATGGCAGACCAGCAGGCTATATGTGGTGTGTATATATATATATGTATATACACATATGTATATGTTTCCCAGAGTGTTTTGAAAAACAGTATAATGAGTTACGTGTTTTTATCCATAGTGTAAACTATTTCATACCCATTGTCTTATCTGGGACCGCCTCACATTTGAGTTTGCAAATCCTGCTATAAAGGGAAGAAACTATAGGAATTAGCTTCTAGAGGAAATGATTAGGGGTTTGTTCTAGAGTTTAGATGGGACGGTTGTCTTAAGGAAGAAAAATTTTTTGTTTTATTTTGTTTTCTGCAACTAAAGGGAATAAGAAAACAATATGTAAGATCACTGGTGAAAATCAGGTACAAAAGGGCTTTTGCATCACGATCTCATTAATCTTCAACAGATGGAGAGATTTATTCGTTGATACAAAGGGCAGGGAGGAAATTTATAGAGGTGTTTCAAAAAGAAATTCTAGAATAATCACTTTAAGTATTGCAGTTGCCCAGAGATTACACACATTGGTCCAAAAATGAGTGATATGAAAGCCAGATTGAAATCCGACAGATGGAATATGTAGTGAACTAGGAGGTCAGCATAGGCCTGTTTTGCCTTTGTCTATCCAATGTTGATTAGAAGCAGAAATGGAGGCATTGAAGGCCCTCCTGGTCTTGAGCTACCATCAGTCTTTACTTTTCACTATTCTATATGAATTGTACTTTAAAAGTCAAACTGGGAAACTGCCTGTTACCTGAACAAAACCACCCCCTTAGCCTCAGGCAGTATTGCTTCTGACTTTGCTCAAGGGATCTTTTTGGTATGGAATGTTTTCTTTCCTTTGTCAACATTCTAGCCGTCCTCCACAGCTCTTCCATGAAGCCTATCTTGATCTTGATCCGCCCTCCCATTTCCACATAAAGTAATATATCTGAACTCCTATAGCACTTTATTTTTAACTCTTAGGGAGTCACTCTTAACTTTATCTTATGGTTCCTATTTCTTCATATATTCCTTAAGGGCTTTTAGAATACTCCTATTTTACTTTATGCCTGTAGTAATTTATATCCTTGAATAATACTCTCTCACATACTATGAGTCTTTGTATATCCACAATACAGACTCTATGAAGGAAGGCAAATTTTGGTAGCAATCATGGGTTCAGAGGCAAATGGACCTGGTTTCAGATTCTGTCCCTGCTGTATACTAGATGTGTGACCTTGGATAATTTACTTCTCTGAATCTCAGTCTTTTCATTGATAAAATGAAGAGAATAATACTAAATTTGTGATATTTTTGAAGTATATTGTTTATGTTTAATATATTTAACATGTAAAGAATCTTGCAAATAGTAGGTCTGAATTACATTTTTGTTAAATGTCTTGAATTCTACAAAATGCTTGATATGAAAGACATAAAACATAAACACTACATGGTAAGATGAGATAAGACTATGAGCTGCCTTTTTTGTTGTTGTTAAATGTTCAAGATGTTTGCTATTTGAAGATTTAAAGGGAA
Source organism: Macaca mulatta (assembly GCF_049350105.2). Classification (NCBI taxonomy): domain Eukaryota; kingdom Metazoa; phylum Chordata; class Mammalia; order Primates; family Cercopithecidae; genus Macaca; species Macaca mulatta. The sequence goes on from NC_133426.1 coordinate 103,726,206, forward strand.
AAATGGGATTTATTCTGGGTCAAGAATGGTGGGAAGGATTCAGCTGGATGCTGGAAGGAGAATGTTTTGCCTGTTTATTGGAAGCTATTTGTTATGTGATGTGGATTATTGCTGGGCTTTGAGGAAAAAAGTAAAATCATATATGATCTCAAGTTAATATTGACAAGATTATTTTAAAAATTTAATAAAATAGTTGAGGATTTGGTATAGATACTGTCTGATGGGAAATGCTAAAATATCTTTCTGTAGATCTCTAGAAATAGCAAAGAATTTGGAGTAGGGTAGAGATAGAACTGAATTACTTTTTTCAATGGCTTCTAGTTCTAAATAAGTGTTGCAGAATTTTGTGAAGCAAAATAAATTGTTTTTATTATTTAGTAACAATGCATGAAACAGATTTAGAAAACAGCTAATATGACTGATTTGATTTCATTGCAAGCCAGGAATAATTTATCCACAGGTAGAAAAATAAGCATTCTTCTGTGACAAAAAGTAAGAATTGATATGATTACATATGATAGTTGGAAAATAGCAAGCATTGTAATGACCAGACCTTATAATGTTAAATAAGAGGTAATTTAATAAGTTGGCAGCAGCAACGGCTTTTGGGGAAAGCATTTGTCTCAGCCTCAGAAGAGCCTGAGTGTGAATCCTGATTCACTACCCATTCATTCCCTGTGACCTTGTAAACCCCTCTGGACTCAGTTTCATTCCTTTCTTGAACACAAAGTTACTGGGTACTTACTAGTGCCAGGAATTATTCTAGGTGCTAGAATGATGAACTATACAGATAATGTCTTCATGGAACTTACATTCAAGATGGGGAAATAGGCCGGGCGCGGTGGCTCAAGCCTGCAATCCCAGCACTTTGGGAGGCCGAGACAGGCAGATCGCAAGGTCAGGAGATCGAGACCATCCTGGCTAATACGGTGAAACCCCGTCTCTACTAAAAAATACAAAAAACTAGCCAGGCGCGGTGACAGGCGCCTGTAGTCCCAGCTACTCCGGAGGCTGAGGCGGGAGAATGGCGTAAACCCGGGAGGCGGAGCTTGCAGTGAGCCGAGATCGGGCCACTGCACTCCAGCCTGGGCGACAGAGCCAGACTCCGTCTCAAAAAAAAAAAAAAAAAAAAAAAAAAAAAAAAAAAAAGATGGGGAAACAGACAATATGACACATATCAAATATAATGACAGGTAAGCGCTATTAAGAAAAAAAAAAAAGACGAGAAAGCAGAGAGTGATCAGGCTGTGGTATTTTAGATAGGTGAGCTCTTTGGGCAAATGACATTTGAACGGAGACCTGAATGAAAATGAGAAGAGCCATGCAAATATCTAGGGAAGAGAGAACGTCAAATACGAAGCCCTTGAGGCAGGAGTGTGCTTGGAGTATCTGAAGGAATAGCAGAGGCCACTGTGTGTGGAGTGGGGTGAACAAGGGAAAGTATGGGGGTGTTTAATTCCAAGAGTTAGGGTGACTAAAAACATATGTTAAGCATAGTTAGTGGGTTGTTAATTCGGAAAGGTAGGTTCAGGTCATTTTAGGAGAGATACGTTGAGGAATTGTCACTTTAATAGCCAGCCAAGAGCTCTGGAAGGGTTTGAGCCGTGAAACAACAAAATCCAAGGTGTATTTGGGGAAGATAAATGTAGCAGTGAAAATTGGAGAGGTTAGATATAAGGGCGTGGAGATCAAGCTGGGGGTTGTTGCTCTAGTTTAGTAATAAGGATGCTGAACTGGAATGTGGTTAGTAGGAACTAAATGGAGGGTTTAGATGAGAGAGACTGTGGAAGTAAAATATCCCAGCCTGAGCAAATGATTTTAAAAGGGCAGAAGAGATGTATGAATCAATAATGACTGAAATTTCAAGCATGGGTGACCAAAATGACTTGAGCATTCATAGAGTAGTCAGGAACAAGACCAAGTTTGGAGTAAAAGAAGATTGAGTTCAGTTAGATATGTTAATCAGGGAGAAATTACTAGAATCACAATAGCAGGAGTAAAGGTATCACCATGCAAGAACATTTATTTAGCTCTTACAGCATTAGCAGTGTAATTCTATAATTTGGTTCTCTGTTTCAAACTACTGCTTTTACCATTTTAAATGTACTCTCTGTATATTGCTGCTGAGACTATGTTGCTGATCATTCTGATAACATTTACCTGCTTAAAAGCTGAAGCCTGAATATCTTTACTAGCTATTGAAGGCCAAGTATACTTGTAGATGATTCAGTGGACCAAGATAGAGAAAAATGAATGATTTTGGTGGCCTGTAGTATCATTTACCAGATAAACCATCTGACATAAAATTAAGAGGTCATATTTGTACCTTTTGCAATGTTCCTAATAATCTCAGTCAAAAAAAACAAGCCCATGACAGTGAAGGTCAGATACAAATGCATGCTTCTTTGCCCTAATGGAGCATGGGAATCATGAGCACTAATTTAATGACTATTGTAAGAGTTTTCTCAAAACAGAGCCAAATGAACACCCACCCCCAACCCCGCCCTCTCCCAGGCTGATGATGAAGTTAATACTGAGAATAAGTTTCTGTTAAAAATATAAACATGGCTGGGAGAGGTGGCTCACGCTTGTAACCCCAGCACTTTGGGAGGCCGAGGTGGGCGGATCACTTGAGGTCAGGAATTCAAGACCAGCCTGGCCAACATGGTGAAACACCATCTCTACTAAAAATACAAAAATTAGCTGGGTCTGGTGGCAGGCCCCTGTAATAAGGGAGACTGAGGCAGGAGAATTGCTTGAACCCGGGAGGCAGAGGTTGCAGTGAGCCGAGATCGCGCCACTGCACCCCAGCCTGGGCGACAGAGTGCGACTCTGTCTCAAAAAAAAAAGTATAAACATATGATCAGGCTTAAAATAATAAATTTAAAATGTTATCGATGTATTACTTACTATAAGCTACCTAATAATAGTAATATACCTAAAATACCATAAAGTGTGGCAGCATGCTTTGTGGGCTGTTAAGCTGCTACTACATTAATAAATTGAAGTTTTATTAGTTTATTTATAGAATAGTATCTTAATAATTACTTCATGTAGTATTACACTTGTGTCAGGCCAATTATTTGAATATGTTCTGTGAAAAAAGATTAAATCTTACTTTTCCTTTTCTCTCCTTTTTATAATTGTGTAGTCCAGAAGGGGGAGACAAAACATTGATTATTGGAGGTTGTAGTAGCTGCTTCGTGATGATAAAACGTTGCGTTCTTGTATTCCAATTTGATTTTTTAAAATGGATTTAGAAATCGTAGGATAGTTGCTACTGTAAAATATTTAGTTTTATGGTGGTGATAATTTTGTTAAAAATCTAAATTCAATCAGAGTAAAAATAATGCCATTATTTTAAACTAGTATATATAAAGTAGAAAAACTCATTTGGTAATCAGATGAAAATAAGACCTGAAACTATTTAATGATGGCATATTATAAGTGACCTTTTAAAAATAGCACAAACACTATTAAAGTACCAATTTCAGTCTTTTCTAATTTCACATTCATTATGCCCAATGAGTAGCTACTTTTCCATTTCCTAATGTTTTAACACTGCAAGCTAACTTCTATATTATACTTGTTTTGGATAGGAGTATCTGTATATGTTTTGAAAGGTTTTGTTATTTAAATTTCCATTCATTTTCGGAACGCTATCTTAACAGTTCCTTCCCTTCCAGTGCATTCCCATAAATTGCATTATTTCATCATGCCAGATTAAATTCATTGTTTAATGAATGCTGAAGCATAGATTATGAAATATTAACAAGTCATCTTACCTTGGGCATTTGGAAATGTCTAACAGACAGCATGAATATTAGTATTATGTTTAGACATATATTTTGAAAATTGATTATATCAATATTTATGAATATGGGTCATTATATTTTATAATATATCCTGATATTAGAAGTTAAAAGATGTATATTTCATGTATGATTTTGCATCACAAATTCATTAGCTGTGCATTTTGATTGTGATCATGTTGGATATTTCTATTTAGGATATTTCTCTATGTATATAATCAGGTAAAAGAATCGATTTAAAATCTGATGCTTGATGTAAGACATTTAAGACTAGTATAGCCATTATTTTTTACACTGGATTGGTTTATTTTACTAACAATGGCAAAAATTTTGATCATTTATATAGAATGAGGTAATTACATGATATCTTTTTTTGTGTGTTTTTGTTGTTAAGTAATATAGTTTCTACAATATGTATCCTTTAAAAGCTCTGTATAGAATTTGCTGTTGCCATTATAAAACTTAAAGTGGCATAACACAGGGATTTTTTTTTATGAGGTAGTGCTTCCTCTATCCAGATAGCCTTGTCAGCAGGGGAAAAAGAGGAAATAATCAGATTATGATCAATGTTTAGAAGTTACTTTAGGCTAGATGCAGTTGGCTCATGCCTGTAATCCCAGCACTTTAGGAGGGTGAGATGGGAGGATCGCTTGAGCCCAGGAGTTCAAGATCAGCCTGGGCAACATGGCAAGACCCTGTTTCTACAAAAAAATAATTAGCTGGGTGTGGTGACACACTCCTGTAGTCCAATCTCCTAGGGAGGTTGAGGTAGGAGGATCTCTTGAGCCTGGAAGTCAAGGCTGCAGTGAGCTGAGATGGTGCCACTGCCCTCAAGCCTGGGTGACACAGTTGAGATCCTGTCTCAAAAAAAAAAAAAAAAAATTAGCTTAACTACTGTATATAAAATGTTGGCCCTTTTCTCATATATTTGATTCCATTTTTCATTTTAGTTAATCAAGTTTCTTTTGTCTGCTTATCTGTTTGAAAAGGACTGTTTGGTTGAACCAACATTAGTTCCTTTGAATAAGTAGAATAGGATAATCTTAAAAAGGCCACCTTAGATTTATGAAGTGTTTCAGAGTGTTTAAAGCCCTTCATGTGTTTCCTCATTTAAGCTACGTGTTATATGTATTTCTGTAGGTTCGTGCTTCAGTTTTTCAAAAGACATTGCCTCCATCCCCAGATTCTTGGAGGCTAACTAGAGTCTGGCCTTGTCCCATGGAGATGTTTTTGACTGATAGCTATATGGATAGTCTTTTGAGTAGTATATATTGACCAAGGTATTTCCTGTCACTGGTCCACTGATATTCATAACATTTAAAAATGATAAATGATATTCATAACTTGTATTAGCATCTAGTTTATATGCTTGTTTGAAATGCTTTGTGGGTCTGCATCGCTAAATAATGGTGATGTGACCAGTGACATTTAGAGTAATTTTTTTTACTGTGGTCACCATAATTTGGATACCATGATTACTACATTAATTGCATGTGCTTTTATAGTTGCAGCCATAATTACCTATTAAAACAATATAGAAAAAAATGAACTGTAACAGCATCAAAGATATTAAAAGCATTTGGGTTCAGTTTTTATGCTGATCTGTTTGTAAATTTTTAGTAACCTGTCATGGTTCTTTTCTTTAATGAACTTGTGATCTAAGGAGAAAATAACTGCTTGTGCAATGTAACTCTTGTGCTTGGAGAACATAACTGCTTTGTATATTTCTAGTAAATCATTTATTTTTATTGATGATTATGATGCTTTTTTGGCGGAGTGCTTATGCACTCAAAGAGCTCTTATACGAAGTGTGATTGGTGTCTGTCTGTATCCAAGATATAATATGTAATCTATGTGTTTCTATGTTTCTCTATATCTATTTATCCATCTTTCTGTCTATCCTCCCAAAGTTAAATGAGCTTAAATAAGTTCTCTCTGTGTTAGAAAGCAGAGAAGTATTACTAGAGAACTGAGGCTCTTTCCCAAAATTATTTCAGATTTTCTTATTGTGTGGAGTGGTTTTGCTTGGAATGAGAAAAGCTATGTGTTACCGACTGAATTGTGTCCCCCCATCCTCCCCAAATTCATATGTTGAAGCCCTAACATCTCAGCATGTGACTGTGTGAGATAGGGCTTTTAAAGTGTTCAGTTAAAAAAAAAAAAAAAAGGAGGCCTTTTGTGTGAGCCCTAATCCAGTCTGACTGGTGTCCTGGTAAGAGGACATTTGGACACACAGAGAGATGCCAGGGTTGTGTGCAGGCACAGAGGAAGGGCCATTTGAAGACAGAGAGAAAAGATGACCATCTGCAAGCCAAGGAGGGAGGCCTCAGAAGAAACCAAACTTGCTGACACTTTGGTCTTGGACTTTTAATGTCAAGAATGGGGAGAGGGGCTGGGCATGGTGGCTTACGCCTATAATCACCAACACTTTGGGAGGCCGAGGCCGGCAGATCACTTGAGGTCAGGAGTTTGAGACCAGCCTGGGTAACATGGCGAAACCCCATCTCTACTAAAAATATAAAAATTAGCTGGGGCGTGGTGGCGCATGCCTATAGTTCCAGCTACTCAGGAGGCTGAGGCACGAGAATCATTTGAACTGAGGCAGAGGTTGCAGTGAGCTGAGATCATGCCTGTGCACTCCAACCTGGGCAACAGAGTGAGACTCTGTCTCAAAAAATAAAACAAAAAGCAAAATAAATAAATAAATAAATAAAAATAATGGGGAGAAAACAAATTTCTGTTGTTTGTGTTCCAGTCTGGTATTTTATTATGGCAGCCCTAGCAAACTAATACAGTATATAACAGTCATTCTGTTGTATTTAACACTGAATAATAGTGAACTTTTAGAGAACACTAAGTGCCAAGAACTGTGCTAGGCAAGCTTCATGTAAAACCTAATTTGATCCTCATAAGAATTATCACCCCCAGTTTATAGATGAGGAAAGTGTGGCTTAGAAAAGTAAGTACATTGTTTGGAGTTACATAGTAAGTAAGTGGGAGAGCTGGGATTTGAATCCAGTCAGACTGACTTCAGAGCTTGGCCTCTTAACCAATAACTAAGTAAGATTTGGTGGATTTCAGGCAGTTGTGGATAATAATTGACACCACAGGTGTTCATCCTCTCTAACACTGTTAATATTTAGTCTTTCACCATGTGTTAATATGGTGAAATTCTTATTTTCTGCCAACTGGACAATGCCTACAGTCATACCTACAACACAGAGAGAACCCTGCCCATGGAAAAGCTGCTACATTACAGAGAATTAAAGACCTCTGTGCACGTGTTGCTCAATGGGCCAAAAATGACTCTGCCGACATGGTCTTTGTGGCTTTCATAGCAGATGTTCACGAACTGCTAACATCAATGCAGATAAACCATATACTCGGCGATTTAAATGTGAGGAAAAAGATACATAAATATTAGAAAGAATCCCATTTTTATCAATGGCCTATAATTCTAAGCCATTTTCCCTGTGTCTGAAATAGATTAACCATTGTGCCTTTTCAAGTTTTTTTTCCATCTGTGTGTTCACCTTTCTTATGCACGCTTGCCTTTTATAATTAATTTCAATTAAACATTAGTTTTGTTTAAATAATACTGTGTAATTAAAATGCTTATATGCTCTCAGAGGGCAAGGACCATGTCTTAATACACCTTAGACATTTTTAAATACACTAGGTTATAACAGCAATAAAATAATTAAACATCCTTTTGTTCAATCTCTACATATTCACAATTCCTCTGACACTGAACTGTGTATAAATTGAAATCAGAAAGCTGCTAGTTATAATGCTTCTCAAAACAGAAGTCCTCTTCCATTGAAAATGCAGTCTAGCATCTTAAAATCTTTTTTTTATTTCTTCAAGAATAAAACTAAATTTCTTCTATTGCAATTTAGGTCCCTCGCCTCTTGGTAAGTTTTCTATTTCTGCTGAGGACCGTTGTTCATCATCACCCATGCAATCTCTCTTAGAGTACTCATAGGTTTAAGTGTCCCTCAGCTGCCGCTTCTCCTACTTCCTTTAATTTTTCCATATAATACTGCCTTCTTTTTAATTGGTTTTAGAATGTCTACAGTTTGGGGCCTCAGAAGTGGAATTGGTACTTGATAATACACCCAATCTAAATGCTCATTCTTATTTTACTCAACATGTGTGTCTGTGTGTGTGTGTGTGTGTGTGTGTGTGTGCGCGCGTGCGTGCGCGCGTGCGCGTGCGTAGTTCCTCGGTTTTGGTGGTGCCTCTTCTATGGATGGTGATGTTATTTTTTGTTATACAGATGTGACTAAAATTGAGAGTTTTTCTCCCCGTTCTCTTCGCATTATCTAAGAAACTCCAAAGATAGCTCTTCATCATACCAACTAGAAACATCTTGAGTGTTCACCTGGAGTTTTTCTCCAGTTGTTTTCGCTTATAGCTTTGATGTGTGAAGTGAATCATACCGATTGGGAAACCACCACACGAAATGGATGCTTAGAGCATACATTAAAACACAGTGAAAATCATAATATTTGGGCTTCGAAGACCTGAGGTTTAGGTCATGACTCTCTTTCTTAATGGCTAAGTGATTTGGGGTAAAACACACTCAACCGTTCTGGAGCCTAAGTCTCTTTATCTGTACTTACTCTGTCATCCTAATAGAGTTATGAAATACTTTGTAAACTGTAAAACACAGTATACATTTAAATCATTATAATAATCAGTTAAGGAAATGATTCTCATGGTAATTCCCAATGTATTTATTTTTGAAGAATGTGTTGAACCACAACTACTGCCACCTTTTAGTGACACATACATCAATGCATTCGTTCCTTTATTACTCAGTGTTAGTTCAGAAGCCAGTTATAGTTATAACCTTTGTAAAAGCTGATGTCTTCTAAGATAGCCCCTAGGCTATAGAATACATGTAAAGTTACCCTTTTTATGAAAAGTCACAAGCAACTGTGAACATTATCCCTAATCTTCCATCTAAATATGAAAATATTTGCATTTTAAGCTGCATAACCCTAGTATCCTTTTCTTCTTTTCTTTCTTTTTTTTTTGAGACAGAGTCTCACTCTGTCACCCAGCCTGGAGTGCAGTGGCACGATCCCTGCTTACTGCAACCTCTGCCTCCTGGGTTCAAGTGATTCTCTTGTGTCAGCCTCCTGAGTAGCTGGGATTACAGGTGTGCACCACCACACCTGGCTAATTTTTGTATTTTTAGTAGAGATGGGGTTTCACCATATCAGCCAGGCTGGTCTTGAACTCCTGACCTCAAGTGATCTGCCTGCCTTGGCCTCCGAACGTGCTGGGATTACAGGTGTGAGCCACCATGCCTGGCCACTTTTCTTATTTCATTTGAACTCTTTTCTCCAGGTATATTATATTTACTGCATAAATATTATATTATCAAATATTACATATTATAAATATTATATATAGTGTATAAATTTGGAGTTTAGTAACTTTCTAAACTAAGGTCACATGAACTCAGAAATGGCAAAGTAGTACTTTGAGATTTGCGGTGGTAAAGAATTTGACTTTTTTCCTCAAGTTTACTGAATATTTCAATACAAAACCCCATATTTTCTTAAAAGATATGATGTAAACCAAGTATGTGATTTAAAGCAAATCTTTTTTCAAGTTTGCTATTCTCGTTATAAGAATAGTTCAATATGGCCGGGTGCGGTGGCTCACGGCTGTAATCCCGGCACTTTGGGAGGCCGAGGCGGGCGGATCACGAGGTCAGGAGATCGAGACCATCCTGGCTAACATGATGAAACCCCGTCTCTACTAAAAATACAAAAAAATTAGCTGGGCGTGGTGGCGGGCGCCTGTAGTCCCAGCTACCCCGGAGGCTGAGGCAGGAGAATGGCGTGAACCCGGGAGGCGGAGCTTGCAGTGAGCCCAGATCGCGCCACTGCACTCCAGCCTGGGCGACAGAACAAGACTCCGTCAAAAAAAAAAAAAAAAAAGTTCAATACGTTTTAGAAAATTTCAGAATGCAGTTAAGGAGAGGGAATTAAAAAAATTGCTTATGAACTTTGCATAAACTATTGTTAGTAATTTGGTGCATTTATATTTAATCGTTTGTCAGCTGTGTCGTTAAACTTTTAGAATTCTTTCTACCACTTTTTGTAGCTACACTTCCCCTTCAGAAATGAATTCCTATTTTATGATAAGGTACACTGATACAGATAATTTTGGTAGATGATAGCTTCTAATAGCAAAGTAGTATTTTAATAAATCCTGGCATCCTCACTTCATTTAATTATAGTCTGGTTGACTATATTCAGTATCTAGAAGCATTTTATACTATATTTTATATTTATACTATATTCAGTATCTAGAAGCATTTTATACTATATTCTATATACTATATTCAGTATCTAGAAGCATTTTATACTATATTCTATATTTATACTATATTCAGTATCTAGAAGCTTTTTATGCCTTGAATAGTTGTGGCATAATTTTATCTTTAGTAATGTTTGAGTGTGTCAGTAGTCATAGGCCATTTTTATGTGTTTTGCTGGATAGTTTAAAAACCTAATGAACAATGTTTATGATTTATCCCTTTATTGGATTAAAATTATACACAATTTGCTATCAAGATGTAAAACAACAGAATCTCAGTTTTCTCAGATTAGTAACTATAATGATACATTTTTCTTATTTTTGAGATGTGAGTAATTTGGAAAAAATCTAGAGGTGTACAGTGTATAAGTAGTACCAGAAACGTATCAATAAGTTTCAGGAAATCTTGTAAACCTCTATTTTCATTATTTTGCCGGGGAGAGGAGGGGTTCTATTGAATTACCATTGCAAATGAAGCAAGATCTTCATTTGGTAAATTTACTTGTATTAAACAGATGACTGGGCTGAAATAACTGCTAAAACAATTTCATGCTTTTGTTTTTAATGTAGTCCAATTATAAAATGTCACGTCAGATTGTGTGTGAGTACACAAGTGCATAATTTTGATTTTATTTCTGAGTTATCACATTTTAGGAAGTTGATTAAAATCAACAGGAATTTTTTCTAAGCTTTTTATATATAACAAATTAACCATTTGAAATGAGTTAAAACAAGATTGATATTTTGGCAATAATACCTTTATTAAATTGATCAATTCTTCTACAGTTAATCATTTTGTCCTTTTATTTTCAAATATGTAACTCACTGTCACGTTTTATTTGCTCTAATTTCTTATTTTAGAAATTTCAAGCCTACAGAATCATTTTAAGAATATTACAATGAATAGCCATAGACCTTTCACCCATATTTTAAAATTGTTAACATTATGTTATATTTGCTTTATCATTCTCTTTTAAAATTTTTTTCCTTTTTTGCCTTTTTTGAGTCTTAGTTGCCTATTTGTAATACTTCACTCCTAAATACTCAAGCATTTCTCTGTTACGAACAGGGACTTTCTCCTATATAAGCATAGTTTAATTATTAAATCAGGGAATTCATCACTATTATAATGCTGTTGCCTAATATAGAGCCCATATTCACATTTCTCCAACTATCCCAATAATGCCCTTTATAACTTCTTTTTTTCTAGAATCCAATCCTGGATTGTGCATTACATTTATTTGTCATATCTTCCTAATCTTCTGTAGTCCTAGATTTAAAAAACATTTCATTTCATTAACATTTTCAAGAGACCAAGCCAATTATTTTGCAAAATGTTTCTCACTGGATTGGTTTCATTGTTTCCCTATGATTAGATTCAGGGTAAACATTGTGGGCAAGGATGCTACACAGGTGATGTTCTTCCTCAGTACATCACATCAGGAGGCACATGGATATCAGTTTGCTCCATTATTGAAGATGTTACATGTGATCATTTGGTTGGAGAGGTATCTTCCGTATTTGTCTTTGTAATTAATAAGTGATATGTGAGATAATACCTTGAGATCATGTAAATAACCTGTTTCTCTGAAACATTTCACTTGGTTTTAAAATCTGTTGATGAGATTCTTGCCTGAATCAGTTATAACTAGGATTGCTACAAAATAGTGATTTTTCTAATTCATTGTTACTTCTGTATTTATCATCTGGCATTCTTCTGTAAAGTAGAACTTTCCCTTACCTCTTTTCCCTTCTTTGACTTTTTAAAAGAGATATCAGCATGGACTCACAGATTCTTTATTTAAATTCAATTCACTGCCCTACCTTATTGATAGAAACTCTATAAAATCCATTCAATTGCTTACTGAAAATAACACATAAAATAAAGAAATCAAACAATTAACATCTGTTGGTTTTTACTTTATGAGGTAACTATACTCATACTAATTCATTAAGTCTCATCTAGAAGCAGTTCTGCTTTTCCCCCTAGGAGAAAACATTAGACAGGTGCAGTGGAATTTGAAGTAATGAAATGTCTGATGTGATACATTTATTCACTGCATTTGTTATATTTAGGCCTTACTTATATTTATTGCTGCATAATCCTTCTGAATATCTTAAACATTAAAATCTACTTTTCTGTCTTATCAGATACAAATCTTATTTCAGATTGATATTTGAATTAGAATGCCTTTAGCCATCTTCATTTTCAGGCTTCCATTGTTTAAAAAGTCATGATGGGTTATCCTTAACTGTTATCAAGCATGAATCTATAAATACCTACAAATGTGTTTTCTAAAAAAAAGAAATATGGTGTTTACATATAGAAATGTATGTTGCCATAGTCTTCAATAATTCAGAGCAATGCTTGAATTGTAAAAAGCTGTTCACCTTAGGCTTTTGTAGAGGTGCTTCATAAGTTCTACATTTTTTTCCAATTCTGTTTTAGAACTCTATTTATTTTAAAAATTTACAAAAATAGCACTCATGTTCAAAGACCTCAAAATTAGTAACTTGTAAGACCAGATGAATTCATTTTCATGTACAACACAGAATGTAGTTTCTCTTTGCATCTTTAATGGTGAGGTATTCTAAGACTGCAAGAGATGCTATTTTAACTGTTAAGATTTGTAGATACTTATTTGTGAAAATGTGGATTTTCTTTCTATGATACAACTAAAACAAAATGTGTAAATCATCTGGCTGTTTTAATAGGACTGTAGCTCTTCTATAAAATGCCTGATGTTAGATGTTAATGTTTATTCAAATAGTCTTGTTGTTCTTTTCGATTGACTTATAAAATCAATCCGCACTAATGGAACACTACTTTAATATGCTTGAAAAAATGTTTAGTCTTGGGGAAAAAAGCTTTAAAACTACGGATCTTACAGAAAATGTCCACTTCAATATGTAAATTTAGTATACCCATTATTTAAAGTGTGTGTGTGTATGTGTGTGTGGCACTTTTAAATGCATTTGTATTTCCTATTATGGGACATTGAGTCAGGGTTTTTTATTTTATTTTTTGTTTTTCATTTTTGTTTTTGAAACGGAGTCTCGCTCTGTCGCCCAGGCTGGAGTGCAGTGGTGCGATCTCAGCTCATTGCAACCTCCGCCTTCTGGGTTCAAGCAATTCTCCTGCCTCAGCCTCCCAGGTAGCTGGGATTACAGGCACGTGCCACCACGCCTGTTTAAGTTTTTGTCTTTTTAGTAGAGACGGGGTTTCACCATGTTAGCCAGGATAGTATCGATCTCTTGACCTTGTGATCTGCCTGCCTCAGCCTCCCAAAGTGCTGGGATTACAGGCATGAGCCAGTGCACCCTGTCGAGTCAGGATTTTAAAACTAGCTCTCCCTGATCTTTTTTTTTTTTTTAAGACTGAGTCTTGCTCTGCGCCCCCAGGCTGGAGTGCAGTGGCTCGATCTCGCTCATTGCAACCTCCGCCTCCTAGGATCAAACAATTCTCCTGCCTCAGTGTCTGGAGTAGCTAGGATTATAGGCGCCCACCACCACACCCGACTAATTTTTGTGTTTTTAGTAGAGGTGGGGTTTTGCCACGTTGGCCAGGCTGGTCTCAAGCTCCTGACGTCAGGTGATCTGCCTGCCTCTGGCCTCCCAAAGTGCTGGGATTACAGGTGTGAGCCACCGTGTCAGGCCTCTGATCTTTATAAAAATAAGATAAATGGTGAAAATTGGGAATTCTTTCTGTTCCCACGTAAAAACAAGAATAATTTTAGTGGTCTGAATTAAGGGCTCATGAGAAGCAGCAGGTATACTAAGCTGTAAATCTATAGATTGTGGACAAGTGGTCAAGCAGCCTTTAGGAAGGCAACAATATCATGACATTACTGTATTTCTGAGCTGATGTTAGAGTTTGTATTGTCAATAAGATCATGGTAAAGTTTAACCAAAAGTTTTGTAGCCTTTCATATGTTTCCTCCATTCTGATGGAATATTACCCTTCCAACATAGACATTTCCCTTTTAGTAGAGGATTATCCTTATTACTTCCACCACATTCACTATCCATTTTACATCCATATCTTGATTTCTACCCTTCTAATTAGTCTACTTTGAGTAATTAGGATAAAGCATTTCTGAAATTTCATCATATAAGCATTAATTACTGTCTTTTAGGTCTAAAATAATTTTTTGCTCACATTTTCTAATTGCAAAAATTATTCCTTGGATCGACATTCATACTAGTTTCCTAGAAACATTATATCACATAAATAAAAAGAAAAAGTTAATATATACATATATAAGTATTTTATGAATGAAGGTAAAACATGAGATAATTTCCTTATGTATGGAACAACTAATATTAAATTAATTCTTTAAGGTTTTATTTATAGCTCTCTTATGCAAGGAGAATAGCTTAAGCAAAATAGTACACCAGATAACTGTTATGTGGTAATAGTGAGAGAGATTGAATTAACACTAAAATGTGTTAAAACACATATATTTATAAAATAGACTTAATACTGTTGAAAGAAGTGGAGAAATGATCATATAGTGACTTTAAAAGTATACAAGTTCCCCTCATTTCAAAGATGTGAATCTTTTGTGACTTTTATACTGGTACTTCATACTATATAAATGTCACTGTTTATTCTAAATATTTTATTTTATTTCATTGTAGAGACAATGTCTCACTATGTCACTCAGGCTGGAGTGCAATGGCACAGTCTTGGCTCACTGCAACCTCTACCTCCTGGGCTCCAGCTGCCCTCTCATCTCCCGAATAGCTGGGACTACAGGTGCATGCCACCACACCCGGCCAATTGTTTTGTACTTTTTGTAGAGACAGGGTTTCGCCATGTTGCCCAGGCTGATCTCATACCCCTGGGCTCAAGTGATCTGCCCACCTCCGCCTCCCAAAGTGCTGGGATTACAGACATGAGCCGCTACTCCTGACCAATATTTCTTGTTTATTTATTTATTGAAAAAATTTACTGAGTGCTTACAGAATGTGCCGGGTACTTTTCTAGGTACTGGGGTGGGGGCAGGGAGAAAAAGACCCCTGGGGTTTATGATCTACTTGGGTTAGTGTTAGAGTAGGCCATTGATAAATGTATTTGTTTTGTAAGGGGATGGGGGAAGCCACATTTTGTAGTTTTCAATATAGCTTTATAAACTGAGCATTTGCTTTGATAAAATTGCAATTCTGTTAATGTCTCTTAAACTATTTTGTTTCTCCACAAGGGATTATTCAGTATTAATCATTCAATGTGTACAATCAGTGAAATCTTAGTAGGCCGAGGATAACTCTTGTGATACTCATAAAACAACCAGAACAGGTACCACTTTACAAATAAAGGACGGTGTGGGGATCTACTGTGGTGGTGAATATCTGATTTGTGACTAAAATGTGGAGAGGGAGGGGGAGAAAAAAGGGAGAACATGAGGACCAGCCAGAGTTAAAGAAGACTCTGGAATTACATTTTTAATCATTAAGTCATTGGTTTAACGACAAGAGAAAAAGGCATGTTCTGGCTGGTAACTGACTTCAGAAGTCCAGGGCTTCTTGGACAGAAGATACAAAGGAAAAAACTAAGAGACCAAGAAGGAAGAGAGTGAACATTATTGTTCATAGTGTCAACATCAATGGCTTGTAGATATTAAAGCCATCAGTGGCAAATGCAAACTAGAGATGGTGGTAACAATTTTCTGTTGGACTTTAGGAGTAGCAACCAAAGTAGTTGGTTGGAGATAAATATTATGAAGACATACGTAGAAGAGCTCTTTATTTCAGCAGGTCAAGGAGCAACCAGGCCCAAAGGGCAAGGTCACAAGGCATTGCTTCTGTGAGTTTTCATCATGCAGATGAGTGATGTCACCAGTTTGAGAAGCCTACTCCCCCTCCTCCCAGCCTTGATTCTGAGGACAGATACTTGTAACTTGAAAACGTTCCCTCCCTTCCTCCTTTGGGAATCACTCCTCTATTCTGTGGGTTTTGTGACTGTATAAAAAAATCTGCTGGTATCTTAAAATAACTGCTAAGGATATTGTGTGAATGTAGAACCTGTAACACATGCTGGTCGGTCATTTGGCCCTAGTTACCATCCATCTGCATCTGAATAGCCCAGGCATATCTATAGCAGATTGTAACATGTTCAGATCACTGGGAAGTATAATAGTACATTGTAGACAGAAAGAGACATATTTTAACCTAAAATCTTAAAATAGATGCATTAGAATGGATACTCTGATCTCCCCAGAATATTTTATTTTCCTAAAATGTCTCATTCTTTTCTGATTTTTAGGTAGGGAGGTATTTTGCTTTATCAATCTGCTTTCCAGCTGTTTGGGATTTAATATTCCACATAGATGCATGTATTTTCTTTGTAAATAATGACAAAGATTACATAATTACAGACATAAAATTATCTCATCTTGCTAAAAATAATACAGTAACAGGATTAGTATGTGTATCATCTGTATGAATAAGCCATTTACTTTTATTAAAATACTAAGATCCATATTATGAGTACCCTTATGTGTTCATTGTCTACTTGTTTGAATCAAGAAACATTCTGGCCTTTGATTTCTTGTTGTTACAGATGTATGGAGTTGGTAATGTTGATTGAAATATAATACAGTCCCTTTAGCTTTGGTACTTTAGGAAGAGGTTTCTCTGTCCACTAAATCATTTCTCAAACCCATGTAAAAACAGTAGTGTAAATATAAGCATACACAATTAGATGAGTGAAGTAAAACTCATTTGTGTGACTATCATGGCTTTAAAAAAGTGTGCAGTTTGAAAAAAAATGAAGGTGATTATATAGCAAAACAAACATCTGTCTCTTTCCTACTATCCCTGCACTATGTATAGGACTTGCCTAATTAGAAAGAGGAAGACATGATGGAATATGGTCCAAAAGTTTGAAGAACAGTGAGGGACATCAGGGCCTGGATGATAAAGCTGGACTTCTGTGGATTCTGTCTTAACTGTCTAGATATTGAATTATTGTGTAGTAAATCATCAATGCAAAGTGGAAACCTTCGAAATGTTGGCTGGACCTTGACTACAGTTGGAGAATAGCAATTTCTGTAAGCTTGACTGAATCATAGTCAGATCATCTCAGAAAAGATGAGCAGCAGTGGTTAAGAAGGCAATCTCTGGAATCTGTCTGCCCGGGTTTGAATCCTGGCCGGCTGTCTAATCTTGATTTTCTCATTTGTAAAATGAGATGACAAAAATAGTATTTATTTCCAAGGTATGTTGTGAGGATTAAATGTCAGCCATTGCTATTGTTGTTGTTAGGAGGGGAGTGAAATGGATTTTGGTTTTGGACACAAAAAATGGATTTGGTTTGTAGAAGTAATCAAATATAAGCAGAAATATCTGCTAAGCTATTGGAGAGACTGAATAGATATTAGGTGAAAGGGAAGAGTAAGAGTTGTTATTTTGTGAGTCCTTGATTTTGTTTTGCTTCTATCACAGAATACCTGAGACTGGGTAACGTATAAAGAACAGAAATGTATTTGCTGACAGTTATGGAGGCTAGGAAGTCCAAGATGAAGGTGATGGAATTTCCTGAGGGCTCTCTTGCTGCATTCTCTGGAGGGGAAGAATGCCATGTCCTCACATGGTGAAAGGCGAAAGGGTAAAGAGACAAAAGGTGGCCAAACTTGCCTTTTTTTTTTTTCTTGGAGACGGAGTTTCGCTTTTGTTGACCAGGCACGATCTCGGCTCACTGCAACCTCTGCCTTGCCTCCTGGGTTCAAGCGATTCTCCTGCCTCAGCCTCCTAAGTAGCTGGGATTACAGGTGCCTGCCACCATGCCCAGCTAGTTTTTTTGTATTTTTAGTAGAGATGGGGTTTCATCATGTTTCCTGGACTGGTATCGAACTCCTGACCTCAGGTGATCCACCCGCCTTGGCTTCCCAAAGTGCTGGGATTACAGGCATAAGTCACCACTCCCGGCCCCAAATTTGCCCTTTTATAATGGGATTAGCCTATCCATGACGGCATAGCCCTATCACCTCCCAAAGTTCCTACCTCCTAATACTGCCACAATGGGAACCAAATTTCAACATGAGCTTTGGAGGGGACTAACATTCAAACTGTAGCAGTCTTCATGTAGGAGCCACAACCGAAACCTTGGAAAATTTTGAGCTCCCTGGAGCAAATGGAAGAGCAGAGGAGAATGTCCTTGAGGACTACAGGAACAAGTAGATGAGTAGGGTCAAGTAGAAACTTTCACAAGGTTAAGGACACCTGTGTATGTTTGAAATAGAGTTGGAGAAACCAAGGGAGGTAATCCAAAATGTGATTATATCCACAGGCCCTTTTCCACAGAAAGGTGCTAAAAGTCCCCTGTCGCCATCAGTGAAACTTTACACTATTATGTAGTATTAAATTTATTTAGTGCAGTAGTAGTCAAGAATTTGGCAGCTGAAATGAGCTAAATGCCCCCTTGATAACCTGTGAAGATGTTACTATCCTACTGTAAGTGCTCATCTGATTACCAGGGAGTAATGAAGGTACTGTGGAGAAAGGGGTTTCAGGTAATTAGAACTTGGAATTAGCCGTGTCTGTTGTGAATAAGTGGGATTGTAAGCACATTTTACAACAGTATAAAAACTGGTAACAAATATAATTTAGTTATTCTAAATGTAATTCTTACTACAGGGGAGATAACGGATGTATTTAGATCAGCTTCTGTTTGTGTAAAGAAAAATGTAAGCTATTGATTCCAATTTGATGAGCACTCACAATGGTTATAGCTGTGTTATTTGCATAGCTGTGTAACAGAGGAAACAAATACATAGAGAAGATAAATGAGAGAACCCCAAACTGAAACACCTCTCACTGGGCTTTACTTTCACTGCTGATGACACTAATCCTTTTACTTTACTCCAGCAATAATTTAATGTTTTGTTTTGCACACTAGACTCCTTATAGTATTAGGAAGAATTCAAAAGGTAAAGGAGAACCCTTGTCAATACTATATATGTAATTGCTAGTAAATTTTCTTTTAATATTGCCTGTGCCAAATTTTAGAAAATGTAATAATCGAAGCTAGTATGCAAGCAGTAGCTTCTGTAATAAAATAATTTTATATTATGTACCGTGATATAAACCTTATTGCTTGCTTTGATTTATATGCAAATATTTCTTTTTCTTATAGTTTATACTGCTTTCAGCTGCTATCTTAGTTTTTGTGCTCTAGACAATCTCCATTTTTTCCATGATTACCACAATAAAATAGGCAAGCAGGAAAAATTATGGCTACTTCCTGTCTTATTTTGTGTATTTGTTTCAGTAGCAGTACCAATCTTTTAGGCAACCAGTGTTGTCGATGTCATGAATTTACAGTAAACCTGTGGAATTTACATATATAAAACATAGATGTCATGCTGGTGAATTCAACTTACAAGCCATGGAATAGAACTCTTGCAGCAAGGCTATTAGTTTCAGGTAATTTAAATCTCAGTGGGAACCAAGAAATGGATTTTGAACTAATATATTTTTGAAGTCTTCAAAGATAGGAGATTGTAATATTCTGAGTAAAGAAAAAATCATGGTGATTTTTTTAAGGTAAAGAGGTTTAAATTTAATGAAGTGATTAAAAGTAATTTCAAGATTTATTTTCCCTCTATAAACATCGCTTTTGTTGATTTAAAGGAAATTGGTTAAAAAAATTAGGCTTCTTTTCAATATAATGCCAAATAGAACTAAACATATCTTTCAATGTTGAGAACTTTTCCTAATGGGAGGAATGTAAAATGACATATTTCTGAGGACCTACACAGAGCCTCATATAATTTATTCAACAATCCCATCGTTGATTAGGATGGTAGACATTACTCTTTTTTTTTTTTTTTTTTTGAGACAGAATCTCACTCTGTCCCTCACGCTGGAGTACAGTGGCGTGATCTTGGCTCACTGCAACCTCTGCCTCCCAGGTTCAAACGATTCTCATGCCTCAGTCTCCTGAATAGCTGGGATTACAGGTGCCTGCCACCATGCCTGGCTAATTTTTCTTTCTTTCTTTTTTTTTTTTTTTTTTGTTTTAGTAGAGACGGGTTTCTCCATGTTGGCCAGGCTGGTCTCGAACTCCTGACCTCAGGTGATCTGCCCACTTTGGCCTCCCAAAATGTTGGGATTACAGGCGTGAGCCACCATGCCCGGCCCTAGACATTATTTTTAAAGGATATTTTACACTAGTTTTTCTTTTCTTTTTTTTTTTGAGACAGAGTCTTGCTTTGTCACCCAGGCTAGAGTACAGTGGCTCAGCTCACTGCAGCCTCCGCCTCCCAGGTTCAAGCAATTCTCCCACCTCAGCATCCCAAGTAGCTGGGATTACACGTACATGCCACCATGCCCAGCTAATTTTTGTATTTTTTTAGTAGAGATGGGGTTTCACTATGTTGGCCAGGCTGGTCTTGAACTCCTGACCTTGTGATCCACCCACCTCAGCCTCCCAAAGTGCTGGGATTACAGGCGTGAGCCACCGCGCCCAGCCGTACACTAGTTTTTCATCAGGAAAAGTATATCTTGATAAAATGTTTTCTAATTTTAGAATTTAAAGGAAAATGTATAACTATGTTAAAGTATAGGTAGTAGTAATAATCTTATAGCTAATTTTAAGACTCATGAATTTAATTTAAAAAATTAACGCCACTCAGGCGTTATAATTATTAGCTCCCTGTCACACATTTGTTTTCTAACATTAATGATATGTAATGGCAAAGATCTTCAGTTACATGTTCCTCATTTGCATTGTCATATCACCTAGTGCAAACTTCTCACACCTGTAACCTGGAATGATAATAATTTGTTTACTTCTTTTTCTCTTGTAGGACACTGTGGGATATTTGAAGGTTAGAGCTTGGTTTCTATTTCTATGCCAGAAAAATCTTACATAGTGTTTGATACTTAGTTGTTAGCCAATACAATCTAGGAAGGCTCCTACAAGAAACATTTAAAGGGTCTGGCAAGACCTAGGGCCCACCGCCTCCCACCCCCCGACCCTCCAAAATGTTTTGAGGAAAATTAACACCCCCATTATTATTAGGGAAGCATGTAAATTGTATAAGTCAAATTATAAGTCAGAGAAAATTGAAATGTCCATGTAGAATAGTTAGCATCTTTTTGTTTCTGTTATTTCGGGGACTGTCATTTTCAAGGGGATAATTTGTTACTGTGTGCATGTTCTATTAGTACTGTATGCCCCTTTATACAAAGACTGTGTTTAATTTTTATATTCCCATTATGTCTGTTACCTAACATTGCCAAGAATACAATAGAGGCTCATTAAAATTTTGAATGCATGATCAGTGTATGTTGTTGCCAGCACACCCTCCCAACTCTCCCATTAGATGACAAGCAGTTTGAGGGTAGCACCCAAGTATATGTCATTTTTAAATTCTTCTCTCTTTCACACTCAACACAGTGCCACAGGTATAGTAGGCATGTGTGTTGAAGGTTTCTTTTCTTTTCTTTTTGTTTTTTGGAGACAAAATTTCACTCTTGTTGCCCAGGCTGGAGTGCAATAGCATAATCTCGGCTCACTGCAACCTCCTCCCCCCACCCAGGTTCAAGTGATTCTCCTGCCTCAGCCTCCTTAGTAACTGGGATTACAGGTATGAGCCACCACGCCTGGCTAATTTTGTATTTTTAATAGAGACGGGGGTTTCTCCATGTTGGTCATGGCTGGTCTCGAACTCCCGACCTCAGGTGATCCGCCCACCTCGGCCTCCCAAAGTGCTGGGATTACAGGCATGAACCACCACGCCCGGCCTGAAGGTTTTTAAGAGCATCCCCACTTTGGGAGATTTGTTAGAAGGAAGCACAGGACTTAGAATATCATTTTACTAATGGCGAAGATTTATTACAGTGACATAGTAGAGATGCACAGCCAGATCATAGGGGAAAAGATGCAGGCGGAGTTTGGAGGAATCTGTTGGTGGGCTGCCTTATGCTGTGTCCCTCCCATGAGGGGTCACATAGAATACTCTTTTCCTTCAGCAGTGAAAATGCAGCAATATATGTGTGATGCACCTGCCTAGGGAAGCCCATTAGAGAGTCAGTGCCCCAGGTTTTTACTGGGGGCTGGTTATGTAGGCACACTCTGTTTAGCATGTACCAAGATTTCAGACTCCCCAAAGTAAAGCAGATATTTAGTGTAGACTGCATTGTTTGTACAAACAGGCCAGAGTAAACCATCCTTATCAGCTAAGGAGCAGTGGGGACACTCCCCAAAATCCAAGTTCCAAGATACCAGCCAAGGGCCAACTTTGCATGCAAGACTTTCTATAAAGAGCAGTAGTAGGCTTACTATGTCCACTTTTCTTCATAGCATGGCTTTGTATGAATACTGCTTTAGGTGGGAGAAGGAAACTGTATGGCATTTCTTTCAGTACTTCAAACGAGTCTTATGCTCAATTTGTTAGGGAGGTTAAGGTTTCTTTTCTTTGTTAGAGGCACTTCTAATGTCTTGGGTGTTTTCAGTGCCTGTTTGTCGACTTGCATCGTTGCTGAATTCCTTTTTTGAACTTTGTGAATGTACCAAACATACCTGATCCCCACTCCCCCAACCAGAGCTTGAAAGCTTGCTGAAAGTACAGGTGCTTAAACTCCACGTCCTCTTGCAAATACAGTTATCTGGCCATATTCTCTGTTGATTCTTGGTTTCGGGTAGTTGTTTGAGTTCCACATAATATTATGTTGGCTTTTACTCAGATTGTGCAATTTTCTTTATTTTGGTTGGTGGGCTGGGGTATTCATAGTGCAGGACCTAAGAAAGCAGTAAAGCAAAGAAAAAAGTGAGAATTCCAGAAAATCTGGGTATATTATTATAGTATCACATGTCCTAAAATGTTCAAAATTTAGTTTCTGAGCTGTTTAGATGAATCCCTGATAGCATCTCCATGGTGATTGTTAGAAAATCGTCTTTGATTACTACTTTACGTGGTTTTCTGTAATAACATGTTTTCTGATTGTAAAGGTTTCTGTCAATTGGTCATTACCTTGTTGCTTTTGGAAGAACAATTATGGCTGTTTTATATTCAACAGAGGCCCCCTTATCAGAAACAGTATTGTCTTCATTTTGCAAATAATTGCAGTATTGTCTTCATTTTTGCAAATGAAGGGGGAAAAAGACTCCTATGTATCTTAGAGAATTGTGGGTGCCAACTCAGGTTCTCACCCAGTTAATCTTACGTTTTGAAAATTAAAAAAAAAATGAAAGGTGCTATTGATAGTGAGATGTGACAGCTAACAGGAGAAGGAGGAACAATAAAAATATAGTAGTCTTCAGTTATTTCACAGAGAGAAGAACAGGCCCAGGCTCTTCAGTCGTTTTGGAGGGCATTGCTGTATGATTGCACAGAATAGAAATTGATCTTGATGAGGCATTATCAAGAGGAGATTCAACGTACTCTTCATCAGTGCTGTCTGTGTGTAATATTTTCAAAGTTTTCATCAAGAATGGTTAGCTTTCTCTCCCCTTTTAGTTGTTACACTTAAAGAGATGTCTTTGACATACACAACACACATTCATGGATCACTGATTATACCTGATAAAGCACTCATTGTATTCTGCTCTCTTTATGAAAACTCATGGAAAAAATAGGTATCTGGAACTTACTTAGCACTTAGTATAATTAACAATGTTATGGGTACAACAACAGAAGAACTACACCAAATGAAAGAGGAAGGTTCCAGAAATATTTAGTAAAGTTTGGAACATGTTTTTTCATGCTTGCCATTTCCTCACATTAATATTTTTGAGATTAACTTCCAAAGAAAATAATTGGTCACCAAATATATTGTTTTAAAAAATGTTTCATGTTTTTGCTGAGGCAAAGAAGTCTTAACACTTTGTGGAGAAAGGGAAGGCAGTTAATCATTGAAATAAGATAAAAGATACTTCCAGCCACTTGGGAGGCTGAGGCATGAGGATCGCTTGAGCCCAGGAATTGGAGGCTGCAGGGAGCTATGATCATGCCACTGTCCCCCAGCTTGGGTAACAGTGAGACTCTTTTTTTTTTTTTTTGAGACTCCTTAAAAAAAAAAAAAGGATTGAAGATGCTTGAACCTTGGTGCCATCCACGGTGAGGAAAAAACCCCTATTTTTCAGATTTCTGCAATGCAGTTCTTTGGCTAGCTGGCAGTTGTACTTGATTAAGTAGGAGAGGGATGATGCTGGTTTTATTACATAATGGTTTATTTCTGTCCTAGCATGTTTGGTAGGCAAGCCTCCAATGACATTTACTGACCACTTACTGTGCTTGCCAGGCAATGTGATAAATGTTTTTTTTATGGATGACCTCATTTAATTCTCACTGTAATTCTTTGGGGAGATCATTATTATCTCCAGTTTAGGAGGCAGCTGAAATTCAGAGAAGTTAACTAACTTACCCAGGGTTAGTTGTGCCTGATGCTCAACCCTAATGTCTTAATTGCTATACTGTGCTGCTTCCTACCCAAATGTGCTCTTTGGGTTTCATGATATGGTATTTAGTAGGTTTGCCCCAGTCTCTACAGGCAAACAGGGAAGATTGTAGACCTAAGAATATACAAGAAATGCTAAGTGGCTCCTTATTCTTCTGAGAGTTTCTAGTAGGGGAATCTACCTATAATAAATGAAATACAGACCTATCATTCCTTACTTTGATGCTCAGAACTGTGAAACAGAAGGTTGTTTCATGATATTTACAGATCTCTATATGGTTTTGTACAGTTATACTTCCTGGATTGTTTTGATAGTTTCTTACAAGCAATCCTTGATTGCTCCTTTTATAGACAGTTTATGTAACCTCCTGAACAAGAGTGCATGGCCACCATAATGCTGGAGCCCTCTTTTGTTGCTTTTAGTGTCCTAGTGCTACCAAAGCTGTAATGGTGGTCCTCTCCTTCTGACAAACAACTCCATTTTCAGGGTTTCCTCTTGTCTCCATCCTTCCCTGCCAGCAGTTGCAAGGCGATTCAGAGCTTAGTACTTTTATTATTATGGGAGTATTTTTCAGGATAGCTTTAGTGCTTAAGCATTTTATTTAAACTTACTTTTCTTGTGAAATATGTCCCAGAGGGTTTTATTTTTTTTGCCAACTGATTTACAAACAGACTTTAGAATACAACCCACTTATAAATTGGGACTGCTTGTATAAAACATAGAGGTTTGGGATACTTTTTCTATCAGATTAGGTTGAATATTTTTACTAATTTGAATCCTGTGATAAATATGACATTGTGTATGCTGCAGTTAGTTTAACACTTCAGTTGCTATAAAAGCATAATTTCAATAGTATGTAAATTGAATGTAACTTTGGAGACTTAGAGTTGGTTTGTTCATTTTGATGTTAATTTATTTAAATTTTAGATATTTTAAAATAAGTTTATTTGTGTAGGCCTGGTAATGTATTTTATTCTAATGTCATTATGTTTTGAAATTAAAGTTACTTTAAAATAGGCTCCAAGGAGCTGTTAGTTAAATTATTAGTAATGCATTTGGATGCTCTGAAAAAAGTATACCTGTGAAGGAATAAACATAATGGGATGGCAGTAGAATCCCTTTATAATGCTGCTGTTACATGAACACTGCCTGTTATGAGGACTGATTTTGCTATATCATTTTATTATATAGAGTAATAATTTTAAGAGCAATAAGTTTTTTGTTTTTTTTATTTTTTGAGACAGGGTCTCACTCTGTCGCCCAGGCTAGAGTGCAGTGGCGTGACCTCAGCTACTGTATCCTCTGTCTCCCAGGTTCAAGCGATTCTCCTGCCTCAGCCTCCTGAGTAGTTGGGATTATAGGCATGCGCCACCACACCTGGCTAATTTTTGTATTTTTGATAGAGACTGGGTTTCGCCATGTTGGCCAGCGTGGTCTCGAACTCCTGACCACAAGTGATCTGCCCGCCTCGGTCTCCCACAGTGCTGGGATTACAGGCGCTAGCCACCGTGCCCGGCCCCCTTCCACTTTTTAAACAACAGAAATGAAACTTATTAAGTAGGGGCCTTCGATCTGGAGGCTGGGAAGCTCAAAGTCAAGGTGCTAGCATATTCCTTTTTTGGTGAGGGCCCTTTTCCTGGCTTTCAGACTGTTCCCTTCTCCCTGTATCCTCACATGTCAGGGAGAGGAAGCTTTGGTGTTTCTTCCTCTTCGTATAACGGTGCTAATCCTATCTAGGGGTTCCAGCCTCATGACCTCATCTAAACCTAATTACTTCCCAAAGATCCCACCTCCTAATACAATCACATTGCAGGTTGGACTTCAACATTTATTTTGCAGGGGACATAAACGTAGTCCATAACTGGTGTTTTCATAAAAAGACCATATATCAAACAGTAGTGTGGTGCACAGTAAATAAGTGCTGTGGGCATTCAGACTAGAGAAAAACTGTTGAGGTGAGACAGCTAGTAAGGTAGAAAGACAGACAATGTGTTCTTCATTTATGTATCCGGCTTAATCTGTTCAGGCTGCTATAACAAAATACCATACATGGATTAGCATATACACAACAGAAATTTATTGCTCAAAGTTCTGGAGGCCGGGAAGTCCAAGATTAGGATACTAACAGAATTGATGTATGGTGAGGACTTACTCTATGCTTCATAGATGGCACCATCTTGCAGTCTTCTTACCTGACAGAAGGGGCAAACAAGTTCCTTTGGGCCTCATTATATGGCACTAATTCCATTCATGAAGGTTCCATCCTCATGAAATAGTTGCCTCCCTGGCGGCCCTAATTCTTAATACTATTACATTGGGATTAGGTTTCAAAATAAATTTTGGGGAGACATAAACATTCAGACCATAGTAGTAGTATTAGTTCTGAGTACAAAGTAGGCATTCAAGAAAGATATGCTAAGTGGAAGAATGAAAAATTATGGAAATAGATATTTTGAGTTGGCAGGCATCTTAGAGATCAGGTAGTCCAAGTTGCCCAGACCAGTTCAACTCCACTAGGAGTATTAAAATAACACAAAGCCATTTTATACTCACTAAATTGCCAAAAAAAAAAAAAAAAGTCTGATAATACCAGCTCTCATTTTCTGCTCATGAGACTGTAAATAGGTAAAATCATGTTGGATAGCAAATTGTCATCATTAACTGAAGTTAAAGATAACTATATCCTGTGATATAACAAATCTCATTTAATATACAGACTCTAGAGAAAGTCTCACCTATGTGATTGATTGTATTAGTTTTCTGGGGCTGCCATAACAAACTAAGGTAAACTTGGTTGCTTAAAAGCATAGAAATTCATTATCTCATAGTCCTGGAACCCAGAAATCTGAAATTACGATATTGGCTTCCCTCCCTGTAATGGCTCTAGGAAAGAATTCTTCCTTACCTCTTTTAGCTTTGGGTGGATCCAGAGATTCCCTGGCTTCTGGCTGCATAACTCCAATCTTTTCTTCCAACTTCCTGTCGTCTTATGCTTTTCCTAGTATAACTCTTCTCTGTGTGTCTTTTATAAGTTTACTTGTCATTGAATTTAGAGCCCATTCAGATAATCTAGGATTGATCTCATTTTGAGATCCTTAATTATATTTGCAAAGATCCTTTTTCCAAGTAAGGTCACATTCACAGGTTCCATGAGTTTGAATATGGACATATTTTTTTGGTGGCCACCATTCAACCCACTATCTCAGCAAATATTGAAAACAGTGGTCTGTACCAAAGCTGACTCTGACCTCACTGTCATTCGTTCTGGTCTTCTAGTTCCTTGTAGGTCACAGGTTATCTCACTGCAGCTTCAGTAATCAAAAATTTGAGGGAAAGTGATAGTAGCTTTGTTTCATTACTTATATATTTCTTGAGACTAGTTTTATGGTCTGGCATATAGTCTATTCTGGTTAATGTTCCAGGTTAATGTTCCAGTTATGCTTGAAAAAAAAAAAGGTATAGTCTATATTTGGTAAAGCATTTCATAAACATCGTTTAGATCAAGTCAGTTGGTAGTGATGTTCAAGCCTCCTATTTTTTAAAAATTACTTTCTGTCTACTTATTCTACCAATTATTGAAGAGGCACAGTGAAATCCCCAATTATAATTATGGATTTATCTATTTTTAGTGCTATCAGTAAATTTGCTTCTTGATTTTGAAACACCATTATTATATACACATGGAAGGTTATGTGTTCTTTATTAAATGATCATTACATAATCATAGATTATACTTCTTTATCTTTGGTCATATTCGTTGTCCTGACTCTATTGTGTAATTATTTACCTACTCTAGGTTTTTTATTATTACGGTTTGTGTGATATATCATTTTGTATCCTTTTACATTTAACCCATTTTTATTTTTATATTAAAGTGAGTCAGGTAGACAGTATATATTTGGGTAATGTTTTAATGCTTTGTGAAAATGTCTGCCTTTTAATTGATATGGTTAATCCATTTACATTTCATACACTGGGCCCTTTGTATCTGCAGTTTTCACCTCTGGAGACTCAACCAACAGAGAAATAGTGGATGCAGAACTTGTGGATATGGAGGGCTGACCGTGAGGGATTTGAGCATGTGTGGATTTTGGTATCCAACAGGGATCCTGGAACAAAGCCCCCATGGATACCTAGGGATGACCGTACAATTATTAATATTTCTGTATTTATTTCCAATTTCCTTTTTTTTTATTGCTTTTTGGGTTTTTTTGTTTTTGTTTTTTGAGATGGGGTCTCACTGTATCACCCAGGCTGGAGTGCAGTGGTGTGATCTCGGTTCACTGCATCCTCTGTCTCCCGGGTTCGAGCGATTCCCCTGCCTCAGCCTCCTGAGTAGCTGGGATTACAAGTGCATGCCACCGCACCTGGCTAATTTTTGTATTTTTAGTAGAGACAGGGTTTCACCATGTTGGCCAGGATGGTCTCGACCTCCTGACCTCAGGTGATCCGCCTGCCTGGGCCTCCCAAAGTGCTGGGATTACAGGCGTGAGCCAACACGCTGGCCTCTTACTTGTTTTCTGTCCTGTCTGTCCTTTGTTCCTTTAACTCTTTTTCTGCCACCATTTGGATTGTGTATCATTTTAACTATTCCACTTGATCTCATGTGTTGGCATGTTAGATATGGCTCTTTGTTTAGTTTTCAGTGGTTACTATAGAATTTATATTATGCATCTTTAGCTTATGACAGTCTAGCTTTATTTAATATTATATACTTTTTTCTATAAGCACCTTGCAGTAGCATACTTATGTTTGCACCCCCATCTTTTTTATTCTTCTTAGACATTTGACTTCTATGTATGTTATAGGTCTGACCATACATTGTACTAATTTTTTCTTTACATAATTTATTATTTTGGGGAAAAAGAGACTATAAACACTCTCTTATATATTATCACACTCTATTTCACACACATTTCTGGCACTCTTCATTCCTTTATGTAGATCTCAGTTTCTATCTGATATTAATTTTCTTTAGCCTGAAGAATTTTCTTTAAGTATTTCTTATAGGGCAGGTTTTCTTTCATTGGATTTTGCACTGTATATTTTCAAATTATGTTTATCTATAAATGTATTTATTTCACCTTCATTTTGGAAGGACATTTTCACAGGATGAAGAATTCTAAGATGACAGATTTCTTTTTTTTTTTTTTTTGGTTTGTTTTTTTTTCCAGAACTTTAAAGATTTCATCCATTGTTTTCTGAGTTGCATTTTTTTTTTCCATTTATAAAAGAAAAGACATTTGGGCCAGTTGCAGTGGCTCACGCCTGTAATCCCAGCCCTTTGGGAAGCCGAGGCAGGTGGATCACCAGAGGTCAGGAGTTTGAGACCAGCCTGACTAATGTGGTGAAACCCCATCTCAACTAAAAATACAAAAATTAGCAAGGCATGGTAGCACATGCCTGTAATCCCAGCTACTAGGGAGGCTGAGGCAGGAGAATTGCTTGAACCCGTGAGCCAGAGGTTGCAGTGAGCAGAGATCACGCCACTGCATTCCAGCCTGGGCGACAAAGCAAGACTCTGTCTCAAAAAAAAAAAAAAAAAGGTGTAATTGGCTCTGCAGGCTGTATAAGAAGCGTAGAGACTTCTGCTTCTGTGGGGGTCCCAGGAAACTTTCAATCATGGCAGAAGGCAAAGGGGAAGCAGGCACCTCTCACATGGAAGGAGCAGGAGCGAGAGACAGAGGGGGGAGGCGCCACGCACTTAAAAACATTTACAACAGTCTTTTTTCCTTTTCTTCAGTTTTTAAGTTAAAGGGTAGATGTGCAGGATGTGCAGGTTTGTTACATAGGTAAATGTGGAGTTGCATTGTTTTTGATAAGAAGTCAGCAATCATTTTAAACTCTGTTCCCCTCTATGTAACATGTCTGTCTTTCTGACTGCTATTAATATTGTTTTCTTTATCATTAAGTTTTGAAAAAGTGATTATGATGTACTTTGGAGGTGTTTTTAATTTTTACAATGTTTATAGTCAGCTCAGCTCTGTGTGTCTGCATCTGTGGCGTATTGGTTCAGGACCCCCTGCAAATACCAAATTCTGCAGATACTCAAGTCTCTTACATAAAATGGTGTGGTACCGTTGGCCCTCCGTATCTGCAGGTTTTGATCTGTAGCTGGTTGAATCTGTGGATGTGAAACCTGTAGATATAGGGAGCCGACTGTATGTCATTTGGGATTCTTTCAGTTCTTAAATTTGTTGGTTAATAGTTTTCATCAAATCTGGAAAATTATGGGCCATTATTTCTTCAACTATTTGTTTTGATTTATCCCTTCAACATTTTAGAAATTTTTTCTGTAGTAGATCACTTTATATTGTCCATGTGTCACTGAGGCTCTGATAGTTTTTTAGCCTTTCTTTCCTCTCTGTACTTCACATTGGTAGTTCTTTTTGCCATTATCGTAATTTCACTCATCTTTTCTATTGAAGTGTCTAATCTGCTGCTAAGCCCATACAGTGAAAATTTCATTTCAGCTATGGTATTTTTTTCAGCTCTCGAGTCTCATTTGATTCTTTTTTTGTTGTAGTTTCATTTCTCTTATTATGTTCATGTTTTTCTTTATAGCTTGTATATATACTAATATCTGTTTTAAAGTGCTTACCTGCTATTCCTATCATCTCTGTCATGTCTAGATTTATTTCCAGTAAGCAATCTTTTCCTGTTTCTTCAATTACATAGTAATGTTTTGATAGGATGCTAGATATTAGAATGCGACATTGTTGAATATTGGAATTTGGTTGTTCCTAAAAGAGCGTTAGGCTTTGTTCTAGCAGATAGTTAACTTACATGCAAATCAGCTTGATCATATTAAGACTTGTTTTTAAACTTTGCATGAATCTAAAGTAGCATTTACTCTGGATATGGTTTAGTCCTACTTCTAACATGTGTCCTTTTTCTGATTTCCAAATGCTCAGTGAGGTCTCTCCCCTCTGACTAATGAGAACTCAAATGTCTCTCGGTCCTGTGTGATCTTCAGTAGGTATTTATTCTTCTCCGGTAGTTCTTCTGATAGTTGTTCTGTGCCCATTCTCGTGGAGTCTCCTGTACACTTGTACAGATTGATATTCAGCCAGACTCAAGTAGACTCCACTGCAGATATCTGGAACTATTTTTTTTTTCTATGGGGATTCTTCTTTTCTGGTAATGTGCCCTATAAATCCAAGCTGCCACTGCCTTCCTGATCTCCCATCTGTCTTTTTTCAGCTCTGTAAGCCTGCAGTAGTCCGCATGGTTTGTCCCCTCCCTGCACTGTAATATGTACTTCCACACATAAAGGCTGGGTGGCTGTAGGGCTCACTTAATTTGTCTCCTTTCTCTCAGGGGTCACAGCCCTTTGCAGCCTGTTGCCCAGTGTCCAAAAACAGTTGTTTCATATATTTTGTCTGATTTTCTAGTTGTTTACAGATGGAGGTCTAGTCTAGTACCAGTTACTTCTTTGTGGCCAGAAGCAGAAATCTCTAAATGTAGCTTTTATAGATGAATAAGTGTGTTTGGTTGTCTTTCTTTAGTTAAAAGGTCCTTGAATTTGTATTCATTTTTTTCTTGGGCACTACATTTTAAAAGTAACCTTTCTTGGCTGGGTGCAGTGGCTCACGTCTGTAATCCCAGCACTTTGGGAGGCTGAGGCAGGTGGATCACGAGGTCAGAAGTTCGAGACCAGCCTGGCCAACATGGTGAAACCCTGTCTCTATTAAAAATACAAAAAGTAGCTGGACATGGTAGCACATGCCTGTAGACCCAGCTACTCAGGAGGCCGAGGCAGGAGAATCACTTGAACCCACGAGGCGGAGGTTGCAGTGAGCTGAGATCGTGCCATTGCACTCCAGCCTGGGCGACAGAGTGAGACTCCATCTCAAAAATACACTACACTACACTGCACTACACTATACTACACTACACTACACTACACTACAATACACCTTTCTTAATTCTAGAACAAAAATTATGCATGTATTATTATATATAAGATTATATATAAAATATATAAATTACCATGGGTTAATCCTATAAGTTTAATCAGTCATGTAGTGTTCCTTGTCGTTTTTACAAAATAATTCTTATATGTGTGAGAGACATTTACATGCTGAATTTGTAGGTAGTCTGTTTCAAGTAAAAGAAAACCATTACAATTGTGACCTAGTTTTTTCCATTTGATTTTATTCACTAATAGCCATGTGTTTTGATAGTATATAAAGCAACATTTTATTAGTTTCTCAAATCCCTTGCTATGCTCTTTTGCAGAATGAAATTTTTCACTATTTATGTCATACTGGAGAATATAGAATGTGAAAATATAATTGTCCACTTCTCTTAACTGCAATTATAGTTTGAATAGTCTCACAAGATACATTTCTTTTTCCCCAGACGTAAGTGAAGCCTCTTTTGAGTTCAGAGCTAAAATTAAGGACTATTTTAGATTGAGTCCCCAGGACACTCAGTTTTTCCTTCTAGGTAGCACTATCTCATTTTTACATTTCCTGTGTTGTCTCTGTAGATGGTTAGAAAAGCATACTTCATCAGAACGATGGGTTACTGCCAGCACCCCTCTGTGAGATGGTTATTAAAAGCATGTCCTTTCCTCTCCAATTCAGAGTGCAAGGTTTTCACTGATGTTATATACTTGAGCTCTTCTGACACAAGGGAGAGGATAGCTGAAACAGCTCTCAAAGCTGGGTTTATAGCCTTTCCTATCATTTGGCATTTCACTGAACTAGGTGAGGTGGTTCTTAATCTTTCTCTACCTCTCTGTCATTAACATGGTTGATCGTCAGTGAGAGCTGCAGTCAAACAAAAATGGAAACTTTGTAATTTATGTATAGCTTTAAAAAGGCAAAGAAATGAAGGATTATTGCAGTTGGTGCAATCCCCGATACAATTAATATCAAATGCATATAAATCCTATTAGAGATCTGTCATGGGTGAAAAAGGAATATGAAAAATGCGTGACCTATCTTTATTAGATTCAGTTAGAGAGAGACCATACAGAGCTTTACGAACTGCATATTAATCATAACCAGTCTTCTGAGATAAACCTATTTCTTGTAACTTATCAAAGCCGTACAGAAGATTAGTCATTCCCTTTGGTAAAGGAATGTTTTACATATTGTTCTGAGTTTTGAACATCACAGCTTTAAAAGCTGATTAACAGATATTTTAATACTAAAATATATCTCATTGAATTATATAGCTTAGGCAGCTATTATCCTGTAATGCTACCTCAATAGGGAGATGGGCTCTTTGTCAAAACCTCTACATCATTGTTTTGTTGCATATTGAGCAAGACACTCTAGGGAGTTGTATTAGAGACCAGACAAAAGAACTTTGCTACAGCAAGCAATCATTAAATCATGCAGAAATATTTCTTTCTTAAATCTTTACTTTAAGCAACAATTGGTAGATGCCAGCACCATTTTTTAAATGTCACTTTCAATTCCTGAAGTCTTTTATCTCTTTGAGAAGGAGGGGAATTAGCTTAAGGGGACGGTTAAGACCATCATGTTAATACATGGTATTGCTAAAGATAGGGGATGTATTAACAGCTCTAACCTGACAAAGATAATTAAGATTGTATTTTTAAAATGTGAGAGAAGGTTTCATAAGATTATGAAACTTTTAGATAAAACATAAAGACTAACAGGTATAAAATGGATTTTGTATTACTGTCTCACAAAACTTAGAGATGTTGAGTGATATAAGCATTTAGTTTCTGACCACCTGTTATCACTTCAGTGCCCAGAATTTATGTCATGTCGATAAAAATACAGAACCATCTCATGATAATTTCTATACTTCATAATATATACCATTTTAAATCTTTGTTTTTATATTTCTAAAATAATAATCTTGTTTAAAAAGCTAAAAAATACTGAAGTATATGCATTAGAAATAAAATCTTCCCACCCTACACAGTAGAGGTACTACTATTAATAATTTGGTATATAATCCTTCTAAATACATTAAAAATACATTTATTGAAGGGATACACATGCAGAAACGTACACAAACCGTAATATTACAGCTCATTGAGTTATCTCAAAGTGAATACACACATATAACCAATACCCAGTTCAAGACATAGAACAGTACTGTCTCTTCCCAATTCCTACTGTCCTTATCTTCCGTAAAGACTTCCAGTAATTTGACTTAGAATAGTACAGTTTATTACTGCCTGTTTTTGTAGCTCTATATAATTTAAATCACAGAGTATCTACTTCTTCATATCTGACTTCTGTCACTCAACCCCATGTTTGTGAGAATCATTCACAGGCCTGAGTATAACTATAGTTTTACATTTTGTTCTTCTGTAGCTGGGGTTGGGCACCTTATTCTGTAAAGGGTCAGATGTAAATATTTTAGGCTTTGTGGGTCATATGGTCCCTGACACAGCTTTCGTAAAACAAAAGCAGCCATAGATGGTATGCAAATGAACATGATTGTGCTCCATTAAAACTTTGTTTGCAAAAATAGGTTTCAGGCTAGATTTGGCCTATGGACTGTAGTTTGCCATACATACAATAAATAAATGGAATACTCTAGTATACTGTAGTATTTCATTGTATGAATATATCACAATTAGCTGAGCCATTCAAATATTAGCAGACATTTATGTTTTTGGTATGAATGCCTTTGTAATGTGGTTTTGTATACATATGCATGCATTTCTGTTTGGTATATGGAATTGCCTCATCATAGGGTATATATAGGTTAAACTTAAGTAGTAATGCCAAATGGTTTTCCAAGGTGGTTGTATTAGTCAGGGTTCTCCAGAGGGACAGAACTAATAGGATAGGTGTATACATGAAGGGGAGTTTATTAAGGAGTATCGACTCACATGATCACAAGGTGAAGTCCCACAATAGGCCATCTGCAAGCTGAGGAGCAAGGACCAGT
Organism: Macaca mulatta; assembly: GCF_049350105.2. Lineage (NCBI taxonomy): Eukaryota > Metazoa > Chordata > Mammalia > Primates > Cercopithecidae > Macaca > Macaca mulatta. Next base: position 103,761,654 of record NC_133426.1, read on the forward strand.
GGGAGTCCCAAAACCTTTAAAGTCGGGAAGCTGACAGTGCGGCCTTCAGTCTATGGCTGAAGGCCTGAGAGCCACTGGCAAATCGCTGGTGTTAGTCCAAGAGTCCAAAAGCTGAAGAACTTGGAGTCTTACGTTCCAGGGCAGGGAGCATCCAGCGCAGGAGACAGATGAAGGCTGGACAACTCAGCCAGTCTACTCATTCCACATTCCTCTGCCTGCATTGATCCTAGCCACACTGGCAGCTGATTAGATGGTGCCCACCCAGATCGAGGGTAGGTCTGCGTCTCCCAGTCCACTGACTCAAATGTTCATCTCCTTTGGCACAACCCTCACAGACACACCCAGGAACGGTGCTTTGCATCCTTCAATCCAATCAAGCTGACACTCAATATTAATCATCATAGTGGTAGATGAATTTACACCCCTACCAGTAGTTCTACTCATCATCACTTGTTATTGTCAATCTTTTTAAAAGATGTTTTCTTTACTAACTTAGATTATACATAATACACGATATTTTTATTTTTAAAATTAAAGAATGAGAGATCCTATATATCAATTTATGTTGCCTGCTCACAAAAATCCATATGTTAGCCCCTAATTTAACCAATATGTTAAATCTTAACTAGCCTTTAATCTTAAAATGATAAGGAATCTCCACAGCATATATTATGTAATTTATATACTGAACTGATTTTCATTCTCAACAGTTGCCTAGTAGTAACATTAGTGTAACTTTGCAGAACAAAGGAAGAATACTTAAGCCCTAGATAACATAATTTCAGCACACATACTCTATTAATAGCACTTTCCAAAATTATGTGACCTTTTTTCTTAGAATTCAAATCCAAAGTCCTGTTTTCAAATGTCATCTTCAAACTTGTTTTGGCATTTGATAACACCTACTACCCATTCTTTCATAAAATTCCTGTACTGGCCGGTTGCAGTGGCTCACGCCTGTAATCCCAGCAATTTGAGAGGCCGAGGTGGGCAGATCACAAGGTCAGGAGTTCGATACTAGCGTGACCAACATGGTGAAACCCCCGTCTCTACTAAAAATACAAATTTAGCTGGACGTGTTGGCACGCGCCTGTAATCCCAGCTACTCAGGAGACTGAGGCAGGAGAATCGCTTGAACCCTGGAGGCGGAGGTTGCAGTGAGCCAAGGTTGCACCACTGCACTCCAGCCTAGGTGACAGAGCGAGACTACGTCTCAAGAAAAAAAAAAAAAGATGTCCTGTGCTTTCTACTTATCTGTACCTTGCTTCTCTGTTGTCTGTGTCCTAGTATCTCATCTCCCTGACTCCAATAATTTTGTCTATTTCCTGAGTTTTTGTTCAAGGCTGTTTGTTCTTCTCCTATTAAAATTTGCCTGGCATCTTGAGTTCATATTATCAGCCTTATTTGGATGCTCCTAAATTTACATCTTCAATCCAGACTTCTCACTTGCCTAATGGCCTTATATATTCAGATACCTAGAAGGGATCACCTTTTATCTCATTTTCTCAAATTTAAATATCCAAAGTGAAACTCATAATGTTGATATTCATTTTCTTTTTTTTTTTTTTTTTTGAGACGGAGTCTCGCTCTGTCGCCCAGGCTGGAGTGCAGTGGCGCGATCTCGGTTCACGCCATTCTCCTGCCTCAGCCTCCCGAGTAGCTGGGACTACAGGCGCCCACAACCGCGCCCGGCTAATTTTTTGTATTTTTAGTAGAGACAGGGTTTCACCGTGGTCTCGATCTCCTGACCTTGTGATCCGCCCGCCTTGGCCTCCCAAAGTGCTGGGATTACAGGCGTGAGCCACCGCGCCCGGCCGATATTCATTTTCTCTCTCTGCCTCTGCCATACTCTCTACCACCCTAAAGTCCCAACATTCCCCATTCTCCATTTAGCAAGTAGAGATAGTAGAAAGAAGTGTTTTATTAATTTCTCTGGTTGGTTAAATGAAAGATAAGGGAAGGAATGACACATTTTATATAATGCTTATTAGGAAAGAAATGTGCTGTATTCCAAGTAATATGAAATATTATTAATTTTAATATTCATTCACCAAACACCAATCATTTCACAGTGATAATTTGGGATAGCTAGGCAGGTTAATTTTGGAAAATAGTGCAAAAGTAGAGCAAGATCATTCTAATTGAACAATGATAATAGTTCAGTTCTTTTAGTGTTCCAAAAATAAAGTAATAAATATATGCTAAAATTTAAAAATAATTTATTCAGCATAAATAAATGATAACTATCATCTTGAAAAAGTAATTGCTCTGGGTAGTAACAAAAAGCATGTCTTTCCAGTGAGGCACTAATGTCCTCTGAATCTAAATGGAGTTATTTTCAAACTTTTGAGAAAAGCATATAATTTATCAGAGTGTCATTTTTAAATGTGGAAGCCCTTAATCTCATAGGGAATGAGGAGAGCCACTGAAATTCTTTAATATTCTCTGACATACTAACAAAAAGTAGGGTAACACTGAGGTGAGTTCCCTGATGATAACCTTGGCAACTTACTAGAGTTTAATGTAGGCAAAATAATGAGAATGCCTAGATGTTCCAGGCATTATTCTAGCAGATTATCAGTACGTTCTAGTAGGACAGATAAAAAATGTATGTATTCATACATACATCCATATCTATACACACATATATTTATACACACACACACACACACACACACACACATATATACACACATACATATATAATCTTAGGTGTAAGTGCTATCCTGAAAAGAAATAGAGCAGAGTAAGGAGTACCATGGGGCGGGTATGCAATTTTAAGTAGGATGATCAGGGTGGGCCTTGTAGAGAATGTGATATTTGAGCAAAGATGGGAATAAGGCAAGGTAGTGAGCCAAGAAGGTATCTGGTATGGTTATATTTAGTAGGTTTTTTGTTTTTACTTGTTTCTCACTTTACTCCTGAAATGATTCGGTGCCTACATTATTCAGTTGGTCAAAACCAAATAAAAATTTGATACATTAACATTTTATTCCTTTGGTAATATAGGGGGACCATGCTAAGGAAAACTTAGTTCACTCTGGGGAAGTGCTACATCAAACTTTTTGTTTGACTGTCAGAGCTATCACTGGGGTACCTACCATGCTGCCATGGGGTGGAGTATTTCACTGTAATGTCTCTATACCTTATGAAATTGACTTAGATTGAAAATATCCCACCACTTTAGCCCCTGAGCCTGATTCTTTTTAAGTGCAGATTTTCTAATCTAAAAATCAAATAAGAGAGAACGTGAGAATGTTCACTGGAAAATCCTAGGTAATGTATAGCTGTGTAACAGTGACTCTTTGGAAACATTTCTTCTGATGTTATTATCTATTGAGTGGAATAATGCTGATTATTTCTCGTTAGGTAAAGGGGAAGGCAGATAAGACCTTAGGGTAGCCCACAAATCACATAGTATAGGAAATTACCTTTTCCAATTATGTAGAAGCTGCCCTTGTTGCTGACTTTCCCCATTATTCACCATCACTGTAATTGGGAAAACCAGAAAGCTTGGCAAGAGAAATTTGAATAGCGAGCTCTTAGTTTGTTATGTTGCTGCTATCACTGGTATAAATACAGGTGTAGTTTTATAGGATGTTTAGTGATTATTCTGTACAGAAACCTAATAGTCGTGTCACAGATTTCTACCTCAGTATTCAGAATCCTATAATCTGTTTTGGGAATTTTCTTTTTTACTTATATGTAATTTTACAGATAAATCCTCAGTTTTCTAGTATAGCATTTTACCACTGATGCTGAAATTAGAACATTGAGGGCTTGTAATTTGAAAATGTAAAGATTAGAAATTATATTTCATAGTCAGGCATGGTGGCTCATGCCTGTAATCCCGGCACTTTGGGAGGCTGAGGTGGGCGGATCACCTGAGGTCGGGAGTTTGAGACCAGCCTGACCAACATGGAGAAACCCCATGTCTACTAAAAATACAAAATTTGCAGGGAGTGGTGGCGCATGCCTGTATCCCTGCTACTCGGGAGGCTGAGGCAGGAGAATCACTTGAACCCAGCAGGTGGAGGTTGCAGTGACCTGAGATCGTGCCATTGCACTCCAGCCTGGGCAACAATAGTGAAACTCCATCTCAAAAAAGAAAAAAAAATTATATTTCGTTTGTCCTGTCTATATATGATCCAATGTACTTTTGATTTCCGGCTCCTGGTTTCTGTTAAACTGGACATGTCACTTTAACATTTGTCATTCTTTATTTGGTTAGCCAAGTATATACATTTTTATTCTTGCAACAAGGAAGGATAGGCATAGATGTTCTGGACTTAGTGTTGAAGGAGAATCCAGGTTAATAATCTGACTAGGCTGGTGGACAAATTTAAGTAAGGCAAGGAACATAGTTAACTGTCATAGGTCTGATACATTTCAGTGTTAAAGAGGAATCACTAATAGTCTATTATTCAAAGATAAACTGAGGTACATGAAAATGTTAAAGAGTTTATTTTAGCAAGTAAACTGTTGAATCCGGCAATCCCAGATGACAAGTGGCTCAGGAGCTCCACCCAAGAAACATGAGGTGGAGACTTTTGTCAGGTGAATACAGAAGCAAGGCAAAGAAAATAGTTTGATTGGCTAACGTGGAGCGGTAGCCTTATTTGGATCATTCAAGTGAAAAGTCCCTAGTTAGAGGTTAGTTTCGAATTGATTACACTTAATTTTCATTTTCCTAAAATGTGATTGTTTACACTGAGTTGGGTTTCAGTTTGCTTATATAGGGTCCCAAGATGCTAGAGTCCCCTTAGTCTTATGGCCTCCTGATTAATTCACTTTAACACTAGGAAACTGGGAAACAATCTGAGACTCAAGAAGAGGGTCTGAACTGAGAAGAAAATCCTAAACAGAAGTCAGAGACACTAGGCAAAGGAAAAAGTGTGCCACAAATTCACTAAACTTGGCGTGGAGCTAAAGCCTTTACAATTATGGGCTTTCCTACTGATAAGAGTAGATCACTGCAGGAAGGACACTCAGAGGACACCTGGTCTCTGAGGCTATTGGGGAGGATGGAACTCCCACATCTACTGTCTACCACAAGTGAGATTTGGTATTGTAGAAATAGGAAAAAAAAAAAAAAAAAAAAAAAAAAAAAAGACTCTTTGTGATCCTTAAAAAAAGATTTGAGCCCTGTTTGAGGTTGATCTTTTATATGAATTAAAAGTAATTATATCTCAAAGAATCAGTGTAAAATGTATGTATTGTTTGGTTTCATGACTCTTTGTATTACCACTCTAGTTCCTAGGTACTTTAATTCAGTTGCCATCCTTCCCACTCTCTCAGCTCCATAATTGTGCTGATTTAACAAATACTCACTAAATAGACAAAACCCCACCTACCATTAATTATGAGCTGAAATGAGGCATAAATGTGGAATAAATAAAGAATATAATGATAAAATTTACAAAATGCTATTAAATGCACCAATACCTATTATATATCACTCTAAAATTTAATTGTTGTATTAAAGTTATAGTGACAAAAGATTTTTTACTAAGCAGAAGTAAAATTTTTGTGCATTCTGTCTCTATCCCACCTCATATTTTGAATATATCTGCAAAGCTGGTTTAAATCTTGCTTATAAATTTATGTTAAAAAATGTATGCACATCACATAAACATGGTAATGCCTAATTGTCCATTAAAGAAGACATTTCACATTTTCAACATGAATGCTTTTCTATTCTAAACATTTTTATTAAGCCATTTATTCAACCAGAGGCCTGCACAGTAAGCAACAGTGTAGTTGTTTTTCAACTAGTACTCTGTCAGGAACTTAGGAAGAAATACGTTTGAAATACCACATTGAGAAAAAAAAGTCTTTAACAGAAATCTAAAAACAATCATTGGTATTGGACTGTAAAATTAGTTTAGAGTTGGATGTTATGACTTTTTAAGGATAGTACCTACAAGTTCTCTTACTATTTTTACCATTTTCTTTTACATTTTCTTCTATTGATGGTTGTTTTAAATGACACGATGCCAGAGATTGTATTTGTATCCTTTTTCTCCACTCGGAAATGCTTTTTGTACTGCCTTGAATAGTACCATGTATTTATGTATTTTAAAGGTGTTTTAAGACATGCTTGGTAAAGATGTTATTAATTGCTTATGCATATTTCACTGATTGACACATACAATAAAATGGTAAATTTCTAAACTTTTTAAACACCCAGCCACAAATATTGTTTCCTTGATATTCCATGACAACCTTGCATAGTGCTCTATTCAGTATTTAATATAAACAAGATATTTCTCTCTCCACCCACTTTTCCTCTCTGTCTTCTTTCCATTGCAACTTTTCTGGAAACTTCTTCCTAATCCAGTAGTAGCTGGAAGAGAATTCCTCTTATTCCAAAAAAGCAATCTCCCTATTTCAAAGTACAAATAAATCAATATGTTTGCACATCCCAGCTTCATTTTGTATGGCTGTGTTAAAAAAAAAAAAAGTGTTTAAAAAAAATACAACACATAACCTGAGAACTACCCTCTTAAGAATTTTTTAAGCGAATAGTACAATATTGTTAACTACAGGTGTAATGTTATATAACAAATCTCTAGAACATTTTCATCTTGCATGACTGAAACTTTATGCCCATTGAACAACAACTCTTTTTTTTCTTTCTTTCTTTTTTTAATTATACTTTAAATTCTAGGGTACATGTGCACAACGTGCAGGTTTGTTACATAGGTATACATGTGCCATGTTGGTTTGCTGCACCCATTAACTCATCATTTACATTAGGTATTTCTCCTTGCCCACACCCCACGACAGGCCTCTGTGTGTGATGTGCCCCACCCTGTGTCCAAGTGTTCTCGTTGTTCAATTTCCACCTATGAGTGGGAACACGTGGTGTTTGGTTTTCTGTCCTTGTGATAGTTTGCTCAGAATGATGGTTTCCAGCTTCATCCATGTCCCTATAAAGGACATGAACTCATCCTTTTTTATGGCTGCATAGTATTCCATGGTGTATATATGCCACATTTTCTTAATCCAGTCTATCATTGATGGGCATTTGGGTTGGTTCTAAGTCTTTGCTATTGTGAATAGTGCCACAGTAAACATTCGTGTACATGTGTCTTTATAGTAGCATCATTTATAATCCTTTGGATATATACCCAGTAATGGGATCACTGGGTCAAATGGTATTTCTAGTTCTAGATCCTTGAGGAATCACTACACTGTCTTCTACAATGGTTGAAGTGGTTTACACTCCCACCAACAGTGTAAAAGCGTTCCTATTTCTCCACATCCTCTCCAGCATCTGTTGTTTCCTGACTTTTTAATGATTGCCATTCTAACTGGTGTGAGATGGTATCTCATTGTGATTTTAATTTGCATTTCTCTGATGACCAGTGATGATGAGCATTTTTTCATGTGTCTGTTGGCTGCATAAATGTCTTATTTTGAGAAATGTCTGTTCATATCCTTTGCCCACTTTTTGATGGGGTTCTTTGTTTTTTTTTGTACATTTGTTTAAGTTCTTTGTAGACTATGGATATTAGCCCTTTGTCAGATGGATAGATTACAAAAATTTTCTCCCATCCTGTAGGTTGCCTGTTCACTCTGATTGTAGTTTCTTTTGCCCTGCAGAAGCTCTTTAGTTTAATTATATCCTATTTGTCTATTTTGACTTTTGTTGCCATTGCTTTTGGTGTTTTAGTCATGAAGTCTTTGCCCATGCCTATGTCCTGAATGATATTGCGTAGGTTTTCTTCTAGGGTTTTTATGGTTTTAGGTCTAACATTTAAGTCTTTAATCCATCTTGAATTAATTTTGTGTAAGGTGTAAGGAAGGGATCCAGTTTCAGCTTTCTACATATGGCTAGCCAGTTTTCTGAGCACCATTTGTTAAATAGGGAATCCTTTCCCCATTTCTTGTTTTTGTCATGTTTGTCAAAGATCAGATGGTTGCAGATGTGTGGTGTTATTTCTGAGGCCTCTGCTCTGTTCCATTGGTCTGTCTCTCTGTTTTGGTACCAGTACCATGCTGTTTTGGTTATTGTAGCCTTGTCGTATAGTTTGAAGTCAGGTAGTGTGATGCCTCCAGCTTTGTTCTTTTTGCTTAGGATTGTCTTGGCAATCCCGGCTCTTTTTTGGTTCCATATGAATCTTAAAGTAGTTTTTTCCAATTCTGTGAAGAAAGTCAATGGTAGCTTGATGGGGATGGCATTGAATCTATAACTTACCTTGGGCAGTATGGCCATTTTCACAATATTGATTCTTCCTATCTATGAGCATGGAATGTTCTTCCATTTGTTTATGTCCTCTTTTATTTTGTTGAGCAGTGGTTTGTAGTTCTCCTTGAAGAGGTCCTTCACATCCCTTGTAAGGGGTATTTTATTCTCTTTGAGGCAATTGTGAATGGGAGTTCACTCATGATTTGGCTTTCTGTTTGTCTGTTATTGGTGTATAGAAATGCTTGTAATTTTTGCACATTAATTTTGTTTCCTGAGACTTTGCTGAAGTTGCTTATGAACTTAAGGAGATTTTGGGCTGAGACAATGGGTTTTTCTAAATATACAATCATGTCATCCGCAAACAGGGACAATTTGACTTCCTCTTTTCCTAATTGAATACCCTTTATTTCTTTCACTTGTCTGATTGCCCTGGCCAGAACTTCCAACACTATGTTGAATAGGAGTGGTGAGAGAGGGCATCCCTGTCTTGTGCCAGTTTTCAAAGGGAATGCTTCCGGTTTTTGCCCATTCAGTATGATATTGGCTGTGGGTTGTCATAAATAGCTCTTATTATTTTGAAATACGTTTCATCAATACGTAGTTTATTGAGAGTTTTTAGCATGAAGGGCTGTTGAATTTTGTCAAAGGCCTTTTCTGCATCTATTGAGATAATCATGTGGTTTTTGTTGTTGGTTCTGTTTATGTGATGGATTATGTTTATTCGTTTGCGTATGTTGAACCAGCCTTGCATCCCAGGGATGAAGCCAACTTGATCTTGGTAGATAAACTTTTTGATGTGCTGCTGGATTCAGTTTGCCAGTATTTTAATGAGGATTTTTGCGTCGATGTTCATCAGGGATATTGGTGTAAAATTCTCTTTTCTTGTTTTATCTCTGCCAGGCTTTGGTATCATGATGCTCCTGGCCTCATAAAGTGAGTTAGGGAGGATTCCCTCTTTTTCTATTGATTGGAATAGTTTCAGAAGGAATGGTACCATCTCCTCTTTGTACCTCTGGTAGAATTCAGCTGTGAATCTGTCTGGTCCTGGACTTTATTTTTTTGTTGATAGGCTACTAATTACTGCCTCAATTTCAGAGCCTGTTATCAGTCTATTCAGAGATTCAACTTCTTCCTGGTTTAGTCTTGGGAGGGTGTATGTGTCCAGGAATTTATCCATTTCTTCTAGATTTTCTAGTTGATTTGCGTAGAGGTGTTTATAGTATTCTCTGATGGTAGTTTGTATTTCTGTGGGATCGGTGGTGATATCCCCTTTATCATTTTTTATTGCATCTATTTGATTATTCTCTCTTCTTCTTTATTAGTCTTGCTAGCAGTCTATCAGTTTTGTTGATCTTTTCAAAAAACCAGCTCCTGGATTCATTGATTTTTTTGAAGGGTTTTTTTGTGTCTCTATCTCCTTCAGTTCTGCTCTGATCTTAGTAATTTCTTGCCTTCTGCTAGCTTTTGAGTTTGTTTACTCTTGCTTTTCTAGTTCTTTTAATTGTGATGTTAGAGTGTCAGTTTTAGATCTTTCTTAGTTTCTCTTGTGGGCATTTAGTGCTATAAATTTCCCTCTACAAGGCCCGGTGCGGTGGCTCACGCCTGTAATCCCAGCACTTTGGGAGGCCGAGGCGGGTGGATCCTAGGTCGGGAGATCGAGACCATCCTGGCTAACGTGGTGAAACCCTGTCTCTAGTAAAAATACAAAAAATTAGCTGGGCTTGGTGGCGGGATCCTGTAGTCCCAGCTACTCAGGAGACTGAGGCAGGAGAATGGCATGAACCTGGGAGGTGGAGCTTGCAGTAAGCCGAGATTGCGCCACTGCACTCCAGCCTGGGCAACAGAGCAAGACTCCGTTTCAAAAAACAAAAAAATAAAAAAATAAAAGACAGGCAATAACAAACGCTGGTGATGATGTAGAGAAAATGTTGGTGGGAATGTGAATCAATACAACCACTATGGAAAACAGTTTGGATGTTCCTTCAAAAACTGAAAGTTGCGCTACCATATGATCCAGCAATCCCACTGCTGGGTATATACCCAAAAGAAAGGAAATCAGTATATTGAAGGGATATCTGCACTCCTATGTTTGTTGCAGCACTGTTTACAATAGTGAAGATTTGGAAGGAACCTAAGTGTCCATCAACAGATACATGGATAAAGAAAATGTGGTACATAAATACAATGGAGTACTATTCAGCCATAAAAAGAATGAAATCCTGTCATTTGCAACAACATGGCTAGAACTGGAGGACATTATGTTAAGTGAAAAAAGCCAGGCACAGATAGACAAACTTCCCATGTTCTAACTTATTTGTGGGAGCTAAAAAATCAAAGCATTTGGATTCAAGGAGATAGAGAATAGAATGATGATTATCAGAGGCTGGGTAGCGTAGTGATGGGGAAGTGGAGATGGTTAATGTGTACAAAAAAACCGGGTGGCTAGCATAACCGGGTGGCTATAGTCAAAAATAATTTAATTGTACATTTTAAAATAACAAAACTAACTAATTGTATATAATTGGATTGTTTGTAACACAAAAGATAAATGCTTGAGGGGATAGATAATCCATTTACCATGATGTGATTATTATGCACTGCATGCTGTATCACTGTATCTCATGTACCTCATAAATATATAACCTACTGTGTACCCACAAAAATTAAAAATTAAAAAATAGACACACTTCCAGAATCAAAAAAAGAAAGAAAAAGATGGCTCAATTATTGTGAGTTTCCAAATAATCAGATAAATATGCCATATTTAAATGCAAACAACATCATATTAACTTTTTATATATTGGGGGCTATCTTTTTTCCGGCTGCTATAACAAAGTTATGTTAATATGTCACCCACCATAGACTGGGTGGCATATTAACAAAAGAAATTTGTTTCTTGCGATTCTGGAGGCCGGATGTCTGAGATCAGAGTGCCAACGTGATTGGGTTCTGGTGAGGGTCCTCTTCTGGGTTGCAGACTGCTGACTTCTCTTTATATCTTCACATGACAGAAGGAGGGCGAGAGAACTCTCTGGGGTCCCTAATAGGGGCACTAATTCTATTCATGAGGTCTCCACCCTTGTGACCTTGTGACCTTATTACCTCTCAAAGGTCTGCCCCCAATCACATTGAGGGTTAGGATTTCATCATAAGGATTTGGGGGCACACAGACATTTAGCATTTTTGTAACAAAGGAAAACTGCATACTGTGTTCCCCTCTTGGAAATTAGTGAAGTGTGTTAGCTATTGAGACTTCTAAGAAGTCTTTGATTTAGCTTTCTTTAAACCCCGCATTTCTTAAATCTATAGGTTGATAGAAAAGTAATTGTGGTTTTTGCCATTAATGGCAAAACCATTACCCAAGAACCTCTTTTGGGGTCAGGGGAATAGTATCCACTTGTCTTCTGAGGCAAGGTACTACTTTTCTACTGCCTACAGTTAGGTTTGTGCTGAATGGTATATTTAAGTATAAAGTATCCCCAGGTCACATATGGCTATTTAAATTTAATTAAAATTGAATGAAATCATTCAGATCATCAGTCACATTAGCCACATTTGAAGTGCTCAGTAGCTGCAGGTGGCTAGTGACTATTGTTATTGGACATATCCATAAGAAAGATACCTATTGGGATCCGTTTTGTCACCTGACATCCCTACCCCCAAAGAATTTACTGATTTGTTATTTCTTTTTGTGATTTTACATTAACTGCATAATGTTACAAAACTAGCCTTAAAAAAAATCTGTTGCTACTTTCAATATAACAGTATTGTATAGCAATGGTCCCCAAACTTTTTGGCACCAGTGGCCGATTTTGTGGAAGACAATTTTACCACGGGACGGGTGGGGTGCGGGGATATAGGGATGGTTACAGGATGTAACTGTTCCACTTCAGATCATCAGGCATTAGTTAGATTCTCATAAGGAGTACACAACCTAGATACTTCGCATGTGCAGTTCACAGTAGGGTTCATGCTCCTATGAGAATCTAATGCTGATCTGACAGGAGGTGGAGCTCAGGGAGTAATGCTCATTGGTGCACTGCTCACCTCCTGCTGGGAGGTATGGTTCCTAACAGGCCACGGGTAGTGGTCTGTTGCCCAAGGGTTGGGGACCCTTGTTGTAGAGGACAGTGTGTACTGTTGTTGTGTTTTTTGTATGAAAACTCCTATGAGCCCTTTTATTTGGTTCTAAAAGCTACAAAAACCTTTGCTTCCTTGAAAAGTAACTGATTATATTTTTATTTCCTTTGATTTGGGCACCAGAAAACATAGTTAAATCTTTGTCCTAACATTCTTTTTAATCTCATTCTATTGTGATTTATATTTTTTCTATTCCTGTTTTCTATGGATATTTGTTTTCATAGTTTTGCAAAATACTTCAAATTCCATAAGAGCAAATCAGGTATAACTGAACATTAGCGATTATAGTATTTTTTCACAATTCATCATAAGTGGTCAACATTCTTAGTTGTCCATTTTTGCAGGGCATTTGATATTTGAGCCATTTTTCCATTACAAGCCTTTCTAGTATCAATGGTTAAGTTTTCTGTATTGTCTGTAAGCTGTTGCTTGCTCAGGTATCTTATAATCAATAGTACATGATATAGAATTCCTGAGAAGTAGGAATAGAAAATCTATTTGTAGTCTGTATTTCTCCATAAGGCTTTGAAGTAGACTAGACTAGGCAGCTTTGTTTCTATTTCAGTATTTGGAACTTATTGTATATTCATTCATTTACTCTTTCATTTATTCATTCATTCAATAAATATTTGTTGAATGCCTGTTATACTGAGTACTCTTCTGGGTGCTGGAGATGTAGCAACAAGACAAGAAGACAAAAATATTCCCTCTCTCAAGGAACTGACATTTTACTGAGATTAAGCTCAAATTCCAATTCATTAAACTCTTAATTTTTGAGATCATTAAAAGAAAAGATTGTTTCTTATTGGCCCCTGCTCTCCATGTGCACCAAAAGTTGTTTCGTTTCCATGGCCTTATTTGCTGTGGCAGTAAGAGAGATAAATGGGCCAAATCCAACTGGGAGGCAGGAGGAAGAACTCTTGTCTAACTTTCATTGTATTCAAGAATTCACGAATATGAGTCAGAAAAAGCTGATAACAAATAGAGTTTGTCGATCCTAGGCTGAGCACAGGGGCTCACACCTGTAATCTCAGCAGTTTGGGAGGCCGAGGCGGGTAGATCACTTGAGGCCAGGAGTTCGAGACCAGCCTGGCCAACGTGGCGAAATCCCATCTCTACTAAAAATACAGAAATTATTCGGGCATGGTGGTGCACGCCTGTAGTCCCAGCTACTTGGGAGGGCTGAGTTGGGGGGATTGCTTGAGCTTGGGAGGCAGAGGTTCTAGTGAGCTGAGATTGTGCCACTGCACTCCAGCCTGGGTGACAGAGTGAGACTCTGTCTCAAAAAGAAAAAAGAAAAAAAGAAATACAGTTTGTTAATCCTAAAATATTTTGAGAGCAGATTTATGGTCAAAATAAGACATAGTCTCTGAGACCTACTCTGTTCTTAGAAGTAATCGGGAACATTTATAGTTGATTGGTTTTCAAAACAAAAATGCAAAGCAGTTAAATATATATTTGCTAAACTTATTGAACACTTAGTATATGACAGTGTTCTGAATGCTGAAGATAGATCAGTGAACAAAACAACAAAACTCCCTGCCTTAGAGCTTGCAGTAAAGAGTAGAAACCATGAGAGCAAGTAATTGACGAAGGAAACAAGACAGTGAGTGCTGTGGAGAGAAAGTGCTATAGAAAGAATTAAAATGGAAAGATGTGTTAGTGATAGACTAACCCCTTTATAATGATACTTACAAAAGGCTTTCCTGATACAGTGGTTTGTAACCTGAAACCTGAATGATATGAAGAAACCAGCCACAAGAAGATCAGGAGGAAAACCTTTCTAGGCTGAGGGAACAGTTAAACTAAAAGCCTTAATATTGGAAAGAACTTGGTTTGGTGGCAAAACAATAAGAAAGCCAGTTTGGGTAGGAAGTAGTATGAGGACCAAGTGATAGGAGAATCGATCACAGAGTGATGGGGAGGCCAGATCAAGTAGAGCTGTTTACATATGTTAACTGAGCTAAAACTACTATTTGTCTTTAAAGTAAAATGCTTTCTGAGTAACCAACCCTGAGTACTTTCCAGCTGCTCATAAGTCAAAAGTCAATCACAATAGTTTAGGCTTCACTTAAACACAGGCAATCTGATGTTCCAGTCTTTCATTTCATTTCATTGTTTTGTATTCTCCTTCACTCTTTTTTTCTCCTGGTGAAGCAGCAGAACCCATTGACTTTTTGCATTACTTTGGATTTCAGTCTCTCACTTCCACAGTGAGTGCTGTGGAGAGAAAGTGCTATAGAAAGAATTAAAGTGGAAAGATGTGATAGTGATAGAATAACCCCTTTATAGTGATACTTAGTCCCAGCTACAGAAGGAGCTGTGACAGAGCTTCAGCCAAGGGGTTGGGAAGCAGGAGTCCGGAGCTTTCTAATTTGCTAGATGGATATGCAATCAGTGATGATCACACCCACATCTCACTGGTGATTGATTGAATCAGCCATTTAACATTTTTGAAGTTATTTAAAGAGTTGGAAAGAAAGTGAAATCTCTAAAGAATATATTAATATTTATAATTTTGATAGTGAATTTTTTTGTTCTTTTAAGTTACTTTATGGCTGAAATGCAGCTTTTCAGTCTTAAATCTCATATCAGTTACCTTCCCATAATTTTAAGACCGCAGTATTTATTTGGTTCTATTATATAACTTTTATGGCCTTTGAAAGTAAGAGAGTGAATGTAACTGATAGTTTTCTGTCACTTATACTGGTACTGGGTCTGACTTTTAGCTCTTTTAAAAGTTATTTTCACTTTGGAAACACTTTAAAGATGCATTGAACTCTTTTTCTACAGCTCTATAATCCATTTTTATATACAAGACATATAGTAGCACAAGGCTCCCACATACAAAGCTCACAACAGGCAAAATTCCATATGTCTGCTTTAGATTTTCATGTTGAATACATTGTTGTGGCTGCTTCTAAAACATTAAAGACATACCTGCTAGGTTGTGGATTTTTTTTTGTCTTGACTTTTTGAAAGTTTCTGCACTATTTTTTCTTAGATTACATATAGAATATAAAGTGCAGTTAAGTCCTATGAAAGATGAGAATATTATAGACCTTCTGGCCACAAGAAACCATCAAATGTACATTAAACTCTACTTCTCTGTATTATCAATTTCTCTCAATAATATGAAAATAATTATTATGGCATGATATATTAAAACAAAGGAATAGTGGATTTAGTTCCCTGAATACTATATTCCTTTCTTCCCTCCCATCCTAGTACCCACTGACTTGCTGTTGGGTTGTGCATGAAATTAAAAAGAAAACTTGAATACATTGTGCCCTGGAATTGTTTGAATGAAAGTGATTGTGTTAATTCAAAGGTTTGGATGCCTTTAAGCATATGTTGTAAAATTTTTAATCGGAGAGATAGGTGAGTTTAAAAAATTAGAGACATTTCAAATCAGTAAGTGTTACTAGAACAGTAGACAAAGTATTTTGGGGGAAAGATCATTTGATTCCCTGTATCACACCATTTACCAGAATAAGCTTCAGAACAATGAGTTATAAATATAAAACCATACACAAACTAGGCCTGAATATAGGTAATATTTACTTGAAATAAGAGCAGCTTTGTGACAATATAAACAAAAGTAGAAGATAAAAAATATATTTTTGACTGTAACAAATGAAGAACTTTTATAAATCAAGAACATAGTATATATTGTTAAAGGGCAAATGCCGATTTTAAACAATTTTTGACAACTTGGATAATGGATTAATACCTTTATGAGTATTCTTATATAGCGACATGAAAATGTATATCCTAATAGAAATATGAACAAAGGTATTGAACATAGTATTCATAAAGTATAAATTACATATATAATGTGCATGGTGTATATGGTATGTATGAATGGGCTTGTATGAATGTGCATGGCTGTGCATATATTCAGCCTAATTAGCAATAGGAGAAATGACTAAAGAATAGTGCAGTTTAATAGACAAAAAGGATTTAAAATAATGATCTGATATGTGAGGGTGCAGAGAAGCATGCACTCTCATTTCATGATGGTTGATTTGTAGAATAGTACAACCTTTCTGGAGGGCAATTTAGCAGAATGAAACACAAACAGTGAAAATATTTATATTCACGCCTAGCAATTCCATTTCTAGAAAATTGTCCTAATGAAGCAGATGTATAAAAAATATATCTGTAGTGTTCACTTCAGAATTACTTCTAGTTGTGAAAAATTAGAAAGAGCATAAATGCCCAATAATAAAGGATTTTAAAAATAACTGTATGATAATTAAAATAATCTATATAATTATATGAGAGATGTTCATGATATAGTAAATGATAAAGCAGAATGTAAAATATATGTACAGCCAATAGTATGACTCCAATTTTCTTTAAGAATATATTGCACATGGGAAACATGATTAGACCAAGTGATACAATTTATTAACAGTACAGTATGTCTCTCTACGTGAGAAATTATAGTGATTTTTTTATTTTCTTCTCTTGCATTAACTCTGTTTTCCAAATTTTTAACAATGAACTTGTATTAGTTGTGAAATGAGGCAAAAGGAAAAAATGATAAAGGAGAAAGGGTTCAATTATATTATCTTTATTCCCTCAGCGTTGACAGTGTAGCAATTAATGATAGAATTAATAAGCTCTATTTTTGCCTTATTTACCAACTTTGTGTTTAGCAACAGGAACTATTTGTATTCCATTATGTTTATAAAAGATGGAAATATATTTTCTGTTTTTTCTTGGTGGAAGGGGGCAAAGTAAGCCACAGTACCTCTTTTACTTAGCATTTCTTTTAGATATTCAAAAAGACAAGTATGTTATATACTCTTGATTTGATTAAAGGAAAACATATATAAAGAAATATATATAATGAAATATAAAGGTATATAAATAAAGAAATATATATATAAAGAAAGATGTATAAAGAAAGAAAATAGATATATAAATATCTTCACCTTTCCCTCAACACTCTGATCATTCTAGTCACATCTGGTCTTAAACTTTAGACAGGACATCATATTAGTAATTTATTTTCACCACATCTGTAGGGGTCTTTTATTTGTGGATTCTACAGTGATAATTAATTTAATGAGAGTTAACATTTAGAAATAGATTTGTAGCCAGGTTTTGTGCTCTTTTAATAGGCTGGGAAGCTAAAAATAACGCCTTGTAAGGGAAAAAATTGCAAACAGATGAAATTTAACTGAGCACCAGACATTCAGAGTTGAAGAGCACACATGGGGGAAATTGTATGTCCTTAAATTATCAACGTATTGGAAATGAAATGCTTTGGTACAGATGTGAAGAGTAAAACAAAAACAAGTCTGTTAGTTGGTTACATCTTCCCATCTGCTTTTTGTATTACAAGTAGGAGTCCCACTGTCCAAGCTCCTCATGACACTAAGCTCTAATAAATAAATAAATAAATAAATAAATAAATAAATAAATAAATGCTTTACAATATCAGCTTTAGATAATATATTCAGAAAGAGATTATAACATCATGTTGTATACTTGTAAGGTACAAATATGCTAGTTCAATTTACCTACAGATGTTCATTGGGATGCTTTCCCTCAAAGTGTTTTTGATTTTCTCAAAAGACCAATCTCATGAGCTCTTTAAGAAAATGTCAGTTGTTTTGCATATGTAAACAATCAGGTCTATGAACCATATGATTTTATCCCCTAATTATTTATGTAAGGGTTTAAAGTGAGCACACATCACATATCACAGACCTATCCTGCAAATTAGCAAATGCATACTAACAAAGACAGTTGCTCTGCTTAGGTATATCTCTTTTTTTTTAAATTTATTTATTATTATTATACTTTAAGTTGTAGGGTACATGTGCATAACGTGCAGGTTTGTTACGTATGTATACTTGTGCCTTGTTGGTGTGCTGCACCCATCAACTTGTCATTTACATCAGGTATAACTCCCAATGCAATCCCTCCCCCCTCCCCCCTCCCCCCCTCCCCCCTCCCCATGATAGGCCCCGGTGTGTGATGTTCCCCTTCCTGAGTCCAAGTGATCTCATTGTTCAGTTCCCACCTATGAGTGAGAACATGCGGTGTTTGGTTTTCTGTTCTTGTGATAGTTTGCTAAGAATGATGGTTTCCAGCTGCATCCATGTCCCTACAAAGGACACAAACTCATCCTTTTTTATGGCTGCATAGTATTCCATGGTGTATATGTGCCACATTTTCTTAATCCAATCTGTCACTGATGGACATTTGGGTTGATTCCAAGTCTTTGCTATTGTGAATAGTGCCGCAATAAACATACGTGTGCATGTGTCTTTATAGCAGCATAATTTACAATCCTTTGGGTATATACCCAGTAATGGGATGGCTGGGTCATATGGTACATCTAGTTCTAGATCCTTGAGGAATCGCCATACTGTTTTCCATAATGGTTGAACTAGTTTACAATCCCACCAACAGTGTAAAAGTGTTCCTATTTCTCCACATCCTCTCCAGCACCTGTTGTTTCCTGACTTTTTAATGATCGCCATTCTAACTGGTGTGAGATGGTATCTCATTGTGGTTTTGATTTGCATTTCTCTGATGGCCAGTGATGATGAGCATTTTTTCATGTGTCTGTTGGCTGTATGAATGTCTTCTTTTGAGAAATGTCTGTTCATATCCTTTGCCCACTTTTTGATAGGGTTGTTTGTTTTTTTCTTGTAAATTTGTTTGAGTTCTTTGTAGGTTCTGGATATTAGCCCTTTGTCAGATGAGTAGATTGCAAAAATTTTCTCCCATTCTGTAGGTTGCCTGTTCACTCTGATGGTAGTTATGCAGAAAAGGCTTTTGACAAAATTCAACAGCCCTTCATGCTAAAAACGCTCAATAAATTCGGTATTGATGGAACGTACCTCAAAATAATAAGAGCTATCTATGACAAACCCACAGCCAATATCATACTGAATGGGCAAAAACTGGAAAAATTCCCTTTGAAAACTGGCACAAGACAGGGATGCCCTCTCTCACCACTCCTATTCAACATAGTGTTGGAAGTTCTGGCTAGGGCAATCAGGCAAGAGAAAGAAATCAAGGGTATTCAGTTAGGAAAAGAAGAAGTCAAATTGTCCCTGTTTGCAGATGACATGATTGTATATTTAGAAAACCCCATTGTCTCAGCCCAAAATCTCCTTAAGCTGATAAGCAACTTCAGCAAAGTCTCAGGATACAAAATTAATGTGCAAAAATCACAAGCATTCTTATACACCAGTAACAGACAAACAGAGAGCCAAATCAGGAATGAACTTCCATTCACAATTGCTTCAAAGAGAATCAAATACCTAGGAATCCAACTGACAAGGGATGTAAAGGACCTCTTCAAGGAGAACTACAAACCACTGCTCAGTGAAATCAAAGAGGACACAAACAAATGGAAGAACATACCATGCTCATGGATAGGAAGAATCAATATCGTGAAAATGGCCATACTGCCCAAGGTAATTTATAGATTCAATGCCATCCCCATCAAGCTACCAACGAGTTTCTTCACAGAATTGGAAAAAACTGCTTTAAAGTTCATATGGAACCAAAAAAGAGCCCGCATCTCCAAGACAATCCTAAGTCAAAAGAACAAAGCTGGAGGCATCACGCTACCTGACTTCAAACTATACTACAAGGCTACAGTAACCAAAACAGCATGGTACTGGTACCAAAACAGAGATATAGACCAATAGAACAGAACAGAGTCCTCAGAAATAATACCACACATCTACAGCCATCTGATCTTTGACAAACCTGAGAGAAACAAGAAATGGGGAAAGGATTCCCTATTTAATAAATGGTGCTGGGAAAATTGGCTAGCCGTAAGTAGAAAGCTGAAACTGGATCGTTTCCTTACTCCTTATACGAAAATTAATTCAAGATGGATTAGAGACTTAAATGTTAGACCTAATACCATAAAAATCCTAGAGGCAAACCTAGGTAGTACCATTCAGGACATAGGCATGGGCAAAGACTTCATGTCTAAAACACCAAAAGCAACAGCAGCAAAAGCCAAAATTGACAAATGGGATCTAATTAAACCAAAGAGCTTCTGCACAGCAAAAGGTATATCTCTTAAGGTGAGACATTTAATCCCTTGGTAAGTGGTTGTTTATATGTAACTAAAATAAGCTTTTCCCTCCTTCACCGGTATTAATGGTTTTCTTTCTTTCTTTCTTTTTTTTTCTTTTTTGAGACAGAGTCTCACTCTGTCCCCAAGGCTGGAGTACATTGGCATGATCTCGGCTCTTTGCAACCTCTGTCTCCCAAGTTCAAGTAATTCTCCTGCCTCAGCTTCCCGAGTAGCTGGGATTACAGGTGCGTGCCACCACGCCCCGCTAATTTTTGTATTTTCTTTTTAGTAGAGACAGGGTTTCGCTATGGTGGCCAGGCTGATCTCGAGCTGCTGACCTCAAGTGATCCACCCGCCTCGACATCCCAAAGTGCTGTGATTACAGGCATGAACCACCATGCCCGGCTGTATTAATGTTTTTCTAATACTTTCTTAATCAGATAAAAATTTCAATTTGAAAAACTTGAAATATTGATGTAAATTATTTGATTACTACATGAATTTTCTTTATTTTTTTACTATTTTGCTAAAGAATATGGTTAGTTATAAGTGGATACTATGTATATCTTCACAGAGATTTTTAAGTAGGTTTTTTTAATTGGCCCTGTTTATATGGGTAGGAAATTATGCTAAATCACAAAACTGGAAACAAGAGCTATTTCTTGCTGTGTAAGTCAGTTTATCAAAAATCTAGATAGTTGTAATAATCTTTTTTTGCTTGTTACATGAGAATATTCTGTGTTCTCTATCCCTTAATAGTGATTATTTTAAGTTATACTTGAATATTCCACTGGCATTTTATACTTATTATATCTAATATGGACTTTGTAAGTTTTCCTTATTACCTACTCTAGTCACTCCTCATCTGCCTTATCTCTGTAGTCCTTGTTGCTGTTAACATCATCATTCATTCAGTTGAACAAATCTGGGTTACCTGTCCCTCATTCCTTCACTCTCTTCTCCAGGGTCAACCACTCCTCATTATCGATCAGTTCCTGAGTAGTTTCCTGAATCTTCACCTTCATCTTCTCTACATCCTATCTCTGAACACATCCTCCAGAATGCCTTCAGAATTACCTTTATAAAGCTTAGTCTCCTCCCTACCACTTTAAAAAAATGCAATTCTTTTAATTTTATCCAGTGTTCAAATAAAACACTCCTAGAAAGAGTATTGCTTCATGAAGTCCTTTTTCTTATATCACTATTTGGCTCATGTTCATTGCATTTTTGTAATCCAAGTCCCCCTAACACAAAATGAGTTTAAAATATGGTGGCTTTGGCCGGGCACAGTGCCTCATGCCTGTAATCCCAGCACTTTGGGAGGCCGAGGTGGGTGGATCACTTGAGGACAGGAATTTGAGACCAGCTTGGCCAAAATGGTGAAACCCCATTTCTACTAAAAATACAAAAATTAGCCAGGTGTGGTGGTGCATACCTATAATCCCAGCTAATTGGGAAGCTGAGGCAGGAGAATCGCTTGAACCCAGGAGGTGGAGGTTGTAGTGATCCGAGATGGTGCCACTGCACTCTAGCCTGGGCAACAGAGCAAGGCTCTGTCTTTAAAAAAAAAAAAAAAAAAAAAAAAAAAAAAAAAAAAAAAAAAAAAAGTTGGTTTTAATGGTTAAAGCCATTAAAAAACCCTTAATGTTGTAAAACCAATAATAATTACAATTAGGACAACACAGAAAGATTCACTTTACTATCAGTTACCAACATGTGAATTGCCACCCTTTTACATTATCTGTGAGAGTCAAGCTGTATAACACCATGTAAGTTGAATATGTTGTGTACACTTTGCCTTGGGGAGGAGCTCTAGGCTGATCTATCTAAATGGTGAGGAACACACCTGATTTGTAAAGTCAGAGAAGGCTAGAGCTGGAATTGATCATTTAGTCCAAAACCCTCTTTAAAAATTTTTTAAAAATCTATTTTATTTTTATTTTTTAGAGATGGTGTCTTGCTATGTTGCCCAGGCTGGACTTGAACCCCTGGGCTCAAGTGGTCCTCGCATCTCGGCCTCCCAAGTAGCTAGGACTATAGGCTATGCCGTTGCACCTGGCTCAATGCTCTTTTTTTTAAAGAGGGCAAGGGCAGTGTCTTACCCAAGGTAATATGTCTAGTTCTAGAACTATATTACTAGTTATAGATTACTTAAACGTACTATGTGAAAGTTAATGTTTAAATTATTTGGTTGAAATTATTAAACATTTGAAATACAGTTATTTTTAATGAAGTGACAAATAGGTATTAAGTTTAAAATATTTTTTAAAACACATTCTTGTACTTGAACATATTCTCTTGATTAAATATTGGTATAAAGCAGGAAATGATCTATTAAAACAAAACATTCTTAGAAAACTTGGTAACAATTATTCCATATCAATAGTTGAGCCTAGATTAGATCATAGGTTTAAAGCATACTTCTGATATTCTACGTCTTATCTGTTATCTAACACTTTGAAATGATCTGGATGTCTTATTGTAAAACATGGGGAAGATATTAGCTAAAGATTTAAAGAGAAAAAGCAAACCAAGGGCTGGAAAATGATTCTCTGAGTAGCAAATTGGCAGAGTTAAGGAGTTTATTGCAAAGAAAAAATTATTATGTCTGTTATATATCTATTAAACCGTAGTCCAGGTGAAGAGAGCATGTTAGATTAAAAATAGGATTAGCACCCCAAAAGACCTGGAAGGCTACTTTTCAAGTGATACCAAAACCAATTGTGTTACAGGGACAAACCTTACTTAGACCAATAAATTATGATGCCTTTCAAACTTTTTGGTCTTAGGGGCCGTTTACAGTCTTAAAATTTTTGAGGACCCTGAAGAACTTTTTTGTGTGGTTCATATCTATTGTTATTTTCCAATTTGATTTAAAACTTAGAAAATTTTAAAAGATAAGAACACACAGGGTGCACAGTCCATTTGCCGTCAGAGTGATGATGCCATTCCAGGTCATGCAGCCTCTGGAAAATGCCTTTGTACACTTGTGAGAACACAGGAGTGAAATAGACAAATAACTTTTTTTTTTTTTTTTTTTTTTGGAGTTTCACTCTGCTGCCCAGGCTGGAGTGCAGTGGTGCCATCTCGGCTCACAGCTGGGAATACAGGTGCCCACCACCTTGCCTGGCTAATTTTTTGTGTTTTTAATAGAGACAAGGTTTCACCATGTTGATCAGGCTGGTATCAAACTCCTGACCTCGGGTGATCCACCCACCTTGGCCTCCTAAAGTGCTGGGATTACAGGCATGAGCCACCATGCCCAGCCTCAAGTAACTTTTAGTCTTGTTACAACAATAGTTTTGAATTTACATACACCTCTGACAGGGTCCCAGGGATACCCTGGAATCCTTTGACCACCTTTTGAGAGCTGCTGCTCTTCTCATGGAGGTCAGTGTACATGCACCCAGTAAGGATAGGAGTGAAGCCTGGGACAGGGATGAGAATGGGCCTGTATTACTAGAATTTTGTCATTTTCTCATCTCCTCTTCTCTTAGTGGATCAGCTCATTCTCTCCTATTGGAGAGAGGCTTCTTGATTTGGCCAAAGTCTTGCTTATCAGCAGCAATGAGAGCAAACAAACTGGCCGGACAACAATTTCTGTGTTTCAATGCTGGTGCCTAGTGTGATGTTATTTGTCACATTTACATGTGGAAGATGTCTTGGCCGAATAACTTTGGGAAATTTTGCACGCTCTACACCTGCCCCTTCCCTTTGAAGAATTACAGTGCACATCAACATACTAAATTATCTGAAATGTCCTATGGTAGAAAAATTAATTACCTTTATTGAACCCACTGTTTCCAAATCTTAGGTAATTTCAGGGCATTTATCATCATCCATGAGATACTAGTGTCTCACAAGAGTTTAGAAAAGTTTAGAAGTTACTTGGATGTTGTAAAGTTTTTATTTCATCTTTACATTGTAGAATTTTCTACCCCCTTTCAATACCAGGGAAATTGATGTGGTTTCTGTGAATAAGTAAGCAAGCCATATACATTTATACAACTATGCATCATTTGGTGGAAAGGCAGCATATTGTTGCCAGGGAAAATTGTGTCTAAATGATATGTTTAGTTTTTTTTTTTTTTTTTTTTGGAATATAAATGGATAGATAAATGAAATTATTCCATTTACGCTTTTAAAACGCCACAGACAGAAGAAAAAAAAAAACCCATATTATCTCAATATGTATTGTCAAAAAGTCCTTGATAAAATTTAGCATGCTTTCCGATTATAAAAGTTAATACAATACGATAAGTACTTATTTCCTTAACTGGCTCTTTCTTGTTATTCAGGTCTTAGCTTAAGCATCACTTTGTCAAAGAAACCTTTCCTAACTTCCCACATAAAGTAGCTCCCACTCCCTATTATATTAGTCTGATAAAACTGTATATTGCAAACCAAATGGCGCTGTTCTGTTTAGTGCTAAAACACTTGAAGAATTCCCATGTGAGGAGCAAGACTAGGATGTTCACAATCACTAGTATTTTTTAGCCTTTTTTCCCCTTTTTTTTTTAGAGAGGAAGGGGGAGCGTGTATCTGCCAATGCAATTAAATAAGAGAGAGAAGGAAATAAAAAGATTTAGAAAGAAATATGTATTTTTTCACATTATGTGACTATCTGATAAAATATATAAAAATAGCATTTATATATATATACACATACACACACATATATATGTGTATATATACACACACATATATATAAAACAAGTTAAATGATTGTATGTGTGTTTTGTTTGTTTGTTTGTTTTGAGATGGAGTCTAGCTCTGTCGCCCAGACTAGATTACAATGGCACTCTCTTGGCTCACTGCAACCTTCACCTCCTGGGTTCAAGTGAATCTCCTGTCTCAGCCTCTTGAGTAACTGGGATTACAGGCGCCTGCCAAGACACCCACCTAATTTTTTGTATTTTTGGTAAAGACATGCTTTCACCATGTTGGCCAGGCTGGTCTCGATCTCCTGACCTCAGGCCATCCGCCTGCCTTGGCCTCTCAAATTGCTGGGATTACAGGTGGGAACCACGGCGCCAGGCCTAAGTGATTGTTAATGGAATAAAAAGTCCTATTTAGTATAGTAATAAAGAGTCAATGAAATACCAATATAATTTTAACGGAATTTTTTTTTTTTTTTTTTTTTTTTTAAGAAATTGACAACATGATGTGTATTTTTATCTGGAAATAAACATCTGGGAATAGCCAGGAAAAAACTGAAGTGGAAGTGCACTGAAGGGGAACTAGTTCTACCAAATATATATAAAAAAGGGTTAAAGTTATAGGATTAAAATAGTTTATTGTTGTTCATAACAAGAGAGTCAAATAGTAGACCATAATATATGCAGGAATTTACTGTATGATAGATGAGGCATTTGAACCCAGTAAAGATCAGTTATTCAATCCAAAATTTAATTTGATAAAAGGATCATGAAGTTAAATATTATATCACAGGCTAAAAATATATTTGCAACACATATGACAAAGGGCTCATGATCTTAATATACAAAGATTTTTTACAAAATAAGTATGAGCACATTAAAACCCCAATTTAAAAAGTGGTAGAGCCCCTCAAAAGGTAGTTCATAGCTACAGAAATACAGATAAGCATTAAATACATGAGAAAGGATTTAACTTCAAACAGAATTAAATAATTGGAGATGAAATCGGCAATGACATAACATTGGGAAAAAAAGTAACAAATTAACAAAGTTTAAAAATGTTTGATGATGGTATAAGAGAGAATATGGAAAGCAAGCCCTTCCTTCTGTTGACACAGTTTTTTTCTTTTGTCATCTTTTTGGAGGGACATTTCGTGATATCTACCAAAATTGGGCCCAGCAGTTCCAGTTCCTGGCACATATTCTACACTTTGTCCTATATAAATACACGAAGGTACATGTAAAAGAATATCAGATGAAATATTGCCCGTCAGTGAAAGATTGGTAAAATCTGCTGTTACTGTTCCCCTGGCTTAGTGTGCTCCAACAACAGTAGCTGTCTGTCTGTTTCTGGGACATACCCGGTCTTTTCCACTTTAAGGCATTTGCACTAGCTATTCTTTCCTCTTAGAATGACTTTTCCCTAGTTTTTTTACATGACTGTTTTTTTTCTTGTCATTCAGGTCTCAGCTTAAGTATCATTTCCTCAAAGAAGCCTTTCCTAACTTCCCACCACAAAGTAGCTCCCACTTCCCATCATATTACTCTGTTTTATCGTCATCATAGTAGCTATTACTATTTAATATTGTCTTCTATGTTTACATATCATCTGTTTCTCTAGAATATGGAAAGGCAGAATAACTTGGTAATTAAAAGCATTGGCTCTGTAGCCATAGCTGGGTTCAAATTTTGGCTCTGCCATTTATAGTTTGCTGGCACTTGGGGACAATTCTAACTTAATCCCTAGTGCTTTCACTTTTTAAAAATGTATGTAACTGTGATTAAGAATAGAACCTACCTGGGCCGGGCGCGGTGGCTCAAGCCTGTAATCCCAGCACTTTGGGAGGCCGAGACTGGAGGATCACGAGGTCAGGAGATTGAGACCATCCTGGCTAACAGGGTGAAACCCCATCTCTACTAAAAGATACAAAAATATAGCCGGGCGAGGTGGCGGGTGCCTGTAGTCCCAGCTACTCCGGAGGCTGAGGCAGGAGAACGGGGTAAACCCGGGAGGCGGAGCTTGCAGTGAGCTGAGATCCGGCCACTGCACTCCAGCCTGGGCGACAGAGCGAGACTCCGTCTCAAAAAAAAGAAAAAAAAAAAAAGAAAAAAAGAATAGAACCTACCTCACAGGTTTGTGATAATTAAATGAACTTAACATTTAAAACACAGCACTATTGAGGACATGATAGATACTCATAAAATACTTGTAGATCAAATGAATTAAATTATCATTTATTCATCTAAAAGAATATTATGAAACCGTCTCAGTGAATGAGGTAGATCTGTATGTACTGATATGAATTTTCTTCAAAATGTAGTATGAGTGAGAATAGACTGTGAAGGTAACCTCAAAATCTGGGTCTTTAAACAACAAAGACTCATGTTACATATCTATTATGCGTCAGTGAGGGTCTCTGTCTCATGATGTTCTCACTAGTGTCCTGGGCTCCACCATATGGCGAAAGGAAGTAGAATATGCAGAGTGGCATCTTAGATGCTTCCATCTAGAAGCACTACCCTCCACTTATCACATTGCATTGGCCAAAATAAGTCACATAGCCACACCTAACTTCAAGGAGTAGGAAAGTACAGTCCTACTGTGACCTTCTAAGGAGGAGAACCAGAAATGTTGATGAACAGCAATTATTAATGAGAATGTAATAATTGAGAAAAAAGGTACAAAAGAGTAGGTATAAATAGAGTCTATTTTTCAAAGATGTGTGTGTACTTGGATTTATATTATAAAAATGTATGGAACAATCTGCAAAACTAATAGTCATCTGCTCTGGGAAATGGGATGTTTACTTTTTACATTATACCTTTTGTACTGTTTGATTTATTTTTCAATGTGGACATATATTACTTCCATAAGTAAAAAAAAAAATTGTCTTCCAACTGCCCCTCACATATACTTTGACAAAGTGCTATTGCAAATACTATTACAACTCAGTAAATATGGGATGGCTTATATTGAGAGAAGGAAACTGATTCACAATGAGAGAAAAGGGGCAGAAATAGGTTATTTTCTGGGTATAGAGAAGTACAGAGGGGCTCCTAAAAGACCAGTGGCAATACTAAAGTTCTTCATAAACCATCTAGTAGAGAGGATTGTATGGTAAAAATTTACAAGCTTTCTAGTAACAAAGTTTCCTGGGTAGTTAAGTGCCAGACAGTAGGGGCAGACCCCAAAAAGATTTTTATGGCCGGGCATGGTGGCTCACACCTGTAATCCCAGCACTTTGGGAGGCCGAGGCGGGTGGATCACAAGGTCAGGAGATCGAGACCATCCTGGCCAACATGGTGAAAGCCCGTCTCTACTAAAAATACAAAAAAATTAGCTAGGTGTGAAAATACAAAAATTAGCTGGGTGTGGTGGCTCGTGCCTGTAATCCCAGCTACTCCAGAACCTGAGGCAGGAGAACTGCTTGGACCAGGGAGTTGGAGGTTGCAGTGAGCCGAGATGGCGCCACTGCGCTCCAGCCTGGTGACAGAGTGAGACTCCATCTCAAAAAAAAAAAAAAAAAGAAAAGACAAAGATTTTTATATCATTTTGCTTTTGGATAGAAACAACATGTTAAGGATAATATATTTCTGAATAAATATCAGTGATAAATTTGAAGATTCTGAACTATTGCAGAAGGCTGGGAAAGTTCCCTGAAAGACTCCATTCTTCCATGATTTCGTAAAAGTTGCTGTTGGCAATGATTCCAGGGCTTTTCCCAACTTGGAAATTCTTAGTTTTCAAAGTACTTTAAAAGTAAGATATAAAATTATTTTAAGGGAAAAGGATAAGATAATGTTTTGTCCAACTCTGCTTGCCAAATTATTTTTAGATATATATGAACATTTGTGTATGGTTTGCGAACAATGGAGGAAGTATTGATTTTAGATAAAAATCAATTCTATTTTAGATTTTTGTTATTTGTAGTGACACCAGTGTGTGTGTGACACCGACACACACATACATACATACAACACATATATATACGTACATGCAGCATATATATATATGTACACCTAATTAGTTCCCTTGTTTTTACTTTTTTTAAATTCCTTGGAAATGCCTACATTTTTCAGGGGAGGCACAATATGGAAGTACTGTATGGAGGCACAGATTTAGCTCTAAAGTATGTAGAATGGTAAATTGAAAGGATTTTGGAATTAAACATTTATGGAATCATCTCCAGAGTGTTATAAGAGATTTGTATACAGAAAATGCTGTGAGAGAATTTGAAGCAAAATTTTCTATTATCCCTAATTGCTCTTTGTAATATATTTTAAATATTGATATTAAACATTTATTTTAATTAATGTGTATTTAAAACTATAGTTAAGGTAGGAAATTATGATTTAGTGTATTTTAAATATGTATTTTTATTCCTTTCCTCAGCCTTCTGTTAAAATGAGTTGCATAATGCTTACATTTTACATAGGAATGCAGACTCCTATTTTAAGTCTGGTCAAAAATTTTAAAGGATTAAATTCAGGTATTTAAAAAAATCATTATGTCATTATATAAAGACGAATCTAGAAAAATCAGATAGATTCACAGGCCTTTTACTTACTCAGTCTCATGACTTTTCACAGGGGTCTATTCTATTCTATTCTATTCTATTCTATTCTATTCTATTCTATTTTTTGGGACTGAGTCTTGCTCTGTCATCCAGGCTGGAGTGCAGTGGCTCAGTCTCGGCTCACGGCAACCTCTGCCTCCCGGGTTCAAGTGATTTTCCTGCCTCAGCCTCCTGAGTAGCTGGGACTACAGGTGTACACCACCATGTCCGGCTAATTTTTGTATTTTTAGTAGAGACAATGTTTCACCATGTTGTCCACTAGTCTCGAACTCTTAATCTCAAGTGTATCTCAATCGTATCTCAGTTGTATCTCAATTAATCTCAATTGTATCATTGTAAGTAAAAGGGGGACTTGGATTTTGGTTATAAAAATGTTTATGCTACTTTCAGGAATTATATAGCTAGTTACACTCTCCCAAAGTGCTGGGATTACAGATGTGAGCCACCACTACGCCTGGTCAGGGGTTTATTAGCATATATACATATACCATGAGAACACTGTATTTTGTAATTCACATTCCTGCATGATCATATTTAAGACAACAGGATTTGTTCAACATTCCTAGACACCTAGTATGTCAAGGAATGTTTCTACATAAGTATTATTTATTGAAATAAGCTGCATTTAGACCGTGCTACTCACCATATAAAGGTTGACTATGCCTAATCCAAACATCTGAAATCTGCAATACTCGAAATCTAAAATGAAATACTCATTAGAATATTTCTGATTTGGGAATTTTGGGTTAGTGATGCTCAACTGGTAGGTATAAAGCAAATATTCCAAAATCCAAAAAAAATCTGACATCTGAAGCAGTTCTGGTCCCAAGCATTTCTGATGGGGATACCCAGACTGGACTCTTGGGTGGTAATCTGCAGCAACTAGTGAGGTAGTATTCCTGTCAAACAAATTGAGATACATTTTGAAGTATTTGGAAATAGGTGTCATATTCTCCCTTTCCTGAAATTTCTAGTAACTATAAACTTTTCACTTCAATAGTTACTCATGCATAATCAGTGAGTTTAAGAAAATTCCAGATATTATAATTAGATACTAACACAATATGGTGAAAAATAGGAATTAATATACAAACTTGCAGATTCTTTAAATATTTAATACAGATGGAAGCCCTTGTTTAAATTTTAATAGTGTGATACATTAGGAGAAAAGGACATATTTGGTACATCTGTATCATATATAGTGTCAGATTTTACAGGATAACTTGTAAGGAAGGGATTTATGAGAAAAATGTTAGCAGGGCCAAACAATGTAGATAAATACATGTTGGCAAACGTGCTTAGGAGTATTTTGTAAGGAAGGAGTTATAAACATTGCCTTTACCTTGTGATCATATTTGCAACAAAATGATTCTTAATGGAAACTAAAATTTGAAATGTTGAGTCATGAGTGGTCAATTTTCATTGCATACTCTGTTATAACGCATGCTGGAAAGAAAGAAAAACAAGCCTACTAGTTGGTCAACAGTTATTTATTGAGTTTTTGTTATTTACTCAACACTACAATTAAGTGTGGAGAATACAGAAAGTATAACATATCTTTTTTTTTTTTTTTTTTTTTTTTTTTTTTTGAGACGGAGTCTTGCTCTGTCGCCCAGGCTGGAGTGCAGTGGCGCGATCTCGGCTCACTGCAAGCTCCGCCTCCCGGGTTCACTCCATTCTCCTGCCTCAGCCTCCCGAGTAGCTGGGACTACAGGCACCCGCCACTGCGCCCGGCTAATTTTTTGTATTTTTAGTAGAGACGAGGTTTCACCATGGTCTCGATCTCCTGACCTTGTGATCCGCCCGCCTCGGCCTCCCAAAGTGCTGGGATTACAGGCGTGAGCCACTGCGCCCGGCCACATATCTTTATTTCAGTTAAAATTTTACTGTTTGACCTGCTGAGAGAGGTTAATTGGATAGTCAAATTGGACTTTAAAGGATCTTCCTGGGAGAAGACCAACAAAAATAGAATTTTAAAAAGTGGCAGTGAAGAAACTGGCCCAATCCAACACGGGGCGTGTCCTTAGGAAATAAGGGAGTAACAACAAAAACAACAGCAATAACAATGGTGCTTCACATTAATTGAATACTTATTACCTGCTGAACACGGTTTGAAGTGCCTTTAGTTCATGAACTAATTTAATTCTCACAATGCTTCCTTCCAAATAGAGGAAAAAGAGATTTCTCCCCGCTTCCATGGCCACCTGGGCTGACCCCAGCAGGGCATTAAAAGCACCTAAACATTCTTGGGTTGGATGGAAAATCCTTGTTTGGGGTTTTTAAGACCTTTCCAAAAGAGGAGTCAGGGGCATTTTGTAATCAGCTTTTACCTTTCCCTGCCCTATCAGACCTAATGCCAAATTGGAAGGAGGAACTTTCTATATTTTATACATTGTAAACATTTATTGTCTTGGAAATATATTCTTATAAGGTTTTGTTTTAGATTTTATGTTTAAAGGATTTTAAAAATTGAGTAGAGATTTGCTTTTATCACAAAGAATGCTATATATGTACAAATGCAGTTATCTGTTTAACTACAAAAAATGAGTTCTCTGTGTTGTACATGGGAGGGTAATGTCCAAGTATCACACTTGACCACCAGCCTAGTTTTAATCTTTTTCTTTTCTGTTTTTTGAGGCAGAGTCTCACTCCAGTTGCCCAGGCTGGAGTGCAGTGATGTGATCATGGCTCACTGCAGCCTCAACTTCCCGGGCTCAGGTGATTCTCCCATCTCAGCCACCCGAGTAGCTCAAACTATAGGTGCACGCCACCACAGGCAGCTAATTTTTTGTATTTTTAGTAGAGACGGGGTTTCCCCATGTTGCCCAGGCTGTTCTCAAACTAGTGGGCTCAAGTGATCTGCCTGCCTCTGGCCTCTGTCACTGTGCCCGGCCAAGCATGGAATTTTTTTTTTCTTCATACTTTCCCTAGGTTTTTGGAGAACAGGTGGTGTTTGGTTACATGAGTAAGTTCTTTAGTGGTGACTTTTAGTCATTTATCCCTCATCCCCCTCCCACTGTTTCCCCTAAGTCTCTTAACCACAGAGGTGCTAAGGGCCTTGAAGGCTAGGCAGGAATTCATGGCCGAGTCTTTGCCTTATAGGATTATATAATCTAATGATTTAGAGAACTTTTGTTATCTAGAGTTTAAGGTACTCATAAAATGCTGTTTGGTTATGGAATGCATTTTCTCTTGATAAATGACTGTACTCAAAGGCATATTGATTTCAATATAATTATATAGCTAGTTATACTCTATTTTATTATCAAAACAGTCTTGGATTTTGCATAATTTAATGAATATAATTAATGACTAACTATTCTTCCTTCCTCTGATAGGCTAAGTAATCAGGCTGACCTAGACCAATTCATTATACTCGTTACAGAATAGAAAAAAAAAATAGCTGCAAAATAGTATTTTGCATGATGACTCTATTTTTCTCAGTTTCCAATCTTAGTGACTTGACTAATTTCATTTTAAAGCAGTACAGGTATATATTCAATACAAGGAATAGAGACATTCGAGCCAAAATAGTGGCGAAATAAAATTCATGTGTAAAATATCCCTTTCCTTGCATGCTTCAAAGTAAAGTGGTGTCACTGGAAAGATATGCACGGGTATTTTAGATACTAGTTTTTAAAAATCATTTAATTATTAGGTAAGGGTGTTTTATTTTGTGAAACATGGATGAAAATCTGAAATATAAGTCATGTTAGGTAATGACCAGTTCCCAAAGGAACCTTATAAATAGCTTCATAGATGAATGGGTTTACATCTAATCAGATATAAACTTGCTAATAAGCAGCTTTCTCTCTCTTTCTCTGCCTCCCTCCCTCCCTCCCTTCTCTCTCTCTCTCTCTCTGCCTCTCTCTCTCTCTGTCTCTCTCTCTCTGTGTGTGTGTGTGTGTGTGTGTGTGTGTGTGTGTGTGTGTGGTACTAGTAGTAGTAGAGAGCATAGCCAAGGAAGTAACTACAAGTTGAGATAGTGAAACCTTTTGTTTGATCAAAAAAAGCAACTCTTTGGGCAATTCAACTCCACCGGGGCAGGAATTATGTTTTCTTTATTTCTCCCTCTGTGCCTAGAATTAGTAGATATTTAAAAGTTTTGATTGTATCATTGTAAGTAAAAGGGAGACTTGGATTTTGGTTATAAAAACGTTTATGCTACTTTCAGGAATGGATATATTGTATCATAATGCGAGGATTCTTTTTTTTTTTTTTTTTTGAGACGGAGTCTCGCTGTGTCGCCCAGGCTGGAGTGCAGTGGCCGGATCTCGGCTCACTGCAAGCTCCACCTTCCAGGTTTACACCATTCTCCTGCCTCGGCCTCCCAAGTAGCTGGGACTACAGGCGCCCGCCACCACGCCCGGCTAGTTTTTTGTATTTTTAGTAGAGACAGGGTTTCACCGTGTTAGCCAGGATGGTCTCGATCTCCTGACCTCGTGATCCGCCTGCCTCGGCCTCCCAAAATGCTGGGATTACAGGCGTGAGCCACCGCGCCTGGCCGGCGATAGTTCTTACTTGAAATGGAGGCCTTTTTGAACCATTGTGGGCATATCAGAACTATTTCACTGTATTTAGATTGTTCATATGTGGCTTTTGGAACTTATTTCCCATCGTGGAAATACGGTGTATTCATCTGTTGATCCCCTATCTATTAGGTACCATGCCACTACTCTTCCAGATGTCATCTTATGTTTTAATCTCCATTTTTCAAATTGGGAGATTGTGACTCAGAAATTAAGAATGCAGCCCAGTAAGTTGCTTGGTAGTTAGCTCTCGGGCTTGCATTTGAACTCGGGTGGTGTTTCTCTTGAATATCCTTGATGGTTGTAAATCTTTATCTTCTAAGAATGGAAATAATCTTTGAAAATAGCCAAAATTTTCTGCCTTAAATTTGATGAATAAGATGAGTGACTAAATTGATCAAATTCTGGCCTTAAAATACAAAGCAATGAGACGTGTTTTATTGTTTGGGTGGTAAACTGTACCTGAAGATAATTTCTTCAGAATCAAAGCAAGGATGTTCAGCAATGTTTTCAGCAGTGGCAGCAGAACTATAGTAAGCATGTGGCCCCTGAGATAACTGTGATAGTCAGTACACATTAGGAAGGTTAACTTCTGTTTGTTATAAAACAAAACAGAATAGTTATTTTATAGTAACATTTTCATGATGCCAAAGTAAATCACTTTCATGTCATTATCTAATTGTATACATTGTTTTAAGAAATGTAAAGAAATACTGCATTAGTACAAAATTACGCCATTTATGTTAGTGTGGAGCGTTTGATCATTTTACTTCTAAGGGAAAATTACAAAACTGTTTAGCTCACCTCAGTTTCTATAATGCAGCCTCTAAAGTCTCATTTCTTTAACAGGGCCTTGTGGGTGTTCTAAAGGAATGATTGAAATGAAAAGAAATGAGAGAGTCAAACAGTGTACCGTAATAGATGAAATGGAAAGTAATTATGTTAATGTTGACTCATTATGAAGCTCTAACCATTTTTACCTGCTCATTTCTGTGTGGAAACCTGTGCAGCGGAGATGCTGAATAAGAAATTCTTGTACAAATGAGCCTAGAGGCATGTTTCTAGTATAGGATCTAGGTCTATGCAGAATTATAATGAATTTCCCTAAGTTATTATTTAAATATACTATCAGAATAGGTGATTCTCCTGCCAGAAAATTTGGATTCTAATGTTTATCATCAAATTTTTAGATGTATATTTGAATCTTCATTGCTGCATGTAATTCTCATTTGTTAATTAGAGAGAAAAACCCTAAATTCCACAATACATCTATATCATATATAGTGTCAGATTTTACAGGATAACTTGTAAGGAAGGGATTTATGAGAAAAAAATGTTAGTGGGGCCAAACAATGTAAATAAATACATGTAAGTGCTTAAGAACATGACATTTGGAGTCAGATGCGCTAGATTGAAGCCAAGTCTGTCTGACTCCAAAACTGAAGCTTTTATTCATGGTCAGAAAATTTTTAAAGTGTCGCTCTCCTAAATGCCTATACCATTCCCCCCATTGCGCTTCAATGTTTCTCTTTGCCAGTATTCTGTTTCTAAAGCATGCATTTTTCAGTCATAATGTATAATAAAGCTTAATGGTCTTGCCTCCTATAACTAAAATGTCCTGCCAGTATTCTGGAAATAAAATATTATAGAGAATCTCTCTGATTATGTTAAATTGCTAACTATGGCTTAATTACTTCTTAGAAAAGTGGTACATTGTCATTTTTAATTTACAGACACTTAATTTTTTCCTATGCTAATAAGTGACTTCTAAAACAATTAAATCCCTAAAACAATTAAATACCTAATTTTTGTTAAATTATATTCGACATTAATTTAAGAGTTTAATTAAAGCTAAAGAACATTTTATCTCGGGCGTGAACTTTGTCCCCTTACTGTCAGATGTGAATGCTTTTAAGTAATAAACTTAAATTTCATGTTCTTAAAATTAATGTTGGTGCTTATAATGTTATTTTGTATTTGGTGGTATTTTATGGCAGTCTTTTATGTTTGAAATTTCAATTTTTGTATTTTTCCTACAAAGATGCAAGAACTAGTTGTACTTTACTTTTAACAGTGAAGTCTTGATAGCATAGAATTATTACACCATAAGGAATGTAAAAATTTCAACTAGAGTAGAGCTGTCTAGAAGAAATATAATGTGAACCACATATGTAATTTAAAATTTTCTGGAAGCCACATTTAAAAAGTAAAAAGAAACAGGTGAAATTCATTTTAATAATTTATTTTATGTAATCCAATATATTTAGTACATTATCATTTTAATGTGTGATCAATATAAAATTAATGAGATATATCTTTTTATTAACTCTTCAAAATATGATGTGTATTTTACATTTATAGCACATTTTAATTCCAACTAGCCACATTTCAAGTGATTGGTTGCTACATGTGACTAATGACTTCCATATTGGACAGTGCAGATCTAGAGTCTCGATTTATTTCCTATCCTTGTATCCCTGATGATATGGTACACTGTAAATAGTGCTATTGGCTTATCAAGTGGTACATACCTCCCTGGCAAGGGATTATTGGAAAATCCAGGTGAGAGGAGCTGTCTTTTGTAGTTTTGGAGAGTAAATGCATTCAATATGATCCTGATCAGCCCACAACCTGGGGTAGGGGAGCTTATCTACTCCGCTGAGAATCACTGATCTTACTCGATCTCTTTATATTCTCCAAGAGGAAATGAGGCCCACCTTCATTCCAGGGTCCATGTTCTGCAATAAGCTTGGCCCTCTTATATTTCTTTCTCTCTCGAAGTAGCCTTTTCCTGTGTTGTTTGTTCATTTTGGGATGTTAATCAGTTTCCCTTATCTTCTAGTTTTGGATATCTAATGGGAGGTTATCACGTATCATGAATGATAGTTCTGTTGATGCTATTTCTCTTATTAAATGTTCATTGCCATTATCTTCTTTAAATCTCTACCATTTAAGTCACACTCTGTTGTAGACCCAACTAATCAGAACCAATTGCCTTGCATTTTGAATATGAATTGCCCATGTATTCTCTGGACTGAAAAACATCCGCCCTCCCCTCTACTGATTAGTAATGTGGTTTTTGTTCCTTTTCAACATACGTTCTAAACATTTATAGAGTCCTCTTTACTTTCATGCTTATATTATCTTCTTATTAAATAAAGTAATGCCAAGCCCATCATGTGAGTGTTTATTAGGAATTGAGACATTTAGAATTGGGAAAACAGAGAAAGAACTCAGAAGTCAAAGGAGACTGGCTCACTCTGTTCAATTTGTTCACATTTCAACCTCTTAAGTAATGAAATATCTTTTGAAATAATTGCCTTCTCCTCTCCATTCCCTTCCCACTTCCATATTTTTAGGCCACGACTTTTATAAGAGCCTCTCAGATTGCACTCCTTATCTGTTGAAAGTGCATCCAGAGTTGTCATTCTAAAAATAAATCTAATCATGTGTTCCTTTTTGTCTAGCAGTCATCCAGCATGGCAAGATCCCCAGGGTTCTTAGCTTGGTTCCAAAACCTACCTTTCTACTAGCACTACCTGTCATTTCCTTTTGTTCTGCTACCCATTCCCCACTAACCAGAACACCCAGCACTTTAGCCTGATTGTTATTCATAATTTCCCAGTGCACTGTAAACTTTCTGTCACGCGCGTGTCCCTGTGAAGAGACCACCAAACAGGCTTTGTGTGAGCAATGAAGCTTTTTAATCACCTGGGTGCAGGTGGGCTGAGTCCAAAAAGAGAGTCAGCAAAGGGAGTTAGGGGTGGGGCAGTTTTATAGGATTTGGGTAGGTAGTGGAAAATTACAGTCAAAGGGGGTTGTTCCCTTGTGGGCAGAGGTGGGGGTCACAAGGTGCTCACTGGGGGAGCTTCTGAGCCAGGATGAGCCAGGAGAAAGAATTTCACAAGGTAATGTCACCAGTTAAGGCAGGAACCGGATATTTTCACTTTTGTGATTCTTCAGTTACTTCAGGCCATCTGGATGTATACGTGTAGGCTTGGGCTCAGAGGCCTGACACTTTCCTACCTCTGTTCATGATGTTCCTCCTTCACAGAATGCCCTCCTGCCCCAAGCTACAGTAAAGTTCCAGTGTCATTTCTGTTGGTGTAATGTCCCTCCATAAAGAGTACCTAGAGTTACTCTTTTATTCTCCTAACACGTTTTCACTTACTCTCCTAACACATTTTCTTTTACAGGTTTCTTGTTTTTCACTTTGTGCAGTAACTTCATGTCTCTTGCTTGTTTGATAGTAAACTCCTTGAGCTGGAAATAAACGTAACTGGCATTTGTTGAACATGTAGGTGCTAGACATCATGCTAGATATGTTTCCTTTATATTTGCAACTCCAGCATCAGAATAGTTTATAGTAGATGTGCAGTAAATATCTGTGGAGTTATATGTTTGCATTTTTTAATATCCGTTGGAATTCCTTTAGGAATCCTAACAGCATTTCCATATGAGGAGGAAAATGCCATGCATAAAATACCTACTGGGTGCTTTACATATATTATTTCATTTAGTATTGTCAATAACACTGCAGTTGGAGTATCCCCATTTTAGAGATGATTAAATGAAACTAAGTAAAGTGATCTAATTACCCAAATCTCTCACCTAGTAAATGGCAGAACTATGATCTGAATCCAGGTATCACTGAAGAACGTCTCCTTAGATTTGAAAGTACCGATGTAGAGTAAAGAAATATACTTTGGTGGGAGTCGGAGGTAACAGTCTTTGCTAACCAGATCAATTGATTCATGCATAATGGGTTTTAAGGTGCAGGCATTTCCATCTGATAGCCTTTACTTCCTTTTCCCAAGGTGCACTAGTTTAATCATGTTACTTAATGTTTCCATTCGCCTGGGTTGGTGAATAAAATTTTGGGAAGGTTATTGGTAACATACTGATAGTTTGGATGTGTGTCCTTGCTCAAATCTCATGTTGAAATGTAATTCCTAGTGTTGGAGGTGGGGCCTGGTGGGATGTGATTGGATCGTGGGAGCATTTTTCTCACGAATATTTTACCCCCTCCCCCGTACTGTCCTTGAGATACTGAGTTCTGTGAGAGCTGGATGTTTAAACGTGTGTGTGTAGCACTCTCCCCGCCTCACTCGTTCTCCCTGTGACATGCAAGCTCCTGGTTCGCCTTCCACCATGATTGTAAGCTTCCAGAGGCCTCCTAGAAGTAGATGCCAGAGCTTTGCTTCCTGTACAGCCCGCAGAACTGTGAGCCAATTAAACATCTTTTCTTATAAATTACCCAGTTTCAGCTATTTCTTTATAGCAATGCAAGACTGACCTAATACATGGACATATGTGAAATTTGAGTTAGTAAGGCATGACTGTGGAAGGGAAAGCTCTTAGTTAGTAAAAAGTCTGAATTATAGCACCTTTTCTTGAAAGTAGAGTGGTTGGGAGTAGGCCAGCATCATTGCTAGCATAGGACTATTGTAGGAAAATCCGGGTTCTTGTCACATGACCAGGAAAGGTTAGGCTCACAGACACTTGGAAGCGGGAGACAAATGGAATTTATTGGGCGAAAAAGGAAAAAGAAAAAAACTTTGGCTGGGCATGGTGGCTCACGCCTGTAATCCCAGCACTTTGGGAGGCCAACGTGGGTGGATCACGAGGTCAGGAGATTGAGACCATCCTGGATAACACGGTGAAACCCCGTCTCTACTAAAAATACAAAAAATTAGCCGGGCGAGGTGGCGGGCGCCTGTAGTCCCAGCTACTCGGGAGACTGAGGCAGGAGAATAGCGTGAACCCGGGAGGTGGAGCTTGCAGTGAGCCGAGATCGCGCCACTGCACTCCAGTCTGGGAGATACAGCGAGACTCCGTCTCAAAAAGAAAAACAACAAAAAACAAAAAACAACTTTAAGCAGAGCAAGAAGGAAGCCTGTTAGCTACTCCCACCCCACCACATAGGAATTCAAGAGGCCCAGCTCTTCCCCTCTGCAAAAGGCAGGAACTTCCTTGGCTCAACCCTGCTCTCCCAGTATGTATGCTGGTCAAATATTATCTGCAGACTCTCCCCCTTATCTGCCTCCTGCATCTATCAGGACCTTAGGAAATCTGTTTTACTGAAAGTATGAAAGCTTTTAGTAATTAGCATGTCAATTATTTGTCCATAAGAAGGGGCTTCACAAGTACTTGAGGGCATTTGAAAAGGAGTAGAAAACTAGCATAAATTGAGTATTATAATTTATAAAACCCTCACCCTATGTGGTAGGTTACCAGAGATTTGTAAATAGAGGCTCTAAGAGGTTAAATCATTTGCTTAAATTACAAAGTAAATAAGTGGCAGAATAGCATCCAAAT
The DNA here is from genome assembly GCF_049350105.2 of Macaca mulatta. Taxonomy (NCBI): domain Eukaryota; kingdom Metazoa; phylum Chordata; class Mammalia; order Primates; family Cercopithecidae; genus Macaca; species Macaca mulatta. The sequence continues at coordinate 103,802,135 of NC_133426.1, forward strand.
ATACATTTTTCTGACTTCCCCAGTGCACATACTCTTTCAGATATGCTAACATTTAATTTCAATATTTTCTCTGTAATATTTGTTACTCCATTAATTTCATTAACAAACATATTTCATAAGTAGTACAAAGATGAATTTCAAAATAGCTCTAGTAATAGGCACCAAAAATCCACATTCATAATTCTTCACTATACATGCTAAATGAAAACATATTTTAACCATTAAAACCACCATCTATCAATTTTTTCTTTTTAGTTATGCATAAGCTTTACATAGGTAAAGTGGCTTATTTTTGCATTAAACAAACATGCTTAAAAGTAAAATTTAAAGGTAATAGTCACTGTTGTACCTTTAAAGTGAAATTAATATTCTTTGCTAAGTCATTAGTTTACTTTTCCTTTATTTTTAGATCAAGTTTTTAATTCAGCTTCAGCCAAAAGGAGATAATATAAAAATAAATTCCATTTAAAAAATGGAAATAGTACAATTTTCATTGATTTATACACAGATTCTGAGGATCTAAATGCTTAATTGTTTTAATCAGTCCAATTTCCAAACCCATCACAGTATATGGTGATACTTCCGTTTCATATATTTTTGTGGATAACAGTAAACCTGAATGAGTCTAGAAAATTTATATTGACACACAGAGTTTTCAGGGATATTTAGCATATTGCAGAGGAAGTGCTATTTCACATCAATACACTAAACTTCTCTGAACCCCCACCATTCGTTGAAAACACTGAACACCTCATTCATTACACAAGCTAGAGCTCTTAAGAGCTAGAAAGCTTTAACATTCTCCTTATAATTCAGTTATGGTTATGAAATATGAAAAATAATATTTTAAGATTTATTTTAAAACACTTTGGTGAGGAAAATACATTTCTTCTTAGCCTATCATTAATCTGGCTTTACATATGGGCTGGTCCCACTTATCCTGGAGGCAGTTAATCATTAAACATTTTTAGTGGCAAAAACCTCTCCTTATAAAAAGATTTTGTCTTCCTGTCATAAATTTCTCATTTTTCTTCCTGGATTTTTAAGCTAGAAAATGCTGTAAATATTTTAAGGTTGCACTGCAATTTTTCTGCCATATTGAAATGATAGCTTTCTAACATCATTTTTCCTTCTTTATAAGTGGCATATTGTTTACTAGTTCATGACGTACACCTTCAGAGATACTTAGGTACTCAACTCTATGCAAATATACACCGATTACCTTTGCCATAGACACTAGATGACTACTTGATTAAAATAACATTAAGACGACAAGCCAAAACCAAGACTAACTGCTAGTGAAAAGAAGCAGCTATCAGTTAATTGAAGGACATCTGTATCTTTATTTCCCTTTAAGTATTTAGAAAGTCTTATTGATGAGGTACCGTTTCCATGTTCACAAGACAGGGATCTGTTAACCTTTTCATGAATGAGACAATTCATAATTTTTCCTTGTTTCTGTCTCTGTTAATCCTAACACACAGTTACTTTACACAGGGAAGCAGGAAAATGCATTTACAATTATTATTTGGGGTTAATTTCAATTATTGGCATTCTTGACAAAGATATGAATATGGCAAGAATATTTTTATATTTTATGTTTAATCTTTGTAATTTAATCTTTCTAATCATTTGATATAAAGCATAAATGAAAGCAAAAACACCATTTGTAGTTGAGTGTGAAAAGTCCCAGCAGTGGTAGGAAGAAAAACATGATTTATATAAAGCAATACATTTTTTTTTTAGACTAGTCTTACTCTGTTACGCAGGCTGGAAGTGCAGTGGCATGATCTTGGCTCACTGCAACCTCTGACTCCTGGGTTCAAGCGATTCACCTGCCTCAACCTCCTGAGTAGCTGGGATTACAGGCACATGCCCCCATGCCTGGTTAATTTTTGTAATTTTTTTTCCTTTTTAGCAGAGACGGGGTTTTACCATATTGGTCAGGCTGGTCTCGAACTCCTGACCTCAGGTGATCTACCCCTCTCAGTCTCCCAACCAAAGTGTTGGGATTACAGGCGTGAGTGGCTGCACCCGGCCAAGCAATACATTTCTTTGTGTCTCTGCATTAGCGTTATACTTTTTTTTTAATATATATATATTGAGAGGGAGTTTTGCTCTTGTTGCCCAGGCTTGAATGCAGTGGTGCGATCTTGGCTCACTGCAGCCTCCGCCTCCTGGGTTCAAGCAATTCTCCTGCCTCAGCCTCCGGAGTAACTGGGATTACAGGCATGCACCACTACACCTGGCTAATTTTGTATTTTTAGTAGAGACGAGGTTTCACCATGTTAGCTAGGCTGGTCTCGAACTCCAGACCTCAGGAGATCAGCCCCCGCCCTTGGCCTCCTAAAGTGCTGGGATTACAGGCGTAAGCCACTGCTCCTGGCCTAGTATTACACTTTAAATACTTTTATTTGAATATCTGTAATTATGAAACCTGCAATATTAAACATAGTTAAACTTTCAACTAAAGCAAATGTATAAATATATCCAGTTCTATTCATATTCACTTAGTCCGCTTTCTCATTTCACACATTTAACAAAGCAAGCAACAATAAAATATGCATATCTTGAGTATTATAATTTGCATTTGAAACTGCAGAGTCTTCTGGCTGAATGAATCAATAATGCAAATATCTTTCTAATTAGATATTTAGTGTTTTTTAGTTGAATTTTGTAAAATCTAAAGTTTTATGTAAAAGATAGTTTTTGTTTTGTTTTGTTTTGTTTTTTTTTTTAATCTTACAGATCTTTTGGTCCTGTGTTTCAAAGTACATTGTGAATTTTGACTGAAATCACAATTGCCTTTGGTATACCAAAATTCAGTTCTGCATAGTACCTGTTTTAGTGTTACAGTCATTGTAACTGCTGGAATATTCAGGTCTAGTGGAATCAGCAATTATGTAAGCCTTTCTTGATAGAGGATTTCTTGGCTTGGATACATCCCTTATATGTACATTGCCCCTTATTGCCTTATTGTCATTCTAATTACTACCACTCCTTTGTCCCCATTCCCACCCCATGGCCTTCATTCTTTGTTGCTGTGTTTGTGAGTAGAAAGACAAACTATAAGGAAAACTTGTATGTGAGTTGTGTGGGGGTGGGCGAGTTACAGTTATTTCTAATATCTAAAGAGTTGTGTAGAAGAATTAGATTTGCTTCATGAAGGCACAAAAGGAATAAGTAGAACGAAGGAATAAGTTGCTGTGATAAAGGCATGAAGTAATTGATAACCCAAGATGCCTCGATTTGGACCTGCTGCCTTAAGAGATACTGAGTGGAATGTAAAGGCAGTGACATGCAGTGGAAGGAATCTGTTAGCTTGGAACCAGGCAGACCTGTATTTCAATTCTGGGTCTACTGGTTAAATAATAGTTGTGTGGCCATGAGCAGGTCACTAAGTGACAGAACCTTGGTTTCTTTATTTCTAAACTGGGAGATGATGCTTACCTTGCATGTTGTTGTAAAAAGTAAGACATGATGTGAGTAAAGCCCCTTGGCACAGTGCCTGTCATGTAATAGGTCTCTCTGTTATTATTGTTTTATTCATTTTTTGAGTGGTCAAAGGTCACTCTTAAAAAAAACAAAAACTCTTACTTTAGGTTTAGTGGTCCATGTGCAAGTTTGTTATATAGGTAAATTGCATGTTGAGGGATCTGGTATACAGATTATTTTGCCACCCAGGTAATAAGCAGGAGTACCTGATAGGTAGTTTTTTGATCCTTACCCTCCTCCTACCTGCCACCCTCAAGTAGGCCCCCTTGTCTGTTGTTCCCTTCCTTGTGTCAAAGGCCACTCTTTAGAAATGATGTTGAAAGATTGTACAAGATAGTAAACTAAGATAATTTGTATTATCCCATTTACCTTGTTGATATGATTCTATATTACTTTTAAAGATATATGGTTGACAGGTAATGAGCATTATCCCCTTCTCTTGTTATTGGTATACTAACTAGGTTAGTAATTCATTTTTATTTTTATCTTTAAAAAGTATTTTTTTTTTTTTTTTTTTTTTTTTTTTTACAGACAAGGTATTGCTCTGTCGCCCAGGTCAGAGTGCAGTGGTGCAATCATAGCCCACTACAGCCTCTACCTCCTGGGCTTGAGGGATCCTGCCGTCTCAGCCTCCTGAATAGCTGGGAGGATAGGTGCGCAACACCACAACCAGGCAAAAAAAATTTTTTTTGTAGAGTTGGGGTCTCACTCTGTTGCCCAGGCTGATCTCGCACTCCTGGCTTCAAGCAATCCTCCCGCCGTGGCCTCCCAAAGTGCTGGGATTATAGGCATGAGCTATTGTACCTGGCCAAGGTTAGTAATTCATGGAGAGAAAATAGGATTGATGCTTTGCTTTCCAGACTTTCACAGGTTTTTTAAGTGAAAATGCAAGTTGACATATGGGAATTTTTAAATTATGATTTTATTATTGATTGCTATGACAACCAGTACTCTTTTGTTTCTTTCTTCCCTTACTAATTTAAGCTATTTGACCTGGAACTATATAGTTCATGTAGATCTTGTGGGCATTTTCCAAGTCGTTATTTCCACAATGCCTATTAATATGTGTCTTCTGTAGCAAGCAATGGCACTTTCTTTTTGTTGAATAAATGGATACAGGGGTTGAGCTGTTCATAATTTGATGCATTTTCAGGCTGTTGTAAGTGAATTGACCATTTGCTCAAAATCAGTGAACATTAAGCTATTAAAGTAATTTTCATGTCTGCATTGCTGATAATTTTTTTGGGAAAAAGTATGAAATTGAGGAGGATCATGATAAAATGCATTTACCTTTATTCTGCCTTTTTGAAGAGAATCTTAAAGGGCACAAGCCTCTTGGCAGAGATATTCTTAAGTGATAAATGATAATGACAAGAGTGGTGATTTTTTTTCCATCACAGTTTTGGGGATCAAGGTGAATCAGAGAGAATGATATTCTAAACCTTAGCTTCTTCATTAAATGCCAACAAAACTGTCATTTGCTGATTTTTGGCCATCAGAAATATTATCTAGATCATATTATCTATTTATGACTATAACTTTGGGATAATGGGTTTCTGATTTTAAGTAATATACTTCTCAGCCCTTTTATTTTTTTAACATGGCTTTGATTCTTTGAAGCTGGTATGTGAAGCACAAGCTTTATGTATGTATGTATGTATTTATTTAGAGACAGAGTCTCGCTCTGTTGCCTAGGCTGGAGTGTAATGGCGCGATCTGGGCTCACTGCAACCTCTGCCTCCCGGGTTCAAGCAATTCTCCTGTCTCAGCCTCCTGAGTAGCTGGGATTACAGGCATGTGCCACCACACCTGGATAACTTTTGTATTTTTAGTAGAGACGGGGTTTCACCACGTTGGCCAGGCTGGTCTTGAACTCCTGATCTCAGGTGATCCACCTGGCTTGGCTCCCCAAAGTGCTGGGATTACAGGCGTGGGGCACCGTCCCTGGCCGAGCATTATTTTCAAAGTGCGCTCAACTGGAGGTACTTCTTTCCCCTAGGATGCCCAATATTTGTGTAGGGCCAATACTTAATGATTGTTTTTTCATGATTGCTATTAAAGATATTTTTGTTATCCACCCTAATGCTTCAAAGAATCAGCAAGCATGTGGAAACGTATAAAACGACTCCTGTCATTTGTCAGGAGTAGGATATACTGATAAAATCCTTTCTCATGAATGATGAAGTTGCCAGAAATTTGGAATACTTTTGGACTGACAACAATTACATGATAAAATACTGTGAAAACTATTTGTTAATAAATAATGAACCAATACTCCTTCTGTTCACTCAGAGCAAACATAATACAGTGGTTCAGAAGAATGTAGTAATCTTCATATTGCTTAATAGTTCAGTAAACTTTTAATGCCTCTGAAAATGCAGAATAGTTCCTTAAGAAAGCATGGTAGGATAATCAGAAAAGACTTTTTTTTTTTTATTTGACACCAAATGGACTCATATATGACATCTTTTCATTTTTTCCACTTTCCTTCTTCTAGTAAAAAGCCTAGAAATAATTATTCCTAGAGACCGTGTGATATTTCCACCTTTGGTATCTAGCCTGCAATTATTTCAACAAAGTCCTCTTGGTACAGTAAATAGTAAACCCCACTGGACCAAATCCTTATAATATAGTATTGGCTGCCAGAATATAACACACGTGGTATGTTTACATTAAATTGATCTCATATCTTAAAAAGCATTTGTCTTTGGTATAGATACAATCTAGAGATAGATTAACTGGCTAGATGATAATGATAATAATAATAACTAATATTTACTGAGCACTTACTATGTGCCAAACATTGTTCTAAGTGTCTTATGTGTCTTAATTCACTTGTTATAACATCCCAAATGAAGTATGTAGTGTTTTTATTCCACTTTATAGAGACCTAAACCGAGGCACAGGGATTTAAGTAACTTTCCCAAGATTACACAGCTAGTTAAGTGGATCTAATCCAGGTAATTTGACTCAAGGGTCCATTTTCATAACCATTATGTGATACTGCTTCATGGCCATTATGTGAGACTTTAAGCGATGCTACAGTGCTTTCTGCTTTTTCACTACTTGACTATTTCCTGTTCATAGCCCTTTGTTCACAGGGAAAACATAAGAAGGGAAAAACTAGAAGCTCCTTGACTTTCACCTGTTTATTCCAGATTTTTATCCCATGGTGTCTCCCACTGTCTAAACTGAGATCAATAAGAACTATTATTATGCCATATGTTTCTAATCATAGCCATTACTTCATTCTCTGAGGCATACAACACATAAAATTATTGTCAAACAGACTGATTTTATATGCTTACAAATGCTCGTTTATATAGCCATTGAAATATAAACTTCAGTAAAGAGAGTAATGTTTGGTTTGCATGATGTCTGAATTCTAAGATTTGGTAATGGAGTAAAGATTTTGCCCAGATCTTATCTTTTTTCCCCCATTCTACAGTGAGGTACAATGATAACTGTTATCATAATGATGACCCTGGGAGAGCATTAACGTCTTTTGTTCCCTAGAATGTACTTATGGAAGCAGGAATGTGGATGGTTATGTTTATGTTTATGTTTGATTTTGTTTTGTTTTTGAGACAGAGTCTTGCCCTGTCACCCAGGCTGGAGTACAGTGGTACCCTCTGGGCGCACTGCAACCTCTGCCTCCTGGGTTTAAGCAATCCTCACACCTCAGCTTCTGGAGTAGCTGGGACTACAGGTGCATGCCACCATGCCAGGCTAATTTTTTGTATTTTTGGTAGAGACGGGGTTTCGTCACGTTGCCCAAAGTGCTCTTGAACTCCTGAGCTCAAGTGAGTTGCTGGCCTTGGCCTCCCAAAGTGCTGGGATTACAGGCGTGAGCCATCTTGCCTGGTCGGTTGCTTATGTTTTAGATGTACAGTTGTCCTTAGGTATCTGTGGGGAATTGGTTCCAGAACCGCCCCCCCTCAAATCCCTTATATAACATGGTATAGTATTTGCATATTACCTGTGCACATCTTCTAGTATACTTTGAATTATTTCTAGATTACTTATAATACCAAATACAATGTAAGTGCTATGTGAATAGCAGCTATACTGTATTGTCTAGGGAATAATGACAAGGAAAAGAGTCTGTATATGCTCGGTACAGACAATCATCCATTTTTTAAAAATATTTTTAATCTGCAGCTGGCTGAATCCATGGATGAGGAACCCAGAGACACAGAGGGCTGACTGTATTTTCACTGACACAAGTTTAAACAATAATAGCAATAACTAAAAAAGGTAGTTTAGTCACAAAAGTTTAAAGTGAAAATTAAATTAACTACAACATACTGTAATTCATGCCAAACAGTTGTTCCTCCTAATCAATATTTGGATTTTGAAAGAGAAGTAATTGTATATATATTGTAAGAATTCCACTGTAGATGAGTCACAGAGCAGATTGATGATCATATTTTTTTGCTATGATAGTAAAAACTTTTTTATTCAGATTTGTATTTAGTACAAAATGACTTCAAAATGTATATTACCTCTCTGGAAAAGCTCTTATGTTAGACTGTCAGCTATCTAGTCCATTTTATATTTTAAACCTGAAAAATGTTTAAAATGTTAATTTATTTCAATTAAAATTGAACAGGTTGAAATAAAATGGACATCAGATTTCTCTTTTGATTCACTCCAATTCAGAAAAACAACTTTTGAAATCTTACAATGCAGTAGGCACTGAACGTTTCAAAGACTGTTAGGAAATGGTTCCTGGGTTTTCAAGCTTTTTCAAGTGGCCAGTTGGTCACATTTATCAAATGTTCTAAAACTATGTTTTTAGACATATTCTTTAATATATTCATGTAAACTTTATGGAATTATGTTGAACACAATCCTTTTTGTAGGTGTTCACAGTTTCTATGAGGTTTTACTTGACTGGTTTTCATGTTGTCTTCATAATAGTATTTTAATGAATATTTATTTCTACCCAGCTCCTTACTATTACAGCTGGACGGAGCTGTGCTACAAAGAGAGCACTCTCTGTTGAGAGAAACTTGGAAAGTTGAGTTAACATGTTGGCCTGGGTTGCTAATCCCATAGAACAGGAAGTCTTAGGGCTAGAGTGAGGGAGGAGGTTGGGTGGAAGGGGTATAGTCTGAAGTCTCCAAAGCTTAGAGCTCTGACACCCTACAGTTTTATTTTGCCCTTCCAATCCATCCAATGTGACTCTTTTGACATTCTTAAAATAATTGAGAAAAAATTTCTGATACAGCTTGTAAATTCTGCTATTTGATCCTTTAGTAAATTGACTATTTGGCAAATAGGCTTTTCTGCGACTACATCAAGAGTCCTTGCTGTCAAAGAGATTCCTTAGCAAATGGAAGAGATGAATAATACCTTTACCAAGTTACAAGTAAAAAGGTGCCCTTAATTAAGTCTGATTTTCAAAATAACCCATTGAAGAGTACAGGGATTATTATCCCTAATTAATATCTGTATTTAATACTGGAAGATTCAGAGAGTGAGTTGCCCTCAGTGAAAAGATAATGAAAATGGAGGAATCAAGTTTTGACTCAGGCATTCTGGCTATAAGACCAGTAAGTGTATTTCTATTATACCATTCTGAAGATACTCACTTTGTATAAATAATTTCATTTTTCACATTTTAAGGGCTAGAGAGATGGGGACAGGAGATGAAGGAGTACTGAAGTTTGCTCACTTGATGGCATGTTTATGTATACTTTTCTTATGCTTAGGAAATCAATTTCACAATAAATTATTTTAAGAAATTTTAAGCCTGTTGTTTCAGATATGAATTAACTACATACTATTAGTTTAGAAATTATTATTAGAGCAGTTGTTATTTTTGTGTATGACAGCGTTAGAAAATAATGAAGTTCAATATTTTGATTTTTGTAACTCACAGCCCTGTTCTGGGTCTCCTTTTCAAGTTTCAAACTTAGCAGGACCAGAGAATTTCTTGTTTTAGACTGCTAATTATCTTAAGACAAAAAGGGATCACCCTAGGTTCTGTTGGTTCTCACATTACAGAGAAATTCCCATTTTCCATTAATGTATTCAAATACATTCACTTTAAAGATACCTATACTATACTGCTAAAGAGATTACCCTCTATGTCTATGTCTCTATTTTAGGACTTCAGCTTTCAGAAACAGCTGTAAAACTTTCTTAAGCGTTATAAATATAATATTTCTCAACTCAAAACACTTACTATTTACTATTTCTCTTATTAGGTATGGCTTCTGAAATGGTTTAATTGCACTTCAAAACTATAGCATTTTATTGATTGTATTTTTTGAAAGCTGCTTTATGTTCTGTAGTGTTTAATGGAGGATAAGTTACTAGTCACATATGATACTGTGCATATACTAGATTTTAATGTTTAGTGCTTGCTCTTGACAACTACGTAAAGAAGATCTATATACTAGTTCTGGATTTATTTTTGAAATTGAAAGTTGTACTTTTGAAATTATTATGAGTAGCTTCAGTTTGTATCACAGTATACCACCACCAATACATTACTGGTGTCATCTTACGTGATGTATGAAAATTTGAGGTACTAGAGTATAGTAAAATTCTGTTTACCCCTATGTTCTTATTCATTTAAATCCAAATCTAAGTCTTTCTACTGGTACTAAATATTTTACATCACAACAGAAAATTTTGATAACATTGTAAAAAAATATATAAAGAAACTAACAAAATTACAAATGACCTCATTCATCTTTTAAGCAGTTAAAGCTGTGGAATAAAGTGTGCAAAATAATGACATGCAAGATGAAGACCACCTAAACCTTATTTGCCTTTCCTAGCCTAGCTTGTTCTATTATGGGTTTTATATAAACATACTTTGAAATGAAATCCATCAGTTGAAAAACAAAAATAAAATTCTTAACCAAGTGGCAGGCATATACAATAGTCCCCCCTTATCCACAGGGAATATGTTTGAAGACCCTCCAGTGTATGTCTGAAACCATGGATAGTACCTAACCCTTTATATACTCTCTCTCTCTCTCTGTGTGTGTGTATGTGTATGTGTGTGTGTGTGTGTGTATATGTATATACACATATAACCTATATATATAAATATACATATAACCTATATATATATATAACCAAAACTCTCTCTCTCTCTCTCTCTCTATATATATATATATATATATATATATCCATTTGGTAACCAAGACAGCTACCAAATGACTAATGGACAAGTAGCCTATACAGTGTGGATACATTGGACAAAGAGAGGATTTGTATGCTAGGTAAAAGAGTGTGGGACAGTGCAAGATTTTGTCATGCTACTCTGAATGGTGCACAATTTAAAACACATGAGTTTTTTATTTCTGCAGTTTTCCATTTAATATTTTTGGACCATGGTTGATTGCAGGTAACTAAAATTGTGGAAGGGTAAACAAAACTATGGATAAGTGGGGGGCTACTGTAACATAATCTTTGGTTTTTAGGTATATCTCAGATGTATCTGAAATAAACATTGAGATACTGAATGAATATTTTCTAGCAGCCATCTTTGCTTTAAATTTAAGCATCCTTCTTAACTCTAAAATTATGAATCTAATTTATGTTACATTTTGTATCGCTAATTTCTTAATTTTTTATTTTATATTTTATGTTCAGTCCATCTTTCCGTTGCTTGGAATATTTTTCTGAGGTAATTAGAAATTTATATCTTCTCCTTAGATTTTTTTTCTGAAGTCTTGTTACAGTGTGATGGTTTTTCTTCATTTAATTAATTAGAGAAACTACAGTGTAACTAAATTCATGATTGAACATATTTTATACAAATTACAATTGAGAGCTGAGGGACTATCGTCAGCATTAAAAACTCAAAGATTCCTAACCTTAATGTAACGCCCTTCAAATTAGGATTGGGTTTATTTAGCATATAAGAGCAAGGGCTATGTAGTTTTCTGATTTCTAAATAAATACAATACATACTAAAAAAAAAGTTTTGTTGCATATTCATTTATTTATATATATTATTACAATTTTATTGAATTTTGTACAAACAGATGCAGCAATAAATAACTATGGCTTAGTCTATATCCTCATGAAGATGAGGAGATAGATATAAAACCAATATTCATTTTAATCATCCTAAGTGCTTAAAGAAAATGTCCAGGAGATTAGAGGGAACTAGTTTGGGAGGACAGGAAAGACTTCCCTGAGGAAGTGATATTTAAGCTGAATCTTTAAAGATGAATAAGGATTAGATAAGCAAAGAGAATAGGAAAATATTTTTAATATGGACAAATTAGAGCTTAATATTTTAAAAATATATAAACAATCTGAGATTGGATATTCCGAGCTAACAATTCAAGTTATTTAAACATTGTGAGCTTTATAACAGCATGGAAATAACAATATGTGGCAGTTTGAGAACCTTGCTGAAAAATAACCTTTTTATTTTAAATGAAGCTGTGTGTCACACATTGGTTCAAACTGTCTGTAAATGGAATATTGAGAAGGAATATGGCAGCCAGCAAATGTCAATTGCTACTTTGATTAAGAACAGAATGTTGAAAAACAAATACCTAACAAAAACTGATCAATTAAAGTGTGTGTGTGTGGAGTAGAGGGAGGAATAGCTCAAAACATGAAAGATGTTTATAAGGAGCCACTATGATATCTAATTCTACATGCCATTTAATAAGCAGACTGGCCATGACTGGGTACCATATCTGTTGACCCCAATAACTCATTATTCAACTGTTTACTAGAAAATTTTTATCCAACAGCAAATTTCAATGTGCCTATTCTAGGTAACTCTATGCTGGGGCCCTCTGGGTGATAAAAGGTGTTTTATTAGCTGCTTCCAGACACCCCAGTTCTCACAAGGTTAAATAAGTCGTATGCCTGCTAAATGAGTTAGCAGGAGATTTAAAAATAGAATTCAAGGTTTTTTTTTTTTTTTTTTTTTTTTTTTCCTTGTGCTTTCTTATGGTGGTTACACTATCTTTAAAGTTTGTGTTGGTTTTTCAGTGGCACAAGTGTAGATTAGTTGCATTTGTATACTTCCAAAGAGTTGAATATTTATTTGTCCTAATACATATATTAAAAAAAAACTTATTCAGAGATAGAGAAGGGTAAACACAATAAGCTTACTGATCACTCAAAACTACCTGTACCTACTCATTTTCTCTTTCAGCAAGTGTTTATTGAGTATCTGTGGTATATAGTGTCGAAGGGTTATCCTTAGGAAACCAAAAAAAAAAAAAAAACACACACACACAAAAAAAACCATGGTCTTGGCTGGGCGTGGTGGCTCACGCCTATAATCCCAGCACTTGGGGAGGCCAAGGTGGGTGGATCACTTGAGGTCAGGAGTTCAAAGCAGCCTGGCCAACATGGTGAAACCCTGTTGCTACTAAAAATACAAAAAAATTAGCTGGACGTGGTGGCTGGTACCTGTAATCCCAGCTACTCGGGAGGCTGAGGCAAGAGAATCACTTGAACCCAAGAGTCGGAGGTTACAGTGAGCCGAGATCGATCCACTGCACTCTAGGCTGGGAGACAGAGTGAGACTGCATCTTTTTAAAAAAAAAAAAAAAAAAAAAGGGGTCTTTGTATTTGAGGAGTTTTTGATGTTACTAGTGAAATGAAAGGTCTGCATATTCTCACAAGACATGAAGCTGAAAACGTAAAATATCCTTCTGAATTCAGGGTTGTTTTGTTTTAAATTAGGGAGATATGGAAATACCTGCTATAGTATTTCATTTCTGCTGTGTTCTATGTGAATATAATGTGAATACTCACTGAATGTATATGCTATATCGCTGGTTGAAACTTCTGCAAGTTTATTTTCACCATTTGAAGATGTATATTATTTCCATTTTTACAGGAAAGGGAGTAAATACACTCAGGACTAATAGTTGCTTATTTACAAAAATGTTCAGAAATTACAAGTCATTACTTTAATAAAAAGTTTATCATAGTAGTGAGTGTTTCAAAATATTATTTCTAGAGATATTGTTTATTTTCAGAGAAACAATCTGTTGAAATGTAGATTTCTAAATTATTTTCTGCATTTGATATCAAGTGTCCATAGAAAAACGCAGTATCCTTTAGGAGTACCAAGCTAACTAATAAGTGTGTTTCACATACATTTTGAAAATTATGTTGCTTTTATTATAAGTTGGAATTTTCTTCCCTTTGGAATAACACGAGTTTTCTTTGAAAAGGCTGTTACATGAAAGAGAAAAAAACACTGACCCAGGAGTAGCCCAAACACCTGGATTCTGATGCTTTCAGCGATATAGCTGCATGAATTTCAACAGCACAGTCACCTAGCTTGAATCTTGTTTTCTTTGTTGTTATCTGCCCTGCATATCACACATGGTTGTTACGAGGATCAAATGGCATAATATATGTGCAAATGCTTATAAGTTATAACTTGTCGTATAACGTAAGGTACACCTATTTTATGAAAGCTAAGCTGTATGTATTATCCAGTAGAGGAAGTCAACCATTTCCATGTTATAAAATCCAGATCTAAATTTCTCCTCCTCTTAAAATAATTTATTCTTATATCAAAGCAAATGTTTGGAGTAAAGTATATGTGTGTGAGAATTCTTTTTTATTGATAGGACAATGATAAAATATTTGATGAATACATGGATATTTAATAATATATTACATATATTGACAAAACTCATTTGATTCCCTTGAAGTACACGTTTTTAATTTTGTATTCCAGGGTACTAGGTAAAATCATTCATGGTGGTCATTGGTTGTTTATGCTAGATATTGGACTATTTCAGCCTTGATGTCTACTGTGAGCACTGATGTAGTGGCCAGTGGTGACAATAGAGTAAATTGACATCCATGAGTCAGAATTTTAGAACTTGGTTGAACCTTCCATGTGGCATGGCCATAGATGAAATGAAGGCTCAAACAGATGTGTGAAATGGCATTTTATCTGGCCTCTTGACAATATCCAAGGAGTCTGCTCCAGTCATGAGAATGCAGCGACATGTTCTTCCGGGCAGACCTTTGGCAGAATTGTGGTTCCAGGAGATCAGTCTGGTTTGGAGCAAAAATTCTTGCCAAGCTTTGGGATTCACCATGCAGGATGCTGTATTCAATTCCTAGAGGGAAAGGTTAGCATAATGCCAAGTTAGCTAGTGTTCGAGTCAAGTTCCTGGCCCAGCAAGGGATGTTTACCCTTAGTACGTGGGACTCAAGACTTAGGACAGGAAAGATAAATCTAGATATGACTTACAGTCAATACTGTGGATCCTAAATATTTTGAGTTCCCTTGTCATAACTGAGCCTGCAGACAGTAGTTGTCATTGCCTGGAAGCAGCCACTTACAAGGCTGGAGGAACATACTAAGAAACATGCAGCTGAAATGTGACAGATATGTCCACTTCTCTCTGCTTCTTTTAACTGATGTGGGAATTTGATTGATACAACCAAGAAAAACTTGCTATTTTTGATACCTCTAAAGATAATCCCTGTATTAGAAATTAAGAAGCCTGGAGTCACATGTATGTGTGTCTCATGTTCCAACTGAAGGTTTGAATTTTGAAAGAGTTTAGGAGGAAGATAAAGAAGTCAGTGGTTGACTATGTACCTAAATTTATTAAAATTTTAAATTAAATATTTAGTGATGTGTTATCAATACCATTTCCTTATAACAATAATAACCAGTTTGAGAACTTGATGAAAAAGGTCACATTCATAATAGTAAAAAAGTATAAGCTCATTTTAGTAAGCTTAATAGAAGCATATATAACCCACATAAATCTACAGCACTTTGAGAGCTATAGAAAGAGACTAGAATAAATATGAAGACAGTACAATTCTAGATGGATAAAAGCCATAAATATATAAAATTTCTCTTTTAAATTTATACATTTAACATAATTATAAATTAAAACAGGAATTTTAGTTGACTTTATTGAATTTAGCAAGATTATTATACAGATGGAAGAGGAAACTGGCAAGAATGTAAAATGCCATTTTGAGAACCATGGGCAATATTTTGGTGATGGGGGACTAATCCTATAATAAGATAAAGCATTCACATTTTTAAAAAAGAGAGATATAATAGCACACACATTCATGTAAATAAGTGGGAATAAAAAGAAAGTTCAATAATAGATTATATTTTTGGATATGTATATTATAAATATAAACTGTGTTCTGTAAGGATAGAAAATAATGGGGAGAAAATACACATTCCAATATCATTCATTAAATAATCTGCCTGTAAATCTGGGTAAAAATTGATCCATAATTCATATTGTATACTAAAATCATAGACAGATTAAAAGTAAACATTGAAGTGAAAATGTTGTAAGCTTTGAATTAATTGAAGTTACAAAAGGACAGATTTACAAGTTTGAATAAATAAAAGCTAAACTGTATAGAATGCTGTAAAATATAAAACACTCAGAAAAATACCTGCAAGTTTATTACTCAAGGGATTAATATTGTTAGTATCTGTGCACTGCAGAGAGTGTGATGGAAACATGTAGGTTTGGATAGATAAATGTGCAAAAAAATAGACAATACACGTAAGTGGAAGTAAAATTAGCAAAATGGGAAAAACTTTAACATACCAATTGAGAAATGCAAAATTTGAAAATGAGGTATCATTTTCCATCTTTTCAACTGGAAATCTAAAAATGACATTGCGTAATACCATGAAATTTGTACATCACTGTATTATGCTGGTAGCATTAAATCTGTTTGAAAAGAATTTGACAGAATATACCAATCTTTGTATCTATTGACCCCTGTGATTTAGTATTTTGGACAATTTATCCTAAGGAAATTATCCAAAAGAAGAAAAAAGTGTTTATTTGCAGGATTGTTTATACTAATGGAAAATTGGGGTGTGCAGAACCCTTACTTCCAAGAGGGCAATGCTTAATTCTGAGCAATACACTCAGGAGTATTATCAGGTAGGCACTAGAATGACTTAGGTATGCTGTGTAGAAAATGAAAACATTCTTCTGATATAGTGGTTAAAAGAAATTACACGTCATATGATGTATGCTTTCAGTTATGTACAATGTAATTATGTAATCATATGTTAGATGACAGTGTGAAAACTAAGCTTCTAGTCTGGTGGGATTTTTAATGACTTATAAAAAATTCTCCCCGGACTTTATGGGGTAAAAGGAAAATGAGAATGGCAGAGATTTTTAAGGTTTTAATGTTATGAATGCTAAAGTATTCTGCTAAGTAAAAATGATAATAATTTTTATTGATCATGTTCTTTGGACCAGGAACCCCTTTAAGTGTTCTGCATTTATTCTTTCATTCTGAAATGCTTGAAAACTGAAAAGGAGGTTTAGGCAGGATATACTTGTCTCCATATGATAGAAGGGCTGTGATAGGATGGGACAATTTGAATAGTCCTTTTTCATTCCATTGGAGGTTAAAAAACATCTGTTATCAGTAATGTAAAAATTATAAGGAAACAGATCTTAATGCTAACAAAACGAAACAGCGTCCCTTTCTTTGCTTTCTCCTCCTCAGGAAATTGACATTGCCATACTTCCAGATGTCTAAACTAGAAACTTGTGTTTCATACTTGATTCCTTCCACTTCTTCATTCTCTACTTCCAATCTGTGACCACATTCTATCTATTCTAACTGCTGAAATATTTCTGAAACTCATCTGCTCCTTCCCATTACCCCTGTCACCTTTCCAGTATAGGCCACCATCCTCTTCACCTTGATTACAATAGAAGTCTCCTAACTGGTCTCTTTCCTTCCATCCTTACCCCCTTTCTTCTATTCGCTACACAAATCTAAACATGTCACTCACCAGCTTACAAAAATCTTCAGTGATTTCACTTTGCTAGATTAAGTCCAAACCCTTTAATGGGGCTTTCAAGGTCTTCATGACTTATATTTACTTCACCAGCATCTGCTCCCCAGCAAATAAATTCATTCTCCCTTTCTGCTCCTTGCCCCTTTCCCCACCCCATCTCTCTCAGTCACACACATGCAAATGTACACACAAATACACATACACCCCTACAGCCATACTGAACTTCTTCCATTTCTATGAGTCTGTTTTATTCTCTCTCGTCACTGAATCTTCCAAGGTGCTATGCCCTCCACCTGGAGCACTCTCCGTTACTTGTCTAACCTCGCCTGAGCTTTCTCTTATGGTCTCTAGTTCTTGCTTATCCTTCATTTTTCATATTAGACATTCCTTCTCCTATGAAGGCTTTTTAGACATCTGGGTTGCATCCTCCTATGTGCTACCCTAATACCCCATTCCATACCCTTTATACTCAAACATTACTGAAAAGTAAGGGCCACCTGAGTAGCATTGTACCTTTGGTTTACTACCATATCCGTAGAGTTAGCAGAGTGTCTGGCCCATAGTAGATGCGTGGTAAGTATTCATTGAATGAATTTGTATGGTTTGGGCTTGTGTTGTCAACTCCTTAAGGTTTAGATTGTTAACTTCAAATTTGAGCACTGTCTTCTTGGTCAGTATATTATTAACAACAAGCACAATGCCAAACACGGTACATTTTCAGTAATGACTGGAAATGAATGAGTAACTCAGTAAGTATTTGAACGAATGATCATTGTAATGGTGACACCTCACTGAGGTTAATGAGCATTCCCCCTTTCTTTAAGTTCCTTGAAGGGAACTTCATTTGTCTCTGTTTTACCTAACATAGTGTCTTATATGTAGTAGACACTCATTGGATAATTGCCGTGAATTCCCAAGACTGAGCACTATGTACAGAGTTCCAGCTAGTGCTATCGTAAATTAGGTCATCTTGACCATATCTGGAATTCGAACTTTAGCTGGATTTCTCTGTAAATTTATGTATGTGTGCCTGTATGCATGGTCTTGTCAACATATATTTTTTAAAGAAGTAGACTGGTTTTGTATTCATGTATACAGTGACCATTAAAACAATGCCATCACACTACAACCAGTCAGAGTTCTCTTCTTATTGTTGGTTGCTCATTTGTTTTACTGTGGTTGTTTTTGCCTTGGACTTTCAAAGAATCGTGGACTGTAAACTTTTAAGGCAAGGTTTAAGTCTTGTCCTAATCATTCACTGTGTAGTCAACAAGAAGGTGTTAGGACTTGAGAAATAAATTACCTGAAGGAAATATATATGAGAAACGCTTTATGGGGAAATTTTTTTCTCTTTCCTGCTTGAGTGTAGAACTTCGGGTGTTGTGTAATACATATTCTTTCACCTCCACTTCCCTTTGTAAATGTGCTTTACTCATAAATGTCTGTCTATAAAGATGTGTCCTGGGTCTTTAACAAAGGAGGTGGTACATACTTGAATAACCATCCTCTAAGTGATTGAGGTTGAAAAAGTACAAATCTTTCTTGGTTGAAGTAGGAGAGGCCGTACCTGCTTTGTTATGAGTGCTTTCTTTGTGTTCTCATTATTCCTTTTTTTTTTTTTTTTGGTTCTACATTTTTTTCCTGTACTATTTTGTACAGCTCCTTTCTTATTATTTTTTTCTTTCACCTCTCAACTCTTTTATTATCACTCTTTTTTCATTTATTGAAACCATATATCCATGTTTTTTGAGTAAATTTGACCATAACAATTGGTACAGCTTTCTTTTTAAAATAATATTTAATGTATTCCAATTATAAAAGTAAAATCTTTAATTTAGAAAATCTGAAAACAAAGGAAATTTTAAAGAGGAGAGTATGTATCTAAAATCCTGTTACTTAGGTATAATTATCATTAACATTGCCATAAATTACTATTTAGATGACAGAGACATTTTAACCTAATTGAAATCATTCTGTACCTAGAGTTTTATATCTCATTTTAAATAATATTGAGTCAAAGATATATTTCTACATCATTAAAATACTTTAATAGGCCAGGCACAGTGGCTCATGCCTGTAATCTCAGCAATTTTGGAGGCCAAGGCGGGCAGACCACTTGAGCCCAGGAGTTCGAGATCAGCCTGGGCAACATGGGGAAAGCCTGTCTCTACTAAAAATATAAAAAATTAGCCGAGCATGATAGCATGCACCTATAATTTTACCTATTCAAGATGGGGAGGTGGGAGGATCGCTTCACCCCCGGAGGTCAGTGCTGCAGTGATATGTGATCATGCCATTGCACTCCAGCCTGGGAGACAGAGTGAGACCCTGTCTCAAAACAATTTTTAATGGCTGCATTAAATAGCTAATCAAAGTTTACCTCTTTATTTCCCTATATTTGCACTGTTCAATGTATTTACAAGTTTCTCTGTTATAAAAATGATGTCATGAATAACTTAGAACATGAAGTTCTAGCTACAGTTCAGATTGTTTCCTGTGAAAGATTCCTAGAAGTAGCATTATTAGGTCAAAAATAAGTCATACTTTTTGAGGCACTTAGTTTTTTTTTTTTTCACATGACTTTCCAGAAATGTTATGCCAAATCTGCCCATTGCTATCAGCATTGTAAAAGAATATCCATCTTACCACATGGGTAGGGCTTTTTAGTTTCTTTAACAGTATTGTACTTTCTTTAACAGAATATTAACAGAATACTGTTAAAAATGGATAAAAAATGGATATTGTGTGTACGGTTATCAAATTAATTAAACAAAGAATATTATTTGGCATACATATTTGAATCTTGTTCTGAAGGCAGTGGGTACATGATGTGTTTTCTTACACTTGGAATCTCTTGTGTGTGTGTGTGCTGGGTTGTTGTTCTCTGAAATTGCATTACTGTGTTAAATCCCCAAACTAAAGCAGTGAATTTTTGTGTAAGTTCTGTATCTTTGTGGCCTTGACAACTGAGCCAGTCCTTTGGAGAATAAGCAATCCTGGACTGCATTTTAGGACAGTGAGAACTGCCGAAGTCATGAGAGAGAAAGACGAATGGATAGGACACTGAACTAGAAATCAGATGCCTTAGGCTTTATTCCCACATCCATTTGTCATTGTGTATCATGGCCAAATTTGATTAAAGAACTTTCCCAATCTGTAAAATGGGGGATAATATGTCTCACCTTACAGGGATGCTAAAGGGATTACTGAAATATTTTTTTCTAATGCATTTTGTGTTCTTCCAAAAGAGCTCTAATATTCAGAACCAAATACTAAAATCTACCTAAAATCTGAATGGTAGAAATTAACTATTATACTTTGAAGCGTTTTAAACCCCAGTTTATTAAGAACCTAACACCTGGCCGGGCGCAGTGGCTCAATGTAATCCCAGCACTTTGGGAGGCCGAGACGGGCTGATAACGAGGTCAGGAGATCGAGACCATCCTGGCTAACACGGTGAAACCCCGTCTCTACTAAAAAATACAAAAAACTAGCCAGGCGTGGTGGCGGGTGCCTGTAGTCCCAGCTACTCGGGAGGCTGAGGCAGGAGAATGGCGTAAACCCGGGAGGCGGAGCTTGCAGTGAGCTGAGATCCGGCCACAGCACTCCAGCCTGGGCGACAGAGCGACACTCTGTCTCAAAAAAAAAAAAAACAAAAAAACCAACCTAACACCTTAGTGAAGAGGGACAGATAGTCAACAGAAGAATAAACAAAGAAAATACCAAATAGGAATGAGCCTCCAAAAGACTAAAACATTGAGTGTTCTTTTTTGTTAAGATGACATTTTAACCCATTTATGCCAGAGGCTGCAGACTTTTTATGTGAAAAATCAGACCTTGGCGATGACCCTGAGCAGTAGGATATAATAACTCCCACAAGCTTATTGTTCCAATAATGGAACAGTAGGTATAAGTGAGTTAGTTGTGTGCTACATCATATTGGTTGGCCAGAGAAGGCCTGTGTGAGGAGGGGATATTTGAATGATGGGAAGGAGACAACCATGCTCATATTCGGGAAAGGGGCCCCCTAAGCAAAAAGAAGAACACATGCAAAGGTCCTAATGTGAGAATGGGTTTTGAGTGTTTGAGTGCCAGATAAGAGGCCAGTTTGGAAGTTAGTAATTTGGGGCAGGGGAGGGAATCAGATGAAGTTGTAGAAAAATTACCCAGGGCCTTGCAGGCCCCTGGAAGGAGTTCAAATAGTCCATAGTTTGGATCTCTCATACTTACTAGCTTTGTGACCTCAGATAAAGTTTTTGAAATTTTGTGAATTTTTGTTCCCATTTATAAAATGAGTGTAATTGTTGCTTTCCAAGGTTGTTTCTATGGATTAGGATAATAAATTTAGTGAGTAGTACAGTGAATGGCACATAGTACACTCAAGAATTGGATATTGCTGATGATGATGTTTGGACAGGCAATAAATGTCCATTGTGTACCTAACTATGTGTCAGGCATAGGGCCAGACGCTTTACATTTATTTATATTTAAATCCTCAAAACAATTCTATAAGATATATTGAAACTGGGAAAAATTGTTACTTGTACAATTGAACAGTGGTCTTAAGTAGCAGACTACTGGATTCAAATCAAATTTTCATGACTCCAAAATTAGTTACCCCTCACTCCTGTATCATATCAAGGGAGTAAATCAATTGTAATCTGTTGGTTGCTTTTGTATGTAAATACAGTTTGTAACTAGACATGCTTTTAGAGATGAGGCCAGTCTCTGGCCTTATATGAAGAGCTCTTGCCAGGCAGGAGCTTTGTGAATGTTCATATTCCTCTCAATGCTTAGGATCATGCCTCGTTCCTCCTAGAATTTCTTATTATATTCCTTGACTAAGTGGATCTGCATAACAATATTAATACTTGCCTGCAACATGCCCCAATTTTTCTAATAGCCTAAGGAATATTCAGGTTTTTGTTTTTTCAAGATTTCTTATTTTTCCCAGAGACATACTTCATATAGCAATCTTTTCTTTTGAGAGTGTTTTGCCCTTAATTGTACTAGTTGGAAGTGTCAGAATAGTGCCTTAACCTATTGAACTCTAGATGGCTGACTTTTCTTTGTTATTTTATCTTGTCTTGTTTAAAGGAATATGGAATTGGCAGCAGAGCCCACTAACTGATGTCAGATTTGGTTAGCATAAATTGTATATTTAACATCAAGTAAACATGCAGTTAAAAAAATCTTATGAGTTGTACTTTTTATTCTTTGCTATACAAAATCTTCACTGAATATATTTAATAAGTTGAAAGGCTCATTCATTTTGTGAGAAAGTCTATGAGATTACTGATTATATTACTTATGGAAAATATTTAGTATCTATATCCTACTTTGGAATGTAGAAGAAAGAAATGAAGCCTTTTGGAGACATGTGTGTGCATGTCTGTTGAATTGTTAGATTATATTAATTTTTTCTCCGAGAAGTAAATGACATGCTAGAATAGTAAATTGTATAATGTGAACCATGAAAAAAACATTGTTTCTAAAATAATTGTTTTGAGGAAACAGAAATGTGTGTTTCCTTATATTCAAATTCACAACTTAGGTCCTTAGAGGTAAGAATGCTACCAGCAGAAACAGATGGTTGGTAATCTGTAAAAGTAATGCCATCATATTGGGTAATGCTATACTGCTGTTTCTATTGGCATAACCTCTAACTATGACATGATATATAGCACTTATGGGCCAGAACATTGTTTGTACTTTTATAAAAACCCTACGAAGTCTATATGCTCAAGTACTAGCTCAGTTTCCTTATCAGGTTGGGTTTTTTGTTTTGTTTTGTTTAGACAGTCTTGCTCTGTCACCCAGGCTGGAGCGCAGTGGCATGATCTCGGCTCACTGCAACCTCCGCCTCCTGGGTTCAAGCGATTCTCCTGCCTCAACCTCCCAAGTAGCTGGGTTTATAGGCACGTGCCACCACACCCAACTTATTTTTTGTATTTTTAGTAGAGATGGGGTTTTACCATGTTGGCCAGGCTGGTCTCAAACTCCTGACCTCAAGTGATCTACCCACCTCGGCCTCCCAAAGTGTTGAGATTACAGGCGTGAGCCACTGCACCTGGCCAGGTTGTTCTTTCAAGTTAGGATAGGACACTTTGGGGTAAGCAGTATTTCATGATTCACTGTATACCATTTTAGAACTAAAATTGGTTCATGCAGCAAAAATGAATTATTTATCACAAAAGGCTTGAATAACCTATACATCCATCACTGCTATAGAAAATAAACACGTATGTTTGAATTTGTTAGGTAAAATTAGTTTATTGAA
The DNA here is from genome assembly GCF_049350105.2 of Macaca mulatta. NCBI lineage: Eukaryota > Metazoa > Chordata > Mammalia > Primates > Cercopithecidae > Macaca > Macaca mulatta. The sequence continues at coordinate 103,825,699 of NC_133426.1, forward strand.
ATCCCCCCAATCAACTTTCATATATTTTTTGAATTTACATATGCTAATATAAGCAAGTCATTCCTCTTTTAAATATTAACCAGAAGAGTATCCCACTAAGATACTATTTGATTTCAAAGATGTCAGTGTTAACTTTAAATATTTTCATTATACTGTTTAACTACATAGCAACATAAGGTACACACTATAGCAGTATCTCTTATACAACTTATGAAATATGTCATGTTAAATACAAAACCCATAAAATTTAAATTAACATTATTTTAAGTAATAAATCATTTGCTGACTCTAAATTACCAATTACAATGTGAATATATTACAGTGTGGGCACTTTTGGGTTCTCAGTGCCTACCGTGCCATAGGATAACCCAATTGTGCCACTAGTGTTCTCTGATCTGTGGTTAAATTTTGATTGGTATAGCATGCTGCGATGTCATTTGGTCTTTATTTTGGTACCTATGTGTTTTCACACTAAGGCCATCTCATTAGCCAGCGATAATGAAAGTTGTACTTCCTGGTAACAGTGTGCATATATGGATGCTGAGATTAGTTGGCAGGACTTGGTTATAAGGTAGTTATCTAGATGATCCAGCTTATGCTTAGCTTTATCATATTAAGAAATGAAACTGCAGAATTTTAACATTACCTTACCAGACTCAGGGATGATTAAGACTATGTTCAAGAATCCCAGTTTGAGTAACATTGCTGTGAGCTCCGGGTATCTTGATCTAGCAAATCCTCAAACATAGCATGTTGTATTATGACTCAATGTTTTTTGTAATTTCTGACTGAAATAGCCTTATCTACCTTTGGTGAACAGTTTTTACAGCTGGGCAGACCTTCTTCCCCCACATAGAGTCAAGTCCTTTGACCTTCAAACTCCCGTACCACCCCCTATCTATTTTGAGGGCACTTATCACATTGACAGTGGTCTGCATGTTGTTGCTTACCACACCTGAATAAGCTCTGCTGGGATGGTGAGGATATATCGTTGCTTATCTGTGTACTCTCAGTGCTTGGAACCTCATGGGAAGTCAATTCATGTTGACTGGTAATATTCTATTACAAAAAGTATACCATATACACAATAAGAGATAGATGCCTTGTGTCTCTGTAGTCTATTTTGTGAAAAGAAACTGAGAATCTATATAATCAATGTGTGTGCAGAGAATATAGTGTCCAATTAAAATTTTATACTTTAAAGAAGAAAAGCTTTTGCTTTAGTATGCATATAGTGGCATATTCCAAATCATAGATTCAACAGGGCAGGACCTTTGGGATCATCTAGCTCAGTGGGTTTAAAACCTTATTTTATTTAACATCAGAGCAGCTTATTCATAAAAAATCATATGTGGGATATGAATAAATTAGAAGATAAATGTGTAAATGCCCTCATTATTGGGGGAGCAGAGACTTGGGAAGTCTTCCCAGGAGCCTTCCTTTTTGCATATTCCCTCATCCTCCAAGGCAACCCTGAAAACACCTCAAGGAACTCCATGGACCCCCAGAATAATTTGAAAATAATAGTCTTCTCAGGCTGGGTGCAGTGGCTCATGCCTGTAATCCCAGCACTTTGGGAGGCCGAGGTGGGTGGATCACAAGGTCAGGAGTTCGAGACCAGCCTGGCCAACATGGTGAAACCCCGTCTCCACTAAAAATACAAAAATTAGCTGGACGTGGTGGCGCACATCTGTAGTCCCAGCTGCTCAGGAGGCTGAGGCAGGAGAATCACTTGAACCCAGGAGGTGGAGGTTGCAGTGAGCCAAGATTCCGCCACTGTACTCCATCTCAAAAAAAAAAAAAAAAAAAAAGAAAAGAAAATAATAGTCTTCTCCTACCTAAGGTAAGAATCCTTTTCCAGCATCTCAGACCTAGTGGCAGGTCTTTGCTTGAATAATTTTGGTGAACAGAAACTAATAACTTTGTAACATGAGCAGTTAACTAGGCAATGAAAGTGCTCACTAATTAATGATAAAATAATATATAATGGCACCAAACATTAATTAAGTGCTTATTATATACCAGACCTTATGTTTGACCAGGATCCTTATTCACCCTTATGACAAGCCTGAGGAGGGTAGATGCTTTATTGTTCCCATTTTGCCGATAAGGAACCTCAGGCCCAGGAAGTCAAGTAATCACTTGACTAAATTCATACAGCTATTAAGGTAAGGAATATTTTGGAAACTTTTGCCTGCTTTTCCCTTTTTGTTATAATCCTCCTTTGGGAACAAATTATGCCCCTTTGAAGATGGTTTCATACTGTCCTCAGAGAGCGACTCTATAGCTTGGGTTCTAGCCTTGCTTCTGACAGTTAGATATAGTCTCAGACAAGACATGACTGCTCCGTGACTCAATTTTCACAGCTGAAGAAAAAATGATTTTAGTAATATCTTCCCTGTTGTTAGATTCAGATGAAATACTATGCAGGAAAAGTTGTGAAAGCTGTTTTTGCTATACAAGTGTAAGGTATCCTTGATCTCTAAATCTATCAACACCATTCAGTGCTGGAAGCACACATCCATTTATTAACATGTCAATTAGTTACATTTCTTTTTATTTTTCCTTGTGTTCCTATCCTTTGGCCATTTTACTATTGGTGCACTACCTCCCATCAGCAGGTAGACAAGGAACTGATAAAATTCAGTGTGTTCATTTTGTCTGATAACACTTACTAAAATGTTTAGAAGGCTAGTGTTTTGAAAATAATAGGGTAATTTTTTGTTTTGTGAAAGGAATATTTCTTTATTTTGTTTACAATTTATAGCTTCATTACCTACTTAAAATGCAGTTTATATCTAGGCTGTAGGAAACATTTATAATCTGCAAAAGTATTATTAAACTTGCTTTGTTATACTGTCTAAAGTTACTCTTGGAATTGGATTTACAAAATGGTAAAGCAGAGAGGGAAACCATTTTATTTAAATACCTTCATAATCTTTGCCCCAACACAACAAATGTTGGTAAGTCTTAGTGTTGTTCCTATCTTTAAACAGTACAATGAAGAGATTGCCTATGTGATATGTATTGGTTATCCTGTTGGACATTATCATTGATCAAATCCTGCCCATTTTTTAAAGTCGTTATTTATATACATGAACTTTCTCTATTTAAAATGGTAGTATACTTTTTCTTCTTTCCTAGGACAGTGGGTGGAGTAAAGGCAGTGTAATTCCAAAATAGAGGTAACAGGCTACTAGAAGGGTTCTTACTTGTTTTGTGCCATGGGCCCCTCTGAAAGTCAGTGAATTTATGGGAACCTTTTTAGAATCATATTTTTAGATGTAAAACACAAAGGACATAGGATTATAAAGGAAACCAATCATACTAAAATATACTTATAAAATTGTTTTTAGAAATTATGACACATTCCAGAGACATAAACACATATGTTCACACAAAAACCTGTGCATTGGATGTTCATAGTTTTATTCATAGTAGATAAAAATTGGAAACAGCCTAAATGTTCTTTAATGGGTGAGTGGTTAAATAAACTGTATTATCCATACTATGGGATACTATATGGCAATAAACAGGTACAAACTATTGATATACACAATAACTTGTGTGCCTTTCCAGGGCATTATGGTGAATGGAAGAAGCTCATGTGCCAAAAGGTTACATATAGTATGATTTCATATAAATGACATTCCTTTTCTTTATGGGTACATAGTAGGTGTATATACTTAAGGGGTACATGAGATGTTTTGATACAGGCATACAATGCATAATAATCACATCAGGGTAAATGGAGTGTCCATCACCTCAAGCATTTATCATTTATTTCTATTATAAACATTCCAACAAATTGTTTTTGTTATCTTTAATTGTACAGTAAATTATTGTTGACTATAGTCACCCTATTGTGCTGTCAAATGCTAGATGTTACTCATTCTGTTAAACTATACTTTTGTACCCATTAACTATCCCCACTTCCCCTCCCGGCCCACTTCCCAGCCTCTGGCAACTATCAATCTACTCTCTTATCTCCATGAGTTCAATTGTTTTAAATTTTTGCTCCCACAAATGAGAACATGAGATGTTTGTCTTTCTTTGCCTGGCTTATTTCACTTAACCTAATGTCCTTCAGTTCCATCCACGTTGTTGCAAATGATGGGATCTCATTCTTTTTTTCTGGCTGAATAGTATGCCATTGTGTATATGTGCCACATTTTCTTTTCCTTTTCTTTTTTTTTTTTTGAGACGGAGTCTTGCTCTGTCACCCAGGCTGGAGTGCAGTGGGGTGATCTTGGCTCTGCAACCTCCTCCTCCCCTGTTCAAGCAATTACCATCCCAGCCTCTCAAGTATCTGGGATTACAGGTGTATGCCACCATGTCTGGCTAATCTTTTTGCATTTTTAGTAGAGACAAGGTTTCACCACATTGGCCAGACTGGTCTCGAACTCCTGACCTCAGGCAATTCACCCGCCTCGGCCTCCCAAAGTGCTGGGATTACAGGTGTGAACCACCGTGCCCGGCCCCTGTGCCACGTTTTCTTTATCCATTTGTCTGTAGATGGACACTTAGGTTGTTTCCAAATCTTGGCTATTGTGAATAGTGCTGCAATAAATATGGGAGTGCAGATAGCTCTTCAATATACTGATTCTTTCTTTTTGGCATATACCCAGCAGTGGGAATGCTGGACCAAATGGTAGCTCAATTGTTAGTTTTTTGAGGAACCTCCATACTGTTTTCAATAGTGGTTGTACTAATTTACATTCCCACCAACGGTGTATGAGGGTTCCCTTTTCTCCACATCCTCATTAGCATTTGTCATTGCCTTTCTTTTGGATGGATACAAGCCATTTTAACTGGGGTGAGATGATATCTCATTGTAGTTTTGATTTGCTTTTCTCCAACAATGAATGATATTGAGCACCTTTTCATATACCTGTTTGTCTTTTGTATGTCTTCTTTTGAGACATATCTATTGAGATCTTTTGCCCATTTAAAAAAATCATATTATTAGATCTTTCCTATTGAGTTGCTTGAGCTTCTTAAATATTTTGGTTATTAATCTCTTGTCAGATGTATGTATAGTTTGCAGATATGTTTTCCTATTCTGTTGTCTCTTTGTTGATCGTTTGCTTTGCAGAAGCTTTTCAACTTGATGTGATTCCATTTATAAATGATACTTTTGAAAAAAATGATAGAAATGGGGAATAGGTTAGTGGTTGCTGGGGTGGAGGGCTGTGGGAGGGAGATGGATGTGGTTATTGAAAGCCCTACTTGGGGGATCCTTGTGGTGATGGAACTGTTCCATATCTTGGTTGTGGTGTTTGTATACCTGAATCTACACATGACAACACTGCATAGAAGTGCATATATATATATACACACACACACACACATATATAAAATACACACATAAATAAGTACAAATAAAACTAGGGAAATTTAAATAAGATAGATGGGTTTTATCAATGTCAGTATCCCAGTCATGATATCGTAATATAGATTACCAAGATGTTACCATTGGGGAAAAGGGATCTCTCTGCATTATTTCTTAGAACTGCATGCATATTTCAAATATCTGAAAATAGTTTGATTAAAAAATTGAGACACAGTAATTGTACTTCTTTACAATATTTATTAAATAACAAGATAAAGTGGCAGGTTGTATGACTCAAGTAATTTTGAAGAATTGATAAGCATAAATGATAGTTAAGGTATTTTCACAAATGTAGTATGTATGGTACAACAGGAAAGTATATGTGACTTGGTGACCAAGTTGCAGGGGCTGCTAATACCACTCTAATCTGTTTCCTATATTCATAGTTGAAAGAAGTAGTAGATTTAAGTAAGAGGTTACTGAAAATATTTTTTCCTTTCCAAATTCACATACCCCCTAAATTTAGACCCCAGGATAAGAACCCCTGACTTTATATCTTTTTACATTTGATTATCTGATATATCTCAAAGGCCTCTGTCAAATAAAAGAGAAACCTAATGTGTATTTGTTTTGCCTCAAGTACCATGGATAATGATAGGGGCTCATAGAAAATACTAGTAGACACACTTCACGGTTTTAAAGATTTACTTGCTATTATTCACCCGTATGCCTACTGTTCACCATAATTGCTTAACACTAGTTTTAAAAGAGAAGTATGTGTGGATTTTAAGTATAGAATAGACTATACATTATTGATATGAAAAAGAAATATGTCAAATTGATTGCTTATTATCCAGATTGACTAATATTGATTATCATTAAATATTTTAGTTTGCTTTCACTAGGAAATCAGTTAATGATAGTTTAGCCTTCAGTTGTCCATATCTCTGAGAGTATCTAGGTCAAATGAGGCTGTTGTTTTAAAAGAAACGAAGGTTAGTGTTTTGGGATTAATATTCTACTTTAAAATATCACCTTTTTGTTTCATTTGATGTTAAAATCTAAACTTTTTGAATATTTAACTGAGTAATTATTTGAAATTATTATGAAGTATTTTCCTCTATACTCTATTGGTTAAATATGTCTTTCATAACATAAGAGGTAACAATATGGACACAGAATTTAAAACTATGTTTAGAGTTTGTGTACTTGACATTTCTAATACAGGCTGAGCATCTCTAATCCAAAATCCAAAATGCTCCAAAATCCAAAACTTTTTGAGAACCAACATGATGCCACAAATGGAATATTCCACACCCGACCTCATGTGTTGAGCTGCAGCTAAAATGTAGCCAAAACTTTGTTTCATACACAAAATTATTAAAATCATTGTATGAAATTATCTTCAGGCTATTTGTATAATGTGCATATACAACAAAAATAAATATCGTGTTTCAACTTGAGTCCTGTCTGCAAAATATCTCATTATGTATTTGCAAAGATTACAAAATTGGAGAAAACCAGAATTCTGAAACACTTCTGGTCCCAACCATTTGAATCAGAGATACACAATCTGTAATACAAGTGCTCAGAAAATGATCTAAATATTTGTTCTGTGACGGTCTAAGAGTCTGTAATTTGGGGGTGAAATGCTTAATTGATATTTAATATACAAAAGCTTCAGTAAGGGAACAATAAATGATTTCATCATAGAAAACCTTATACTTTTCTTTCATGAAACATTTTAGCTGATCATATTTTAATAAACTTATTCAAATTCTTTTGGGAAAAATGGCACATATAATCTGAAGAATTATGATGCTTATACATTGCTGTAGAAAAGCTTTTATCACCTCTGCCCTATAATTTGGGATATATTCTCTCATTTTGCCTATTATTTTCATCCTCTGAAAATGCCTTAGTTAGAAACAGTGTTTCCTGCAATGGGAAATGACACAATATGAAGTTAATCTCATGACAGTAATTTTCTGTGTAGTTTTTTTTCTTGTAGACTTCAATTGGTAATATGTAGTATCTTTTACCCTACATTTTTTTGTGCCATTAAAAAATATTTTTCAGTGCAAACTGCATTTTAAATTATTTTAAGTTTTATTATATAAATTGATTTTAATATATTTTTATATTTTTGATACATAAATTACATAACTCTATTACTCTGCCAGTAAGAGATGGCTTTCTTACAAAAATGGAGAGAAGCCATCTAAAGGTTCTGCAATATATAGCATTCTCTATTCCACCAAATATACAGCTATCAGAATAAATAAATAGATTCACTTGGATATGGCACGTATTTTGTGTCTCCCTTTCCTCCTTGAACTCAAGGAACTGATGATGATGAAAATGGCATTTTGATTTCTTATGTTTGAAAGCTGTTGGAGCCTCCAAGAACAACAGTGTGAACCTCTGTAGATATAATCCCAAATATGTTAATCTATAGCATTATATTTTCAGAGAACACAATGATAGATAAGAAACTCATTTGATTAAAATAGCCAAAGAAATGGACTTCATTAGGATTTATAAATCGTGGTCAATAACACTAACAAAATTACTGTTTTCATGAAAATATTGTCCATCCTATTTGAAAATGACATCCCTGATAGTAATTGCTATCTGTGTGCATGCTGTAGCTGAAAAGACTTGTGTACAATCAATAGTTCTGTCTAGTGTCTGCAGCAAGATACCTTTACAGCTAAGAACCATAAAGCCTTTTCTCAAATTGTAAGTAAATCTGTTTTTACATTTAAAAATGACAGACCATACTCAGACTAAGTCCATCTAAACTCAGAAGTGGTTCTCTCCACTGCAAACTAAAAGTGTTCTTTCTTAGAATATTGCTTCTCTGCTGTTGATTTTACCATTTCATATCAGAGCAAGGGGAATCTGTGACTATTAAACTGACTCAAACTACCTTTTGATTATTTGTTTACTGTCTTAAAATAATACAAGCACAGTCACATTGACTAGTATCTCCATCCTAATGATTTTCAAATTAAGGAATGGCTTCAAATTAGGAAAGCTCTTTGTTCACCTAGGTTTGGAATAGCATGATGTACGCTAATTGCTAACTTTGTCTGCATTATTTTTTAAAGATCAAATGGGCACAGTGGTAATTTTCATTAATCTCATACAGAGCAGCTAATTAAAATTTCCATTATTACCCATCCATTATCTAGTTGTTTCCTTTGTTCAGTATCAGAACAGGATGTTAATAAGCCATTCTTGTATTACAGCCCTATTAAGTATTATGAGAACTAATGTATTGCACTATTTTGTTTTTAGGTGATTTTTAAAATATTATCTTGCACCATATTGATTATGCTGAAGGTACTTTGACACCTTGACATTCTGTAATAGAGATTTCAGAATTAAATATTTGTTGCTTTAACATTTTATTCAAAATTGAGAAAAAGTAGTATATAGTAGAGAAAGGAGCTATCCAAGGACCAGAATATTTGTTTTAGTCTCATACTCTTAATAATTATGTGAACTTAGGCAATTACTTGGATTCCTCATTTTTGTAATGAGGGTATCAGAAGAACTGATTTTTAAGGGCCAGTCCAGCCTTAGCTTGCTATCATATTTTTATAACTTTCAAATATGAACTTATGTTAAAATCTCAAAGTCTTTCTAAGCTTGGTAAAAGGCGTCTGTTCTATAAAGTTGTATATTCTCTGTCATGCTCCAGTAGATTGTTTGCTTCCATTCTTTATAACCAGAGAGGATCCTAAATTATATAATTTAAGCTTGTTTCTAAGACTTGGGTGGGAGTGAGCCACAAAGTGATGAGCTGGCTCACTTGTCTATAAGGAGTACCTCGGCCATGACCATATGTTCCAATTAGACTAATCCTGTAGGGAATCAATTAGAAAAAGGGAACCAACATTTTCTGAGTAGATTGTTCTGTGTCCATGAGATGCCCAATATGAAATACCTCTGAGCTGTCCTCAGCATGCAATAGTGTCTCAGTTTACCTGTTCTATATTCAGCATCTTTGAATATATTATAACTGAATGTCTCAGAACTATAATATTCTGAAGCAAAACTAAGCTTAGAATCTTCAACAAGTTGAAACTCATCACTCATCCACCCTTTTGTTTATTCTCCATCCATCCATCCATCCATCCATCCATCCATCCATCCATCCAGGAAATATGTATTGAGTGCTTACTTAAACACTGTCTTAAGATCTGAGGATACAGTGGTGAACAAGGCAGGCAAGAATCCTGTCTTATAAGAGCTTGTGTTTTAGTGCGGAAGACAGTAAACAACTGAATTACAAAAATAAATTTTCATAGAGGTAAGATCGTAAATGATATTTAAAATGGTGTTGCGATGATAATTAGAATGTGAGGTGGGGAGAAGACTATGGGGCTGAGATTAAAACGATGGGAGCCAGCAATAGAGAGGTTGGGGTAAGGGTTTTCAAGGCAGAGAAAACTGCAAAATACAAAGGTCACTCAACAGGGTTAAATTCCATATACAATCCCCTAGGGGAGGATTAGTGGTGCCTTTTTATATATTAATTTAAAAATAACTTTGAGGATTATATGAAAGTGGTGTGTGACTACAGACTTGAAAACTTTAATTCCTTTTACTAGTAGTTTTCAGACTGGCATATGTAGTAAATAGATCCCTTGTTACTGATGAACTTTGTATTGCTCTAGAAAGTGAGTTGGCCGAGCAAAAATAAAACTATAATTTTGAATTTGCAAAATTATGCTTTAAATATTTACTTGCTGTTATTCCTTGTGGAATAATAGATGCGTAAGGAAGTTACAGGAATATGGACATGATCTCTCAGTGATGGTTTTACTTACTGTGCCATTTAGGTGATGATGATTCATCCAGTATACTTTTTTATTTGTGGAGGAGATGGAGTCTTGCTTTGTGGCTCAGGCTGGAGTGCTGTGGCGGGGTCTCAGCTCACTGCAACGTCCGCCTCCTGGGTTCAAGCTATTCTCGTGTCTTAGCCTCCCAAGTTGCTGGGATTACAGGCATGTGCCTCCACGCCTGGCTAATTTTTGTATTTTTAATAGAGACGGAGTTTCACCACGTTGGCCAGGCTGATTTCGAACCCCTGACCTCAAGTGTTCCACCCGCCTCAGCCTCCCAAAGTGCTGGGATTCCAGGTGTGAGCCACCGTCCCTGGCCCATCCAATATATTTTTAACATCTGCTGTATCTCATAACGAAGCAAGAAATACCAAGTCAGTGTCCATTATACAAAATATAGGAGCTAAAAGTGTGAAATTTTATTCCTTGTTCTGCAGTTATTATGGAGAAGTTCAATAATAACACACTTTTATTGAGGCTCACTAAATTCATGACCTGTGTTAGTTATGTGGCATAGATGGAGTTCCCAATGTAGAAGTGAGACAGACACAAATAATGACCTCTACCACAATATTTTAAGTGCTATAATAATGATAATAGTGCCACAGCTCTAAGGGAATAGAGTTCCCCTATATGTTATAAGCCTTTATCAGACTTAAAAAATTTAGCATTTAATGGGATTTTTAAAATTCAGAAATTAAGAATGATTAACACTTTCTACATTGAGGAGGTATTCTCAATCAAAACCCAAATAGTGTGAAACCATAGGGAACTCATTTCTCATTATTAACACTGTTTTTTTTATTTTAAATGTCGTATCCTCTAATGATAATACCTCTACCCAACAGGCAAAAATTCCTTTCCTTATAATCTCCGTATAATATTATATTTCTTATGATGATATATCATATCCTAATGATGTTATTTTATGGTAAGTATCCTTAGATGTTTAGCAGAAACTGAGTGTAATTTGTATGAACCTGTAAAATGGAACTCAAGCTTGGAGTCTTAATTCAGGGATATACATTTACAGTATAGGAAAGGGGCAATTATGATTAGGTAGGTCTAGAATGTGAAACTATGAGGTATTAGTATAGTGAATGTGTTGACAATGTTTTCCTCCCAGCCTTTTCCCTGAACTACTTATATAGTTATAGCAAGATGATGAAGTTAAGGAGCAGTGATGAGATGAGTTCTAGAAATAACTCCGTCTATATTGAAAATTAACTTAAAAACCAGTTACTATCAGATAAATGTATTTAATGACTTTTTATGATTAATCTACAACCTGAGAGTAACAGAAAGGAATAATTGGGAACTGGTGAATGCTTTCAACTGATTTGATTAATTAACATGCTAATTGGAGACTATATTGTTTTACATTTTAATAACTGTTTTCACTTATTTTTTTAGAAAGGCTGATAACTCTGATATCTTTCAGTAGATGTGGGTTATGTATAATGGTATATATTAAATTTTATTTGCTGGATTTTGTGGAATCGAATATACATATCTTAACTAGGAAAATTAATAAGAGGATTTTTGAATGCTTATCCTCTGGATTAAGGAGGACTAGCTAATATTAATTCTAATGCCTGAATTGTAAATTTAAGCACCCCTGTCAATGACACTTTGTGTAATTCAAGTTCATATTCTATTCAGGTCATGAGCACCAGCACTGTAATTTTTTTTTTAAATGAGGTCGAGGAAAATGTTGAGATATATACAACACAATTTTAACACATCAGTTCTGTGATCAAGAATTTTTAAGCGTGTAGCACTCTGCACACATTTTTATATAACAAAATAAATATTCTGTGCATTATTTTACTTAAAAATTTTTTAAAAAACATTGTCTAAAATGGTATCTTTGTTTATTTTTTAGGGTGGGCTGAAAAACAGCAAACATGAATGCACCCTGTCTTCACAAGAATATGTTCATGAATTACGATCGGGTATATCAGATGAGAAACTTCTTAATTGCCTAGAATCCCTCAGGGTTTCTTTAACCAGCAATCCAGTCAGGTAAGTCGTTATTATCATTTTGGTATGATTCATACAATTTGTAGTGTATGTAATTGTTTGGGAATATAATAAGTTTTGTTATTTAAACCTCAGGATTTTCTGACTAAAAGTCTGATGTTAATAAAGCAGCAGCATCTGATTGTGAAGTTGTAAACTTTTAAAAATATATTTAGTTGGATCTCCAGTAATGTACAATTTTAGGAATACAAATATTAACATAGAGCCAGAAGTTAAATGTCCACATTTACATGGAAATCTATTTGTGGGCTCAGATAATTATTATATATTTATTTATTAAGCAAATTAAGCATATTTGCTCCATGATTTTATTCTTCTTTGTGTGTGTGTGTGTGTGTGTGCGAGACGGAGTCTCGCTCTGTCGCTCAGGCTGGAGTGCAGTGGCACGATCTCGGCTCACTGCAACCTTCGCCTCCCAGGTTCAAGCAATTCTTCTACCTCAGTCTCCTGAGTAGCTGGGACTACAGGCGCGCACCACCATGCCCGGCTGATTTTTGTATGTTTAGTAGGGAAGGGGTTTCACCATAGTGGCCAGGCTGGTCTCGAACTCCTGATCTCGTGATCCACTTGCCTCGGTCTCCCAAAGTGCTGGGATTACAGGCGTGAGCCACCGTGCCTGGTCAATTTTATTCTTTTAAAACTTGAAAGGTATATATAACTTCATGTTCTTCTATAAGTTTTAGATATACTCCACATATTTCTGTAATTTTGAGATAGCAAAAAGTGAATTATTTTAACCAGTAAAAGAAATGAGAGCATTAATAAACTCCTCAAAACTCAACTAATTTAAGCTATTAACTAACTACAAAGGATTGTTAGGAGGTTACTTGCCAATGGTGGATTCCAGTAACTGTGGTTCCTTTATTAAGCCTTTAAATCAATAACACCCAAAATAAAATATTTTATAAAGAAAAACAAAATTTCAATAAAATATCAAAACATTCTTGGCCGGGCATGGTGGCTTACACCTGTAATCCCTGCACTTCAGGAGGCTGAGGCAAGTGTATTGCTTGAGTCCAGGAGTTTGAGACCAGCCTGGCCAACATGGTGAAACCCCGTCTCTACTAAAAATACAAAAAAGTCAGCTAGATGTGGTGGTGTGTGCCTGTGGTCCCAGGTATTCAGGAGGCTGAGGTGGAAGGATCACCTGAGCCCGGGAGGTGGAGGTTGCAGTGAGCCCAGATCCCGCCACTGCACTCCAACCTGGGAGACAGAGCCAGACCCCGTCTCAAAAAAAAAAAAAAAAAAAAAAAAATCTGGGATCTATTTGTATAACTGCTAGAAGTTCAGAATTTACTCCGTAAGAGTATATAAAAAACTTACTGTGATTTTATCCATGTTTTTCCTAATATGTAATAGGCGTAAATCTTGTACTTTTCTGTCCTTTCCACAGAGCCTTGAAAATAATTTAGAGCTCAGTCATTCAGTTTGGATTTATGTATAAATTGAAATATATTAATTACTCATTTATAGTGCACTTGGCAAAAAATACCTGGAAAATTACAATTTTAAAACAACAAAAAATTTTAAAAAGCCAGTGTTAAGATGTGACTTATCTTAGAGTATGATAATCATTGAAAGACGATTGTCTTGCTATTTCTTAAAAAATACTCCTAGGTTTTTTTTTTTTTTTTTTTGAGATGGAGTTTTGCTCTTGTCACCCAGGCTGGAGTGCAGTGGCGCTGTTTCGGTTCACTGCAACCTCTGCCTCCTGGGTTCAAGTGATTCTCCTGCCTCAGCTTCTCCAGTAGGTGAGATTACAAGTGTGCACCACCTCGCCTGCCTAATTTTTGTATTTTTAGTAGAGACGGGGTTTCACCACGTTGACAGCCTGGTCTTGAACTCCTGACCTCAAGTACTCCATCTGCCTCGGCCTCCCAAAGTTCTGGGATTACAGGCGTGAGCCACTGCACCCGGCCCAATGCTCCTGGTTTTAACGGTTTGAATGAACGGGGGACGTGAATTCTTGAGAACAGTAACCACGGTGGTGCATTTTTCCCCCTGCACATAACGTACAGCACTCTACCGTTTTGCCAAGCACTTCATGCTCCTAAAATTTCTGTTGCATTGTTGTTTGAATGAATGAATAAATGAGTCTTTTAAAAGTAATTGTAGAAGTTGTAGCATTAAGAAATGAAGAGGGGGACTAGTAAAAATGCATTTTTATAGAGATGTTGGGAAAGGCTTGCTTGAAATTACACGTGGGACTTTTACTAGACAGGCGCTTTGACCAGCTAAGCAACAGGGCTCCCCTCGTGTGGGGCTTTTAGAATGTAGCAACCACTGACACACAGGGAAGGATTATGCCGTCAGGTGAGAAGGTGGCCGACCCTGACTGGCTGGAAGCAGACGCATTCTGGTAGCTGATTGGTCCACAGGTGGCGTGAAGCTTGTCACGTCCTCAGGCTCCCAGCATTCAATCGTAGCCTTTCAGACAGCTTGAAGCCTTCTGTGGAGAGCTCAAAGCCTTCTGTGGAGAACTCAAAGCTGTCCGTGGAGCCCCAGACGAGCCAAAGCCCACCTTCTCCTCGGCCTGAACTGTCTTGAAGATGAGTAACAGTGGGTTTGGGAGCTATGGCAGCATTTCTGCTGCTGATGGAGGGAGTGGAGGCAGTGACCAACTGTGTGAGAGAGATGCAGCTCCTGCTATTAAGACCCAAAGACCTAAGGTCCGAATTCAGGACGTTGTACCGTGTAATGTGAACCAGCTTCTCAGCTCTACTGTGTTTGACACTGTGTTCAAGGTTAGGGGAATTATAGTTTCCCAGGTCTCCATCGTGGGGGTAATCAGAGGGGCAGAGAAGGCTTCAAATCACATTTGTTACAAAATTGATGATATGACTGCGAAACCAATCGAGGCCCGACAGTGGTTTGGTAGAGAAAAAGTCAAGCAAGTGACTCCACTGTCAGTCGGAGCATATGTCAAAGTGTTTGGTATCCTCAAATGTCCCACGGGAACAAAGACCCTTGAGGTATTGAAAATTCATGTCCTAGAGGACATGAACGAGTTCACTGTGCATATTCTGGAAACGGTCAATGCACACATGATGCTGGATAAAGCCCGTCGTGATACCACTGTAGAAAGTGTGCCTGTGTTTCCATCGGAAGTGGATGATGCTGGGGATAACGATGAGAGTCACCGCAGTTTCATCCGGGACGAAGTGCTGCGTTTGATTCATGAGTGTCCTCAACAGGAAGGGAAGAGCATCTATGAGCTCCAGGCTCAGCTCTGCGACCTTAGCCTCAAGGCCATCAAGGAAGCGATTGAATATCTGACGGTCGAGGGCCACATCTATCCCACTGTGGATCAGGAGCATTTTAAGTCTGCTGATTGAGGCAGGGAAAACATCCTTTCCTTTTCCAAAGATCCCTGCATCCATCTGAGAGTAATTTTGACCTGATGACTTTTTAGGAAGTAGGACTAAAAAAAAAAAAATCTCAAGTGGCATTCTTTGTCAACTCGCTGCTTTTCTAACTGCTTTGAACTCTTCAGATTTTCTATATTTGAAGCTCAGAGAGAGATGGTGATGGATAAATTGACAACTCTGTAGGATTTACTAGCAAGCTAATGGAAACATGATGACTTGAGGGGAAGAAAAACTACAGAAAATGTAGAAATGTATTATTTAATTGTGTTGGAGCTTCTTTTCCCAAAAAAAACCAAACAACAACAACAACAAAAAGTCTTGCTTGTTTTTATGTTAGAGTTATTTTCCATGTTTGGATTTAGCGTATAATGATATTATCTCTTGTTCAATATAGTATTTAGTACTTCATTAATTCAAATGAGCTGAAGATATTAATTTGTGAATTCTAATGCTCAGTTCAAACATTTATGTGTGATTTGCTCTCATTACTATGAATTTATGTTTTCTTAAAATAAGATTATACTATGTTTAAATAAATCATTTTTGCCAGGTTATCTTTGAATTTTTTTTTTTAATGTGGTGAAGTTTAATGATTATTTCATACATGACGTGGTATTTGGATGAAATTACAATTTATTGCACTTGCATGGTAAATGGATGCCAGAGTTTCTGTAAGTTTGATGTGCTGGTGTATTATTTATTTTACTAAATGCTCTGTTTTATGTATAACAAGGTAATTTTTAGGAGGTTAGGGAAGCAAGTCATGGGAATATGAAACTTCCTGAGTTTAACACAAATTTATTCAAATGTTTTATTAAAATAGTTTTATAAAATCTTAACTTTCCTGTGTGATTTTTTTTCTAAGTACATTTGAAAAAGCATTTTTGTTTTATATCCTTAAGGATTAATAGTTTTAATTATCCAGATTTTTTTCTTTTCTATATATAATACCAAGAACATATGCTATAGCCTAGTTCTAACAATACATTTTAGTGTAGATTATATAAATTATGTGAGACTTTTAAATAATTGACCATTAACGAAAGCCCTCACTTACCTATGCACTAAAGATGGTATCTTTCAAGGTGTTAAATATTTTACATTAGAGGAAAGAAAAAATATATACTTTTGAATGAATATGTATTGTATTTTATATAATATATGTATATTCATATATAATATATATTCACATAGAAGAGAAGAACATTATTTGTCTAATTGAATCATGAAAACTGAAAAAAAAAATAACTCTTAAATGGAGCATTGCCAGTAATCCGTACTTTCAGGAAAACTTTCAGAAAATGGCCTCTGTCAGTGGCCATTAGAAAAACTTACCACCAATTCTTGCTTAAGCTTTGTGATGCATGTTTTTCTTCCCCTTGAAAGTAATCATAAATGACACTCTTGAAAAACACAAATGAATAACATACTATAAACCTGTTACTTAAATTATCAGACATTGTGAAAATTCTGGTCTTCATAAACCTAAAATATTCGGAACCACTTTTTGTTGAAAAAGGTTACCTGTCCTAGGGAAAATCATATTGGGGGAGAGGCAACAAGGGGCATATATAATACTTAGAATTGTGGAACTGAAAGAAATAGTCTAGCAGATACAGTATTCTTTTGTGATATCACTTACCCAAATTCAGAAACCATGACATCAAAATCTGATATTTATGAGTATAATTATAGGTCGCTCCCATAATTGCTTGAGCTGACTCAGCTGGCCAGTGGATGGGTAGCCACTTTTTTTTCCTACTCTAGGAGCATGCCTCCAGAAGGAGGGGGAAAAAAACTCTTTTTTTTTGTTTTGTTTAGGAGGCCAAACTGCTTTTGTCCCTGCAAACTGATACATTGAGATTTGTACACCTGAATTTAAGGCAGAAGACCAGCCTCTCCCCCATCCTCTGAGGGGCAATGTCCTCTATCTGTGTTCCTTGGGGTTGTTTTAGGCTTTTAAAATTACTACTCCCAACCCTTATTCTTCTGAGTGGAATCATGTGCTTTAGTGGATTCTGCTGCAGGTAAGAGATAGCAGTGGAAAAATAGTAAGTAGGTCTAGATATAATGTCAGTGGAAATAAAAACATTTTTAGGCAGAAAACAATCACTGGATTGTTTTATACAAGCATATTTAGTCCATGTTAAAGGGTGCAGATTTTTAAAGTTCATTTTCAACACGCACCTGGCATGCATACTTTCTCAATTTTGTTCAGATTGGGAATGACTTGGCTAATATCCCCTTTCTCCAAGGTCCTGCCCTGATTGTTAGCCACACCTTTTGAGGATAAGATACAAATCCTGGGGACATACTATTGACTATTTTGGGCAGGGACATTGAAGCCTGAGGAACCTGAAAAACGTAATTGATGATTATAATCCACCCGAGGTTTTTTCCTATGGCTCACAGGCTTATGAAATATATGTATTTATATTGAGGTTGATTCTGAATTAACTATGAATAAATATATTTGAAAGTGTTTTCAAGGCCAATATAATAATCTTACTATGGTCATAATTATTAGTGATCATTTTGTTACTTTTACCTACTAAATTTAGTAACATTTGGAGTAGAGGCTGAAAAGCATAGATTCTTATATTTTTTCAATTTCTGTTTACTTTTGATAACAGCAATTTAAAAAAGGTAACTAGCAAGAATTATATTTGTTCATGAAACCTTTAGTGAGTTCCTACTATATGCATTTAAGTGTTAACTTTAATTTTGATGAGTTTAAATTTAATTGATTTCTGAAATGCTTATTAAAGATAGTAATAGTTAACATTTTAACATTTATTTAATATTTATTATCTCCCAAGTACTGTTCTAAGAGTGGGAGTTGTGTGTATGTGTGTGTGTGTATGTGTGTGTATGTGTATGTATGATTCCGGTGATGCCTAGATTTACATTTTCAGCACAGACCTCTTTTTTTTTTTTTTTTTTTTTTTGAGATGGAGTTTTGCTCTTGTTGCCCAGGCTGGAGTGCAATGGCACAATCTCAGCTCACTGCAAACTCTGCCTCCCAGGTCCAAACGATTCTCCTGCCTCAGCCTCCAGAGTAGCTGGGACTACAGGCGCCTGCCACCATACCTGGCTAATTTTTGTATTTTTAGTAGGGCGGGGTTTGCCATATTGGCCGGGCTGGTCTCAAACTCCTGACCTCATGATCCGCCTGCCTCGGCCTCCCAGAGTGCTGGGATTACAGGTGTGAGCCACCCACCCGGCCAGACCTCTCTCTTGAAATTGAGACTCCATTTCCAAATGTCTTATTGGATGATGTATAGGCATTTTTAATACATTAAAAAATAATGAAAAATTATGTGTGTGTGATATGTGTTTTTTATATATATGTGTGTGTATATATATGTGTGTGTGTATATGTATATGTATATATATGGCATTTACTATGTTGTAAGACCTTTAAATATACATATACAATCAGGATAACATTATTAGTATTGTTCCTATTTTGTAGGCAAACTTTAGGCTCAGAGAGGTTAAGTAATTTGCTCCATATTAAAGTTGCGTGACCAGCAAGTGTCAGTGTTAAGATTTAAGCCCAGGCTTTGTATCTATAGAGCCTAGGCCCTTAACAACTAGTTTGTACAGCGTCACAATAAGGAAAGTCTATTAAAATAGTATTCTTTCATTGTTGTTAGTATTCTTTCACTGTCGTCACATACTAAATATTTTGACTTTCTTTCCTTAAAATTTGTCTCATTTAAATGAAAAAAACTGAAAACTTTCAGCAAATGTATAGAAGATAATATAAAAACACCTTTGTACTCACCTATCAGCTTAAGAGACAAAACGTTATTTTTTGCTGTCGTAGAGAACTTAGTTGAATAACTTGGGTGATTTTTTTATGATACTGTAATACCATTTGGGACTATATTTTCATTGATTTAAAAGATCATCTGAAATGCTACATTTTCTCTAAATCTATGCTTGTAGTTTTTGCAATATAATATCTTAAGAATATATATCAGTGTATTGAGAAGCTTATTTTTTTTTCTGATCACATAGCTGTGTGTAAATTGGGACTTCTTTGCCCTATCTATTGTGGATCATACTTCTAGTAATTCTAACACTATCTCTGTGATATTTATTCCAATTTGCCATCATGTGATAAATTACAAAAACAATTTTTTAACATTAAGAGTTAATTTCCTCCCGGGCGTGGTGACTCACGCCTGTAATCCCAGCACTTTGGGAGGCTGAGGCAGGCGGATCACGAGGTCAGGAGATCGAGACCATCCTGGCTAACACGGTGAAACCCCATCTCTACTAAAAGTACAAAAAATTAACTGGGTGTGGTGGCTCGTGCCTGTAGTCCCAGCTACTCGGGAGGCTGAGGCAGGAGAATGGCATGAACCCAAGAGGCAGAGCTGGCAGTGAGCCGAGATTGTGCCACTGTACTCCAGCCTGGGCAACAGTACAAGACTCCGTCTCAAAAAAAAAAAGTTAATTTCCTTTGGTAATACCTTAAATTGGAGGAGTTTAATAAATAGCACTTAATATTTTATGTGGTTTGTTTTTATGTATCACATGGATAATCCTACAAAGGAATAACAAAACTAAATTCCCCTTGTCCATATGGGGCTTATACATATGTAGCTTACATTCTAGTACAGGAATTCAGACAGTTTTTTTAAAGGTGTATATCAAATGTCAGGTTGTGATATGAACTGAGGAAGAGATGTTGCTATTTTATATTAGATGATCAGTGAAAGCCTCCCTCACTCTGATGACATTTGCACAGAGGTCTAAAGGAAGTGTGGCAGTGAGCTATGTTCACCGGAGGAGGAATGTTGTTAGAAACAGAAAACAGCAACAGCAAATACCAAAGATGGGAGCATGCTTGGCATGTTCTAGGAATGTCAAGGAGGCTAGCATGCTGGAAGCAGATAATGTAGAGCCTAATTGACCATTCAGAAGACTTCAGCTTTTACTTTGAGTGAGCTGGGACACTGTTAGAGAACTTTGAGGAATGGAATGGCATGAGATGACCTACATTTTTAAAGGATAGCCCTGGATGGAAGCAGGGAGAACATGTTGTACGTTACTCAGGCAGAAGGTGCCACTGACTGCAGAGGTTTCTAGTTGGCAAAGTGACACCCCAGGATCCTGTGACAATATGATAAATCATTCTAGTTCTTGATCACTCCTCTGTGGTGACCTTGGTCCAGTCAATGGTCCTCAGTTTCTTCATATGTAAATGGGATTGGAGCCTTGCAACTCTAAGCCTCTACGTTCTATATTCTCTTTTGCTTAGTTTTAATCCTCTTACCTTTGCTATTGGAACTAGATTAGTGTTTAGGTATTGTTTTGAAGAGTGAGAAGTATGTTCTTCTATAAGGCTAGAGGATTTCCTAATGTTCCATTATTTTTTTGTATTTATAAATGTATTTAACCACCCCCAGACAGATATTTATAATTTCCTTTAAATACGGATGAAAGCGTTCCTAAAACTCTGTTGCATAACTGTTTTTGAAACCTGGTGTTCATTAGAACCCACGACGTTGTCCTCTCGTGGGTAATTCTCCTCCCTACCACAGTTTTAATTGGTTTATTTTTGTTCAGCCCCTCGTAAAATTCTAAAAATATGTATAAATAAGTGCACACACACACACATACACACATACATATACATACTAACAGTTTTACCAAACATCCTCAAAGCAGTCATTTTGGAATATTAAGTGGAGTCATGAATTTCAAATTCACATGGTATTTAATCACTCAGGTGATAAAGGCTCTAAGAAAGTCATTTTGGTATATTATTTTCTGCTAAAGCAAATACTTAAAATTCCCTTTTATAAGCCATCATTAACTGGTCCTATCTCAAATCACTCTGTTACTCTACATTTCCCTCAACATTTATTTTTTACTGTATATATTTACCAGTACCTGTTTATATTCTGTAATAGTTTCGTGTATGCATATCTGTTTTTCTCGTTCACATTTTAGTCTCCTCTGGGGAAGGAACCCTCTTACCCTCTTATTTGTCTCATGGTGGCTGGTGCTGTGTAATTTATATATACTAATGTGTGATTTGATGTGGTTATTGACCCACCATCAATAACAACCTCTGCTTTTCCAGCAGTGAGAATGAATTTGCATTAATCTGGCACTATTTTGTGGCCATGCATTTTTAGCTGTAATCAGAAAAAGAATGAAGCTAACTTCTTCCACATAAGAATGAAACCTTGGTTTGAATCATATTCACAATCCACAGACAGCATGGCATGCTTTACGCAATAGCCTTGTTACAATTGCACGGTGTATTAATGAAATTGAATGTTTACAACTCTATTTAACACTCTAAAAATCCATGTGCTTTGACTGTAAAGTAAATCCCAATCTGCCATCACAAATTGCATTAGACTTTGCACATACCATGGTCTATGTGTGATTTAGAATGAGGACTCCGTTATTTAGATATTTTTGTTCATACCTCTTTACTAAAGTTTATGAAAGGAAGCAGTGCCTGCTGAGAAATGGCCAATGAGTTTGGACAATTTTATTCCAAGCCAATTCATTGCAAGATGTATAGATATTTGGCAATACATTTTATGAAGATCCAAAGAAATATGTAGCAATAGATCATTGTCACTAAGGTTTCTCAGCACATGACAAAAACAGCAAATACTACTTTGAAGAATAGTATCACAGAATTGTGATTGCCTAGAATTCTTTTTAGAGTTGTTACTGAAATTGCCTCACAGCTTTAGGGATATTTTACCCCACTAGGAAATTGTTTTTCTGTTTGGTTGGGATCCACTTATCTGCCAAACTCATGGCGTAGTGTTTGTGTTCACATCCTATGATGGTAGCTTCCTCGGCCAATATTTCCAAGCCAGTGAAAACATAAAATATATTTTCGAGTTGATACATGTGCAGTTATTTGCATTACCTCTGGAATATTTGTTTTTATTGGATGCTATCTTCCTTTTAGATTTAAACATTTTTCTAGTGTATTAACAAATGTGCATTTTAACATAATTATCATAATGAAAATAGATGGATCTTGACAGCAATACAAATTAGGACTAGAAAGCACTTTCTGAATTATAGGTCTTAATAACTATTTAAACAACCTGTATTAAACTTATTAAAAGCTTGGCAAAGCAGCCAACAGTACTTAGAAAGTTAATATAAAGGTAGGTATAGATCAATACTCTTAGAACATTTTGCAGAGGACTAACTATGAAAGATGGAATAATAAGGACACTTTTTACAATGTGGAAATGTGAACACGGCTTAAAATTGTGAGCACATCTCATAAAGCAGCATTATGTGCGGTATTACTAAAGCAGGTTTTTCAATATTGGTATTTTGAATTTCTTTGCTTTAACTTTCAAATCCATAAATCATTTTAGAATAGCACTAGTATATTTATACACAGAATAGAAAATAGTAAACTCATTGCAGTTGTCAATTTATATGCCTTTTGTTAAAAATCTTGGTCAACAATTCAAATTTGTATCAAGTATATTCAAGCTCATTTGACTAAGTTGATACCATACATATTAAGTGACCTGGAATTTTTAATTATACACTATTAACTTCAAAACATAATTCTGACTTCGGCACATGCAATGATATTACCTCTTAATAGAAACAAAGTAGATTTATGTGTCATATATTATTTTAAAAAATAATTAGGCACAGCAGATACTGACCTAAGTTTTTGAAGTATTATTAGGAGAAAATGTTACAGGCATTAGGATAAATAGTGGTTCTTGTGTTGGATTTATTTTATTACTATGTAAGCTCCACCAAGGCAATACATTTTCTTATTTAAATGATGTGTTTTAAACTAGAAAGCCAATTTTATATAATAATCATCTAAAATAATTAGAAACATGTAACTGGTCATATAAAGGTATATATAATCTAGCAGCAGAATCTAGGCACACTGATTGTATGGATTTCTGAGTAGAAGGCTAACTTCCCTCTTAAAACACTTATATGCATTTTCTATTTATTCAAAATTAGTCTTGGGAAGAAAATGCTTATAAATATGTCATTTGAAATATATTTATTTCGAGTTATATGAACTAATTTAACTAAAGGTCTTGGGCACATACTAGAGTTTTAATACTTCTCTCATTATTTGGAGAATATTGCAAAAGCAGTTGCAGCTTAAAATAAAAGAAGCAGATATTCTACTTCCGTAAGACAAGGGTAAAAATGCCAAGCTCCAATTAAATGAGGAAAGAAGGTGGAACTTTTCCAAAAACCTAGGACAGTGTCAGGTAATGATTTGAGTATAACATAGATCCAAGTTTCTTTGTATGGAGTGGAGAGAGGTAGGGGGGTGTTCATCAGGTAAACAGCTCTGTCTCTCAATAAAAGTCTCTCAATAAAAAGTATTGGGAGACATAGCTGTTACCTGATAAATGACACTGCATCTCTTTTTTGTTGTTGTTTGTTTGTTTTTCAGGAGGGTCGTTCTTCCTGATTCTGAACTCATTTTATTTTGTGGTTCTTTAAATGAGAGATATCGGACAATAACAGTAGAATGAGTCCTCGATAGTTTTCCATAAAGTACAGAGGATTTCTATGAATGTCCATTTCCTGCATTTAGCCAAAAAGTGAAAAAATCAAAGTTATGATATTTCTACAATGACCCAGGAATAATGGTACTGGAATGCAGCTTTCTAGTAATCTAACCTGCTACCAAGGTATACTTGAGAAATGTGCCTGAGGCTCTCCCCTTGGACTATCTATCATCTCAGCTGGACTTTTGATAGAAGTTGGATAGCTGACAACTCACAATTAAGACGCCAGCTAGCACCTGGAGTGCAAGTAGTCTGTATAGTTGATTGAAAGAAGATCCATGTGCACTAGATAACAGTATTTGCTCTATGACCCCAGCTGTTCGACTGGTGGTAGATAATGGACAACTAATTTGGGGAGATTTCCCACCTGGTCAGCAAAGCTGTAAGTGTATAGCCTCTCACACTAGGCAGTTTAAACCTGGAATCTTCTGTTAAGGTGGAATCCATGAAGGCAGAATATAGGAGATAACATAATGTTATTGTACTTCTAAAAAGTAAAACATCTTCAAATGAGACAATTTTAGTGGCCTCTCATATGAATATGAATTTCAAGCCTTCATACACCGGAAATGAACCTACTCCTGTTTGTTAGGTCAGTTCTTCAGCACCCAGTGTTATTTAACATATGCAGATTTACTCTAATTCTATTTTGGAGGATGTTGCCTGAGTACTGAGTACTGCCATAGTTTTTTTTTTTTTTTCTTTTATGTGGTACCATAGTTCCCTTGTTACCAGCTTCCAGAAGAATTTCCTGGAGATTATATCTTAAATTGTTACATTCAACATTTATTCATCAAAAACTATTGAAGATTGGAATGTTGTAGTTAAACAGATTTTTAAAAATTGAGTTATAAATTTCCATATGTGAATTAATATCTGTCAAAGAATATCTTGAAGTGGATCCAGCACTAAAACTATATTAAGTATTAATGAATTTTTCTTCGACATAGAGAATGCTTAAGAATTTTATAGTGCCTTTGAGGTTCGCATTATGAGCATTTATTAAAATGGCCTAATACTTTAAGTGTAAGTGGTGTGGGACATTAAGCTGGGGTGTTCTCTGACCTTGTCATATACTTCGTATCTTCAAAAACTTTTTTGTGAGTTTATTTGCTCATCATTGCTTTCTCCTGGGAATAGAATGCAGGATGTGCTGTGGTTATGGGTTATTATGTGGGTTTAGCATTAATTTTGGTTTCTGCTACTATTTTTGTGTTGTTTACAAATTATAATGATTTACCTGTTGAAATCCTGTGTCTTAATTTGCTGATGACCATAGTTTGATTCAAGTATTCACCTTACTGCATTTCACAACTCTTTTCAATGTGCTTAGAAAGTTGGAATAATAAAAGTTAAGAATACATTGCTATAGAGGAGTTCATTTGAGGAGCAGGAAAAAATTACATATATAGATTAGTTTTTCTTTCTTTCTTTTTTTGTTTGTTTGTTTGTTTTGAGATGGAGTCTGGCTCTGTTGCCCAGGCTGGAGTGTAGTGGCGCGATATTGGGTCACTGTAACCTCCACCTCCTGGGTTCAAGCCATTCTGCTGCCTCAGCCTTCCGAGTAGATGGGATTACTGGCGTGCACCACCACACTTGGCTAATTTTTTGTATTTTTCATAGAGATAGGGTTTCCCCGTGTTGGCCAGGCCAGAATTTTGAGTTGTTCTCAAACTCCCAACCTCAGGTGATCCACCTGCCTCGGCCTCCCAAAGTACTGGGACTACAGGCGTGAGCCACTATGTCTGGCCCAGATTGGTTTTTAAAATATGTGACTGGAAAGTTATGAATCATATTGATATGAAGGATATTAGATACATGTGAATTATCAAATAGCACTGTGAAGATATAAGCATTTTGCTGGACACATACTGCAGAGGTCTATATAAGCATGATGTTGGGCTTATTAATCTGTCAACTCACAGCTGATTTGGGATCACATAATAATGTTCCACTATTCAAAAAAATAGTCCTTAGTATATTCTTTGTCTTAGAAAGCTCATCCATGCATTCAAGATCTTGGCTCTGATCCTTGTGTGCATGATTTGGCATCTTTGATACTCCTCATATGTCACATTTGCTCATTTTTTCATTTGTGATACCTAAATAGCTTTTACATTTGCATTGCCAATACTCTAGTCTCAGGCCTCACTCCATTTGGAGACAAAAACTGATAGAGGAAGTGATTGGTCTGCTAAAACATAGTTACTGGGTTTATTGAAAGTTCAGTATAACCAAAGTGAATAAAGTAAAGTGCAAAGGGATAATGAAGTCAAGGAAGTTAGTAGGAAGCAACCCCAAAATGGCTGACCAATGTCTTTCATGTTGAGTATGGAAGCAAGTAAGGGTTACCAAGGACTGTTATTCCCAAATGAAAGGCGAATGGCTTCATTTTTTTCAAACTGTTTCCTAATATTTATACAGTATTTTGTGAGACCAAATATCAACTAATAGTTACTACATATTTTGAAGTGGGTGTTTACAGGTATATCATTGACATGTCTACAGCCAATAGTCATAAATTATAATATGATAGGGCTCAATATTTTATCCATTGGTACATGAAAAACAGAAAGAAAATATATATTTTTGGACATTTCTGATGTTTTTATTATTTAAAGTATCCCATGCCTTGATGATGCAACCCAAAATTAATAATTAAAAAGATGAAAACCACCTCATTGGTATTGTTTTTACTTCTACATATAAGCATGGGTGATATTTTTAAATATATTTTAACTTTTATCCAATATTTGTTCGTGAAAGGAAAATAACTAAAATCTTGTAACCTCTAACTAATGATTTTTATGGTAGTTGTTGACAATATAGTTTAATGAGAGGTATATAAGAATTGAGAAGTGCTGGATTCTGTTGTTTTCCTATTAGGAAGCTCTATGTTCTAAGACAAGTCACTAACCTTCTTTGGTTTCTTCATCTACAAAATGGAGTAACTTATTTTATTTCACAACCAGAAAAGCTACCCTTATTGGTGTGCGTTCTTTCATGGAGGTTTGTTTGTAAATGAAGGAAAATCCATGTTGTTAATTAAAATTGTTTGTTTGTTTTGGCTTTTAACTAATAAGGCCAAAGTTATTTCAGCAATTAAGACATGCTTTCTTTAAAAAGCATTTATATGTTTGGAAAGACTTAGCAAGTATAAATGAATATCTTTTAGGTGTAGCTATATTTCTAGAGTTTTCTGAAAATAGATACAAGCCAGGTTGATGATAACAGAAGGCTGATATTTCTTAGGGACTTTATACTGCATTTATTCTACAAATGTTTTGTTTGTATGTCATGTATGTATTTGTTATTATTGTGTTGTTATTGCTTTAGATGGTTTATATCACTATGATATAAGAAAAATAATAGTGGATTTGGCTTATTTTGTCTTGGATAAAAGCCTTAACAAGTTGTTTAGTGGGGGATTATTAAGGATTTTGAATATTTGTTGTATTTATGTTGGTCAAAGGATACAAACAGAAGGTGTAAGTTCAAGAGATTTATTGTACATCATGGCAACTATAGTTAATAACAATATATTGTATACTTGAAAATTGCTAAGAGAAGAAATTTTAAAAAGATTATTTTTAAAATTTCAATAGTTTTGGGGGCACAGGTGGCTTTTGGTTACATGGATGAGTTCTATAGTGTTGAATTCTGAGATTTTAGTGCACATATCACCCAAGCAGTGTACCTTGTACCCAATATGTAGTCTTTTATCTCTTACCCACCTCTCAACCCCCCCATCTACTTTGAGTAATGATGGTATTTTGATGGAAATTGCAATGAATTTATGGATTGCATTTGGCAGCATGGTCATTTTCACAATATTGGTTCTACCCGTCCACGAGCATGGGATGTGTTTCCATGTGTTTGTGTCATCTATGATTTCTTTCAGCAGTGTTTTGTAGTTTTCCTTATAGAGATCTTTTACCTCCTTGGGCAAGTATATTCCTAAGCGTTTTTTTGTTTGTTTGTTTGTTTTTGTTTTGCAGCTGTTGTAAAGAGGGTCGAGTTCTTCATTTGACTCTCCGCTTGGTGCCACTGATTTGTGTACATTGATTTTGTAACCTGAGACTTTACTGAATTCATTTATCAGGAGCCTTTTGGATGAGTCTTTAGGGTTTTCTTGGTATACAGTCGTATCATCAGCAAACAGTGACAATTTGATTTCCTCTTTTCCAATTTAGATGCTCTTTATTTCTTTCTCTTGCCTAATTGCTCTGGCTGGGGCTTCCAGTACTATGTTAAATAGAAATGGTGAAGTGGGAATCCTTGTCTTGTTCCAGTTATCAGGGGGAATGCTTTCAACTTTTACCCATTCAGTATGATGTTGGCTTTGGGTTGGTCTTATATGGCTTTTATTACTTTGAGGGAAGTCCCTTCTGTGCCTAGTTTCTTGAGGATTTTTATCATAAAGAGATGGTGGATTTTATCAAATGCTCTTTCTGCATCTATTGAGATGATCATATGGTTTTTGTTTTTAATTCTGTTTATGTGATTTGTCACATCTATTGACTTGCTTATGCTAATCTATTCTTGCTAAACTATTCATCCCTGGGATGAAACCCACTTGATCATGATATGTTATGTTTTTGATATGCTGTTGCATTCAGTTAGCTAGTATTTTGTTGGGGATTTTTGCATCAGTGTTCACCAGGGATATTGGTCTGCAGTTTTCTTTTTTGTTATGTCCTTTCCTAGTTTTGGTATTAGGGTGATACTGGCTTCATAGAAACATTCAGAGAGGATTCCCTCTTTCTCTTTTGGAATAGTTTCAGTAGGATTGGTAAAAAATGTTTCTTTGAATGTCGGATAGAATTCAGTTGTGAGTCCATCTGGTCCAGGACTTTTTCTTGTTGACAATTTTTTTTTGTTACTGATTCTATTTCCTTGCTTGTTATTGGTCTGTTCAGAGTTTGTGTTTCTTCCTGATTAAATCTAGGAGGGCTGTATGTTTCCAGGAATTTATCCATTTCCTCTAGATTTTCTAGTTTATGTGTGTAAAGGTCTTCGTAGTAGTCTTGAATGATCTTTTGTATTTCTGTGGTATCAGTTATAATGTCTCCAGTTTCATTTCTAATTGAGGTTATTTGGATCTTCTCTCTTCTTTCCTTCATTAATCTCTCTAATGGTCTATCAATTTCATCTTTTCAAAGAACCAGCTTTTTGTTTCATTTATCTTTTGTATTTTTGTTGTTGTTTGAATTTCATTTAGTTCTGCTCTGATCTTTGCTATTTCTTTTCTTCTAGCTTTGGGTTTTGTCTGTTCTTTTTTTTTTTTTTTTTTTTTTTTTTTGAGACAAGTTCACCCAGGCTGGAGTACAGTGGTTCAATTTCGGCTCAGTGCTGCAACTTCCACCTCCCAGGTTCCAGCGATTCTTGTGCCTCAGCCTCCCAAGTAGCTGGAACTACAGGCATGCACTGCCATGCCCAACTAATTTTTGTATTTTTAGTAGAGACAGGGTTTCGCCATGTTGGCCAGGCTGGTCTCGAACTCCTGGCCTCAAGTGATCTGCCTGCCTTGGCCGCTGGAAGTTCTGGGATTACAGGTGTGAGCTACTGCGCCCGGCCTTCATTTGTTCTTGTTTCTCTAGTTACTTGAGGTGTGCCATTAGGTTGTCAATTTGTGCTTTTTCAGACTTTTTGATATAGACATTTAGCACTGTAAACTTTCCTCTTAGCACTGCTTTTGCCGTATAACAGAGGTTTTGATAACGTGTCACTAGTACCATTCTTTTCAAATAAGTTTTAAATTTCCATCTTGGTTTCATTGTTAACCCAAAAATCATTCAAGACCAGACAAATTTCCATGTATTTGCATAGTTTTGAGGGTTCCTTTTGCAGTTGATTTCCAGTTTTATTCCACTGTGTTCTGAGAAGATGTTTGATCTGATTTTGAGTTTCTAAAATTTGTTGAAACTTGTTTTGTGGCCTATCAGATGATCTATCTTGGAGAATATTCCATGTGCTGATGTGAAGAGTGTATATTATGCAGTTGTTTGGAAGAATGTTCTGTAGATTTCTGTTAAGTCCATTTGTTCTAGGATATAGTTTATGTCTACTGTTTCTTTGTTGACTTTCTGTCTTGATGGTCTGTCTAGTGCTGTCGGTGGAATATTGAAGTCTCCCACTCACTATGTTGCTGTCTATTTCATTTCTTAGGTCTAGTAGTAATTGTTTCATAAATCTGGGAGCTCCAGTGTTAGGTGCATATAAAAGCAGGATTGTAGTATCTTCTTGTTGGTCCTGAGAGAGGAGATTTTTAAGTGTTCTCATAACAAATAAAATCAAGTATGTGAGGTAATTCCTATGTTAATTACTTTGATTTACCCATTTCACAGTGTATGCATGTGTCAAAACATCACATTGTACAGTATAAATGTATACAGTTTTTATTTGTCAATAAAAATAAATATAAATTCAAAAAAAACCATATTTCACCATGGTTAAGAATGTATGTATGTGCACACTGAAGAACATATAATCTCCACAGTATCTTTCTCAGTGTTAGGAGGAATGGGTTTTAAAATATTATATAAAAACAAACAAGAAAAGACTAAAGCAATACCTATTACAGATAACATTCTGAGGAAAAAGAACATTTGGACTTGCTAAAATGTTTTTGACATGTACAATGAGGACCCAAGAAAATGATTTTCTTTTTAGGTTTGGTTTCAATTATCTGGTGCTAAAAATATCTGTGAACATTAAATTTCTTTGATCTTTGTCTACGTAGCTATCACACTCTGTAATGAGTCTTTAATTATATGTTTTTGGCACTGCACCTGGTA
Organism: Macaca mulatta; assembly: GCF_049350105.2. Taxonomy (NCBI): domain Eukaryota; kingdom Metazoa; phylum Chordata; class Mammalia; order Primates; family Cercopithecidae; genus Macaca; species Macaca mulatta. The sequence goes on from NC_133426.1 coordinate 103,856,662, forward strand.
GGTGAGAAGGACTGTTGCATTTCTGTTGTTCACTCATCAAATAGCAATTACCCTTCAACTCTCCTTACCCCTGTTCCTGTGAAAAAAAAAAAAATTCACTTAATTTCTCTGCTGCCCACCAGAATCAGATAGTATAACATACAAATTGGTTTAGGAAAAAATACTATGTGCGGGTGGTATATGCTAATGCCTCTATGTTTCTTCGATACATTCAAATAACTTCTTTATTCATGACATAAACTTGGTGTCGGTTCTGTTTCATTTGCAGGGCTTATAGATTAGGAATGTGATTTTTTGAAATAAGTTTATTTTAACAAAATTCCACTAAACTAAATGAAATTGGACATCCTGTGGTGTGCGTGATAGAATTTTAACTGTATTACTTATCTTAGGAAAATAAACCAATACATTTTTCTTGTGGAAGTTAACATTTTATTATAAGTTTGACTGGTTATGTTACTAAGAAGGCATCTTTAGTAAGTGTCCTAACATAATTATATCTACTATTTCAAACATCTAAAGAAGATATAAAATGTGAGTAGCTTTTACTTGAATATTTGGAATACTCTTTCCTTTTGCTTCCCCTGTTGATTGTAGATTGAAGAGTCTATTTTCATTGTCATTCAAATTTTTTGGTAATTTTTCCCCATCATTACTTTGGAGCAAGACCTTCTCTTATACTTTTCTAACAATAATGTTTAAAGGAAGGTGGGGAGGAAAACATTATTGATTGTTAGCCTGTTAGGCATTCAGATAGATTTGGGCATTAGCCATTTTTTAGACTGTCTCCAAAGTAACTTAGACAGCTTACGAAATTGATTTTAATGAATAAAGAACTTTTATCCTATTAGAGAGTGTGTTTGCTTAAACTATTGCCCTCAAGAGATGTTTATATGTAACTAGAGCATTTAAAATTATTTTGTAAATATGTAAGAGGAATTTGTCTTTGTGTATATAAACAGCTAGAAAGAATGCACATTTCCTACTTTGTAAGGAACTCCTAAAAATGGATGAGTGGCATGAAACAGAGTAGGATTTTTGCAGTAAGACTGATAGAGAGAATAAACGCAGCCAGAGAGATAGATGGAATGTCTTCATTGGCATTTCTAAGGAAATTGTAATCTATCACAACATTGAAGTCAAAACCACTCAGAGGTAGAGCTGGTAAACTGATGCATTCAAGCTTTCTATGAGTCACATGAAATAAATGATCAGTGACTGTCAGGCTTCAAAGGTTTATGCACAAATGTCTGAAAATGGCAGTGTTACATCAAATAGATATTTTATAATTGGTCAGAGGTATCTCATGGATACCTCTGATGATGAATAGTTTTCAAGGACATTCAAATGCCCAAAGTTATTGTCTTTGCTTTCATGTGGAGAAACCTGAGTGAAGATATATGTTTTTATGGATCTAAGACCAAGTCAGTTGTAGTGTATACAAATTCGTATATATATCTGTTTATATATATTTTAGTGGGTATTTATATTGACAGTGGAACTATCTATGATGTTTATTTAGCCGAACAAATTTTCCTTTAAAGATGCGGAAAATACTAAGATTTTCTTGGTTACTGTTTATGCAGATTTGATCCATGGACTGAATGCATGATACTGTTTATGTTGGGCTACATACTGGTTTTAATCACATGGAACTCTTTCTTTCCATAAGTGTATACAACTAAGATTTGGTTTTAGTTGCATTAAAAAACATTACAGTAGCAATATTGGTGTTAAAGTGAGATGTTTTCCTGTAAAAGAAAAAAAAAAAAAAAACACAACACTCAAGATAATATTTAAAGTCTCCTCAACCCTTTGAATTAGTTGTTTCACATGTTATAATTTTACCAACTTTCTGAATTCCCCCAAGAAACTCTGAACTATCATTCATTTTATTTGATGTTCCAGTGATTCAGGTTGTAGTTTGAGATTACACATGGGAATAGAACACCATTAGAGGGAAATAAAATCCTTTGTACAGAACACATAACCCTCTATACTAGCCTTTAGCACTGCACAAACAGTGATAAAGGGATGACATGACTAATATTGGACTCCTTCACATGAGACCAATTGCCTTTACAGCTTATGGGATTCAGTATAGAAGTTTCTAATTTTAGCTTTAACCCTTTTGAACAATAGATGTTAATTTGGATAATCTAATCATTGATGGGCATGCAGTCACTATTTTCTATTATGTCTTCATTGTATATAGCATACTGAACTCATCTGTTCATTACATCTTTGGTTTTACTTTATATTTAAGTGAAATGTAACTAAATAATTCAGAGTCTGAATCTCTAATTTATGGGAGAAAAGTTGAGGTTTTGGGAAACTGTGAAATGTCCTTTATAAGAATCTGTGAGAATTCTTTACAAGAATCTTATTCTCTCCTTCAATAGGTACATTTATAGAAAATTTTTCTCATTTTGCTTTGCCCTGAAGAGCTAGAGAGGGGAGAATACTGCTTTCTCTTAGTTAGGGTTAATTGAATCTTCTGATACCTTCATTAAATGTAAGATTTTCTTTCCTTCGATCATGCTGATCAGTGTAAGTGGGTCCTTTAAAAATAATGGCCTTAGAAGTTCTAAAGGCTTGAGATAGGTTTCTGTTTTAAAACTTCAATATATTTTTGATATAATTCTGTCAGCATTATACATGAACTAAAAATTCTCTCTCCCTCACCATTGTAATTTCCATATCTATTCTGATGTGAATTGGCCATACTAAATACAATTAGAATTAAGTATACACAAAATTGAATAGTGACCGGTTAAAACACATGAGGTAATATGAGTACCAAATATTTAAATTTTAAAGTCTTAAAAAAAATTTTTTTTAGAGACGAGGTCCCACTATGTTGCCCCATCTGGCCTCAAACTCTTGGGCTCAAATGATCCCCCCGTTTCAGCCTCCTGAATAGCTGAGATGATAGGCATGACACTATGCCGCAGTCTTATTTTTAAACAAGTCAATAGAGTAAGTTTAGTATAATTTTAGTCATCTGCATGTTTTATAAAAATTAATGTAATTTTCATTAAGTGATTAAAAGTTGTGTTAATAGTGTGGAAAAGGATTCTTTAATTAATGCCTAAAATTCATACTGCATTTTAGACTAGAAGATTCAAACAACATTTGGAGTTTTGGTTTTTAACCTTTTCCAAAAATTTCTTGATGGCTTTATTGTGATGTTTTATATACATTATTTCATTTAATAGTCACAAAGACTTCATGGGGTATAGGTAGTATTCTCATCCCTATTTTGAAAATAAAAAAACAAGCTTAGAAAATTTATGTATATTATCAAAAGTAGCACAGCTAGAATTTGTAGAGATGAGATTAGAACCTAGATCTGTTTTCCTCTAAAGCTTATGCATTTAGCCATGCAGCTATATGGCCCCACAGAATAATCCATTGATGGATGATGGAATGTTTTCTTGATTTTTGGGTGAACTTGGAAAAAAGTCTTTAATTTTTAGCTTCTTGAGCAGCGTAACAGAGGTTAGCCTCCCTGATAGATACAGCCAAACTTTTTTTACGTAGGGTTGGAAAATGCTCTCTCACTGTGATTCAGACCTCTTGTTCCCAGTATAAGCTTCCTGGCTTCCTTTTCAGTATTCAGATATAATCTTGGCTGCTGGCTCACTCAAACATTAATCTTCCTGACTGGTCTATTGTTTTTGTTTGGATGGTTCATTTGTTCCACTTGGTCTCCTGACATGTGACCACAAATGTCAACTTGGATGTGTAGCATGTTAAGACAGTTCTTTAACTTAGGTAACTTGATAACCCAAAATCACCAATATGTTAATACCTTAAAAAGTGAGATCGTGGACTTATATAGCCCATCAAAAAAGAAATAGTGTAAGCTACATTTTGGACCTATTCTTTCTGATAAACTACCTTACCTAAATCTCGACTGAAAATTTTAGTTGAAGTCTCCAGGTATGTTTCCTTAACAGTATTTTTTAGATTTCTTATGATACTCAGGACTTTAAAAAACAATAAAAACATGTATTGAAATGTACTTATCCTATCTAAATAAATGAACTAAGCTGTTAAATAATGAAACATATGTTTGTCTGTCTAGGCATAGATATGTAGGTATAAACTCTTCTGTAACATCACTAATTCTTCTTAAGCAAGGTATTGGAGCTATTAGCTAGATGTTGTAGAAAATTGTGTACTGGTCCTGTTTTAGTAATTTCTAGGGACGTGGTTGAAATAAGCATGTACTTAGGAGTCAGATATGGATTTGAGGCCTAGAACTGCTACTTACTTGTTGAGTGATGTTTGGGAAGTTACTTAACTACTTTGCATCTCAGTTTCTTTACCTAGAAACAATTTTCAGAATGGCTAAACTTAAAAAGACTGACAAGGATTTGGGGCAATTAGAACTGTGATATTTTGCTGAAGGAGTGCCAAATGAAATAGCCACTTTGGAAAGTAGTTTTTAAACAGTTAAACATATACTTACCATAAGACCCAGCTATTCCACTCCTAGGTATTTTTTAACAGAAATGAATGCATGCTTACACAGATACTTACATGTCAATGTTTATATCAGCTCTATTCATAATCATCAAAACCTGGAGACAACTGAAATGCTCATCAACTAATTAATAGATAAATTGTGGCATATTCATACAGTAACAAGGAATGGAATACTAATACATGCAACGAAATGGTTGAATATCATAATATTTATGCTAAGTAAAAGAAGCCAAACACAAAATTTGAAAACTGTACAATTCCGTTTGTAATGATGTTCTGGCAAGCACAAAACTGTAGGGACCCAAATCAGATAAGCAGTTGCCAGGATTCTGAGAGTAGGGAAAAGGGATTGACTGCAAAGGGGAATGAGGGAATATTTTAGGGTGATGGAAACGTTTTATATCTTATTTGTATTGGTGGTTACATGACTATACATTTGTTAAAATGATAAATTTTACTATCTGTAAATCATACCTCAGTAAAATGGAAAGAAAAAATAACTCATGTTTGGGTTGGTTATGAAAATTATAAAGAGTCATTTTCCTCCCCTGTTTTTCCTTCTGTTTGGTTCTTCATTATTCTCTGCCTCTTCTGTGTCCCTCATAAATGTAAGGTCCATGAGAAATATCAGTTTCTTATTTTGGGCTGAGATAGTGCAGAAAATTTTATGTCTTTGTCTGTAATCTCTGAGTAAGATTTTAAATCAGGTCATCAACTGTATTCTTATCATTCTAGATGTTCCAGTTAGTACTAAATAACTCAGAGTTGGAATTTGCATACTCCATGAAATATACCAAATATATCTGTTTCAACTGGATTCTTGATCTGTGTCCTGTGGCACTGGGAGGGCACAGTATGGTTGGGTGGGCATATAAAGCAGCCTTGAGTTCTGAGCCTGAGTCTTGCCTGAGAAAGGCTTCCCCTACTTCTCAGCAATCCATTGTTCCATGCCAGTGGTTCTCAAATTTGAGCAAGCATCAGTTTCGCGAGGAGAATTAGTGAAAACATACATTTCTGTCTTCCTCCCAGCTACTGATTCAGTAGGTCTGAGGTAAGGCACAAGCATTTTCGTTTCTAACAAGTTCCCAGATGATGTCAATGCTGCCGATTTGGAGTGCACACTTTGAGAACCCTTCATTTATGCTTACTTCTAGTGTTTCAGTGTCAGAATTTCAGCCCACATGCTCACATACAGGAGCCAACATTTTGTTTTTAAACTGCCTCCTCATTTCATGGCCACTTTTGTATTGGCTGAAATCAGTATACTCTATTGTATATAAGAAAGAAAGAAAGAAAGAAAGAAAGAAAGAAAGAAAGAAAAAAAAAAGAGAGAAAGAGAGAAAGAAAGAGAAAGAGAAGCAGTAAAACAGTAAGTGCTTGGCTGGAGTTCACAGTGTTTGATGCCTGAAAGGCAGAGAAATGGTGGTGCTGGCAAGAGAAAAAGGAAACAAAGTTATGTCTAGCCACATCCCTTTCCTTTTAACCTCTTGAGTATCGTCATCATACATAATTATTTTACCCCTTAGCAACGGGCTCATTTCAGGCTCCCATTCCCTCTACTTTAAAAGTTTTAAAGACTCTTACTAGGCCTCCTCTGCCCCTTGGCCTAAAATATTCTCATTTAAGACTTTTCCCTGTCTAGTTTGCAATAATAGGCCCTGCCTCCTCACACTTAAGTTGTATGATTGTATCTTATTTTTTTTTTTTAAGAAAATAGTAATTTTCCCTGAATAAAACCAAAGTACCATAAACTGCACCATTTGAAACAGGGGATGTGTGGGTGACTGATTTCAATTGAACAAATATGAATCATGTTCTTGTGAATCATGCTTCCCTAGACCAAGAAAGAAATAACCCTAATAATTTTAATAGCAGTAGGCATAAAGAGAATATGAGTAAAATTCAGAATTTTTAAAACAATTTATGGTAAATTTAAAGAAATCATAGATTATTTCATCTTCCCAAATGCCAAAGCGGATATTGAGGACTATATAAAAATTTGTTCAGAATTCCTATTATGTAAAGGTTATTGTAGGGTACAGTGTGCTGTAATGATATCTTCTGATTTTTTTCTGTGATAAATTAAATAGAATATATTATACTTAAAGCTGATGTCCCTTTATCCCTCTACCACCACCTCACTGATTATCGAGCCTTTAGAGAAAATAGCTCATTGCACTAGATGATTACATGCCTCAATTGAACAGTAGCTTGTTGCCAATTTTCATTACAATGCCATATTGATTTTTTCTTGTTTCCATTATGGAAATTAAAGCAGAATTTGTTTAAAATGAGCTTCTATGTATATTGTGGATGGCGATTGGTTCTGAATATGAGCTATTTTAAAAGTATATTTTCTTCAGTGATGTCTCTCATATCCCCTTAAAAATTTCAGTCTCTGCTTTGTTGGTAAGATTTACCTTAGGTAGCTATGAAATGGATAAAGACTGGAATGGAATGGTTTAAATATATACAGCATAGATGTTATTATTTCACAGAAGTCTATATATTGATTTATGTTTATGATGTTCTTGGGTAGTATGAGATTGCTTATTCTATTAACCATACAAGCCAGTAAATTTAATTAAATTTAAATTAGCAAATATTTATTTAGTGTTGACTCTATTTAATATAAATATTTAGTGGCTATATATGAACTACCTTGCTAAACACTATGAAAGATAGAAATAGTAATGAAATGATATAACTCTCTTTAGAGAATTTACATGCCAAAGGGGCAGGTAAGACATATGGCAAGAATCATTATGATTATGTCAAGCAGTAAGAGATAAATATTACATGGAGATTTTAAGGAAAAAGAACTCATTTGATTGGAGGAATTATGGGGGAAAACATTAATGACTTAAAACAGCCAATTTTAGTTTTAAATAGTTGGGAGAGATGGAGTTGAGGTTACCTTCTGGGAAGAAAGAATAAATGAGCTAACATGAGGAAGGTGCAAGGTGGGCTCCAGCAATAATAATTTATCTCATTTTATTGGCACATGTGCTTAAAAGCCTGAGGCTGGAAAGGTGGATTGAGGCTACATCAGAATGTTGAGCCAAAGGATTTAAAATGTATTAGGTAGTCCGGGGGAAATTTTTGGACAGAAAACTTTGGTTAAGGGCAATTTAATCTGTCATTTTATAAAATGATTCAAAGAAAAGAATGAAGTTGGGGAATCACCAGTTGGGAGTCTCCAGGCTTATTAAAGGAAAGATAACTAGGGCTAACCTGGAATGTTAGCACAGGCATTGGGAAGGAAGAAAGGAGCCATTTGGACGAGCCATTCTAGAACTAGAAGTAGAATATTTGTGACTGGATGCCAGAAAGTCAAACCAAGCTCTACATTAGCAGTGTTTCAGCCTTCTGCCATACAGGAGACTTTATGTCCAGCCAATCTCCTAAACTTACTTACTCAGCTCCTGCCACATGGGTCTCCTCACAGTTCCTGGAACATTCTAAACACAGTAGCTAATGCCTCACGACCCAATTTGCCCTTAATCCTTCTACTTGGAAAGTCCTCACATTCTTCAGGGTTCTACTGAAATACCTAACCTTATCAAAGAATCTCTCCTGATCACACAATGAAAAATAGCAACCTGCCACTCCTTTCATTCTATTTTCCAAGGTTTATTTTTCTTCATTGCATCAAAGCAATTTTTACATTTAGTATATAGTTATTTGTTCACTGTCTCCCTAGCTCTAGACAGTAAAGTCCGTGAGGCTAGTTGCCTAATTTTGTTGCCTGTTACGTATCTCTCTCACCTAGAACATGCTTGGAACTTTGTAGACACTCAACAAATATTTGTTGAATGAATAAATAGAATAAATGCAAAGGTGAAAGAAATGGGGCATCAAATAATTATGCCAGTATTTCAAGTCTGAAGAATTTAAAGGGTAGTGATGTTATTAATACAGTATCAAAGAGTGGAAGATAAGTTGACTTCGGGGTATGGAGACAGGGGAAGATGAATTCAGCTTGTAAATTCATGCTTAAGTATGTCATGCTGGTGAAACAACCAAGGCAGTGCTGTGTAATGGGCAGTCTAAAATGTGGAGAAGTCTAGGATTGAGGTAAAGATCACTGAGTCATCCTCATAGAGTCAATACTTGAAGCAGTGGGAATTGAAAAAATAAAGACAGGCAATATTGAGACAGAATAATGAGATTTGAAAACTGAAATTTTATTTTGGATATTTAATGTTTTAAAATTACTAACTTACTTATACATCTAATTTTTTGTTTATTTCTTAGCTGGGTTAACAACTTTGGCCATGAAGGTCTTGGACTCTTATTAGATGAGCTGGAAAAGCTTCTGGACAAAAAACAGTAAGAATAAACATTAAAAATAAAATCACCAAAGGGGAAATGTTTCAGCACAACATAATATACATTTTTCTTTTATTTAGGCAAGAAAATATTGACAAGAAGAATCAGTATAAACTTATTCAATGCCTCAAAGCATTTATGAATAATAAGGTAAGTAGTATTTATTTCTGCCCCTGTCACAAAAGGTGAGAACTTGCCCAACACTATGAAAGTACGAAATGAACAAATTTTTTTTTATTATTTTTTTAAGTTCCAGGATACATGTACATAGGTGAACATGTGCCATGGTGGTTTGATGCACAAATCGACCCATCACCTAAGTAATAAGCCTGACATGCATTAACTCTTTTCCCTAATCCTCTTCCCCACCCTGTACCTATTTTTTACTTTTGTTTCTGCTGTCTTAATTAATTATAGGCTAGTTATTACAGGCTTATAAATAATAAGTATTTATAAAGTTTTACAGTGAGGTTAAATGTGCATTTGAAACCATATATAAAAGATAAATTTGATGTTTAATTTTCCAAAATGTTAGCTATTGTTAGTTTTCTGTCAATTTTTTTTTAAAATTTCTATGCTGATATTTCAGTTTAACCAAAGAAGTTCTCTACAGCAACCAGAGGATTTCAGGGATGATATAACTTCTATAGATCTAAGTCTGTTCAAAAATGGAGCCCTATTCTATTGTTTCTTCTGTTCAAATATATTGCTTTCACATAGGGAAGATAGATAAAACAGTACTTTCCATTGTCAATGCTGCTGATTTCCTCAGGAGGGTGAGCTAGTCAATGAAACAGAAAAAAAAAATGATTGGAAAAAGTGTATTTGACTCTTGTCTATAGTTTAGAAATGCTGTGTCTGATTCTTATTCTGTTTATTCCTCCAATAATTTCTTTCATGTGAACAGAGGTCTTTTTGATTTTATAGTACTAAATGTTCAGAAAACATGGGGGAAAAAAAAAAAGAAATGAACAAAATAGTGAATGCTTGTTCACTTTACAAAAGGGGCCTTATGATGCAAATCCTCATAATATTTAAGTAATACTTAAATGAAAGTTATACTTTGCTTCACAAAATATTTATTGTTGGGTTTTTGAAATCATGCAAATGAATTAGTGTTGTTCCCAATTTAGGTGATAATGCTTTTTCTTTAGTGGTAGTAGGAAAATTTAAATGTGGTTTGTTGAATATGTTTCCATACAGAGAATTTCTGTTCTATTGAAAAGGAAAATTATAAGGATGGGTTGACTTGTTTGCTAAGAACATTGTAAGATTGAGATTTCTCTTTTTATTTTTATGTTTTATTAATGTCAGCAAGTTTACATACATATAAAACATCTCTGAAAAATTGCAGGGCTTTTTATGTATATGTATAATACTAGTTGCATTATAAGGGACCCTATGAATTTTAGACAATGGTTTTTTTTTCTAAAAATAGGCTTTACTCAGGTTATGAAGTTACAGTATTTTTTCTATAAACTATTTGTTTTACTGTCTTAGAAATGACCTCTTCATACCTATAGATAAAATACTACTGACTAATTCACTTAATTACCTAATTCCCTTTACATAGTATTTTAATAATCTCAAAATAGATAATAGAAATAATTATAACAATAAGTATAAGTTTGCCAAATGTAAAATATGGCTATTAATAACCAATGCAATAAGATTATGTGTTAATCTATAAACAGTCTCAAGCATATGGAAATATATATAAGTATTTATATATTAAACATACATGTATCAGCAAAGAATGTTACTATATCAGCATATGCAATGAATGCTTGCTAGTGGACATGAGACTCCTGAATATAATATGCTATTTGTACTGTTTCTGGAAGTTTCTTACAGAAACATTCCCATCACTACTAGTACAGATTTTCTCAAAATCTGGGCTGTTAGTCCTTGGCTACAAAGTTAAATAGAATCTGATGCCTAACAAGGAAGTAATGAGCATTGCTTCTTCACAGCTCAAGATGGATCTCTTTCTTTAATCGAGGGAAACAATGACATAATGGAAAGATAACACAGTTCTAGAATTCAGGAGATATAGTTCATGCTTTGCTCCTAATAAGTTGTGTGGCCTTTGGAAAATTACTTGACCTCTCTGAGTATCAGTCCCCTCATCTGTAAATTTAGCTATAGGACCCTTTGTTCTAAGTTCTTACTGACTCATGTTGTCAATTTTCATGGCTGTTTAGGATACTAAGTAATTTTAATCAGGACACTCACTAGAGAGAGTTATAATAGTAAGATTCTTATAGAGCCTTTTTTTTTAACAGGACATACTTTGATTTGTCAACAGTTTCTTAAGAGTTTGGCAGTTTCGAAAAGCATTATGATTTGACTTAGATTATTCAAAATTGATGTTTTTAGTTAGGCCACATTAATGTCTTGCACATAGGTGCTCAGAGCATGGATTAATGGATCTTTTGAATTACAGACATGTGAAACAATAGACATAAAATATGCATTCAGAATAGAAAATATACAGTGATCTTTTCACTTCATGTTGGAATAAATTGTCCAGATCAAGGAATTAAACTTTTATCCAAAATGACTTACACATCAAATTTTTTGGCCCCATGGAGTTTACCTACTTCAAAAACTCCTTTATTTTATCCAATACCTGTAAAAATAGGATCATAAAAAGCAACCCATTGTTTCTTAACTTCCAGTACTATAATATTGCTCTGATGTTTGAATTAATGATTTTCCAGATATATTTTTCATGTCTTCTTTTTTATATTTGATGTGTCTCTACATATCAAAAACTACTTTTAAACATTAAGTAAAAAAATTTAAAACCTAATGATTTCACTCAGTCTCAATGACTCATAAAGCTATTAAGTTTGGTAATTGCATGGTCATTGTCTCTCAGTTTTGCAAATGTGTTTTTCACTAATATTCATTACTTTTAATCATCTACTGGCCACCTTTATGCATACTTATCTATTTTGTTTTTGTTGCTTCTTTCCAGACTTGTTTCTTGCATTTTCTTTTTGTTTTTTTTGGTCTTATCTCCATATATTTTCCTATTTATTATGACCTGTGATAAACTCACATTTAAGAGCTTTAGCTATGTTCCCCATCTGCCACTCTGAGTTCTTTTAGAAGTTAAATTAGGGCTGATGGAACTATTCATATGGCTGGTAATTAACTAAAGTATAGCTGAAATGGAAATTTTGCTCCAATGAAATATCCAATTTCACCATTAGACTGTAAAATGAAGCAAAAATATTTTATAAGAAATCTGAAAAATACTTTGTGGGACAAAGATAAAATAATATATTGCCTTCTTAATGTAATGAAAACTCAAGTTTTAGACTTTAATTAAAATTTCTTATTTATTAAATTCATGCATGCACACACATACACACAGATACTCATGCTTAGAAAATAAATGAAAATGGTGTTTTCTCTCCTTAGTTGACTTGTGACACTTAATAAAACCCAGGTGCCATTTCTTTAGGTTCACAGTGTTTGTAGTGCAGCACAGCTGTGTGAATCAGGGAAGATAAGAGAGAGAAGGCATGGGAATATCCATACTGAGGTTTATACTGGCATATAGTATTCAAAAGAGCCTTTTTTTAAAAAAAATTCTCTTTTTCTTCGCCTTAATTTTTCATACAAACATATTGGACAATTTAACCACGAATTCCAGACATCTCCAGGGAGACCCAATGACATAAGTAGAATTACTTTAGAAAATCATATCAGTATGTGCTTTATATGTTATTCTTTGTTGAAGAAATACTGATTGTTCCCATATTTTTCCAAATTTATGGAATTTTTAGGGCAGGCTAATGGAGATCATATCTGATCAAGGAGCAACAACTCCAAGATGCAGTCATTTCATATAAAAAACAAAGACAGATAACTGCATTTGAAGAATATTCATATAATTAGGTAGAACCTCATTGTGGGGGTATGGTTGTACGTTGCCTTTTTAAATTAAAGATATATTCCATAGACATTCTGAATGAAGGTTTTTTGTTTTTTTTTTTTAGTTTGGATTACAAAGGATTCTAGGAGATGAAAGAAGTCTTTTACTATTGGCAAGAGCAATTGACCCCAAACAACCCAACATGATGACTGAAATAGTAAAAATACTTTCTGCTATTTGCATTGTTGGAGAAGAGAACATGTAAGTATTGCTATATTATTATATTTGCTGCATGGAAAATGACACTTAGGAAATTGATAAGTCCTACTTTTGTTCTGTTTCTTTGGATAACTTTCATGAAAACAGTATTTTAGATAATTTTTGATTGAAATTTTTATCTTGCCTGTTTATATTTTGGCTTTTTTGTTGATACTATGGAAACTAAGTTTAAACAGATAGAATCCTAGTGGGAAATTCTTGAAAGTTGGATTCAAAGTGATTGAGCAGAATTTTGTTTTGCTGGAGGTACAGCAATCGTTAGACAGTGGACAAAAGTCAGAGAGTTATTTTGGCAAATACACACACATACATACACAAACACTGTGCTGCATATCACACAATATGAATAGATGCCTTTATTTTGCATTATCTTATAATAGTATTTTACTTTATATGCCATGGTAAATGAAAATTATTTGTAGAGTGAAATAACCCCACCTGTTAGAAAGAAAAAAACGGTTGTTGATAATTATTCAAAGTGTGTATATGCCACCAAATGCAGCAAGTTGTTGCTGAACGTGCATTTGATCACATCTTATGGAAATAATACTGAATCAGAAGCAAACTTTCAGATTTGATGACATTAATAAGTCTAGTTTATAAGAAACCCTTGTGATAAAGAATCAAATATCTGCTAAGGACCCAAACCAAAATATTTCCTTGGAACACTTTGCGTGATAGTAATAATGTCAATTTGAGTCAGAACAGGACTATGCAAAGATTTAAGGATGTTGCAATATGTTGACTTTCTCATAACTGTTAGAATAAAATGAGATATTGTTTAGTGTTAGCTACTGTCCTCAGAAACCAAAAGACAAACACTAAACAAATATATTACCATATTTAGTCTCACCTCAATGATAACAAACTGAGAATGAGATAACATATGTAAAAGCAAGGATCCTTAGATTTTATTTTTTAAAAAGTCAGTTTATACATGTGTAACAAATATTTTTTATCACTTAGATTTTCAATATTAATAAAATACAATATAGTCCAGTATAACTGTTATGATTTAATTATAATTTCAGATATAATTTGATAAGAGTAGTATGCTATATAGAGGTTGATTTATTTTAGGCATTGTATGGAGATACTTACCAATACTTTTGGTCAGGTTAATAAGTTTCTTGTGCTAGATAATTATACATTCTTCTTTAATTACTTGGGCTTTCCTTTTTAGAGTCTTTTTTCTTTTTCCATAGTCAAAAAATGTTGATTTAAAAAAATTCTTTAAAAAATGATCGCTCTTTCCAGATCTTTATTATAAAATTACAATCTGTTTATGCTCCAATAAACTGTTAACAATTATACGTGCCATATTATGTTTAAGTGAAATTAATGTTAACACATGAAATATCAAAACCTGAAACTTTAAATTTTAATGTTTATCACTTAAGTATTCTTTTTTTAATGTCACCCAGGAAAGTTAGTTTTTAAAATCGAATTTTCCTTTTGATACCCTAAAATTATTTAGAGCTATCAATATTTGACTTAAAGAAATATGCGTACAGGAACACAATTCCTATATTGTAATGGTCTTTCAGTTAGACTGGAAGAATCAGTTCAAGAAATCTATTTTATGTGATAGTGACTGTAGTTAATAACAGTGTGTTATATACTTGAAATTTCCTAAGAGCATAAACTTTAATTGTTCATACCACAAAAACATGTAAGTATGTGAGGCAATACATGTTAATTAGCTTGATTTAGCCATTCCAGTATGTGTGCATATTTGAAAAGATACAATTTCCATCAAAAAAGCAAATGATAATTTGAAAAAATTCTAATGGTACATATAAACATCAAATACCAGAAAGAAAACAGGGAATACTGAAAGGACTTATGCTCATAGTGTATGTATAAGAAGTATTTCCCATTTCTGTTTCTTCTTTTTTCTCTACAGTCTAGATAAACTTTTAGGGGCTATAACAACAGCAGCAGAAAGAAATAACAGGGAACGATTTTCACCAATTGTGGAAGGTTTAGAAAATCAGGAAGCCTTGCAATTACAGGTGAGTTAGTTTTGTCTTAAATTGCTTCTAGAGTTATTTTTAAAGTACTCATTTTGTATGACGTCAACTCCATTTTAGCTGGCATTTAAGTAGTACGGAATGTAAAACTAAAATTTTTCTGTTGCTAGTTTGTGAGAATTACAATTTGTTTAAAATTAGGAAAAATACTTTTGAATTATTATAAATGTGGCAGTTATGGCTGTCATTGATATTTAGACAAGAATTTAGTAATAAACCAGGGAAATTGAAGCTTTAGCAATAATCAAGGCAAAAGGGCAAGCTGTTCAGCCAATGCTATTATCCTAACAAGTTTTAGTGAAGTTGGTGGGCTTGTAGAAATTTAAGACACTTAAACACATCTCTCTTTGTGCCATTCAGACAACATTCAAAGGTGTGACTCACCGGAATAGAAGCGTATGAACTGCAATTCTTAGATTAGCGTTCATTTGATAGCCCTGTGTAGACAACTTACTAAATGCCTTCTTTAGAAAATGACAAAACTCACTATCTTTACTTAGATGGTTTCAGGAAATGATCCATTTTATGAATAACTCTGTTCTTGAGGGATGAGAATGCATATTTATTGGTTGTATTTATGATGTGAGGTCCTGCAGTAAACATTTTAATTTGTATATATTATTTGATTTAATTCTCACAACAACCTAGATATGTAGGTATTACTATAGTATCTTTGTTTTGCTTACGGGACGAATAAGATTAAATAACTGGTCTAACGTGACAACAGTTTTTAAGTGTCACAGTCGGAATTTGATTCCAGGTTTTTGGTCTCTGCTAATCTCTCTTTTAGACAATGTATACCATTTAATGTACCATGGAAAACTCTGAATTTTTTTTTTTTTAGTTCTCATATTGTTGTTCAACAAAGAGAAGGTAGTTTCCACATTTAATTTTGTCAAGCTACTCAGCATCGAATGTTTAACTCTTAAAATTTCTTGCTTGATGTGAAACAAACACAATTAATTTTCTCCTTTTTTATGTATTATGAAGTATTTGTATTTTTGTTTGCCAGAGTTTGAAACGGCATCAGATAGATGAATTGGCTTGTCTAAAAGAATCTGTGATGTTACAAAATTGTAATACCTCTCCAAATATTGAAGGATCTTTGTTAATCATGACTTCTACTCCAACTATATTGAACATTTTGGATCAACTTTTATGGTGCACTTCTATGTCAAATGTATTATTTATTTATTTATTAAGATGGAGTCTCGCTCTGTTGCTCAGGCTGGAGTGCAATGGCGCGATCTCGGCTCACGGCAACCTCTGCCTCCCAAAGTGATTCTCCCTTCCTCAGCCTCCCAAGTAGCTGGGATTACAGGCACACCCCACCACGCCCAGCTAATTTTTTAATTTTTAGTAGAGACGGGGTTTCGCTATGTTGGCCAGGCTAGTCTTGAACTCCTGACCTCAGGTGATCTGCCCACCTTGGCCTCCCAAAGTGCTGAGATTATATTACATATTTTAAAGATTAGGATATTTTTTCCAGTGTTTTTTAAAATAATACATTGTTTCTTATAAAATTTAATCTTGATAAAATTTTATACCTCTACTGAAAGGTTGAAGACTGCCTTTTTTAGATGACTTTGAAAGTTTTGTTCATGTTCCTATGGTTGAGCTTACCTAACTAAATTTCATTGGTTTTCAGCTATATGTGTATGTTTGTACTTCTCTCTGAAAGTTTGTTGAGTAGGAATGAACTCTTTTATTTATATTCAAAGTTTTCATTACATGGGCCAAATACATTGATATATTTTTAAAATCTTCTTTAAATAAATTTTTAGCTACAACTCTGTGAGTTATGTATTATTACCTCTGGTTTACTGATCAGGGAATTGAATTGCTAAAAGGCACTCCAAAATCACCCAGCTGTTAAGGGATAGAGCTGTAATTTGAACCTGTGCCTTTGTGATGCCAGAATTTGAATACTGCATTGCCTATACTTTGAAGGGATACCTCTGCCAATGAGTAGTTCACCCCAAACAATGAGATGGGAAAGACATTTGCTAGCCTTCAGAAAGCTGGACAGAATGGAATGATAAAGTGACAAGTTGTTAACAAGTAACATATGGCAGAATCATAGACGTCTTGTTAAGTATTCAAGAATTTGTTGAATACTGATTATAGATGCAAAGATATGCAAACCACAATTTAAAATTTCACATTTTAATGAGCTACAAAAATTAGTAATTTGTTATATACAGAGACTAGTACTCTCACAAGAATTGTGAAGTAAGTTTGTTTATTTAGACTAATGTGAATGAAAAGATGTCCTCTAAAAGTTCAAAAATATATTCAGAATACAGAAACAAAAACCCAAAAGTTTAAATCTGTTGCTTAAAAAATATAATTAGTGTTGTATTTTAACAGAATTACTTTTCTATTTCTGTAGTATCCTGAGACTTCCCAAAATGTTATTACAGTCTCGGGAAGTAATTTTGTTAAAATACAGGACTAATTATTTTTTTAAATAACAACTATATACATTTTCCCCCCTTTTGGGGGTTTTAAAAAAGGTTATTAACTTCTCACAGATTTTTTTCCTGGCTTACCTTTAAAGTGAAATTTTGTACCTGTGATAGTATTTTCATTATCTTCAGGAGTTCAAGAAATAGGTGGAAGATAAATAGCATATCTTCGTACACTCTCTCTTCATTGACTTTCCTTCAGCTTAGTAGCATTTTCCGGTCTCTTCTGAAAAGCACAGATTATACACCAGCAACTTCTTTTGATCTGACTTAACCTTCTAACTAGCCTCTTGTCTCTCCTTTGCATTTTAAAGTCCATGCCTCTAAAAGAATAATCCATATTTGTTTTCTATGTTTTTGAGTTGTACCTTTTACAACTCAACTTTATTACAGTTCTCAAAAAGATTTACAGTGTGCATCTAATTTCAAAATCCAATGGCTTCTTTCCAATGCTGATCACTTGGCATTATTGATCACCTTCCTCCTTGAAAATGTTACTTCCCTTGGCTTTCTAGGCACCATTCTCTCCTTTGTTCTCTACCTTCATTTTTTTTTTTTTTCTGTGTTTCTAATGTATTTCTCCTCCTCTTACTTCCTAGGTATTTTGTTCCCTAAGTTCTATCCTTGGTCCTCTTTTAGTATCATTTTATGTACATTCATATGCACATACACATATCTATATGTATGTATATGTCTATACATACAGACACATACTTTTTAAAACAATTTTGTCCGTGAATGTTCTCAATTGCTTCTCTAGTTTTACAATCCAACTGTGGTAGTGATTCTCCAGATTTATACATCCAGCTCAGTAGTATCATAAAATTGAGAAATTAAAAATAACATTTATAACCCATATGCCGGACAGTGTTTAAAATACTTTGATATGTTATCTCATTTAAACCTCGCAGCAATTGTATGAGAGAGATAGAAGTATTATCCCCATTTTATAGATAATTAAACCGAGGCTTATAGAGGTTAAATAACTTTCCTAGGGTCACAGTGTGAATAGAAGGGAAAACACAGATTACACACCAGGGAGTCTGGCTATAGATAACGTGCTTTAACTACTAAGCTGTAACTCCTTTTATATTAAAACTTAGCTTATTATCTCTTTCTGTTAACCTGATTTTTCCTAAGTCTCCTCTTCTTCCTGTGTTTCCTATTTTGGGTTATAGAGGTATCATCTACCCAATCTTTACGTTTCCTCAATACTTCTTTCTTTTTTATCCCCTGCATTCAGTCATCAAGTCTTATTACAAAGTAGAGTATTGACTGTGAATCTAACCCACTCTACTTCCACTGCCTTTATCTTCTCCCACCAATATTATTTCCACAATTTCCTAATTAGTACCCCATATTGACATGTTCTTTCTCTCCAGACAAATGCCCTACACTGTTGTCAGTTATCCTTAAAAAATAAGTCTAATTCTAATATATTATCATTCTTAAAAATCTATGCTCATGACCCGTTGCTAACTTTTTCATTGTGGCCCTAATTTGATATTCTGGCCTTTGAGCCTGTCATTCTCCCGAATGTACCATATGTTTGCGCCATACTACATTTGGTGTTTCCCAGGTACGCTGTAGACTTTTAAATGCCCTCAAACCTTTTATCATGCAGAACACTTTGCCTGAAATAACTGACTTTCCCCACCTGTATCTGTTTCTTCTATGTCTTGCATAAGTCTGGGAAGGCTTCAGTAATGAGGTGATATTTTAACTAGGCCTTGAGGGACAAGTAAGCATTTTTCATAAATTATCTTTGCTGATAGAGAAGCAGTACTACGGTAGGATGAGAGGTGAAAAGGGCTTCCAGGAGGTAAAATAGAGGCCAGAATCATCTGGCAGTCACTTCATAAAAAACAGTGAGGTAATACCAGCATCTAGTTCAAACTGCTTTCTAGATAGCCAGGTAGGAAACCTAAGGTGTACTGAGCATTAATAACAGTTTATTGAAAGGGAGAGGAGTATAGTTAACATACAGTGATGTACTATCAAAACAGCCCCAGTCTTCACAGGCTGCTGTTAGTTTGAAAGGTGCCATGTTTTTACAGTATTTCAGTATATACAAAGAAGTGTAGTAGCATAATTTAATACATTTAAAAACTGTTTTCTAACATGCTGAAAATAATAATGAACTTTGCACATGTTGTAATTAGATATGGTACACAAAAACAGAGCTGTAAATATGCCCTTTCCTGATGTGTGATAGCTTCACTTATCCATTCCTCACCTATTTAATAGATTTGTCCTTTGGAATATAACTGAGAACTAAAAAATGAAACAAAAATAAAATAAAACAATCTGAGCAGTCTACAAATGTCACCAAATCTATCAAGTAAACCTCATGGTGAGAACGACTTTTTGGCTTTTAATCAGAGCCTATTTATTCTCTTTTCATATGTTATCTTAATGAACCCAATTATCTGTTTACATCCACAGCAGACTAGAAGTGCAGGTTGGAAGGTTGGGAGAGGGTTTATTCCAGAATCATACACCGGAATCATCAAGAAGTGACAACTGACAAGCTGACAACAGGAGAGGGGTAGATAGAAATGTAAGAAAAGACAGAAACTGGAATGCAAATGATAACAATAGACTTCACAGAGCGTGGAGGCTAGTAGCCCTGCACACTTCAGTACCTCCCGAAATACTGAGTTACACCATACCTCACTAACTCACATATTTAGTGATGACCCTGACTCAACAGGAAATTGTTAAATTATATCTAGTTTATTTTGCATAAGAATGTGAGAATTATATAATTCATTTCAGAGAGTGTCCCATATGAAACAAGATGTTGATGCTTAAATAGATAAACAGATACGTGGACCTATTCTATGTGGCTTGATTCTTTCCACAGTGGTTCTTGAGTGTTGAGATTTTACTGTAAGCATACTGGTAAATTAGCCACTAGTGTACTCAGACCATCACATATGAGGGAGTAGCTTTGGACAAAGTATTAATCATTTGTCAGTGAAAGTGCATTTATAAGAAAACAAGGCATCAAGGCTTATGAATATGGAGAAAATTTGTGGAAATTAGCATTTTATAAAGCGTTGAATGAATGCTTGATATTACTTAGGAAACTTGTTCTATTTATTGACAGTTTTATATTATTGTCATTGAGAAAATAGATTACTATAATGGTAGGTTGTTTAGAGATATTTGTACAATGTAGTCATTTTTGGTATTGACACAAAACTAACTTCTGACTTAAACAAGGATGGCTTTATTTTAAATCTGTTTCAACACTGAATAATTGTCAAACCTATCATTTTCAGTAATAGAGGGTTGCCAGTGACCTCCATGATATAAAAAGCAACTGGCCACTTTTGAAGTCATTATATTAGCTTCCTCAGCACTATTTGGCACTATTGATCACTCCTTTATCAAAGCTTCCTCCTCCCTTGACTTCCATGATACTAAACTGTATTAGTCCATTCTCACATTGCTATAAAGAACTACCTAAGACTGGATAATTTATAAAGAAAAGAGGTTTAATTGACTCACAGTTCCACAGGCTGTACAGGAAGCATGGCTTGGGAGGCCTCAGGAAACTTACAATTATGGCGGGAGGCGAAGGGGAAGCAGGCATACCTTGCTTCCCTGAGCAGGAGGAAGAGACAGAAGGGGAAGATGCTGCACACTTGTAAACAACCAGATCTTATGAGAACTCACTCAGTATCACAAGACCAGCAAGGGGGAAGACCGCCCCCATGATCCAGTCACCTCCCATTAGGCCCCTCCTCCAACACTGGGGATTACAGTTTGACATGAGATTTGGGTGGGGATACAAATCCAAACCATATCATAAGCCCTCCTTGTTTTTCTTTTACCTTTATGTTTCATTTAAATTCTCTTATTTCTATGCTTGGCCCTTAAATTTGCAGATTCCTAGAGCTTGATCCTCAGTCCTTTGGTACTTTGCTTTTCTCATATTGATAATCCTTGGGCAATCGCATCTATCCTCAGAGCTTCAATTAACTAGCACTCATATGTGATGTCTTTATCTGATCTCTTCTCTTCCTCCCAACTCACAGACCCCCTATGTTCAGCTGCTTCCTGACTAGATTTCAAATTCAATGTTGTCCTTAAATATACTTATCTTCCTTTTTAAAAAAATCCTTTTCCCTACTCTAAACCTCTCTCCAGCCTTGACCTGCATTTCTCTTGTGTTCCCAATCCTGGTTGACCTTAATATTTACCCACCAGTTAGCATATAGCAGAAACATACTAGTCATCTTGGAATCTACCCTTACTCCATCTTCCATACCATTAGTCACCAGATCCTATCAATTCTATATCCTTAATGTTATAGTTCCCTTCCTCGATATGGTATCCTTCTCTCTGCACCCTCACTTTGCCATTTTAAAATTTCAGAGTATTGTTACATCTCACTATTTTATCCTTTCCCTATGTTCTATTTTTCATTATGGCCCCGTTTAAATTATCTTCCACAATGTTGTCTTTCTGAAATGCTTTTCTCAGAAATGCACTTCAGAATGCTTAAAGTCCAACATTGGCTTCCCATAGTTCACTGCTTAAAGTCCAACAATGCCTTCCCACAGTCTCTAGAATTACAGTCTAGTCCTATTCCAAACAAAATACTTCATCTGGTTGTTGCTTTCTCTTTTGCCTCATATTCCACCACGCTTCTACATATGTTTTTAGTCTAGTTATATTGTACTTTGTTTCCTATAGATTTTATGCTGTTTTATTCCTCTACCTTTTATACCTTTGTACATGACTTCCATTGGCTTGGAAAGTACTCCATTTCTCAATTAACTTGCTCTGTACATTCACATCTTTCTTCTCTCATACTTTGACTTAAATCATCTTTGTTCCTAACTCCTGTTGGGCGAGGATAAAGAAAGACCTTGTTAATGTCAAAAGAGTACTTAATAAGGTCAAGTGTGGAACAGTGTCAATAAAATTTTAAAAGTACAATTTGTCACAGATAATGGCAATATGGATAATCTGTCTGAGAATGCCCTAGACTTGGCAATTATTGTACCCCATAGCTCTATGAATTTTGATTAAATAGATAGATGTTTGTATAGTTTTCAAAGCCTGTAAGTTAAAATCAATAAAAGGTTCTAGCATTTTCCCAGTACTTTTATGAAGATATTTGTGTTCAAATATTTCCCTTTCTCTGTCACTTAGGTTAAAAAAACAAACTTAAATTTATTTTTGTAATGCTATATCTTATGCCAATACAATTGGAAATATTTAAATGTCATTCACTTACTATATTTTAATTATTTTATTTGGGACAGTTAAGTGTTACAAATAAACCCTAGGCATGTATAGATGAGCTTTGCCTTTTGAAAGTTTATCATCTGTTTTGTAACATTTCACCCTTTATACCATTCCACCCCAGAACGAAGACAACAGCATCTGGTGACTAAAAAATGTAGATGATTATTGTAGAAATATAATATACTGTTATAGTAAAGGAAGGATCTTAATGTGGTAGAAAACGGATAATGATTCAGTGTAGTGTATAATTATACATGACACAAATGATTGGGTACTTTATCACATGCACAGAACTGGTAGTTTTTAACTATGTATGCTTATGTATTCATTCAATAGGATATATATGCATCTTATGTTGAAATCTTATGACATCACTGAATGAAAATGCCAATATAGAAATTGATTGTATTTACTAATTAAGCATCAGAATTGTGGCCCTAGCATATGTATTAATAATGGAGGAAATTCACTGATTTTCTGTGACTTTAAAATTTTGATTCTCATGGAAGCTGTATTTGTAACAATAGATATGGCAGACCATTTTGAAACATAGCCATTATAAAGACACTAAGCAACAGAGCAACTCTGGATAATGGACTTTGTGATATTCAATTCAAGGGCATTTGTTTTCTTTCTAAGATAAGGGGAAATTATATTAAACAAGATTTGTGTGATACAATATGGTAGAAAAAAGTCCAAGGCTAAAGGTCAAGAGACCTGAGTTCTAGTTGTATCATTGGGGCTTATTAGTTATGTGATCTTGGGCAAATCATCCAATCTTTCTAGGTTTTCAGTTTCTTTATTTTTAAATAACATATTGGACCAGAGTATTTTATGTTCTGTCTAGCTTTAAAATCTCATGATTATTTTCTGTCTCTGGAGTTGAATTTTTTTTTTTTGGAAAGCAGATTGATTTTGCATTGTTAGAGGACAATAGAGTACACTCATCTCTTAAAGATTTATATACTTGGAAGTTGAGCATATGAATTTTGAAATTTTCATTATTCAGCAATGAGTTTTGTAGTTCTTTGAAGTGAAGGTTTCAGAGATTAGGCCAAATCTCTTTTTTTCTTTAAAATCTCCAGTGTAGTGCTATTCAATCAAACTTTCTCCCATGTTCTATATCCTTGCTGTCCAATGTGGTAGCTACTAGCCACATGTGGCTGTTGAGCACTGGGACAATGGCTAGTGAAATTGAGCAACTGAATTTTAAATTTTATTTAATTGTAATTAAATTAAACTGTGACAAGTGGCTCCCATATTGGATAGCACAGTACTGTAGAGTGTGTGTGTGTGTGTACGCATGTGTTCACATGCATATACATGCTGAGTATGGAGTGGGTTGGCAGAAAGTAAAGGAGAGGAGTGGTAGACCATTATTTTGAATGATGGGATGCCATTTATACTTTACTGCTCAGGATGTATATGAAGTGGAATTTAACCCTCTCCAAGAACCATTTTCTACTTTTGCTTTTTTTTTTTTTTGCATTACATTATATATTATGATAGCCACTATGTATACTAGATAACCTATTGTTTATATTATTGTATGTTTTTCTGATTAACCTATAGTTTTAAAGCTACATATCCCCAGTATATTCAGCATGTTGTACCAATTACATTTTATCATCTTACCCATCCTTAAAATCTTTTGTTGTGAGAATCTATGAATGGAGTTTATGAGACCTTTGGAATGTGCTGGAAATTATATTTGTAGTAAAGTGATATCATTTATAATCATGAGTTTCCTCCTTGTTGTGTGGCCTTATATAAGTTATTCTATCTGCTTTGAGCCTCAGCTTCATCATCTGTAAAATAAGAATAACAGTAATGCTAACCTTGTGTGGTTTTTATGAAGATGAGATTAGATGGTGAATTATGTAAAGGACCTAATACATTGTGTGATAACTAATAATAATAATGATGATGATGATAGTTTGAGATTTTATATTTAGCTATGAATTCAGGATACACACAATGGGGTTGTCATGTTTATAATTAAGTAGTAATATATTCTGGCCTTTAAGCTAATTTAAATTTAATTTTGTATTTGTAAATAGTGACAATTATTTCAGTTTTGGATTTGAGATAATGTTCCCATTCTCTGAAAAGGGCAGCATTTGTGTAACGGCATAAAGGAATAGCAAAAATTTAGATGACTTTTTTGTTTTCCACATTCATATTACAATATACATATTTCTGTAAAAGAGTATTACTTTATCAGCTTATGTTGGAAAATGACATGATAGCATGTCTATTCATCTTATGTTATTTGTAATTAATTAAATATCTATTAGAATATGATATATAATAAATGGTACATTGTTAAGCCAGTACCTTTACCCTTTTAAAACTGACTTCACATTATGTCCTAATTATTATATACTATAGTCAATGGATGGAACGTCTTTGTTTTCATATTAAACTATAGGTTCAAATTTTATATATAAAGTGAGTATTTAATATCATTGAAACATATTATTAAAGTTATATTGATACATTCATTAATTTTATTGACTTTTATTATCTTTATTGTCTCTTGATCTAAATACTTTTATTTGTATAAATATACAATTGCAGGACTCATTAACTTGCTTCTTACAGAAATGTTCTCTTTACTTGTAGGGTATTAATACAAGCCATTAAGCTAGAATTTCTTCTGGCAAAAACAATCCTAACAGATGGCAACTTTTCTCTCTATTAATTTTGGATTGGACATGTACTTTGGCTTGTTTGGTCGTGTCATAGTTGTAACATAACAAGAGTCATTCAAGCAAATACAATGACAATATAACCGTGGACATGTACAGTATGCAAATATATAGCCTAGCCTATCAAAACTATATAAAGATTTACATGATTTCCTATTGTAAATAGGAAGGTTAAGTGATCTATTAAAGCATAAGCTTCATTATAACTTATCTGGTATGTCTTTAAAGTTAATGCCAAATCTATGGCAAATATTTAGTCAGTTTTCTAAGTGTTTTATCTTGATATTTGAACGTTCATAGAAATTAGAATATATTGTTGTATCATTCAGATATCTGATCATGTTAGAAACAACCTTAATCAGCCCTTTTGAACCATGTAACTTTTGATTTTTGAATGTAGATCTGGGGCAGATGGGCTAATCTCCCAAAAAGCAACTTAAATATATAAGATATAGATTCAAGAGTAAAGCATACCTTTTAATCTCTTCTCCCTATTTTGGAAAAAATAACTCTATCATAATAGATCTGTAGATGTCAAGTCAAAATACATTTGAAATATTTGTCTTTTCATAATATATTTTTCCCATGCTAACTATTAATTTATTTATGTGTGCTTCTATATATAGTATAGAAGTATCCTTATATAATCTGTTTTTTCCAAGGATTCCCCTTGTAGTTTGCCCTTTGAGCACTCTTCTACTCATTGCATTCTTTAAAAATAAAAAATAATACATTTAAATGACATCTTTTCAGTTAAACAATTAGCCAGTTACCTTAGATTTGAGCAGCATTTTCCAAAAATGCTACTTAGGAATAATTTATGGAATACCTGGCACTTAGCATTTTGTTGATTCCCTTCTAGATTAAAATTACCAGCAAATAAATTCCTTTTTATAATAGGGAATCTCAAAATCAGAAGGTAAGAAAAGCAAAACTCATTTTTCAGTATCAATATATTTAATCAAATACTTTACTTGAAAACAAGCTCTTACATATGCTTTATTATGAAGTGTGCATTAGTATTAGTGTCCCAGTGCCTTCTAGTTGATCTTAATTCACTTCTATTATTTTTTTCATACCTAGTAAGTTAATCCATCTTAATTACATATTTTAATACTTTATATATTTTGTACAAATCATCCCATTAAGAGGATGGAGAGAATGTAAATCAATGTAATAATTTATCTAAGTTATCACTGTTCCCTGTTTAATATTAGGGTACTTTTATAACTTTAATTTATTTTAGAAGTGTTTATAACCCTGTAGAATTGAGGCCAAGTGTACTGTGAGGACAGCTGGACATGAAAGATACATTTTGTGATCTTTTCAAAGGGCTCTATCTGCCCGCTTTAGCAATTTGGGTTTTTCAGAGGGAGTTTAATATTTCTTCGTATTCTTTTTAAAAGCACAACATACTTGGTCATGACATCTTTGTTAGAATTGTTTTGGACATTAGATAATTTGTCATTGATTTTGTTGTTTATAATTAAAGTCATAATCATACTTCTAGAAATATTTGCTTTTCTTATTTTATCGTTATGTGTGTGCCTTTAGTGAATATATTATCTTAATGCATTATTTCATTAATTTATTTAATGTGTTTTTTAAAACAAAATTTGCTTTCTAATTGCAGGTGGCCTGCATGCAGTTTATAAATGCCCTTGTCACTTCTCCTTATGAGCTTGATTTTCGAATACATTTAAGGAATGAATTTCTCCGTTCAGGACTAAAAACAATGTTACCAGTAAGTTGAATGTATACGTTTATTATGCTGATGAATTTTAATATTTTTTTCACTTCCACAAAAGTACTTGAAGCAGAGTAAATAAATGTGCTTTGCTATTTTGTTTTGTAAAGCAGTAGACATTTTGTAAGCTTTTTTGTATTCCAGTAATAGCGTTCTCTACATACAAATGACGATTCCGAATTCAGCTAATAATGTGCCCAGAAGCGATGTGTTTTTGTTTTTTGTTGTTTTCCTCAAGTCAAGAGGGAACTTCTTTTCTTTGAATTTTGAATATTGAAAACATGAGACTTTTTTTTTTTTTTGCAGTTTCAATTTTCATTTAAAATTTTCTGCTTTCCTCTTTGATAACTTAGATTGATTTCATTGGTATTCAGGATAAGCATGCATAGAGTTTTGATTAGTATATGCCAGACACATTGCTTAAGAATGTTCCTCTTGTTACAAGGCTATAGGAACTTTTCCAATCAAAAACAATTTTGTTTCTTAAATTGAATGTGAATATTTGCTGTAATTATGACAGTGTTAAAAACATTTTTGAAACGACTTTATATGCTGAATCTTAAATGAGCACACTTATTTTTATAAATACAAATACAACTACTGTGGTTTTATATTTTATTAAGTATATTAACTGAAGAGTGACTATTGAAGACTATGGCATTGTTCAAGACAAGTAAAATTACGCTAGTGTCTTTAAGCTACTCAGAATATACCTGAGAGACAAGAAGTAAAAGTAAGGAAGTGGGGAAAAAGCACTGAGGAGAGAAAAACAACAACAACAACAAATGTCATTGAATGTGTGTGTGTGTGCCCATGTGTATGACCTAGTTTACCAGAAATACCCAAATTGGGGACATTTCCTGGTGAGGAATCAGTATGTAGCATAAATTTGTAACATATGGTGGGTTACTTTTAACTGAAAGTAGTTGAAACCCATCATAATAAGTGGTGTGGTTGGACCTGTTAAACCCATTTTAATAAAATGTATGATAGGGTCCACCTGGTTTTGGAAATTTCTATGTCAATCCCACCTGAAGTGGTTCTTTCATTCTTGGCACCTAAAACCAAGGCATTGGATGCAGAGAATCAAAGCAACATTTTAAGTGACCCATCTAGAGATTCAGTGTGCAGTTAACTTAGGCACATTCACCAATTACAGTTAGTGTGACATATGATTATTCTTGTTTTTTTTTTTTTTCACTAATTTTCTTTTCATCCAAAGCCTGTAGCCTTAGGTAGCTAAAGATAATCTTATAGTTTTGATGGTAGTTTGCTTTTGAATTTCCTTCTTGTCTGTTTCTATGCTTGTTTTTACTGGGCTGGTTCTCTCTTTATAGTAGCATCTTTGAAGACTTGCTGGCTGCAAGGGCTCTGTAGCATCCTCTACTCATTTACTAATATGCCATGTTTTCTGCCATAGTTGTTGCTCTTACTTTTCTGTCTTTCATTCCCCTCTATTTATAATTGAACATTCACTTTCTGCTTTATACTACTGAATGGCTAGTCAAGAGAATTGTGACTCTCATTTTAATTTATTTTAGTCCTCATTTTTCAGAAACGGTATGGTATTGTAGCTCTTGTCCTTAACCTTTTGCACTTTTGTCTGGGTACATTAATCTCTGCTGGGCTCAGTGGCCTCATGTTATTCATTTGGTTACACAGACAGCTGAGATTATGTGTCAGTGTTTCTAAGCTACACTTTTCCATTGGCCATATAGCCCTATATAAAACTTTTTGTGGTACTGTGTGCTTCTTAATTTATATGTTCTTTTTTTAAATTAAAAATATTTTTAATTATGGATACAAAATAGTTGTACATATTTTTGTGGTAAAATTTATATTCGGCCTACCAAAGTGCTGGAATTACAGATGTGAGCCACTGCGCCTGGCCTAAGTTTTATATTTT
Source organism: Macaca mulatta (assembly GCF_049350105.2). Classification (NCBI taxonomy): domain Eukaryota; kingdom Metazoa; phylum Chordata; class Mammalia; order Primates; family Cercopithecidae; genus Macaca; species Macaca mulatta. Next base: position 103,885,786 of record NC_133426.1, read on the forward strand.
TTTATAGAGACAGGGTTTCGCCGTGTTGGCCAGGTTGGTCTTCAACTCCTGGCCTCAAATGATCCACCCCAGCCTCCCAAAGTGCTGGGATCGCATATACAAGAGTAGAATCAGTATTCGGGCAGATAGACCTTGAGAAGATTAGAGATCATTTATTTAGAACTGTAGATTTCACTGCTGTTGTTTTAGTTTATCACAACTTGGGAGCAGGACAGAGTGGTCATGGGTTAACATATACTACATACCCCACATGTCGACTACTATCTAATTAACCTGCTAATGAACTAAATATTTAAATTTAAACCACTGGAATTTATAGTAACATTACATATCCTTTATATATGCAGTGAAGCTTAATAATATGGTCATAGATGAGCCTTTAAAATCCTTACTTTTTTTCTATTTATTCTTTTTTTATATCCAGTTCTAACAAGAATTCCCTAATGTTCTAGAATACAGTATATTCAAAGCAGCAAATTAGATGTGACTAGGGCTAATTATTAATTTTTGGTATATGGATGAAAAATTATATGTATCTAGAATCATTATGAGTTGGGAAAAACTGGTTCTTAGTATTTCAGTAATCGTTGAGATCAACATTGTAGTAGAGTGAAACTTTTTTCATAATAATTATCAGAATCTTCAAGACAACGAATTTTTAAATTATATTCTTTAAAAATTTATTTTCAAGGTTCCTGTCATCCCTATAGTTAAATTTTGATGTTGAAAAATAGTTTATATTTCATTTACATGGAAATTTCATGTCTGATAAATTTGCTTTAGTAATTTAGAATAAATGAGTTGTTACAAACTCTACAGTGAGTTTTAAAATAGGATTTTTTCTGTACTTAATTTACATTGATTTCTTCTGAAATTTTCCCCATTTGCCTTTTATTTAAATAAATTAAGAAAATATTAGTTAAATCAGATACGTGAAGGAAAAACATAGTAAGAAATGGTGTTGGTAGGCAGTAGGCATACTTTTATCTCTTTAAAAGTCTGAGAAACTCTTTCCTGTTTTAAAGACTCAATTTTGGTTGGTTGTTAATCAGTAGTGTACTGGCAATGGACTTTGATTTCCTTTGAAGTATACTATGTTATAGAAAATTACATATGTCGGGAATTCTGCAAAAAATAATTTTAGATCTATACAGCATGTCTTTTTAAAAAATAACAAGCATAGAGTGTTTCACATAATTAATAACAATGTATTTCAGTAACTTTTTGGTAGTTCACATTTTAAAACATAAAACTTCCGTGATAGATTTCCATTTACTTTTATAGGAGACACATCTTATTATTTATTATTTGTACTATGTAAAAATTTTAATTCAGTAAATGTTTATTTTATCAAGAATTTATGAATATTTCAAGGCTTGACATTTGGCTGAAAGGAAGTTTCATAAATATAAGCATATATATGTGTATGTGTATATGCATATATATATTTACAGTAACTTCTCATTTAATGTCATTGATAGAATCTTGCGAACTGCACCTGGAAGCAAAACTGTATACAGTAGGTCCTTGAATAATGTCCTTTCATTATAACGTTGATGAGAAAAGAAAATTGGTTTTGCTATACATTTTTTGCTTCAAGTTGCAGTTTCCAAGAACTACTGAGGACATTAAATGAGGACTGACTCTGATAGACCTGGAGCGTTATTAATAAAGAATATTTATAAAATACTGCAGTTACACATGTCTAAATTTTATATTGTGCAATATGTGCTCATATACTATATATAGTATAAATAATGTCTGGATCTAATAAAGAACTAAACTGCACATTTAACCAGTTATTTTCACTGAAAATATTTTAATTATGCTGACTGATTTTCATGTTTTGTAACGTTCTATGCTAAATGACAGTACTTAAATTTTTCTGTTTTTCTGACATATTTGAAAGTGTTTAAGTTTTACGATTAATTTCTGAGAGAGAATATATGGTGACAAGAATAAGACATACTGTAAAATGTGTGACAGGTTGTTTCTGCAGTGACCAGTGTATTGGGTTTGTCTGGCTTATGTAATTTTCTAAATAGCGTTCAGAAATCACCTGATAATATGACCCAGCAACGTTAGATAATTTTGCATTCTAATAAGTTTCTTCATTCCATTTCAAACTGGAAAACTAGAGCTAAAGCAAGTTATTACTAAAAAGGAAACCAAACATAAATATATTTACTTATGTTTGATATGAAATTATGTAGAAACAATTATTTTCATATGCTCTGCAGGTAAATTTTCAATAAATCATTATGTATGTGAGTGTTAGAAAAAAAAGCATCTAGAAATTGCTGAAATTTGTTTGGCTTCAGTAATAGCCATTACATATCTATAATAGTTCTATTGAATAAAGATAGAAACAAGAAATGTATCCCATTTTGTTTTATCGACCTAATTTGAAGTACACCATGCTTGCATTTCCTTTTAGAGTTCAAGCTCAGCTCTGAACATCCTAGTCCCACTTTCGGTATCACCCTTGAGCATCCACAGTTGTGATTATCGATTTGGGTTTTGAAAGCTGCAACTTAATGGACACATATTAAAAGATATTCCAGGTGATATATATTGAGCCCAACAATCTCTAGTGTGGCATGCTTCTAAATTTTTTATACTATTATTATGAAAATTATCAGAGGTTTGTAATGCATGTGCTTATAATGTATTACAAAAACATAACTTTTATGCCCAAGTTGGTATTTTGTGATTAGGCTAAGCAAAAATATAAGGTGGGGGAGGAGGTTAGATGTACAGCTTAATAAAAAGTCCAAACGCCTTTTTGCTTTAAAATCACAAAATATCTTTTAAAATAAATGTGTTTATACATCTTTTCACGCCATACTTGGGACTGTTGTGCTTGAATATATCCTTGCATTTGTTCTTCGTTAATACAATTGATCTGTATTTGCATTTTTTGCCAGAGGCATATGTGAATGTTCTGACTGCATGAGTTCTTTTGCAATCTTTGATTAGTGTGTTTAGTCAAAATGACAGCATTTAATTTGGGTTGTTAGCAGTTAGTTTTTTTCTGTTGTAGAACTGATCGCTAATTTTTTAATGTGAGTAATCAAAATGTAGGGCATGGAAAAAAATTAAGTGAATGCAATGAGGTCCTTTTATTTTGAAATAGAAAAATTCAGCTACATTTACTTTCAGAAAACCAAGTGCCCGCGTCAATATTTGAAATTGCTTCTGTGTTTATAAATGAATAATTGTGTTCTGCCCTTTATTACCTAAATATGCTGTTGTCAAACTGTTATTCATGTGTTAAGTTTTATGTTTATATATTAGGATCTAAAAGAAAAAGAGAATGATGAGCTTGATATTCAGTTGAAAGTATTTGATGAAAACAAAGAAGATGACCTAACTGAATTATCACACCGTCTCAATGACATTCGAGCAGAAATGGAATATCCTTTGACAAACCACAAAACAATTTTGTGTGCATTGTGAGAAAGGGATTTGTGGGCAATTTTGTGGACCATTATTAGAGTTCTTGTCTGTCAGCCCAATTTATATCCATTTATTTATATTAGAACCTTACTATAATGCTGTCCTTGAGATTCATGTTGAGGAATTGTCAGGCTGTCTTGATGATTTACACAGAGTGTATTGAAATCTGCACAATGGCTCACAGTATTATAAGTATACTCTGCTCAGTGGTCTTGAATAAAGAATAGCATAAGGTAATATATCTTACATGTACGGATTTTTTGGGGGAAAAGTTCACTGCATTCGTATGTGACTATAGGTGAAATACTTATTCAGTTTATTAAATCAAGCTTCAGTGACTTAGAGATAACAAGGCAATTCAAATAAATATCTTATTTTGTATTCAAATATTTGTGTTTCTTAACAATAACAAAAATGTTTAGATGCAGTAGTATCTGAATATAGCAAAGCTATGTGGTAGAAGCATCTGAGTCAAATACAACTAGCGTATAACCTTCCGACGGCAACAATTTTATATGAAATTATTTTAGATCTAAGAGATGGTTGTCATAGCATTGCTGGCCATTTGTTTCACACCTGTTATGTTTCTTACTTAATGGATTCTGGTGAAGTTGGGAAACATGTCAGAACCAAAGTGACCTTTGAGTTGGATTTTTTCTCAGTAATGTTTTCTTCCCTTTTCTGCTCCTCGCCCCCACTCCCCAAAGCTGGAAGTAATATTCCCCTCCTTGAAATACCCAAAGTACCTTGTTTGTTCTATTTTATTTATGTACACTTCTGTGCCCCTGTGAGATTGAGGGCAGAAATGTTATGTTTAATCTTTTTTCCTTCAATGCACCTATGAAAGTCTTACACATAGGTATTGGATAAGTGTGTGTGCAATGAATAACAATGTTATTATTATAAGGAATAATTTCTAGTAATTTTTATTCATCATTAGAGATGCCAGTCTACTGTGGCTTCTATAATATTAAATGTTTTTCATATAAATTAATACCTTGCTTTACATAGATTTCTCTTATAATCAAACTTCACCATAAAGCTATTTTTGGATCCATTGTGTAGCCATTTAAGGACCTCATGAGACTTTAGCACAACACTCTTATGTAGGGTCTAAGAAGTAAGCCATCGTATGCTTAATTCTACCTTGGAGAAAATGTTGACATTTGAGGTTATTTTAGGATATTAAATTACATCTTGTCTTTTATCTTTATTTTACCTTGGTTTTCCAGGTCCTCACTTTTATTACAAAAATGGATCCATTTGTGGAAATCTGATTTCTAGTTTACTAGAAGCATCTAAATTTCTGCCACTCTTTATATCTTGTCTCTACTTTTCATTTTTTATCAAATGATGAAATACAAATGAATGCAAACAATAATAATTGCAGATTTAGTAAGTATTTCATCTGGATAAAATAAAACTGATTTTGTGACCTTTTAGCAGTTTACAGCAGCTCATTTGCCTTCTATCTTATGTGGCAGTGAAAATAGAGTAGTAGTGATTTGCATAAATAATATAGGTCCTCTATCACAACTATAGGAAGATCAAAAGGAGACCATTTTCACTGATGGCATTGCTGTTCCAATGGTACCAGCTATAATCTGGACTTTAAAATATGTATAACGGATCAATTAAGATTTTGGCAGTCAGATGGTCTCGGACATGCTCTTGAGGTCTGTCTCTCTAGTTAAAAGATCAAAATGATTCCATAGAATCATTACTTTATGCAGATGTTTAAGTACTGGATCATAGAGTTGAAGGTTTAGAAATAGTAATGGAAGCAAGATTATAAGTCGATGTTTTACAAAGTTAAACTCCTTTGTTATGAATGAGACTCCCATCAAGAATCTTTAATATTTTTCCTTTACTTTCTACTGATATGAATGAAGTCTACCATCTTCTGTATAATATGCTGAAGGACACTGCTGCTGAAAATTACTTCTTATCCATTCTACAACATTTTTTGCTCATCAGAAATGATTATTATATCAGGTAAGAGGCAGTTCTGAGAGTACTATATTTATAATCTGAATTGGGTATTAAAGGAAAATGAACAATGTAGTGGGGCCTATGCAATATATGCATATATATACACAGAGGGTATAACAGTTTGATTCCTTTAGGTAACATTTTCTAAAAGGCGTTCATTTTTTAAAATTTGGCCAGAAGAGAGCGATGCACTTTTAAAAATGGGTACTCCAGTGATAGGACTTTGGTAGGAATGAACCCAACAGACTGCACTGGCCCTGCAATGAATTTTCTTTTCTAGATAGTGATATCACAGAAAAAGCACTGAAGATTCTGGGGTAGAACTTTAAAGGTTTTATCTTGTGCATATTAAATAAGATTTTACTGTTATTTCTCTTTTTACAGTATTTATCTACTAATAAATGTGATCTTAACATCTAAGAAAATAATAGTGCTAATATTTCAATTTTATGTCTAGTAATATCATCCTTCAAAATAAATGAGTATGATAATAACCACTAAAGTTAAAAGTTTTATAATCTAGTTAAATGGGAATATATCGGAAAACCAGAAAGTTATGAAAAGGCTTCTGAGTGACTGAAATTATCCACAGGCTGGTGACCATGATATTATATTTAACTGTTGAAGAGACTCTTAGTTGTTCTTCATACTCTAATTTGTGTGAAATTCTGACAACCTGGGTTCTTTGATTTCTTAAAACCTGCTTGATTAAAGGGAAAAGGAAAGCTACCATGAGGTCAGCACAGTCTCAACAAAAATTATAGCTGTAAAGCAGCATAGAAAACTATTATAGTTTAGACCAGTACAATAATTTGATGGACATTGTGACATGACAGAGACATAAAAAATGTTTAAAATAGTAAATTTTGTGCTGTTTTTTTAAACAGCAAGGCTGCTAATACGTTAAAAATTATTGTATTTTTAATTAAGTTCTAACAAATTTAAAAGGGGTACTGTGCCCACAGGTACTCAGTTAGCTGGGGAACATCATTTATGTGAAAGTATCCATTTCTCAGCAACTAAGTAAGAAGTTATTCTTATATGGCATGTTTTTCATCCTAAGAACATCCATGTGAGGCAGAAGTGTGACAAGCATTTTATTCCACTTAGGGATGATTAACCTGGCTTGAAAGGGAACAGCTGTGTTTTCCTTATTTATTGACTAGACTGAGGTTGTAATCCAGTATTATTTACTCTAGACCTGATGATGACTTGAAAAAACCCAGATGTGTAATATGTATTACTATTTATTCTTATTCTTGGGACCAGACCCATTACTAAAGACGTGGAAGAGCAATTAGAGTCTATTTGGCTTCATTTACAAACTTTTAGTAGGTTGGCTAGTTATCAGCACACTATATTTAGGGAAGTTTATATTGTAATTTGTCTATAGTCATACTTCTTACTACTGATTTTTCTCTGTTAAATTTATTATCCTCTGACAAATACTAAATCTTACCCAAATTTTAATGCAAAAGTGCCTTTTAAAAAATTTTGCAGTATGTGAATGGTCATTTTTAAGGCCAGAATTACCTTGATAGATTACAGAATTAGGATATATTTTAAAACCTCTGACACTTTAAACAAATTGAAGCAATAGCCATGCATATTAAGTGTGTATGCTTTTATAAAATGGGTCTTTTAAAATGTGTTGCATAAATAGATCCTTGGATAGTCTTGTAATATAAGTGGCTCTGTCCAGTTTTGTAAGCCTTTATAGCTATCTTGACTAAAAGTGCTGTAGTAAATTCAACACACTGCTTGCCACGTAATGAGAAGAAACTCATCCCTTATTGAAATTGAGAACCTGTGGATGCGTAGAACCATTTTTGTATCCATTAATGTAGGACTAACAGCTCATTTGTTTTTATTAACTTTAGAAAAAATAGCATAAGTAAATAGAAAAGGTTGATAAGTATCTTTGAACACAAGCTTGAATCCCTGCAAACTAGATTATGAAGTCACTAGATGTAGTTGATTACATCACAATGGGTTTGGTACTGTAACAGCCAGACCATCCCTAAGCTTAGGCATACCTGTCCTAAGGAAGTGTAGTGGCTGCAGGATTTTTAAAACAACTCCAGAAAAAGACCTAGTTCTTCTAATACGTTGAATGTCTTCTAAAGAAAATTGATTTGCATGGATAGAAAGGCATTCATGAATACTTTCTCTCTTTTTCAGACCACAATATTATAAAATAATTGAGGAATGCGTTTCACAGATAGTGCTACACTGCAGTGGTATGGATCCAGACTTCAAGTACAGGCAACGATTAGACATTGATTTCACTCACCTGATAGGTACGTATCATAATCCTCATTGTCCTCTGATTGCGTTTTATGCCTTCTGTATTATAAGCACTTTTTAAGTGAAGAAGTTCAGTAAGAAGTTTCAGTTCTTACTGAACTTCTATTCATATCTGGTAAATCATTGTGTCTGTGGGCACTCAATTGCTATAATTGTTAATTTTAATGATCATGAGAGTTCTGCCTGTGTGATTAGAAATATTAACCTATTTAGGGGGCCGGACACGGTGGCTCATGCCTGTAATCCCAGCACTTTGGGAGGCCGAGGTGGGCGGATCACGAGGTTAAGAGATTGAGACCATCCTGGCTAACACGGTGAAACACCGTCTCTACAAAAACACACAAAAAAATTAGCCAGGCCTGGTGGCGGGCGCCTGTAGTCCCAGCTACTCGGAGGCGGAGGCAGGAGAATGGCGTGAACCCGGAAGGCGGAGCTTGCGTGAGCCGAGATCGTGCCTCTGCACTCCAGCCTGGGTGACAGAGCAAGACTCTGTCTCAAAAAAAAAAAAAAAAAAAAAAAGAAAGAAATATTAACGTATTTAATAAGTTCCAACACTCCTGGAGGTAGTTTAAGCTTAGTGTCCCACAAGAACCCATTATATTATTATAGATGAATGCATTACTATTTAGAAACACGACTCTGAAATCTTTTCATTTTATACTGGTACTTTAGTGGTCTTGTAGAAATACAGTGGGGTCTCATTATAGTTATGTTATTAATGCTCAAGTTTTAGAAAAGAAATACAGGCTCATTTCAATAACTTGAGACCTTCTAAGGCTCTCAAATGGATCAATTTATATTTTCATAGACCTTAGAGTTAGAAAGAATTTGAGGTGATCATATTCATCTCCTTAGATTGCTCCTTATATCATCCTAGACTGGTAGTTAGCGATACTTTTCAGAACAACCTCTGAAGGATGATCTGAACCTTCCCTTGTGAAGTGTGCTATGCTCTCTAGCCTTATAGGTAAGCAGTCTTATTTATACTTAATTGGAATCACTGTCGTTAAGGTTCAAGCATGAACTTATTTGTCTTATTTTTAAAGAAAGAAAACAAAAGCTATTGTATGCCAATTATATATTATTTTTTATTCCATAGCACAAGGCAGATATACAGTAACATTCAAAGATGGATAACTTATTATTTATGTATTAATTCTGTTTTAAATGTAATACATACTTATCAGGCAGTCTAGAGACTTATGTAAGTGACAAACCACCAATCACATTCGTGATCGCTCCCTTTTCAGCTTGGTACATTTCCTTATATCTCTTTCTTTATGACCTATCTATCTCTCTGAATGCTGATTTTTCTTTTTTTTTTTTTTTTTTTTTTTTTTTTGAGACGGAGTCTCGCTCTGTCGCCCAGCCCAGGCTGGAGTGCAGTGGCGCGATCTCGGCTCACTGCAAGCTCCGCCTCCCGGGTTCACGCCATTCTCCTGCCTCAGCCTCCCGAGTAGCTGGGACTACAGGCGCCCACAACCGCGCCCGGCTAATTTTTTGTATTTTTAGTAGAGACGAGGTTTCACTGTGGTCTCGATCTCCTGACCTTGTGATCCGCCCGCCTCGGCCTCCCAAAGTGCTGGGATTACAGGCGTGAGCCACCGCGCCCGGCCCTGAATGCTGATTTTTCTTGGAGTGTTATATTATGAGAATTTTTCCATGTTAACCTTCAAAATGTGACTTTTGATGTCTGTGTAATATTCCATTTTGAGAAATACCATAACCATTGCAACCAGTCCTTTCTTTTTGTGCATTCACAATTGTTTTTAGATTTTCGCAGTTATAAATGAATGTGCTGTCAACATTCTTGTATATAAATGTTTGTCTTTTTCTCATTATTTCCTTAGGATTGATTTCCATAAGTGAGAGTATGAACCTTCAAAGGCCAAATGCTTTTCAGAAAGCTTGTGCTAATTTACCCAGCAGTGAATGTGAATTCTAGCCTCATTGCATATTTTTCAATGAGTTTGAAAAACAAGTTTATTTTGCATTTTGTTGAAGGAGTCATAAAGGACTATTTTCAAATATGTGTATTAGCTTATAATCCATTATAGACCATAGTTAGGACACACACGCTACTGTTGATTTTGATCTTATTAATCTTAAACATGGAGTTGTTGTCACCTCTCACACAATAAACTATAGTTTTTTGAAGTATTTTATAGTTGAAAAATAATTGAATACCTGTAAAAATAATAATTTAGTCAAGTAGTAGTCAGTATTCAACAGACGTTTGTTTTGTGTACTGTGTACCAGGTACTATGATTCTTTATCATTAATCAAAAGTGTTGGGTGAGGAGAGATGAAGGGATCAGGTGAGAGAGGATAGTCGGCATCATAAACCCATTGTGATGTTATCCACCTGTCATCTCTGTGATTGTGAACAAATCATTTAACTTCTCTAGGTTTTAGTTTCCTCAACTTTAAAATTGAGTAAGTCACATATATGAGTGGCTCTTAATACTTTATGGTCAAAATCCTTTGTGAGAAGTTGACAAATGCTTGGAACTTTGATTAGAACACACATAAGTTCATATACACAAAAATTAGGTGCTTCAAGAACTTCTAGGAAATCCATGGATCTGTATTTTAAGATGACTCGGACCTGAAGAGATTAGAGTCTCTTGTAATGTCACAATTCTTTAAGTCTGATATCTTTCATAAATCAAATCATATCAGATCTCTGCCTAAAACTCTCTGATGCCTTTCCATTGAAATTTAAATTCAAAATCATTACCAACTGTGACTAGCACAGCTTAGACATGGCTGTTCTTTGACTTCATCATTTCCTACTTTCCTCCTCAGTTGCTTTAAACAAACAAACCAGCTTTATTGAGGTACATTTGATGTAAGAAAAACTACCCATATTTAAGGTATAGAATTTGATAAATTTTGCTATTAATATAGACACTTAAAACCATCATCAATGTCAAGATAATAATTCTGTTACACCCTAAAGTTTCTGCATTGTCCTTTTAGTTCTTTCTTTCCATGTCTACCACATCTTCCCATCCTGGGATATTACTGATCTCTCTCTTACTAGTTACATTTTATAGTCTCTCTTATTAGTTGCACTTTTAAAAATTTTATAAAAATAGAAACATACAGCATATACACTTTTTGCCTGTCTTCTTGCCTTCAGCATAATTATTTTCAGATTCATTCATGTTGTTGTATTGCCTGTATCAATAGTTCATTCCTTTATATTGCTGAGTGGTATTCCAGTATATGGATATACCACAGTTTGTTTATGTATACCCTTGTTGATGGCCATTTAGGTTCTTTCCAGTTTGGGATTACTATAAATAAAACTGCTGTGAATATTCACATACAATTCTGGGTACTGGTATATATTTTTATTTCTTTTTGATAAATAAATGTAGAATGGCTACAGAATAGAGTTTATATGTACGTAAAATAATGAGAGATACAATATTGCCCAAAAGTTTTTCTTCAGTTATTTATATTCTGAAGTGTTTGATTTGACCTGAGAAGTCTGAAGTCTGTTTCCTTATGTACATGATACATTTTGCCCCAGATCAGAAGTAAAAATCTTTTCAAGAAGAAGCCTGAATTATCGAATATTATTCTGTCTCTCTCTAGCTTTTTTGTGAGACAGTTTTGAATCTTGCTAAGACTATTCATATGTTATTAACATTATTAAGGTTAAACATGGAGTCTTTGCCACCTCTCCACCCATAATAAACTATGGGGTTTTGAAGTGTTTTATAGTTGAAAAATAATCGAATACCCATAAAAATAATTTAATGAGATATGTTTATGGATGCTTAGTTTTGTGCCTCCACAATACTATCATTGAATTCAGTTAGTATGCTAAAGAAAGAATATATGATATTTATGTTTTGTGTGTAGTATAGGTCAATTTCCATTTAGTAACAATTGACGTAAAAATGATAGTCTGCGTTGCAGAGTTATAGGCTAGAAGACATCTTTTGTCTAGTGATCTCATGCCATAATTTTGAATCACTTTTGGTTGATCTTAATAGATTCTTGTGTGAACAAGGCGAAAGTTGAAGAAAGTGAACAAAGAGCTGCAGAGTTTTCAAAGAAGGTAAGCTTATAAAGTATTAGCCATAATCGTTAAGTTAATAATTTAATCACAGTAATACTCTACTTTCTTTATTAATGTGAGGCCTTCTAAATGTTTCATTTATGTAGTACTTTATATTTTTGGATTCAAACATAGCCATGGAATATTGATTTATCTCCTTATAAGGTAAGGTTACTATTGTTCTCTCCTCATCATGTTTAATCCATTATGGAAGAAAAACACTAGCCACATTATACTAAAGTGATACATGAAATCAAATTACATTGCTGAAAGGGTATAGTTGGAAGCAATCAACCAAAATAAATTCTCCCATTGCTTTCCTGCAGCTGTCACTTGCAGTAGGTAGCTCTTTGGAGAACTGTGAGATGTTTAGCTAGTCTTTTCTGTTGTGGTCTTTTATGTCAGTGCTATTGATAGCAATAACATGTTGCAGTATTTTCTCTCTTTCTCACTCTCTTTCTCTCTCTGTTTAGACTTAGCTTCTTTGAATTTTGTAATTATCATTTTGTAAGTGATGCTGCTACTTCATGTAGGCCTGGTGGAATTTGAGGATCCCTTTCTGTGTTAATGTCTTAAATGCCTTTGAGTAAATGCCGGCTTTATGAATATCTGAATTGTATTCAGATCTAAGCTTGTCTTTTCCTTGTTTCATGGAAGCATAGCTATAATTTTATTAGCTTATACCACAAGTTTCTCTTTTTCTGTTCTAGAGCCTATTAAGCATTAGCATAGTATTTCTCTCCTGTTGGGTGCAGGCAGAAGGATTGAAGCACACGTCTAAAAGCTCTCCAGTTTTCAGCCTTCTGACAGCAAGATAATGTGCTTACATACTGCTGTCTCTTCAAAGTTATGACTTACCTTGGAGATTAGATAATCACTTTTGCTATCACTTTAGAAATTATAGAGTATTACTGAAGAAGTTACTTCAGGGCATCTGAAGAAATGTCTTTGCTCTTTCAGTTACTAGAATAGATTTTAAGAGCTTGAGCATAAAATGTTTGTGTGGAGCTGTCATTTTTATTGGTGAAAGAAAATGCATGCTTTTTGATTAATAGACCTTTGTATTTCTAATGTTCTTGTTTTAAGCAGCACATTTAAAATTCCCTTTGAAAACCTTAGAATCTCCTTAAGTTTTGGCTGGCACTGTGATTACATACTACAAGACTGGAGCAAATTGTGACTATCTGTATGGTAAAGTTTTTTTGTGAGCATATGTATTATGCAAAAAGGAGTCCTGAAGTAATAGAAAAGAAATTTCAGTGTTTGATGCTTTAGTTTCATCACCAACATTTAGAATGAAAACCTGTATGGTCTCCCAGTGGTTAGTTACATGCATCCCATTGTTCTTGGTCATTTTAAGAGTCAGTATAAAGTCATTTTTTCACAAGTGCTAGAATGAGAGGCAGTAGTTGTGAGGTCTGATCTCAGCTTTTCCACTAATTAGCTGTGACTTTGGGTAAGCCACTTACTCTCTTTAGATCTTAGTTTCTTCATCATTAAAAGGAAAGAATAAAATTAGTGGACTTGTAAGAAGACCTCTTCCAGCTCACATATTTCAGGCTTCTGTGATCCCCATTTGCTGTGTTTGCAGATTAAGGTAATTTTAAATTAAAAGCAGAAACACTGTGTGCCTCTCCTCCAACATACTAATAAACCATTTATAGAGGAAAAAATGTGTATAGTGTGCTCGTGTAGGTGCCATGATTTAGAAGCACATAGGAGAAGCTAACTTTAGGAGTGGGGATGGGAGTACAGATTGAGATAAATCTTAACACGGATAGTAGTAAAGGCAAACAAGCTCACATTGGAGGACATCCATCTTCTTAATGAGGTAGGAAAACAAGGTCATTGACTGAAGGATATATGGATCCTTCCCTCCAAGGATCTGGGGTAGGTTTGAAATTTAAAGAAATTAGAGAATATTTGGACCAGGATCTGTGGGACAATTTCCAGGGATTCAAGGAGAGATGAATAAAAGCATTTCAGGTTCGACCCAAAGAGTATTATTATCCAGTGTGCTCACCTACTCTTCAAACTTAGATCAGAATGGCATTTTATAATTTCCAAAGGTCAAAGCTACTATGAGGATGAATATTTGTTAACACTAAACATACTTTTGTATTGTTCCACAAACTCTAAGATGGTTTTGGGCAGTAAGATGTATCACTTTTAGAAACAGAAATAACATTGTTAGAATAATGTATAGACTTCTAAATTGACTTGAAACAACATTGACAATAAAGGGCAAATAAAATGTTCTATAGCCAGACCCAGGCAGTAGTCACTGGAAATATGCAGGCAGGTTTGTGCCTGCTTAGAGCCCTGTCTGAGGTAAGGCTAAGGCAGGATACAGTGAATAAATATTAACCATTCAGAGTCTTTTTGGCTTAGCACCCCTTATTTTAACCTCTAGTTTTTCCTCTCATAACATGCTATACAAATGTTTTGGTTAACCATCTGAATGAGACTGCTATTAGGGCATTCTACTGTCAGAGTTTGTGAAGTACTGCTTTATGGATTCTAGACAACTAAGATTGCAATAGAAATAATTCCAATTTGTATTAATATACATACATTTGAGCATTCTAAAAGCGCAATTTATTTTCAAGATTAAATATAGTTAAGGAATTGAAACTGCTTGATGGTTTATTTTTAGATGTCATTTTCTAATTCAGTAAACTTAGAAGTATGGGATGAGGCCACACATGGTGACTCACGCCTGTAATCCCAGCACTTTGGGAGGCCAAGGCGGGTGGATCTCCAGAGGTCAGGAGTTCAAGGGCAGCCTGGCCAACATGGCGAAACCCCATCTCTACTAAAAATACAAAAATTAGCCAGGTGTGGTGGTGCACACCTGTAATCCTAGCTACTTGGGAGGCTGAGGCAGGAGAATTGCTTGAACCCAGGAGGTGGAGGTTGCAGTGAGCTGAGATCATGTCACTGCACTCCAGCCTGGGTGACAAGAGTGAAACTCTGTCTCAAAAAAAAAAAGTATGGGATAAAATATTTTTAAAATTATTAATTCTAAAATTGAATTTTCAATAACAGAACAATAAAAATGTCCATTATGTGGGAAGAGAGACTTTTCAGTCTACCTTTTCGTCTTTGTATTTTTTTTCAGAAGTGAAAATGTGTTTTCTTACCTTGGGTAGGGGGCATATTTCTTCTTTACTACTGCCACAAGCAATACCCTACCTCCACTTGGATACTTAATTGTTATGAAAATAATTACAAGCTGTGATTTTCTGAGTGATCTGGGAATTCAACTAAGTAAATCTTATTTAATACATAATGTTCTTTAAAGCTTTCTCAAAACTATATTATTAACTGTACATTGATGGTGGTGATCATTGCAGTTTGATGAAGAATTCACAGCTCGACAGGAAGCTCAAGCAGAGCTTCAAAAAAAAGATGAGAAAATCAAAGAACTTGAAGCAGAAATCCAGCAACTTCGAACCCAGGTAATGAAAGAAGATATAGACTTTGTGTCATGTCACAGCGAGTTTGATGGTAGAAAATTGTCTTGTTAGATAGAAGGAAAAATGTGACCAGAAGCAGACTTTTTGGCAGTTTTACATTTTCATTGAAATAACTCTACAGATTTTATATTCCAGGACAATAAATCATTTTAATGCTTGGAAAAAAAATAAAGCATTAGTTGCTCAAATGGCCCGGAATATTTTTAACAGAATATATTACAGAAGCAAAAGTGTTTTTGAGATGAAATTTTCATGATGATTTGAAAAATTGGGTACATACTATTTTCTTTCAAAAAGAATGTAGAAATAGTCATTAATTGTAATTATGCCAAAAGCTTCTCTTGTTCTTTTTTTTTTTTTTTTTTTTTTTTTTTTTTTTGAGACAAAGTCTCGCTCTGTCTCCCAGGCTAGAGTGCAGTGGCCGGATCTCAGCTCACTGCAAGCTCCGCCTCCCGGGTTTACGCCATTCTCCTGCCTCAGCCTCCCAAGTAGCTGGGACTACAGGCGCCCGCCACCTCGCCTGGCTAGTTTTTTGTATTTTTAGTAGAGACGGGGTTTCACCATGTTAGCCAGGATGGTCTCGATCTCCTGACCTTGTGATCCGCCCGTCTCGGCTTCCCAAAGTGCTGGGATTACAGGCTTGAGCCACCGCGCCCGGCCAAAAGCTTCTCTTGAGATCTCTTTGAATCTCAAGTAAATTTCCACCTACATTCCCTATGGTGGAAAGCTCCCATATATACTTAAAATTTCAATTAGGGTGTCTAAACTTTCAAACTGATTGTGTATTCTCCTCAATATACTTTATGTCTTAAATGAATATTAAGAAATTGAAGATGGGCCGGGCACGGTGGCTCACGCCTGTAATCCCAGCACTTTGGGAAGCTGAGGCGGGCAGATCACGAGGTCAGGAGATCAAGACCATCCTGACTAACACTGTGAAACCCCGTCTCTACTAAAAATACAAAAAAAACCCCCCCAAAAGTTAGCCAAACATGGTGGTGGGCTCCTGTAGTCCCAGCTACTGGGGAGGCTGAGGCAGGAGAATGGTGAGAACTCAGGAGGCGGAGCTTGCAGTGAGCTGAGATCACGCCACTGCACTCCAGCCTGGGTGACAGAGTGAGACTCTGTCTCAAAAAAAAAAAAAAAAACAAAGAAATTGAAGATGATGTCTTAACATAGTGGGTACTCAGTAGATATTTGTTGATTGACTAGGTCTGTTTCCACCAATCTAGTGAAAGGTTACTTCAAAAGTCACCAACAAACTCCAAAATACCCAGTCCAGGGGCCTTTTCCTTCCCTTAGCCTGTATTACTTGTCTCTAATATTTGATCATTTCTTTTCAATAAATTAATCTCTTTCTCTGTCTCTTTCCCTCCCTTTTTCTTGGACTTCTTTTTCTACATGTTTGAGAACTTAGTTTCTCCTTATTTTTTCATCCTCATATGGTGACCTTCCACAATATTCTGTCCTCTGCTCTTTTCTGTGATTTTTTTTTTTTTTTTTTTTTTGCTGTACTATTCCATTCAGTATTATACATTCACATATCCCCTTTTTGTAGGTGTCAAGTCTCTGGAGTTTGTCTTCTAATTCCAGCTCTTGATTAGCTGGCCCCATAGGATGGTCCTGTTGCATGTTGAAATCAGACCCAGTTTTGTGGTTTTCTCTCTTTCCTCAAACCAGTTTGTTGTCCATTCCTATTTAAATTTTACTACCAATTTTAAAGATGGTGAAGCTGGAGTTTTCTTTCCCTTTTCCTTGCCCCACCCACTGACAAATTAAGCTAGTCACTGTTTTATGTCTGTTCTTTCTTCAACTCCACTCATACTACACCTCTTTGCATCAAAACCCAGAAACCTCCAGGTTCACTCTCTTACGATGTCTTGTCTGGACTATTACAATTGTTGCCTAACTTTTCTCCCTCCTCAAATTCATCCTTTATGTCAGTGGCAAATTAATCTTCCTGAAACAATTCCCTGATTATTGTCACTCCAGGCTTTAATATGTTCACTTGTTGCCTATTGCAGTCAGGATTAAATAAAATCTCCTTACCAGGAATGTTAAAGACGCTCTGGCATGGGTTTTTCCTCCCTTATCTCCCGTTTGCAGCCTGGGCTCTGACTGCTCCCCTAACTACGGCCTCCGTTGCAGCTAAGTCACCTTTCCTCCCTTCACATTTGGAAATTACTGTCTCCATACTTAACCCTTCTGCCAGCATTTCCCAGAGATTAGTTACAGAAATGACGATAGGTTGTTCATGACGAAAGCATTCCATAGTCCTATAAATTGAGTACACATGTTCTCATCTTGGAGATTCATAATACTCATTAGCATATTAAAAGTTCCAGATATTTTACATTGAAGAAACCTGCCTACCTCTTTTTCATATTGATTTCCCATACTCATTTGACCATGGCACCTTTTATCTTAGAGCACCCTTCAACATCTCCAGGAAATAGTGTTTTCATAGAGCTTAGTAGAGAAATGTTGGCATATATTATTCTCTGTCAGAAATTCCCTCCTTTGCTCATCTGTGTATGTGAAACATATCCTTTAAGGAGAAGCTCATTAAGACATTGTTTGGAAAGCTTCACCAAAAACTCCATTAGCGAATTTCTCTGAACTTTCATATCACTTTTCTAGACCACTCATGGGATACTTGTGTGCCTGCTCTATTCTGCTAGAGCATAGACACCTTGAGGACAGTGTATTTCTTATTGAAGGCCCCACTGTACCTTGCACAGGCCTTTACCACACAGTGAGTAGTTACTTACTTATGGTTAAATTAACTGTAAAAAGTGCAGAATCACGAAGCACTCTCAACTCCTGGCCTCAAGCATTCCTCCTACCTTAGCCTCCTGAGGAGTAGCTGGGATTATAGGTGCAGGCCCAGGGCTGTATACTTTCTAGTGTGCCCAAAATAATGTCAAATACTAAATTATTCATTTACCATATTCAATTTACAATACGATGTGGTAGCCTAATTTAATTATTCAATTCCTAATTGTTTATGGGAGGCAAAGGAAAGGCTGATATAATTTGATTTTTATTTTTATTTATTTATTTATTTTTTTTGAGGCGGAGTCTCGCTCTGTCGCCCAGGCTGGAGTGCAGTGGCGCGATCTCGGCTCACTGCAAGCTCCGCCTCCCGGGTTCCCGCCATTCTCCTGCCTCAGCCTCCCGAGTAGCTGGGACTACAGGCGCCGCCACCACGCCCGGCTAATTTTTTTGTATTTTTAGTGGAGACGGGGTTTCATTGTGTTAGCCAGGATGGTCTCGATCTCCTGACCTCGTGATCCGCCCGCCTCGGCCTCCCAAAGTGCTGGGATTACAGGCTTGAGCCACCGCGCCCGGCCAATTTGATTTTTAAAGGCTGGTAGCATTTAATGTCAATATTTGAGATTCCTTATTAAATTTGTAAAATATATATTTAACTTGAGTAAAATTTTATTTAAATAGTAGCATTTTGTGGTTGTATAAAATTCTGAGAATAAATATGATCTAATAGAGGTGAAAAATTGAATGATGTTTACAAATGTGTATTACTTTGAATTATGTTGTCCATTAATTAAAAAATGGGACACACATTTTGCCTTTCAAAGTATGAAAAACATCCTTTCATACACAAAATTTGTAGGATAAATTACTAATTTTCTGAACCTTTAATTTTGCCACAATTACTTTTGTCTCAGTTAAGACTATAAAATCAGACTGTTTTCTATAGTTTTGCTATTTTAAAAGTAAAATTAAAATAATTTTACGTATTTTAATCTTGTCTTTCTTTCTAACCTCAGAGAGAATTGCATTCCAGGAAAGGATGGTCATTTGCTAAGCATAGAAACACTTTAGTTGTATGTATGTATATACATACATTAACATTCATTTATGTGAACAAACTAGTGTGAGTGAATATTATGGGTAACCTTTCCATGATCTTGTCTACCTATGAGTGTTAGCTTTAATATTTTTGTAAATAGGTTAGTCCTTTCAACTGGTTGCTCCAAAAATTTGCTTCAATTTGCTTTCTAAATATATGTATGGCCGTGTACGGTGGCTCATGCCTGTAATCCCAGCACTTTGGGAGGCGAGGTGGGCAGATCATGAGGTCAGGAGTTCTAGACCAGCCTGACCAACATGGTGAATCCCCACCTCTACTAAAAATACAAAAATTAGCCGGGCGTGGTGGCGGGTGCCTGTAATCCCAGCTACTCGGGAGGCTGGGGCAGGAGAATAGCTTGAAACCGGAAAGCAGAGGTTGCAGTGAGCTGAGATTGCACCACTGCACTCCAGCCTGAGCAACAAGAGCAAAACTCTGTCTCAAAAATAAAATAAAGTAAAATAAATAAATAAAGATATTTATAAATTTAGTTAGAACAACTAAATAATCCAAGTAGAAAATTTATATTAATAAAGGTGAGAGGACTAGGCACAGTGCCTGTTGCCTTTAATACCAGCACTTCAGGAGACCAAGATGGGAGGATTCCTTGAGTCCCGAAATTTGAGACTGGCCTGGGTCACATAGCGAGACCCCATCTTTAAAAAAAAAGAAAAAAAATTAGCCTGGGTTAGTGGTGCATGCCTGTAGTCCCAGTTAGTCAGGAGGCTGAGTTGAGAGGATCACTTGAGTCCTGGAGTTCAAGACTGCAATGCACTATGATTTTGCCGCTGCACTCCATCCTGGGCAACAGAGCAAGACTGTCTCTGAATGAATGAATGAAAGAATGAGGACAAAAAGGACACTATCCCAAGAAATTTAATTAACTTTTTTTGTTCACTGAAAATTTGTTTATTAAGTTGTTAATGTTTTACAGAGTTAGTTCAATATTTTATGGAACTTAAAATCCTGAATTTCCCCTCAATAATACAGATGTCTGTAATACAGACATTTATACAAACTACTACAATTACTGATACCTAATATAATTAGACTTCTATAACTTCCATTTGTCAGGTAAATAAAACACCTCTCAAAGTTACCACAACTTTAGGAGTTCACAAATTCCTATTTCTGCAGTTTTTCATTAGTACATTTTAAACTTTCTTAAAAGAGGAAACCAAAACCTCCAAATCAGAAACCTTAATATGAACCAACATTGAGAAATAGAGTAATGTAAGAAGCTCTTTTATTCATCACAGGGAAAAGAAATACAGGATATATTAAAAGCTTTAATATGAACCAACATTGAGAAACAGAGTAATGTAAGAAGCTCTTTTATTCATCACAAGGAACAAAACTACAGAATATATTTACTAATTCATTTTCCACTAAAGAGAATACACTTTGTATTTAGAGAAATAAATGCTTATTTACTGGGAGTTGCTTTTGGAGAATGATCCATAGTTGCCCTATCAGTGGTCAGATATTGATACCAGGGTCCATCTCTTCTCTTCTAGATTAATCTTCGTACTTCCAGCTCCTTTATCTGCAGTTCAGCCTTTTCAGTTTCAGTCTGAAGGATAGCCATTGTTCTTTTGTAATTATTTTCAGGATCATCATAGAAAATATGGACAATCCATCTCAATATAGGATGCTTATAATATTCCCATTGTTCTGGGATATAGCCTTCTGGAATTTCTACTAGTTCAGTTTCACCAATGAACACATTCACTAGAGTTTCGCCAATTGCCACTGGAATCCCTGTAAACAAAATGTAGAATTTCAATAAATTCAAAAAAGAAGGTTTCATGATAAATAGTCTTTTCTCATGGTCTCCACTGTGTTAAACAGGAGTGACAGCTTTAACAGAGCCATGGGTGAGGAAGCCGCTGAATCCCAGTGGAGTGTCAAGGCACTGGCCAGAGAGCTGCCACTTCAGTGACTAAGGCCTGTTGCAAAAAACTCATGGCTGCCATGACTGCCTTAATTAGTTTTAAATGTTTCATTCAGTTAATTTAATGTCATATCTTGATTAAAACAGATGTATGTTCGTTGGTAGTGGTTTCATAAGAATGTTTATAATGAACAGCTCTACTTTTTCATATATATTTATTTAGCAAAGTGAACCATTGTGATCAGTAATGGTTTAAGGAATGGATATAGATTAATCATCTCTAAAAAGAACGTGATATGGCATGCAATGTTCCCTTTCATCTGTTATGCATTGTCATTAGAGAATGAGCTTGAAGTTACTTTGTGATAGAAATGTTATATCCTCCTCATAATCCTATCTATTTGAATTAATTGTACTCATTGTAAATGGCACCCATTCATGAAGAGACAGTCTTTTATATTGGAATGAGGATGGTATTGGATGTGAGAAGAACCACATTGAAATTCTAATCACGTTCAGACTCTGAAACTTTTGGTTAGTCATTTAACTTTTTTTGCACTAACAGTTTCCTCATCTTTAAGCAGTGAAATAAAGGTGAGATAATAATGCTCTATCTGTATTAAAGGGTTATAATAAGGATCAAAAGAAATAATAAATGTAAAAATGTTGATAAGCATATATTACTATGGAAATGGATGCTATTGAGTATTTATTATTGGTGTTAGAAGCCAGCTAAGTTACTAGAGCCATGAAACAGACTCTTTGTATAAAGCTAATTAGCCCCCAAGGAAATTGAATCTCTAACCTTGTATTTATTATCCCATATTCAAACCCAACTAATCTAACTGGCCCAAGCCATATACTGTACTTCTTTTTTGCATATATTTATAAAGAAAGTTAATTTTTCATTATTTTAGAGGAGTATTTCAGAAAATCTTGGAGGATACTGTATTAGTCCTTTCTCACACTGCTATGAAGAAATACCTGAGACTGGGCAATTTATAAAGGGAAGAGGTTTAATTAACTCACAGTTCTGCAGAGCTGGGGAGGCCTCAGGAAACTTACAATCATGGTGGAAGGAGAAGCAAACACATCTTTCTTCACATGGCAGCAGCAAGGAGAAGTGCCAAGCAAAAAGGGAAAAGCCTCTTAAAAAACCATTGGATCTCATGATAACTCAAGAATTATCAATTATTCATTATTCAATTATCTCCCCTGATCCTGCCCTTGACACATGGGGATTATTACAATTCAAGATGAGATTTAGATGGGGATGCAGAGCTAAACCATATCATTCCGCCCCAGCCGCTCCCAAATCTCATGTCCTCACATTTCAAAACACAATCATGCCCTTCCAACAATCCCCCAAAGTCTTAACTCATTCCAACATTAACCCGAAAGTCCAAGTCCAAAGTCTTATCTGAGACAAGTTATGTTCCTTCCACCTATGAACCTGTAAAATCAAAAGGTAGTCACTTCCTAGATATAATGGGGATACAGGCACTGGGTAAATACACCCATTTCAAATGGGAAAAATTGGCCAAAACAAAGGGGCTACAGACCCCATGCAAGTCTGAAATCCAGTAGGGCAGTCATTAAACCTCAGAGTTCCAAAGTGATCTCCTTTGACTCCATGTCTCATATCCAAGACATGCTGATGCAAGAGGTGGGTTTCCACAAACTTGGGCAGATTTGCCCCTGTGGCTTTGCAGGGTGCAGTCCCCCTCCTGGTTGCTTTCACAAGGTGGTGTTGAGTGTCTGTGGCTTTTCCAGGCACATGGTACAAACCATCAGTAGATCTGCCATTCTGGGGTCTGGAGGATGGTGGCCCTCTTCTCACAGCTCCACTAGGCAATGCCCCAGTGGGGACTCTGTGTGAGGGCTCCAACCCCACATTTCCCTTCTGTACTGCCCTAGCAGAGATTCTCCATAAGGGCTCTGCCCCTGCAGCAAACTTCTGCCTGGACATCCAGGCGTTTTCATACATCCTCTAAAATCCAGGCAGAGGTTCCTAAACCTCAGTTCTTCACTTCTGTGTACCTGCAGGCTGAACACCACGTGGAAGTTGCCAAAGCTTGGGGCTTACACCCTCCAAAGCTATGTCTCGAAATGTACCATGACTCCTTTTATCCATGGCTGAGGTGGCTGGGATGCAGGGCATCAAAGAGACTGCACACAGTAGGAGGGCCCTGAACCTGGCACAGGAAACAGTTTTTCTCTCCTAGGCCTCCAGGCCTGTGATGGGAGGGACTGCCATGAAAGTCTCTGACATGCCCTGGAGACATTTTCCTCATTGTCTTGGTGATTAGCATTTGGCTGTTCATCACCTATGCAAATTTCTGCAGAGGGCTTGAGTTTCTCCCCAGAAACTACTGCATTGTCAGTCTTCAAATGTTTTTAAACTTTTATGCTCTGCTTCCTCTTGAACGCTTTGCCACTTACAAATTTTTTCTGCCAGATACCCTAAATCATCTCTCTGAAGTTCACAGTTCCACAGATCTTTAGGGCAGAGACAAAATGCCACCAGTCTCTTTGCATTGCAAGAGTGACCTTTATTCCAGTTCCCAACAAGTTTTACATCTCCATCTGAGACCACCTCAGCCTGCACTTTATTGTTCATATCACTGTCAGCATTTTGGTTAAAGCCATTCAACAAGTCTGTAGGAAGTTCCAAACTTTCCCACATTTTCCTATCTACTTCTGAGTCCTCCAAACTATTCCAGCCTCTGCCTGTTACCCAGTTCTAAAGTTGCTTCCACATTTTTGGGTGTCTTTACAGAAGCACCCCACTATCCAGTGCCAATTTACTGTATTAGTCTATTCTCACACAGCTATAAAGAAATACCTGAGACTGGGTAATTTATTTATTTATTTATTTATTTATTTTATTATTTCTTTGAGACGGAGTCTGCCTCTGTCACCAAGGCTGGAGTGCAGTGGTGCAAGCTCAGCTCACTGTAACCTCTGCCTCCTGGGTTAAAGCGATTCTCCTGCCTCAGCCTCCTGAGTAGCTGGGATTACAGGCATGCATCACCATGCCAGGCTAATTTTTGTATTTTTGGTAGAGACGGGGTTTCACCATGTTTGCCAGGCTGGTCTTCAACTCCTGACCTCCGCTAATTCGCCTGCCTCAGCCTCCCAAAGTGTTAGGATTACAGGCGTGAGCCACCACACCTGGCCAAGACTGGGTAATTTATAAAGGAAAGAGGTTTAATTTACTCAGTTCTGCAGGGCTGGGGAGGCCTCAGGAAACTTCCAGTCATGGCCAAAGGGGAAGCAAAACACATCCTTCTTCACGTCACAGTAGCAAGGAGAAGTGCCAAGCAAACAGGGAAAATCCTCTTATAAAACCATCAGGTCTTGTGAGAGCTCGCTCATGATCACGATTTGGGTGGGAACACAGAGCCAAACCATATCAGATACCAACTTTCCTAGCATTTGTATGGTAACAGAAGTAGTCACTGTCCAGAATTTATAATGCTTATTAAAAGTCTACACAAGTCTTTTTCATATACTGTTAAACCCTTAGATCTTGCTAAATATTTAGATATTTTAGTAATATCTAAAAAAGTGTATATAATCTTAAAACATAAGATAAACTACAAATATCTATTGATATATATTTCTTCAATTTTTCAATTATATTTATAAGCATTTAAACTTTGATTATTTATATTTCAGGCACAAGTACTCTCAAGTTCATCAGGAATTCCAGGTCCTCCTCCAGCACCTCCATTGCCAGGTGTAGGGCCGCCTCCACCACCACCAGCACCACCTCTACCTGGAGGAGCTATTCTTCCTCCTCCACCACCGCCTTTACCTGGAATGATAGGGATACCACCACCACCACCACCACCACTTTTATTTGGGGGACCTCCTCCACCACCACCCCTTGGAGGAGTTCCTCCTCCCCCAGGAATATCACTTAATCTACCTTATGGAATGAAGCAGAAAAAAATTTATAAACCTGAAGTGTCCATGAAGAGAATCAATTGGTCAAAGGTAATACTAAAACTAGAGTTTTTTTACTTTATCTAGCTTTTGTTGATCATTGCTATGTGTATGTATTGTTTAATTGTTTAATGTTTGAGAGTATGACTGCTGACTCTTTCCATTCCTTTGTGAGTTCATCATTTTATGTCCATCTTTCAATTTAGGCTCCAGATAATTGGAAACTCTCCAGATAGTTTGACATTGTGAAGTAGGCAAAAGGAAAATCTAAGTGATGTAGAGAATAATATTTGAAATATACCACCAAATGAAAAGCAATTTTGATTCTTTTAACATAGCTTTTCTTTAAAAAAATTTTTATTGATGTGTAATATTTGTACATATTTATGGGGTACATGTGATTTTTGCTACATGCATAGAATGTGTAATGATCAAGTCAGGGTATTTAGGATATCCATCACCTTTAACATTTGTCATTTGTTTTTGTTGAGAACATTCAGATCTTCTCTTCTAGTTATTTTGAAATGTACAACATATTGTTAAATATGGTCACTTTACTGTGCTATCAAATGCTAGAAATTATTCCTTTTATCTAACTATATGTTTGAACCCGTTAACCTATCTCTCTTCACCCTCCCACCTCCCACACCCTTCCCAGCCTCTGGTAACTATCATTCTGTTCTCTACTTTCATGATATTCACTTTTTAAGCTCCCATGTATGAGTGAGAATATATGATATTTGTTTTTCTGTGTCCAGCTTTTTTCACTTAACATAGTGATCTGCAATTCCATATATATTGCTGCAAATGACAGGATTTCAGTCTTTTTTTATAGTTGAATGGTATTCCATTATGTTTCAATACTATATTTTATTTATCCATTCATCTGTTGATGGTCACTTAGCTTGATTTCATATCTTTTCCATTCTGCCTAGTGCTGCAATAAACATGAGGATGCAGGTATCTCTTTGATATACTGATTTCCTTTCCTTTGTATAAATACTTAGTAATCGGATTACAGCATTATTGTGTGGTAATCCTGTTATTTAGGAGCATTATTGTATGGTAATCCTATTATTTACATTTTTGAGAAATCTTTATTTTGTTTTCCATAATGGCTGTACTAGTTACATTCCTAACAACAGTATATGAAAGTTCTCTTTTTTCCACATCTTCTCCAGCATTTTGTTTGTCTTTTTGATAATAGCTATTCTAATAGGCATAAGATGCCAGTAAGATATCTCACTGTGGTCTTGATTTGTATTTCTGTGGTGATTAGTGACGTTGAGCACATTTTCATGTATCTTGGCCATTTGTATATCTTCTTTTGAGAAATGTCTACTCAAATTATTTGTCTACTCTTTAATGTGATTATTTGTTTTGTTGCTGTTGTTTGGGTTTCCTGTATTTTTTGGATGTTAGTCCAGTGTTGGATAAATAGTTGGCAGATATTTTCTCCCATTCAACAGATTGTCTCTGTTAATTGTTCCCTTTTCTATTCGGAAGCATTTTAGTTTAATATAATCTCACCCATTTTTGTTTTTGTTTCCTGTGCTTTTCAGGTCTTAGCCACACAATCTTTGCCTATATTAGTGTCCTGGAGCATTTCTCTTATGTTTTCTTCTAGTAGTTTTATAGTCTCAGGTCTTATGCTTAAATCTTTAATCAAATTTGAGTCCATTTTTGTATGTTGTGGGAGATATGGGTCAGGTTTAATTCTTTTGCAAATGGATATCCAGTTTTCCTATCATCATTTATTGAAGAGGGTGTCCTTT
Source organism: Macaca mulatta (assembly GCF_049350105.2). Lineage (NCBI taxonomy): Eukaryota > Metazoa > Chordata > Mammalia > Primates > Cercopithecidae > Macaca > Macaca mulatta. The sequence goes on from NC_133426.1 coordinate 103,912,592, forward strand.
TCCCATTGCATGTTCTTGGCACATTTGTGCCAAATCTCTTAGCTGTAAATATATGGATTTACTTCTGGGTTCTCTATTCTATTCCACTGGTGTATATATCTCTTTTTACATTAGTACCATGCCGTTTTGACTACTATAGCCTTGTAGTATATTTTGAAGTCAACGTCCTGCTTTGATCTTTTTGCTCAGGATTGCTCTGGCTATTCAGGCTCTTGCGTGGTTCCATATGAATTTTAGGATTATTTTTCCTATTTTTTGTGAAAAAATGTTAATGGTATTTTGATAGGGATTGCACTGAATCTGTAGATTGCTTTGAGTTGTGTGGTCGTTTTAACAGTGTAAATTCCTTTATTCTATGAGCATTGTATCTCTTTCCATTTGTTTGTGTCCTCTTTAATTTCTTTCATTAGTGTTGTGTAATTTTTCTTATAAAGGTCTTTTACTTCTTTGGTTAAATTTATTCCTAAGTTTTTTATTTTTTGTAGCTATTGTAAATGGGATTGCCTTTTTATTTTTTTTCCAGCAAGTTTATTATTCAGCTATAGAAACATTAATAAATTTTGTGTGTTGATTTTGTATCCTCCAACTTACTGAATTTATTAATTATATGAGTTTTTTGTGGGGTGTTTAGGTATGTCCAAATGTCAACTCATGTTGTCTGCAAAGAGGGACAATTTGATGTTCTCTTTTCCAATTTGGATGTCCTTTATTTCTTTGCTTGACTGATTGCTCTGGGTAGGCCTTCCAGTACTATGTTGAATAGAAATGGTGAAAGTTAAAAAGTCAGGAAACAACAGGTGCTGGAGAGGATGTGGAGAAATAGGAACACTTTTACACTGTTGGTGGGATTGTAAACTAGTTCAACCATTATGGAAAACAGTATGGCGATTCCTCAAGGATCTAGAACTTGATGTACCATATGACCCAGCCATCCCATTACTGGGGATATACCCAAAGGATTATAAATTATGCTGCTATAAAGACACATGCACACGTATGTTTATTGCAGCACTATTCACAATAGCAAAGACTTGGAATCAACCCAAATGTCCATCAGTGACAGATTGGATTAAGAAAATGTGGCACATATACACCATGGAATACTATGCAGCCATCAAAAAGGATGAGTTTGCGTCCTTTGTAGGGACATGGATGCAGCTGGAAACCATCATTCTTAGCAAACTATCACAAGAACAGAAAACCAAACACCGCATGTTCTCACTCATAGGTGGGAACTGAACAATGAGATCACTTGGACTCGGGAAGGGGAACATCACACACCGGGGCCTATCATGGGGAGGGGGGAGGGGGGAGGGATTGCATTGGGAGTTATACCTGATGTAAATGACGAGTTGATGGGTGCAGCACAGCAACATGGCACAAGTATACATATGTAACAAACCTGCACGTTATGCACATGTACCCTACAACTTAAAGTATAATAATAATAAATTAAAAAAAAAAAAAAAAGAAATGGTGAAAGTGAGCATCCTAGTCTTGTTCTAGTTCTTAGAGGAAAGGCTTTTGTGTTCTTTCCATTCAGTATGATGTTAGCAATGGGTTTGTCATATATGGCATTTATTATGTGGAGGTATGTTTCCTCTCTGCCTAATTGTTGAGAGTTTTTATTGTGAAGGGATGTTACATTTTATCAAATGCTTTTTCTGCATCTGTTGAGATAATTATATAGTTTTCATCTTTCATTCTTTCGATGTGATGTATCACGTTTATTGATTGGCATGTGTTAAACCATCCTGGCATTCATGGGGTATATCCCATTGATTATGATGTATTATCTTTTGGATATGCTGTTGGATTCAGTTTCCTAGTATTTTGTTGAGGATGTTTATGCCTGTGTTCATCAGGGATGTTCTTAATTGTTGTGTCCTTGTTTGGTTTTGGTATTGGGGTAATGCTGGCCTTGTAGGATGAGTTAGGAAGATTTTCCTGCTCTTTAGTTTTTTGGAATAGTTTGACAAGAATTGATGTTAGTTCTTTTTTACGAGTTTGGAAGAATTCGTCAGTAATGTCATTAGTCCTGGGGCTTTTCTTTATTGGGGGGACTTTCTTGGTAGATTGTATGTGTCCAGTAATTTATCCATTTCCTTTGGCTTTTCAGCTTGTTAGTGTATGGTTGTCCATAATAGTCTCTGATGATCTTTTGTATTTCTGTGCTATCAATTGTAAGGTTTCCTCTTCCATTTCTGATTTTGTTTATGTGGTTTATTTAGGTCTTTCCTTTTTTTTTTTTTTTTTTTTCTTGGATAATCTAGCTAGTGGTTTATCAATTTTATCTTTTCAAAAAACCTAAGTTTTTGTTTTGTTGCTCTTTTGTGTTGTATTTTTAATCTCTGGCTCAGTTTTGCTCTGAACTTTATTATTTTTTTTCTTCTACTGATTTGGGGTGTGGTTTGTTCTTGCTTTTTTAGTTCCTTCAGGTGCAAAATTAAACTGTTTATTTGACATCTTTCCATTTTTTCGAAGTAGGTGTTTATTGCTATAAGCATCCCTCTTAGCATTGCTTTTACTATATTCCACAGGTTTTGATATATTGTTTTTTAATTTTCACTTATGTTAATACATTTTTAAATGTTTTTCTTTATTTTTTAATTGCCCCAGTGGTCATTCAGGAGCATGTTCTTTAAGTCTGTGTACTTGTATAGTTTCTGAAATCTCTCTCATTATTGATGTCTAATTTTATTCCATTGTGGTCTGAGAAGATACTCGATATGATTTTGATTTTTAAAAATTTGTTGAGACTTGTTTTTTATAGTAACATATGATCTGTCCTTGAGAATGTTTCTTATGCTGATAGGAAGAATGTTTATTCTGCAGCTGTTGGATAAAATGTTCTGTAAATGTCTTTTAGGCCTGTTTGTTCTAAAGTGCAGTTTAAATCCAATGTTTATTTGTTGATTTTCTGCCTAGATGATCTGTCTAATGCTGGGAGTAGGGTGTTGAAGTCCCCAACTATTACTATATTAGAGTCTATCTTTCCCTTTAGGTCTAATAGTATTTTCTTTGTATATCTGGGTGCTCCAGTGTTGGGTATGTATATATTTTGACATGTTACATCCTCTTGCTAAATTGATGCGTATATATATCTATATCTATATATATATATATAGACCTACTTTGTCTCTTTTTACTATTTTTGACTTAACATCTGTTTGATCTGATATATGTATATTTACTCCTCACTTTTGGCTACCATTTGCAATTTAATATCTTCTATTTTATTATTTTCAGTCTATGTGTGTCTTGCAGGTGAAATGTGTTTCTTGTTGGAAGCATATAGTTGGGTCATGTTTTTTAATACATTCAGCCAGTCTATATCTTCTAAGTGGGCAATTTAATTGGTTTACATTCAAGTTTATTATTGATAGGTGAAGACTTATTCCTGTCATTTTGTTAATTGTTTTCTGTTCGTTTTGTGTATCCTTTGTTTTTTCTTTCTTTGTTATTGTTTATCCATGCGGTTTGTTAGTTTTCTGTAGTGTTAACATTTGAGTCCTTTCTCTTTCTCATTTGTCTATCTGCTCTACATGTGAGTTTCATAGTTTTATACATGTGAATTTTATACTTTCATGTGCTACATATATTCTCTTTCAGATATGTACGACTTCCTTAAGCATTTCTTGCAGGGCTTGTCTGGTGGTGATGAATTCCCTCAGTTTTTGCGTGTTTGGGAAAGACATTATGTATTTCTCCTTCATTTTTGATGGATAGATTTGTTGGGTATATACAACTGGCTTCCAGTGTGTGTGTGTGTTTTTTTTTTTTTTTTCCTTTTGGCACTTTAAATATAGTATCCCATTCTCTCTTGGCCTGTAGCCTCTCCAATATGCTGCACCACGTGTTCCTGGGATGTAGGACACCTTGTGGGCTAGAATGCTGGGACCTGGTCTCATTGCTAGATCTAGCCAGTATCACATCACTGCAGTCATCTGGGTGGATGTGGGAGATTTCAGTGGGCTCCAAGGATGTGGAGATAGAGAATCTTTCAGCCCCAGGGCAGGATGTAGTCTGATGGGGTTTGGACTCTCAATCTGTTGCCATACTGCAGCTGCTTCGGTCTTGGTGGCATGTGTGGGATCCAGTGTGAATGCCCACTCTAGAGCAATGCCTTTGCACAGACTGCCGGTAACTTTGTTTACTAAAGACTAGTTTCAGGGCCTGTGGAGGCTGAGTGGCTCTCCTATGGCTAGAATCTTCAGAGTTCACAGTGGGAATCTGGACCACTGGGGATATGTTATTTACCCTTTTCCCACATTGGGATGCTTCTCTGGGTGGCCAGCTGATCACAGCCAGGCTTGCTGCCTGGATTCCTGCTCCTTCCATGCCTCAGGTGTTTTCTGTAACTTCCCTGCCAAATTCCAATGTTTTTACATGTTGTGATTATCTACTCTCTTTTTTGGCTTTTTATGGAGGATATGAGTGCCACCTGCCTCCTGTGAGCTGAAGCCTCTTCCCCATTTTTCTTAAATAAAATGCTTTTTATTATTGAGCCTTTTTATCTTACTTGTTTTTCTTAGTGAATGACTTTTTTTTTAAGTTTTACACTTTCAGATAGTGTGGAATAAGTGACAATATTCAATATTGACATACCTTAATTTTTTAATATGATGTATGAAAATACTTTCTTTTTTTTTTTTTTTTTTTGAGACGGAGTCTAGCTCTGTTGCCCAGGCTGGAGTGCAGTGGCCGGATCTCAGCTCACTGCAAGCCCTGCCTCCCGGGTTCACGCCATTCTCCTGCCTCAGCCTCCCGAGTAGCTGGGAGTACAGGCGCCCGCCACCTCGCCCGGCTAATTTTTTTTGTATTTTAGTAGAGACGGGGTTTCACCGTGTTAGCCAGGATGGTCTCAATCTCCTGAACTCGTGATCCGCCCGTCTCGGCCTCCCAAAGTGCTGGGATTACAGGCTTGAGCCACCGCGCCCGGCCGAAAATACTTTCTTATGAATGTTGTTAGACTTTATTATTATTAGCAAATAATATGTTTTAAAAGGTTATTATGTAGATTGACACAGTCCTCATTCACTGGGAACTAATCTAATGAAAATCCATTTACCCAGACAACCATTTGGGGAAATGTGTCATCCAAGAACATATTTACAGTATTAGACAGCATCTATGTAGTAAGTTGGTTTAAACAGAATGATGGTTAAATCATTTTTCAGTCTTATGCATATATTTATGCTTTGCTCATAAGAGTAAACTTGGAGTAAATGGTTTTAGAATGTAGTTTTTCTTTTAAAAAGATTAGGTAGAATTCATCAAAATATAAGATTTCAAAGCTGTTGCCTCGCTATCTGCCAGTGTTAATGTAGTGATATGCTTCCTAATTTAACAATTTAGTATGCAGTGTAATGGTAGTTACACATCACGAAGCTTCATGGTGTATTGAAAGATAAAGTTTTAATCTTGGGTAGTAGTTAAGACCACGGTCCTCTGGAGCACTTATCTGGGTTTAAAATCCCAGCTCTGCCATTTACTAATTTGGGCAGCCACTTAAACTTTCTTGGGCTCTGTTTCCTCATCTTTTAATGTGGAGATAATAACAGAACAGGTCAAAAAATTATTACGAGGATTAAATTAGTTAATATATGCAAATAACTTAAGACAGTACCTGACACAATGTAGGAGGTGTGTGTCAGCTATCATTATGGTTGCTAACTTAAACCTAATGAGTGAACAAAGGGAATTCACTTTTCTAAGTCTGAGTTTCCCTGTTTTAAAAAACCCAGGAACAAGAAGATTTTATGTGAGTTGGGGTTAGGATTTCCTAAATTATTTTTAAGACTCCTTCCAGGAGAATAATTTTTAAGCTGCAATTTGCTATGTGGCCTATTTCTATTGTTTGCCATTTTTTCACACAATTCTGAATTTCCCAATGAATATTTACTTTATAAGTATTATTTAGATACATCCTGAAATTGACTTAGAGGATAGAGGAATAAAGGAACTGTCATTCAACCTTGCTGAAAGTTAGTTCCTTGAAAATTTAAATATGAAATTATAATTTAGAATCTTTTCTTTGTTATTTTTGTTTCAGATTGAACCCACAGAATTATCTGAGAACTGTTTCTGGTTAAAAGTTAAAGAAGACAAGTTTGAGAATCCAGATCTCTTTGCCAAACTGGCATTGAATTTTGCTACTCAGATGAAAGGTACATTTTTAAAAATAAAATATAAGTTCCTGATTCAAGTATAATTTAATTCAGTGCTTTGCTAAAAATTTCTAGTAGTGGGTATATGTCTACTTTTCCCACATCAGACAGGGTGAAACATAAATAGATTGACATTTAACCATATTTTACCTAGTAATTAAAGAAGGAAATTTCTTTTACCTTTGAATTTTATTATACATAAATGTTACTATTATTCTGAAAATACCGGTTTTACTTTTATTGTTAAATATGTGTGTTGCACTGCTCCATTATGAAATTGTCATTTTTATTGAGAAGCAGGGGAGGTGAATCTGTTGATTCATCAAGTAAGAGAAAATAATGTGAGAGAACACTAAAGTCTCAGAATTTTTCATGAAATTGAAATAAGATTGGTCCCATAGTCTTAAATAGTCTTTCCTGTCATGCTTGTATTACTTATCAATTTGGATTCCTAGGAAATGTTATAGTTTTTGCTATAATTAGATATTTTGTATTAATATGAAAATCCAGTGCCTTATAAGTATTGTTTACTGATTTGATAATAGAGTGCTTTGTTTATGATTAGATCCTTTATTTATTCACTTGTGAATTTCACACATGATTTTGTTACTATACAGGTAGCTTCTCAATCTCATAATAGATAATTATGGTTCATTAATTTTTGGTATTTTATTTCAACATGATTATTTCACTAATTGTTGCAGAAGTGATAGTTTAGTTAAGGATATTACTTTTTGTCTGAATGAGTTCTTGCAATTGAAAAATGGAAGCAATCCATACTCTCATGCCCCTGGAATTAGCACCTTTATCATTCATTTGTCTGATTTGTCACATTATGCCTTAGAATATGAGAATATAAATTTTGGAATATTGAGAGAGAGGTGTGAAAGTTTTGTTTTAGATTATGTACACTGGAGGTTGTTGTGCTGTATTCGTTGTTCTTTGTAAATTGAAGTTCATATGCACACACAAATCTGGGGTGATTAGACTATTCTGAAGAATTTTGACATTTAAAAAAAGTTACTACTATTAGGCCTACCTTTCTTTTTTCTTGTTTGGTACTGTAGACCTCACATTTAAAGAATTCTTCAATGATTCAAGTGATTACCATTTATTATAATCACTTTTTAAAGTTAAAAAATTGCTTGTAGCAAAGTGTTCATGCTTATGGCAAATTATTCATATAGTAAAATAAGGTAGTTTAACAAATGTAAATCTCCCTTCAATCTCAGACTTACAGCATTTCGCCCAGATAAAATCATTAATTCTAATTTTTCACGTTTTCTTAATTCTAATTTTTCACGTTTTCTCCTAGAAATAGTCTATGCCTCTCAACACATATGTGCATTTATGATTTTTCGTTTTTTATTCCTTGCTGTTTTCACCAACTGTGCCTGAAGATTATTCTGTAGGTGCTTGTGTTTATCTACTTTGTTCTTTTTACGTACTGCATAGAATGTTGTGTATGGGCCTATCTTAATTTAATTAATCCCATATTAATGGCTATTTAGATTAGTTCTAGTCTTTTGCTTGTTTAAGAATTGCTGTGGTGAACATGACTCTATATATGCTGTGTTTCACAAATTCTACAAGTAAAATTCCTGGATAAAATGCTGTGTACATTTACAAATTTTAACGATAGTATGAAATTGCATTCTGATGAATTTGTATCAATTTATAGTGTCACAAAGAATATATATGAATATCTGTTTTCCCAAAATCTTTGCCCACCTCAGAGGTGAAAATGGTAAATCATTGTTGTTATAATTTTTGCTTTTTGAATACAGAGTGAGATTGAGCACATTTTCTTATATTCACAGGCAATTTTATTTTACTTTCCTTTTTAAAAATAATTTTAACTCTTATTTTATATTCAGGGGGTACATGTGCAGGATTGTTACATGGATATGTTACATGATTCTGAGGTTTGGGATGCAAATGATCCCATCATCCAGGTAACGATGAGCATAGTACCTGACCATTAGTTACCCTCTTCCCTCCCTCTGTTCTCTATTAGCCCCTAGTGACTATTCCCATCTTTGTGTCCAAGAATATCCAGTCTTTAGCTCCCACTTATAAGTGAGAATATGCAATATTTAATTTTCTGTTCCTGCATTAATTTGCTTAGGATAATGGCCTCCAGCTGCATCCATGTTACTGCAAAGGGTATGATTGATTGATTGATTGATTGACTGATTGATTTGAGACAGAGTTTCGGTCTTGTTGCCCAGGCTGGAGTGCAATGACGCAATCTTGGCTCACTGCACTGTCTGCCTCTCGAGTTCAAGCAGTTCTCCTGCCTCAGCCTCCCGAGTATCTGGGATTACAGGCGCCCACCACGCCTAGCTAATTTTTGTATTTTTAGTAGAGATGGGGTTTCGCCATGTTGGCCAGGCTAGTCTCAAACTCCTGGCCTCAGGTAATCCACCCACCTCGGCCCCCCAAAGTGCTAGGATTACAGGCGTGAGCCACCGTGCCCGGCCAAGATATGATTTTTTAAAATTATGGTTGCATAGTATTCCATGGTGTATATGTACCACATTTTCTTTATCCAATCCACTGTTGGTGGGCACCTAGATTGATTCCATGTCTTCGCTATTGTAAACAGTGCTGTGATGCACATAGAAGTGCATATGTCTTTTGGGGGAAATGATTTCTTTTCTTTTGGATTTAAACCTAGTAATGTGATTGCTGAGTAGAATGGTAGTTCTGTTTTAAGTTATTTGAGAATTCTCTGAACTGCTTTCTATAGTGGCTGAACTAATTTACATTCTTACCAACAGTGTATAAGTGTTCTGTTTTCTCCACAGCCTTGCCAGCATCTCTTTGGGTTTTTTTTTTTTTTTTGGCTTTTTAGTAATAGTCATGCTGATTCATGTGAGATGGTATCTTACTGTGGTTTCGTTAGTGTTATGAGCATTTTTTCATATGTTTGTCAGCCTCTTGTATGTCTTTTTATTTTTATTTTTATTTTTTTGAGACAGAGTTTCACTCTTGTTGCCCTGGCTGGAGTGTGATGGTGCGATCTCAACCCACTGCAATCTCTGCCTTCTGGGTTCAAGTGATTCTCCTGCCTCAGACTCCCCAGTAGCAGGGATTACAGGTGCCTGCGACCATGCCCAGCTAATTTTTGTATTTTTAGTAGAGACGAGATTTCACTATGTTGGACAGGCTGGTCTTGACCTCAGGTGATCCGCCTGCCTCAGCCTTCCAAAGTGCTGGGATTACAGGTGTGACCCACCATGCCTGGCCCATATGTCTTCTTTTGAGAAGTGTATGTTCATGTTCTTTGCCCACTTTTTAATGGGGTTATTTGTTTTTTGGTTGTTGATTTCTTTAAGTTCCTTATAGATTCTGGGTATTAGATCTTTGTCAGATGCATAGTTTGTGAATATTTTCTTCCATTGCGCAGGTTGTCTATTTATTCCATTGATAGTTTCTTTTGCTGTGCAGAAGCTCGTTAGTTAAATTAAGTCCCACTCATCAATTTTTGTTACAGTTGCTTTTGAAAACGTAGTCATGAGTTATTTCCCGAGGCAGATGTCCAGAATGGTGTTTTAGGTTTTCTTATAGGATTTTCATAGTTTGAGGTCTTATATTTAATTCTTTAATCCATTCTGACTTACTTTTTGTGTACGGTGAAAGACAGGGTTTCAGTTTTGTTCTTCTGCATATGGCTAGCCAGTTATCACAGCAGCATTTATTGAATAGGTAGTCCTTTCTCCATTGCTTATTTTTGTTGGACTTTGTCAAAATTCAGATGGCTGTAGGTGTGCAGCTTTATTTCTTGGTTCTCTTAGTCTGTTCTGTTGGTCTATGTGTCTATTTTTGTACCAGTACCATGCTGTTTTGGTTACTGTAGCCTAGTAATATAGTTTGAAGTCTGGTAATATGATGCCTCTGGCTTTGTGCTTTTCGCTTAGGATTGCTTTGGCTATTTGGGCTCTTTTCTGATTCCATGTGAATTTTAGAATAGTTTTTTCTAAGCCTGTGAAAAAGGACATTGGTAGTTTGGTAGGAATATTATTGAATCTGTAAATTGCTTTGGGCAGTATGGCTATTATAATGATATTGACTCATCCAATTTATGAGCATGAGATATTCTTCCATTTGTTTGTGTCACTCATTATTTCTTTTAGCCATGTTTTGTGGCTCTCCTTGTAGAGATCTTTCACCTTCTTGGTTAGATGTGTATACCTAGGTATTTCATTTTTTGTGCCTATTGTAAATGATGCTGTGTTCTTGTTTTGGCTCTCAGCTTGAGAGTCATTTGAGTTTGTATTTTGAAACTTTACTGAAATTGTTTGTGTTCCAGGAACCTTTTGGCAGTCTTTAGTGTTTTCTAGGTATAGGATCATATCGTCTGTGAGGAGAGATACTTTGACATCTTTTTCTATTCGGATATCTTTTATTTCTTTCTCTTGACTGATTGCTCTTCCAAGGACTTCCAGTACTACGTTTAATAGGAACGATGAGAGTGGGCATCCTTGTCTTATTCCAGTTCTCAAGGGAAGTGCTTCCAGCTTTCCTCCATTCAGTATGATGTTGGCCGTGGGCTTGTCATAGATAGCTCTTATTATTTTGAGATATGCCTAGTTTCTTGTGGATTTTTATCATGAAGGGATGCTGGATCTTATTGATGGCTTTTTCCATGTCTATTGAGATGATCATATGGTTTTTGTTTTTAGTTCTGTTTGTATGATGAATCACACTTATTTATCGACCTTGACAAACATTGAATCCCAGAAATAAAGCCTACTTGATCTTGCCAAAGTAACTTTCTGATGTGCTTGATTTGGTTTGCTGGTATTTTGTTGGGAATTTTTGTGTCTATGTTCATTAGAGATATTGGCCTATAGTTTTCACGTTCTGTTGTTTCTTTGCCAGGTTTTGCTATCAGGGTGATGCTGGCTTCATAGAGTTATGGAGGAGTCCCTCCTCTTCAGTGTTTTGAAACAGTTTCAGTAGAATTGGTACCAGCTCTTCTTTTTATGTCTGGCAGACTTCAGCTGTGAAACTGTCTGTTCTGGGTTTTTTTGTTTGTTTGTTTTTGTTTGTTTGTTTGTTTTTTGTCGTTAAGTTTTTTTTGTTGTTGTTTGTTTTTTTATTTACTGATTTAATTTTGGAACTCAATATTTGTCTGTTCCGGGTTTCAGTTTCTTCCCGATTCAATCTTGGGAGGTTGTGTGTTTCTAGGAAACTTATATATCTCCTCTATATTTTGTAGTTGGTTTGCACAGAAGTATACATAACAGTCTCTGAGGATCTTTTGTTTTTCTGCAGGATCATTTGTAATGTCACCTTTGTTGTTTTTTATTGTGCTTATTTGGATGGCCTCTTTTTTTCTTTTTTAATGTAGGTAGTAGTCCATTTATCTTGTTTATGCATTCATATAATCAACTTTTGGTTTAGTTAATTCTTTGTGTGGATTTTTGGGTATCAATGTCATTCAGTTCTTCTCTGGTTTTATTCATTTCCTGTGCTAGCTTTTGCAATGATTTGCTCTTGTTTTTCTGCTTCCTCTAGGTGTGAAGCTAGATCTTTAATTTGAGATTTTTCTAACTTTTTCAGGTAGGCCTTTAGTGCTATTAACTTCCCTTTTAATACTGCTTTTGCTGCATCCCCAAGATTTTGGTATGTCGTGTCTCTTTTCATTTATTCCAAAAAAATTTTGATCTCTGTAAAGCATAAAATTTCTTTTTCTGTAAACTTCTCCCTCCATTTCTTTGAAAATTTTCTATTGAGCATTTACTCTTTAGATTTTGGACTTATTTGAATTGAATGCTACAAGAATCATAGATTTTATATAATTTTAGAGTTAGTCTGGATCTTAGAAGTTATTAAGCACAGACTCTTTATTTTACCAATGAAGAAACTGAAGTAAGAGACAGTGAGGTAAGTGTAAAACCCATTAAAGATAGCGTGGTATAGTACGAAAAGCCAGAGGAAATAAATTCGCACATACTTGCATTCCAGCTGTGATACTTGTAACCTCGGAGACTGAATTTTCTCATGCATAAAATGAATAGACTAATGTTTACCTGGTAGTATTGTGAGAATTAAACAAGGTTATATATTTAAAGCACTTGGCACATTGGTATCCCTTTCATTTAACCTGATGCTGTGTGTGTGTGTGTGTGTGTGTGTGTGTCTTAGTTATTGATGCTTCAGTACAACTGTTAATTCAGCAAAATTTACTGCTCTTCTTTTCAGCACTTGGTAGAGCTAATCAGTCAGAATTGAAGCAATTCTTACTGCAGCTGCCAAAACCTAATCAAACCAAATCAAAACCAAACAAAATTCATATAAAACCTTTCATGTATGTATTGCTGAGAAAGCTTTATTTTCATTCCTCTTAACTTTGATTCTTTGATTTTTCTATTTCACACTACTACGACTTCCCTAATTGTGGATATTTAAGTAGAAATTTGGAAAGGATCACCTTTCAGTACCATGACTTTTACTAAAATTTACTTCTGAAAGGACATATACAGGATCAATTATGCATCATAGCCTATTTCAGACATACACACCATAGGTAAAATAAATTTTAATGTTACTAAACTGCCATTCTTTTGTAACCCGCAGTAACTATTGATTGATGTTACTGTAATCGCTGAAGTTCCTTGTCATTCGCAGTGCCTTGATTCATAATGTGGTCAATAGGTGGCAGGTTTAGTAAGAAATCAGCAGGAGGGTCTGCTTTCATCAAACTTAAACCTCATCACCCTGGTTTTCTTATCTCTAGGGCACCTTTTCCCCCCATTTTGCTGTTCATTGCAGCTCACTCAGCTGCATTCTGGAAGGAGCATCATTCCTGTTTTTGCTAATACCTATTTCCAAACCTCTTAGACCAGTGTTCTAAAACCTCTGACTCTTTTTCACTACTGCAAGAACATAGGAGAGCTCATGCCTCTGTCCTCGCTAAGTGTACTGTAAAGCACTACAAGTCTATTTTTCAGGAAGTTGTTTAAGAGCTAAATAGGAGCTTTAAAATACACTAGTTCTGATATCTATAATATTTAAATGTTCAAATATTTAATACATGAAGGTAGCATAAAATTATACTTCCTATTTAAATTACTGTTAGAGTTTTAGATAAAATTATTTTATTGTGTTATTTAAAAACAGATCATTTCTGTTTTAGGAAAGAATGGATCTCTCATTTCATTTAGGTTAAGTTTGTATGGTACCTATTGTGTGCGAGGTTCTATACTAAATGGGAGGGAAAGAAATGAATAAGATCTTGTCCAGGTACCAGGGAACTCACAACCTACTGAGAGAGGTAGGAGGATGCCCAGTATATTTAGTCAAGTTGTAGTAATGTTAGAGTAAATATTTTTTTAAAGCCATTGAGGTACAAAAACAAATAATTAATTTTGAGTAGGGTCAATGGAGATCCTAGAGGTAGTATAATTAGAGTTGGGGCTTGAAATTTTAATAGAATTTCTGTAGGGGAAGAAGGAAGGAAAGATGGCATTCTAGCTAGAGAATACCATTAGTAAAATGTTAAAAGAAAAACTGGAGACAAATCAAATTTAACAGAATTCATTTGAGCAAGGAATCATTCATTAATTGGTCAGCATTCAGAACCAGCAGGGTTTCAGTGTGAGCCTCAACCTTTTATAGTATGAACACGGGAACAAAGTAGAAAAATCGTCTAATTGTCTACAGATAGTCATTTATCTCATTTGGGTGTAGTGTGATGAGGCATTTGCCTTGTTTGGGAATAGGCTCATCAGTTGGCTGCCTACAATTGGCTGAAGTTTGGCTGTGATTGGCTGAAGCTTAGCTGTTTAAAATACACAGTTGGTGTTTCATCTCTGCGTAGGCCTCTGCATCCGTGGATTCAACCAACCATGGACAGAAAATATTTGAAAAAATAATAATAATAATATACTGGGCATGGTGACTCATGCCTATAATCTCAGCACTTTGGGAGGCCAAGGTGGGAGGATCATTTGGACTCAGGACTTTGAGACCAGCCTGGGCAACGTGGTGAGACCCCATCTCTGCAGAAAGTAAAAAAATTAACTGGGTGTGGTGATAATGCACCTGGAGTCCCAGTTACTTGGGAGGCTGAAGTGGGAGGGTCACTTGAACCTGGGAAGCTGAGGCTGCAGTGAGCCATGATTGTGCTCCTGCACTCCAGCCAGGATGACAGGGTCTCAAAAGAAAGAAATGTAAAAAATACAGTATAACAACTATTTACATAGTATTTACATTAATGGCAGAAACTGCAATTACTTTTGCATCAACATAATATTTAGGTATTATAACGAATCTAGAGATGATTTAAAGTATATGGGAGGATGTGCATAGCTTCTATATGAATATTATGCCATTTTATATCAGGTATTTGAATATTTTCTTTTTTTTGTTTTTGTTTTTGAGACGGAGTTTCGCTCTTGTTGCCCAGGCTGGAGGGCAATGGCATGATCTCAGCTCACCGCAACCTCCACCTCCTTGGTTCAAGTGATTCTCCTGCCTCAGCCTCCTGAGTAGCTGGGATTACAGGCATGCGCCACCACGCCCGGCTAATTTTGTATTTTTGGTAGAGACAGGGTTTCTCCACATTGGTCAGGCTGGTCTTGAACTCCCGACCTTAGGTGATCCGCCCACCTCATCCTCCCAAAGTGCTGGGATTACAGGCATGATCCACTGCACCTGACCAAATATTTGTATATTTTGGTATCCGCAAGTACTCCTGGAACCAATCCGCGGTTGATACTAAGGGATGACTGTACTCCGTCTTTAGGTTTCCATTTGTTAAGTTGGAACTTAAAGTTTGGAGACAGGCTTGGGCCAATGATCTACTGTTCATTTAATTTATTAATAAGGAGGAGTGAAAGGCATACTGCATTGAAGGCACAGGCAGTCAGCCTTGGGTCAGGACTCTGGAATGAGGAGACTTTGTGGCATAGGTGGTAAGGAAACTTCACACTGAAGAATTAGGGTTTTATTCTTTAAGCATTAGTGGTTTAGTAATTTGGTGATTAGCCCTTGAATAGACCTTTGGGGACAGATAGGTGATGGGAATATATAGATAGGTAATAGATCATTGATTGTGAGTAAGTATCAGTAGACTAGGTAAGATATGATGATATCCTGACTAGTATGAATTCCTAATCTGCATCTCTAAGGTCTATTCTAGTTCCCAAATCTTGTACCTTCATGCTTATGACATTTACGTTCTACTCACAAGCCATAATAATGTCATATTACAAAATATATTTCAAAATACTCTCTGAATTCATGAAATATATATGTTAGAAACAGCTGGAGAATATCCTGTTAGTAGCTTTGAATATGTATCATATATGTAAGTGTTGGAATTTGTATATATGTTCTAGTTTTGTTTATTATTTGATTTGATGATATTTGGGGGCATATAACCATCAAGGCTAGAATGGTAGTGTCATTCTCCTTTAAAAACTATAGTAATTATAGACAATAATGGTATTATATAAGATTTAAAGTAATGATGGTTCATATTAACTAAATTTGAAATAATAATAAAATATGTAGCTTATAACTGCTAATTCTAATTAGAATTTCTAGGGTTCTCTAGAGGCTTCAGGAAGAACAAAGATAGTGTGGGTAGAAGTTGTAGGCAATTTCTTTGCTTTTAATGTTGCTTGGAGGAAATATAAGAAATAAACATAAGAGCTTAATAAAATTTAGCTTCTTTAATAATATATTTCTGTAGTGCAATTTAGCTTTAATAATAACAGAAAATAGAGGTGTTATAAATATTTGAAATACATATAAATGTCATTTTGCAGTGCTTGAAATATTGGACATAGCTTCAACCTTATGGTGTAACTGAGTTTAAAGATGTGTGTATGTAAAAGCACTTTTTCTTTAGGATCATATTTTAATGTGTGTTTCTTAGTCTTAGAGTCAACTGGCTGCTTCTGAAGATACCCACCCTTGCTTGGTTGCTCAGTACAGTCTTCTCTGTTTAGTGAACTAATGAAAAGACAAAAGAGTGGTAAAGTGTAATTCATCTTTGTCTTCATAATATAGAAATTTTTGCAATTGACTTGAAATTAATGAGATGTCAGTCTCAGAGTGCACAGCCCTTATAAGGTGGTGCTAACGTGTCCAGAGAGAGTTCATGTCCTAACAAATAATTTGTCATCTTAATGACACAACATGCATCCTTCTGTAGTATAAGCTTTAATGTATACGGTAACAAACCAGGAAGACTTAATTCTTTCAGGCAGCAAACTAAAAGCCATACTTAAGTGTCTCAGTGTGTTTGGGCTGCTATCACAAAATACCATAAATTGGGTAGCTTATAAACAACAGAAATTTATTTCTCACACTTCTGGAGACTAAGAATCCAATATCAAAATACTGGTATATTTGGTGTCTTGTGAGGGCCTACTTTCTGGATTATGGAGGGTAGCTTCTTTCTGTAACTTCACCTGTTGGAAGTGGTGAGCTCTGTTTCTGGAGTCTTTGTTATAAGAGCACTAATACAATCATGAAGGGTCTGCCCTGATGACGTAATCACCTCTCAAAGGCCCCACCTCCTGATACCATCACCTTGTGTGTAGGTTGGAACATATGAATTTAAGGGGGGACATAAACATTCAGTCCATTGCAGTACCTGTACATAATTTTCCCTTCCTTCCTTCCTTCCTTCCTTCCTTCCTTCCTTCCTTCCTTCCTTCCTTCCTTCCTTCCTTCCTTCCTTCCTTCCTTCCTTCCTTCCTTCCGTTTTCCTTTCCTTTCCTTTCCTTCTTTCTCTTTCTCTCTCTCTCCCTTTCTCTCTCTCTCTCTCTCACACACACACTCTGTCACCCAGGCTGGAGTGCAGTGACGTGATTGCAGCTCACTGTAGCCTGGACCTCCCAGGGTAATGTGATCCTCCCACCTCAACCTCCCCGGTAGCTGGGACTATAAGTGTGCACCACCACACCTGGCTAATTTTTTGTAGGAATAGAGTTTCACCATGTTGCCCAAGGTGATCTCAAACTTCTGGGCTCAAGCAATCCACCTGCCTTGGTCTCCCAAAGTGCTAGGATTACAGGCATAAGCCACTGTGCCTGGCCCATAATTTCATTATTTTAATTATATCTAAAGTTTTTCGGATTTCTGAATAAAAATTATTATTTTTGTATATCACTTTACCAAAGCCTTTTTTTTCCTTATGGACATTTTAAGTGTTTCAACTTATGATGGCACACATTCATTTCCAGTTGTCATTTTCTACCATTAATCACCTCCTTTATGTAAAAGAAGGAACAAGGGATGTTTCAGCCAGAGATACATGGCATTGTTTAATTATAAGTCACCAATTGTAGAGAGAAAGAGAGTATCTTCTGCCTTCTAAACAAATAGACTTCAAAATAGCTCCATCTTTACATATTGATGATATGTGGTGATTTTACTACTTCTATTAATACCATCTTTACAACATCTAGTAACAGCAATAATAGTAATAATTATAATTAAAACAATAATAGCACATTTATTAAACATTATATCCCAAGAGCTATGATAATTATTTTAAATCCATATCATACCAACCTCATACCAAACCCTAGGTACTTGTATTGTTGTTTTATCAGTTAAGAAACTGAGACTATGGGAGATTAAGCAATATTTTATTTACATATCTAGTAAGTGGCAAAATGGTCATTTGAGCCCAAGTTTCTTCTTAATCACTTCTGTATGCTGTAACAATGACTTTTAATAGCTTCTATGCCCTTAGTAATTTGTGCATTTTGTTGCACAGTTAACTGATTCCTTTTTCATATGGTTAATCATATAGTTCCACATGTATCGTATTGTCTTGTGAAATATGTAATCCTATTATCCTGACACTAAAGACAGTTCTTCAGAGCTCAAACCAAAACTAGGAAGCTGTACATTATCCGTGGAAAGAAATAAGTTTCTTTCTATAACTTAGATTTTTTTAGGCATTTTCTATGTAGAATCCGTCAGTGTAAAACATTGCCATGACTTGAAGTCTGTCTTTTCTAATAATGAGTGAAGGAGTGTGGTCTTCATGTCATTAGGCATTTGGTAATGATATATTAATATAGTTGAGATGCATGAAGTAATGAAATCAATTTTTCACTTGGACTCTTTTGAAGTTAGCTTCATAACATTATAGATACCTTGTGTTATTTTAATATGACACTTTTAGCTAAGAGTTAATGAGACTGCCTTTCCCCCATTTCAGTGATTTTTGCTAATAAATATACAGATTAAGCACAATAACAAGTGTTCTCTTCATAGCATTTCTAACTCATATAGCTTCTCATTCATATTTGGAACATTATTCTGAGTAAATTAGTTTTTTGTTTTGTTTTGTTTTGTTTTTTTAACACAGAGTGTTGCTCTGTTGCCCAGGATGGAGTGCAGTGGCATAATCTCAGCTCACTGCAACCTACGCCTCCCAGGTTCAAGCGATTTTCCTGCCTCACCCTCCCAAGTAGCTGGGATTATAGGTGCGTACCACCATGCCCAGCTAATTTTTGTATTTTTAGTAGAGATGGCGTTTCACCATGTTGGCCAGGCTGGTCTCAAATTCCTGACCTCAGGTAATTCACCCACCTCAGCCTCCCAAAGTGCTGGGATTACAGGCGTGAGCCACCGCACCTGGCCATTAGATTAGTTTTATATTAGCAAATAGAAATTGTTTACATTGAAATCCAGGGGGAAATTGTAACATTGCTGTATAAAACTACAAGGAGCTGTGCTTTGTTCTTACTGGATATTTATGGCAGTTAAACCAGTTCCAGAGTATATCTTGCATGATAAAAGAACAAGAGATTTGTCTGATTTAAGAAATTAATTTAGAGAGGTTCAAATCTGGTAGCTTTTCTGAAGCATTATATACAGGTAATCTTCCATTTAGTCAGTTAATCCTTGTTGGTGAGACAAATTTAATGCATTCTTTTCAAACTGTATTTCAGTAATTTGTGTTCATTACTCAGTTTTGCCTAAAGATAGCCCCATTTATATTATTATTATTATTACAGTAATCACTAATGTTATTTTTAAAACAATTCTTATCATCTTGTGAAGTAAGTGTGCTGATTCAACAAGCTAAATTTTGTTATTAGGTGTCCAGCAAACACCTAATGGGAGATGTCCCAGGAAATTCAAAATTATAACAGAAAAATATCTCGTCTATTTTAATGCATGCTTCTAGGAATACAACTGCACCTGAAAACAGATTAACATTTTGTGTATGACTATCATGTTGGAAGAACTTTAACTTTTTATTTTATTGTTGTGAATAATATGAATTACCTATAGCTGCATAACCCAATATCCCAAAATTTAGCAATTAAGAGAACACTCATTTATTTTCTCACAGATTCAGGAATCTTGACAGATCTCAGCTCAGTCCTCTGTTTCAAAGTCCCTCACAAGACTGCATGTAAGATGTTGTCAGGGTTGTGGTCCTGTGTGAAGGCTTGACTGGTGAATGATTTGTTCCTAAGCTCATTCATATGATTGGCAGGATTCAGTTCCTCCAGAGCAATTGGACTGAGGGCCTTCATTCTTGGGTGTTTGTTGTCCAGAACCCACCCTTGGTTCCTTGCTCATGGACCTCTCAGTAGGGCAGCTCATAAAAGTCCATTTGCTTCAAAAAAGTCCATTCTGACTTCAACAGAATCCTAATTGGTCTTTCTGCCTTCTCTCCTGTTTTGTGGTGATCATGGCATTCGCATGTTTGGAACATTTCACTGACTACCTCTTATCTTCAGGAGGAGATTGAAACTCCTTCTCATGTGTTTCAAGGTTATTTACCATTTCACTCCCACTAAATTGTACTTAGACTGAACTCTTTTGTTCCTGGAACAGAGACACTTAAAAGACTTGGGGACTTCTCCCTGAACACACTTTAATTTAACCAGTTCTTCATTTGGCTTGTATTTAGATGACACTTCCGTCAGAATACAGTCTTCACAATTTACTATCATTGTCTTTACTCATTCATATCCCTCATTAGACACCGAACTTGCAGGAAGGAGAAACCATTTCTGTTTACTATTGTTTTCTCTCATGTTCCACAGCTTCTGGGAAATATAAGTATGTAACACACAAATGAGTTACAGTTATATATACTTAGTTTCATTGCACCAAGGCAAGTACAATAAGGTATGAGTACTAATCCATAATAATTTAGTCATACAGTAATGAAACAGGAAATTTTCCCAGACTCCTTCACTGGCGGGAACTGGAATGAGGGCACTGGAGCTAGTTAGCTGCTTTGACTGGATGCAATTGCTTGGGTCTGCTGCGCTCCACCCCTTGCAGGAAGGGGAGCACAGCTGATTGGGTGCAGGAGCCAGGGCAAGTACTTCTGAGTGTCAGTAGAAGCAAAACTTTGGTGCGGGCCCTGCAGCAGCATCTAGGGGGGAGTACCCACAACCCCCGAAGCCCCAGAAGGAGTGTTACAGGCAAAGGTCTTATAGCTTTGCCGTCTGCAGATGGCTTAAGTGTTTACCAGCTCAGTAGACCCTGTTCCTTTTCACGAGGGCAGAGAGTCAGTGTAACAGCCTTCTGTACCCTGAACTCTTGTCTGGCATCCAGGAAAAATCAGGTCACACAATTGAATTTAAGGATAGTAAATGTAGGTGATGTTATTGCCAATGGAAGTGGCTCTTCGCAGGAAGGAAAGCTGGAAAGGGGATGTAGCGGGAAGGTCTTCCTCCCCTGAAGTCCATTTCTAAAGTCCCGCCATCAAGCCGTCCCTCTGAAGTCAAGCTGCTTCTCTCCAACGTTCAGCTGCTGCTTCTCCTCTCCTCTTCTCTGCTCTCTGTCACTGGAACCTAGGGTTTTTATGGGTACAGGGTGGAGGGCAGGGTGGGTCAGAGTTGGTTTTGGGAAAAACAACTTTCAAGTGGGAAAACGGGGATGTAAAGTTTTCACTGTGGGCCACGGCTCCCTGCTTGAAGGTGGAGCCCTCGCCAGGGACCTTGCCCTTTTCTGCCTAGAGTTTCTCTGTCTCCTATCGCTATCAGTAGGAACTCACCATCTTTAGTAATTCATTCAGTGTGTGTGTGTATATATGTATGTATGTTTATAGAATATGAATCTGTTTCTTGAAAAATCCTTATTACTCATTAAATACCAGAGATCTGTATAATTGAGTCTGGCTGTGGCCATTTGCTAATGTTAATTTGTACACTTATGTTCCCATGATTTAGTAATTCACTTCATTTGGGTGTTTTTAAAAAATGTATACAGTGGGCCGGGTACAGTGGCTCATGCCTGTAATCCCAGCACTTTGGGAGGCCGAGGTGGGCAGATTGCATGAGACCATGAGTTCAAGACCAGCCTGGGAAACATGGTGAAACCCTATCTCTACAAAAAAAAGAAGAAAAAAAAAAGGCCAGGCATGGTGGCATGCACCTGTGGTCCCAACTACTTGGAAGACTGAGGTGGAAAGATCACCTGAACCCAGGGAGGTTGAGGCTGCGGTGAGCTGTGATCATGCCACTACAATGTAGCCTTGATGACAGAGTGATACCCTATCTTAGGGGGGAAAAAAAGTGTATACATAATCACATATTTTCTTTAAAGTTTTCAAATGTGAAACTTAGATTTTTTTTTTGTTTGTTTCAAAAGTGGTCGTGGTTGATTTAGTCAATAAAGTTTTAAAATGTATGGTTGGCCTACTTAAATAAACAACTTTAGTGGGCTGAAATATATGTCCATTTCTTGATGTGTTGTTTGATTCTAAGTAAAATTTTTAATGTCTTATTGTCTCTTTAAAAATAACTGAAATACAATAATAATCAATAGAATATCAAAAGGTTTTATGAGAATGAAGATAAATATGTATCACAGATTCAAAACAAACTGACAATTTCAATAATTATGTGTTAATATTTGTTGTGCCTTCACTATATGCCAGGTACTTTGTGAAGTTTTGACATGGATTATTACCTTCAATTTTGTTTTCTGCCCTATGCAGCAGGTACTGTTATTGACATAATTGCAGATGAGCAAAGTGGAGCTTGAAATCAAGCTCAAGCAGGGTGATTCCATAGCCTCCATGCTACATTACTTTGCTATGCTTATGGCATGAACAAAGACTTGGAAATAGGATGTATTAGCACAATCCTGAATCCACAGTTTGTGCTTTTAAACACTACTTTACTGGATTACTCTGTAGTATAACTGTGCCTATGGCTCCACTATCAAAAATCTCACTTCAAGATCCCTTTATCTGCCCCACAGGACAAGGATAAGGGTATTAATATATGAATTTGTAACCTCTGGAGTACCTTATTCTTGCCTACTCAATTCTACCTAGTTTATGTAGAGTATTAATACATTTCTATTAATTGGACCCAGTAAAAATGTTCTCACAAAAGACAGAACCGAATGACTCCATTTGCCCACTAAATCGTTTACAACATATTGAAACATGTCTCTCAATATAAAACCAATCTAGAAAGAGTAAAAATATATTGAGGTTACTAACCACCCTAGATTAAGTTTTCCATTGTATGCCTGGTCTGCCTTTGTTTTATCCATGGCCACATATTAATACTAGTCTGATTTCCCCCTGCTTCCTGGCACTGTTTCCTCTTGTTCTTTGTCATCTGTTGATACTGGCTTAAGGATCATTGGATGGCTGTTAATTAATTAAATTAATTTTGTAGGAGTCTAAGCAAAATATGTGATGCATTCAAATGGCAAGTACAACTACTGTGAATTAACAATAGTTCCTCCCTTAGAATGGCTTAGTGAGAGTTGACTGTGCCTGGCTTCATGTGATAAGAATAAACTGATAACTTGCTTCTGGCAATGTGTTAGGAATGTGTTGTTTCCTAGCATGTAATTGCTTTTAATAGTAGGTAACAAAAAGTAACTACTCTGTGACATGTGATGCTGTTAGGGTATTTGTAATTTTCTTTGAAAAGAGAAGCTGGTTTGATTAGGTACCTTTTGTTCCACTAACAGCAGTGATAAAGATGCTATCACTCCTCTCATAGGTTTTACTTACTATTTGCTCTTGCAGAATCAGATCACATCCCTATTAATTATTGGCATTTTGGTTCTATTTTATATGCTTTTGTTTTCTGAATGCTGACAATTTAAGCATTTTAATGATTGATTGAATTAGCAAATATTAATATAGCTGCATGATAGATCAGCATATGGTTCTGAAATCTTTGTAATATAGTGTATAGACATTCATTTTTGACAGTTTCATAATCCGTTTCGGGGCATAAACTGAACACATACACAGATAGACTCATCGGAAATTTCTTAGATTTGAGGCAGGGTTTTGGGACACAAGCCATTTTTTAGTATGTCAGACTGCAGCAAAATTTAGCTAAGGGGTTCCTGAAGTGTTTTTTAGCAGTTCCTGAGAAGACTTGGAATCAGCCATATTTTTGGCGGGGGTGCGGGTTCCTTATATTCTATGAAAGCAATGGGATTTTTTTCCTTTAGTGTTTTCTACTTGAAGGTTTTTTGGTCTGCTAATATTGTCTATTATCTTTATATAATGATGATGCCACCCACTCTAATTAGTAGAGCATAATACTGTTTTGATTTTCAGTAATAATGTTTTTTAACTGATCATGTCATTCATATTTGCTTAATACTTCCTGTAACTAGTGACACTTTTTTATGATGACAAGGGGCTGGGATAGAGTTTGTGGCCATGGTGCAAAACAAAGCTGACTGACTCAGTAAGCACTGAATTCATGACCTTCGTGTTATTAGCATAGTGCTCTAACCAACTTAAACAATTGGCCACAGGTAAATGTATGTGATGAGAAAGATAACTAGTTGTCAGCCATTTTAAGCTGGTAATATTTGCTTTCTGCAGTAGCAGTGCCTGAGAGCAGCTTCATATTATAGCTCTCTTAAATTGTTGAATAATGAAGACCTTTGAACGTGCTTTTTAAATTTTATGCCTGCCTATATCACAATATAACAATATATAATTGATCTTATATTTTTTTCAAAAGGCAAGTCAATAAGTTCTTGATTTTGTTATTTTTAGGGACACAACTATATATATTTTAACTAAGGTTTATTGAGAGAGAGAGAGAGTTACTCGTACAAAGTCTTTTCTGCATTGTATCAGTATTATGGTGTCATTTGCATTTTGTTCCAGTGACAGTCTCCATTTCCTCAAACCCTCAGCGACATTAAGGCAATTATTTATTGTTATCAACTCTTTCCAATTTAATAATGTTTTTGAGAATACCATTATCACTTTCCTTGGTGGGCAGTTGATATTTGTGCCTCAATGTTTATACATTGCATAATATTTGCTTGAAAATTATTACCAGTAAATTAGTTTAATTAATTAGGATGGACCCTAGTTAGAATCTAATAAAGTAGTGGTCTTAAGAGTTTGTTCTGGTTTTTATGAATTTTGCAAATGGTTATAAATGGGTAATCTCTTTTTATAATTTAGTATTTATGTGGTATATGTAGCTTCTTTCAGTTATCTGTTTTAATAGAGGGGAACAAATGTACAGAACTTTGAAGGTATATGTGGAAGGGAAAGGTAATTAAATGTTTGTATGGTAATATTATTTTTGTATTTTAGTATCTTTAGCTCAGATCTATTTGTGTCCCCCTAGACTAGAAGTAAGAAGCAAAAGGAGTAGTGACAACAATCAACCTCTGGTCAGATCTTTAGGGATTGTTTAGAGATCTTTTCAAAGATCATCTGTACCTTTTGGCAGCAAAGCAAAAAATGGGCTCTAGGCCTTTGGGAAATTTGCTATGTAGGTCCATTCTTAGGCCGTAAGTTTCCTCTGGGCCATATTTTAAACAAAATCCTGTTATCTAGTATTGAATTCCTGTATGGTCGAAAGAATTACTAGGGACTTGTACCATTTGGGGTGTTATTTTAAGTTGTGAAACTCTTTTTGTTGACTGTCTGAATTCATTATCTCCGTTATTTGTCTCTTGCAGCAACAATGATATTGCTGGTCAGGGTCCAATGTCTCAGGAATGATATGGTTATAATTGCAACAAATATATGTAAAATGAATTAATTCATAAGCTGTGCTAGATTCATTTTGGTCTGTGGGCATTCTGTTGACTGGTTGTTGAGGGTCCTGTATCTTCCTTAGCCGTTGGGCAATGGCCAACCAGGAATATACATGTGAGCTGGAAATGCAGCTGTTTATTTAACAGGAGCACAGATAGCATAGACAGAAAGGGGTTGATTCATATGGTATTTGTTACATACTGTACATTGTTCTGAACATTTTGTATATATTAACCCATTTAATTAATTCTCATGAAAGAAAACCTGTACGACAACGTTGTTATCTTCAATTATATAGGGGAGATAACTGGGTCATGGGGAGATTAAGTGACTTAACCAAAGGTTACAAGGGTAACAGATAAGAAAGCTGAGTTCCCACCCAGCGCTCTTAATTAATATACAAACTGCCAGCTTCCAATTCATTTACATGATGTCAGTTATATAACTGGCAGTCTAGTTTCCTTTTATGTATTTATGAAGTATATACCATATTGTAGAACTGTAGTCTTGTTTCACTGGCCTGATACACATGCCCTGACAGGTCTAAAGCTTATCTGAGTACCAGGACGGGTGTGACAGCAGGGAAGAGAATTTGTCTGGATCAGTGATATATTCCGGCTCCAGTAGAGTTTCCAGACTATCCACATCTCTGTCTCTCTGAGTTGCTTCTGAGTCTGAGTAGTAGTATTAATTCTTGGCATCTAAGTGTCCTTGTTGTAGAATCAAATCTTGAAGATGACATTTGCAATTTTGGAAGGACATGAGAAACCGTAACAGAAGTTGCTGCTGCTGTTTTAATCCCTCCAATTTTGTGTTTGTACCAAACACAAGCATTTTTTCAGTCTTTCCTATTGATACTGCTATATAAACAGTATATATTCCTTATATACTGTTATATAGGGAATGATTCAGAATTCCTTTATAAGCAATTGCTATGTTTTGCAAGTTTATTTCACTATCATGTAAAAGACTGAGGATTCTAAACCAATATTACTGTCTTTCTTTTGATATGTATATTGGTTATTATTCCCTACCATCTACCCTTGCTGAAAGGAGGGGCCATATGGGATTAGATTGTCAGTAATGTTTTTAAATCTTCCTCGAGGCCTCTAGTTCATATGACTCTTAGAAATGCTGTAACCTAAGTACCTAAATTATATTATCATGCCTGTTATGTAAATATTAATGCTTTCCTAATAGTCTTGGAAGTGTGGGGTTTTGAGTTCCAAGGTCATTTTCAAATATCTCCTAAGAGGTGACTGTTAGCAGGGGCAGGCATGACAGCATGCTTCTTTGACTGAAAGGAATCAATATGTCAACTTATCAAACTACGTTTTTTAAAATACTGTTTCAAACAGATTGCTTTTAAAAGGTTTTGAAAAAATATAAACCAATTACAAGTTGTGGAAAGCTTAATTTTATAATAATTTTTGTCAAATTAGTTATTAAATTGAAATCATACTATGTCACTATTTTTTGCATGAAAAACGCCTACTTATTTATAGGAATCATTTTATTTAATGCCTATCATACTGGCTCACTAAACGTTTGGTGTTCATAAGCTTTCTTTTCTAATTTTTTGCACTTTCCAATTTTGAATTAGATTCAGGGATTACATGAAATACTCTAAATATGAATAATCAAAAAGGAGGTTATATAAATGGACTTTGATGCATGGAAATATTAACAATGTGCATGTATGTTAATTGTTGAATATTATGAATAATTAAACCTACCAATAGTTACTTAAAATTTGTTTGATTTTAATATTTCTGAACAAACTTTAGCCTGACCACTGCCATTGAGGATGTTGACTTTAGGACCAACCAACTTCGTATGTAGGAAGTAACAGAGTTACCAGGACATTAGAGTTTGTGACATGACTGTTTATAGAACGTCAATATTTTACTTATATTGAAATTCATCATTGATATCTTTGTAGAGGAAATGAAAATATTCCCTGCTTTATTATTTATATTTACATAACAGAAATACAAGAGTTAAGGCAAGTGTTAATAATGCCTTGACTCTTAAGGACATGTACCCTGAAATTTATAGGACTAAAGCAACCTCTTTCCCTTACCATATAGAGATTGGCAATTGGGGCACATGAAATATTAGACATCTCTTTGCCAGTCAAAACACACAATACTTTGATGTGCCAATAACTTTTAATGAAGGCACCAGCTATGTGTTAAATAAACCATTCAATAGACTTAACAGTAACCAATGTTTAGAATTTGCTGGTTGTGGAAAATACATTTTTCTAGAGGTATTTAATGCTAATCTCCTTTACTAAGCAGTGATTAAAGATTTTTTTGAGACCAAATTTTAATCAAAGATAAATTTTTTTGTATAAGCCTTGCAGCTAGTATCATAAACCTAAATTTGACATAATTGAACTTTATAAAATAGTCCTTTTGCCTATGTCTCTCAGAAATACATGCCTCCCTTCTCTCACCAGACCCAGACACCTGCATAATTAACATAGGAAGAAATTTACTATGTTTCACAAATCTTATATCAGTTGATATTTGGGTATTAGGAGATACATTTCTGTGTATAGGTGTTAATAAGAAATGATGGCCTACATAGAGACTAATTTGCTGTAGAAATGAGATAACAGCATTATTCTAGCAGTTTTTCCAGTCAGCCATTGAGGCTGTCCTCCTCATCTTATTTGCTCATTCAGCAAATATGTATTGAATTTCTATCATATGCCATACACTACTAGTTTTTACAGAATGATTATTACTCCATTAGACCTATGACCCATGGAATGAGTAACTCTGAATTCTCTGTGGTAGAAATGGATTTTGTTTATCTTGTTTTGCCATGCTAGCATCTCTTTCTTTCTGTATTTTAGGCCCTGCTTGCTTACTTAGACTCAAGATAACTATGTCTTCCTACTCCCTTCAAGAATCTCCTAGGATCCAAATTTTATTTTGTTGTTATTTAGAGATGCTTAAACTGATGTGTATTAACTGAATCATTGTGTACTATGATACACAGTGTTTTCCAAAGCCCTTCTGCTTAGTTATTCTCTTGTTTCTAGCCTGTTTTTATCTGAGTCCTCTCATTACTTTGTAAACTCAAATATCAACATGATCAAAAAGATCCAGTAAACTTTGGGGTCACTGTATTTTGAAGTTTAGAAATGGGAATAGAGAAGACAACAGTTGAGTATCCAATAAAAGAAAAGCCAAGATAGTGATAAAAACTGTTCAGAGTGGTGGAATATGCTTGCCACCTCAGTAGGCATTTGGTTTATAGAATTGCTAATTAATTTTTTGTTGTCGAAAACTGCTTATATTTTCTTGGAAATGCATTTTTTATTTTCAAGAAGTATATAGCAAAACAGTCTTTCCAGAAAGTATGGGTTCCTTAATAATGTTCAGTAAATTCATTATTCTATACATTCTTATATTTATAAATATACATATATATATATGTAGAGAGAGAGAGAGAGAGTCTATTCTGTGCCAGATGCTAGTCTAGGCCTTGGGGGATATAGCTGTGATTAAGGCAGATGTGATCTTGACTCTTTTAGAACGTACAGTCTAACAGTAAAAATATAATAATAAACATGTAATTATATTACTGTGAATTTCAGATAGTATTGGTGCTCTAAAGAAGATAAAATACAGTAATATGATGGGAAAGTGCTTAGGTGGGGGCTTAAGTGTGATGGTTAGGGAAAGTAATTTTAAAAGCATATGAGTTGGGGAATTTGAAAAACTTATCTTCAGAAGCAGAATCCAGCAGGACTTGTTGATGGATTGGATGCAGTACATTTTTTTTTTTTTTTTTTTTTTTAAAGCAAAGAATCAAGATCTGTTGTAGGTTTGGGACTTGAGCCAAACATAGTACTGTCCAATAAGTATCTTATTGTAGCCACTGAATCAGAAAAGGCTGAAGAGGATAGTGTTGACAGAAAAAGTGGTCAGAGGATTAAAACAATGTGATAATCTAGAAAAACCATCTGTGGATGTACTATATCAACATTTACAAAGTAAAAAATACAGTGGAACTCGAATTAGTTTAGTGTTGCTACATGGAAATAAATTGTATTGCTTTATCATTAACCTTTGCTTCAACTCTAGGGATTTGTGCTTCGTTTGATTGGACTGTAGAGACAATCTTTACTTCTCTGTCTGTGTTTAACTATTTAGTCAAATGAATATTGCACTTCTAAGTGTTTCTTTTGATTTGCTGTAGACTGAGGTCATACTGTGTACTAGGCGTGAATTAATTACAAATTGAACAACTTTGCTCTAGTGAAGAGAGAATTTTATTCGCATTCTAACTAAATCTGTGATCTAAGAAAGATCTTTATATTCTTTGTGTATCTGAGGGGGACTGAAAGTGTACTCATAAAAATCTGTTCTAATTTTAAAAAAAGAAGAAATGACTTTCACTTCTTTTGGATCTTCTGCTAAATGGCTTTAAAGCATCACATCACAAAGTCCTCTTCCCCATAGAAATAATATTCCCTATCCAGGAAATTTTAAACGGTATGCATTATCTTGTTCTTGTGGTTGATAGTAAATTTGGCATTTGTTAATTATTGATAAACTGCCAAAATGGATCATGCATATGTTACAAAAAATCTTTTGTGTAAGTTTCGAAGTATTCTTATTGTGGCTGTATTCTTATTTATGATGGAGCACTAAGGTCTCGCTCACTTATTTCTTTATGCTCCGTTCTTAAGCAGCCATTTCTCTAGGAACTTAGTCCTACAGAATGAGTGGAATTGGTAAAGTAATTGTGATCGTTGATGATTTCCTCATCTTTTTAATCCAGAAAAGTTAGCAACAAACCTGAATTCTCAGTGGATTGTCTGAGCTTTGCAACTATATCCAGGACCATTGAAGAATATTCCAGTTGTACTATTTTACTGTATTTCAGTTTGGCAGAGATGTATTTGAGCACCATTATAATAACCTCATTTATGAAAGTGTTGGAGAATTGCATTCTAGAAGGTAATGTAACTTCTTGGTATGATAATGTTTTCAACAGTATATTAGTGCATGTGGAAGTATATTGGAATTGAGATTTGCTAACCTGCATCTAAGATAGCTTAGTTTATTTGATTAGTGAGCTCCAAATAAATTATTTTGGAGGGCCCCTAGGAAGTATATAAGAAATTTAAAAACCAACTCTTAAGACCACTAGTTTCCCTTCTGTTTATGATGTTTATCACTTCACATTTTTAATTAGTAAAGTATAAAATGAATCATACAATTTTAGTAATGGAGTTTTTTGTCTTCTAGAAGTGACATCATAATAGTTATTTTAAAACATATAGAGAGTCATGCATATGTATGTCGAAGGATAATCAACATTGTTTTAATGTCTTATGCTAAGTTGCACATACAATCACATCTTTTAATTTATGGAAGTTATTTACATTTCTACATAAAATCTCAGCTGTTTGTACATGTCCCAGACTATACTGGATTCTGGTTTTCTCAGTTATTCCTTACTTATTCTGAGAGTTTAGCAAAGAGAAAATGTCAACCTCACTCTAGAGAAAGTAGAGAGCTAAGCAGTAGAAAAAGCTATTTGTGCCAGGTTTGGAAGACCCCAGTCTTTCCATTTCTGCCTTTCAAAGAAGCTCTTTGTAGGGGCATGGTACTAAAGATTGAGCCAGGGATTTCGTTGTTCTGGCAATAAACCAGAGTTGTGCATTGCACAAGGGTGCCTTGCTGATGGTTTGATTAGGGGCTGAAATTTGACACGGGCTCTACTTGTCAAGCTATGTAGCCACAGGCCTATTTCCAACTAGAGCGTGCATTTCTAATTTTCACAACAGTATCGTATAGTCTGGAGACAGCCCAGGAAGGCCATAGTATAGACAGCCACTGCACCTGGCTCTTATTCTTCATAGCTCCCTCAAAGTGTTTTCTGCAATACTGCCTGCTCTGGGCTCCTCTACCCTGTTTTTTCCGAAAAAGTTTTGTTTGTTATTTATTGATACATAATAGTTATGCATATTTTGGGGGCTACATCTGATACTTTGATACCTGTATACAGTATATAATGATCAAATAAAGGTAATTGGGATCTTTCTTTTTCTTCTGTGCCTTTTCTTTGCTAAGAGGAAGCTAATACCACTAAGGGTGCTTAATTATTTGTCTTTGTTGGAATAAGGTAAATGTTACCTTGAAGAGTTATATTTGCTATCATTATCAGTATCACTGGAGTCTGGAATATATCTCAGCACTTTCTCTCTTTTCTCAGTAACCCCTTCCTTCAAAATGCAGCACCTTAAATGGTAGTTTGTGTACTTTCTGACTTCTCAGTGAATGATGTAATTTTGTTCATTTAAAAAAATTCAATTTAAATAAACTTGCAGATGAAAGGTGGAAAAGAAATAATGATAATGGCTCACACATAATATTTACTCTGTGCTAAACATTGTTGTAATTGTCTTACATGCATCAACTCATTTTATCATCTCAATAATCCTTTGAGGTTACTTACTATTAGTTCCTTTCGTTTTTGAGATGAAGTTTCACTCTTGTTACCCAGGCTGGAGTGCAATGATACGATCTCGTTCACTGCAACCTCTGCCTCCCAGGTTCAAGCAATTCTCCTGCCTCAGCCTCCCAAGTAGCTGGAATTACAGATGCACGCCAATGTACCTGGCTATTTTTTTTTTTTTGTATTTTTAGTAGAGAAGGGGTTTCTCCATGTTGGCCAGGCTAGTCTCGAACTCCTGACCTCAGGTGATCCACCTGCCTCACCCTCCCAAAGTGCTGGGATTACAGGCATGAGCTACCGTGCCTGGCCTATTAGTCCCATTTTATACATGAGGAAAATAATGCAAAGAGAAATTACATAACTTGCCCAAGATAACACGGATAATAAATGGGGAGATAGTGATTGAAACCAAGGTATTCTGTTTTATGGTCATTTTTTACTATGTTATAATTTATGAATTTGCTAATTGCTTCAATATTATTTTCTCTTTAACTTTTCATCAAGCTTTACAATAAATCATTGCTTATTTGTTTTCCTGCTATTCATTGAGGATAAAGTAGCATCATATGAGTAACTTTAAGAGGTTTGCCGTTTAATCAATGTAGTGCTTTTAGAGGTTAGCACGTTATAAAAGCTTCATTTCCATAATGGATGACTGGAAAAACCAGGTTATTGTATATATGTGAACACTATACCCAACAGTATGTTTTCTCTGTCTCTAAGCTTGTAGGGTGGTATAAACAAACTTCAGTGTACTTTAAGTGCAGTTACTGTGCTTCAACTCATAAGCATTTCTTTGAGATGGAGTCTCGCTCTGTCGCCCAGGCTGGAGTGCAGTGGCGCGATCTCCACTCACTGCAAGCTCCGCCTTCTGGGTTCATGCCATTCTCCTGCCTCAGTCTCCCAAGTAGCTGGGACTATAGACACCTGCCACCACGCCCGGCTAATTTTTTGTATTTTTTAGTAGAGACGGGGTTTCACCGTGTTAGCCAGGATGGTCTCGATCTCCTGACCTTGTGATCTGCCCTCCTTGGCCTCCCAACGTGCTGGAATTACAGGCGTGAGCCACCACGCCTGGCCGGCTCATAAGCATTTCTTTAGAAAGAACATATACTCCGAAATACCTAGCATGTGTTGATGAAGTAATCAAAATATTGATCTCCAATATCTTTTCAAAGGGTTTCCTTCAGTGTGTCTTTCCCCTGGAATGTATTATGCATTTCCAGGTGGTCAAACACATTGAGACCCATACCCTTACTAAATTTTCATAATCCCTGGGGTTCACAACTGTTATTTAAGGTTCATAGGTGTATACTTCACAAGTGTAGGGGAATATCCTTGATATGCATACTGCTAGACCACTCTCTAGCCTGAAATGTTAATATGATGATTATAGAGAAGTTGGATCCATTTAGAACTACGAGGAAGATTATTGACAGTAGTATTTTGACTGGTTAGTTGGCATTAAACCTCAATAGAACTGTGAAAAGATGATTGGGCAAAGGGCAGTGATAAAATCAAGATAATGAAAGCACATAACAAAAAAAGATTTACCCTTTGTCTTTTTAACACAAGCCGTGTTATTTGTCATAGTCCCTTTAATACTTTAGTACTTGCTCCTAATTAAAAGTATTTCTGGAAAGAGATCTGGAACAGAGCTTTCCTGGCAAAAATCAGATAATAGATGATATTTTATAATACTGAGCATATTATATCTCATACCGACATATTTCTTTCTCTTTTAAGCCACAGGCATGATATGGAATGACCTGCCCATTCTCTCCCTCCTACTTCCCCAAAATAGTTTTCCTATTCCTTTTATTTAAGGTATTATTCCGATGTTTGTGTTAGCAGGCAATGTGCCTTTGCTTTGCATTTTGTATATCCAATTAATCCATGTGTGATGATCACAACTGATTACAGCTCAGGGAATAAGATGGGGTGATGAGATGACCAATGCATACAAGCAGAATTAACAAAAGAGACTTTTCTAGAAGGTATTCAAAGGGCAGAATAAAGAGACTGTCTTTAAGTGGGGAATCAGTAAAGAAGTTTACAAACTTGCTTCCAGCTGAAAAGATGGTGTAAGTGGCAGTTCTGTTGTGTTCTCTCTCTCCCAAAAGACCTGGTGGGATACAAACAAGTTACAATGACCTTATTCTAGAGAACACATGGAATCCACTTTGTTTTGTTAAAAAGTTGTTGAATCAAAAATTTCAACAAAGTATTTACGAAAATAATATTCTTTGTTTCTTACTTTAAAACTGATGTTATCAATATCACACCAGTGTGACAAGAGACTCTGATTGTGGTCCACTGGAGAGTGTTCCATGTTAATCCAGAGGAAGAATTACTTCTTGTCATAGGATTATTGGTGAAGAAGGCCAATAGACCAATATCTTGACTTTTTGGGAGAGAGTTTTATATCTTAAGCCCCCATGTTCTTGGCAGCTAGAGATACTAAGATGAATAAGATGTAGTTTGCATCCTCAAAGAGCTCCTTATTTTCAAAAGAGAAGAAGTCTATTAGTTTGTTCTCACACTGCTATAAAGACGTATGTGAGACTGTCATTTATAAAGAAAAGAGGTTTAATCGGCTCATGGTTCCGTTGGCTGTACAGGCTTCTGCTTTGGAGAAGGCCTCAGGAAACTTGTAATCATGGCAGAAGGCACAGTGGAAGCAAGCACATCTTGACATGGCTGGCAGCAGAGAAAGAGTGAAGGGGGAAGTGTTACACACTTGCAAACAACCAGATCTCGTGAGAACTCACTCTCATGAGAATAGCAAAGGGGAAATCTGCCCCCGTGATGCAGTCACTTCCCACCAGGTCCCTCCCCCAACACTGGGGATTACAATTTAAAATGAGATTTGGGTGGGGACTCAGAGCCTAACTATATCAGGCAGATATATAAAGTAATTGCTGTACTATAATGTGGTAACTGCTATAAAGAGGCATGGAGGAATAATACTATTAAAGAATAAAGACAAATTGAGATGTTTTCAAAGAAAAATAATATTTGAACTGGGATTTCAGGTCTATGTAGATTTTTATTTCCAAAAGATGGAAGGGTCTTCAGGGCAGAAGAAACTACATGGACAAGGGTATGGTAAAGTATGACATGATGGGGAGTAAGACATGAAATGTTTGGTTGGAGAATGTGGTATGAAGGATAGGAGGGAGGTACATTGGAGACAACTGGTAAAGGACCTTTTTACTGTAACCTATGGGTAACCTTAAATGTATTTTTAATCAGGGTTTTGTGATGATATGATCAAATTCCATTTTAGAATGACTGCTTTTGGTAGGAAAGTTTAGGATTGATGGGAGAAAATTAGGAGGCTTTTAAACAACAGTTTCAATTAGACATTGTAATGACTTGAACTAAAGCAGTAGAAGTGAGGATGTAAAGGGGGAGCTAAATATTTAGAAAGTGAGCTTAACAGTTAATTAGTGACACATTAAACTTGGGGAAGTGAGAGATAAAGGGGAAGCAGAGGTCTAATATGATTCCCATGTATCTTGCTCATGCAGCAAGTTGGATGACAGTGCTACTTACTGCGATGAGGAGGAATGAGAAAAACAAAAGTTAAGCTTCAGACAATACATTTGAGAAATAAAATAATTAAGTGGCTATAGGCTACTGTCTTGTAGGCAGTCATGTGTAGAAAATTGTAGCTCAGAAGAATATATGGCTTTGAGGGAGAAGTTAGGAGTCCATCCACGTATGTATGGCATTTAAAACCATGAGAATGTATAAAATTACTGTATTAGTCCATTCTCATATTGCTGTAAGGAAATACATGAGACAGGGTAATTTATAAAGAAAAGAGATTTAATTGACTCAGTTCAGCATGGCTGGGGAGGCCTCAGGAAACTTATAATCATGGCAGAAGGTGAAGGGGAAGCAAGGCACCTTCTTCATAAGGCAACAGGAAGGAGAAGTGCCAAAAGAAGCAGGAAGAGCCCCTTATAAAACTATTCAGATGTCATGGGAAACTCACTATCATGAGAACAGCATGGGCGAAACCGCCCCCATGATTCAGTTACCTCCACTTGGTCTCTCCCTTGACACGTGGGGATTATGGGGATTACAATTCAAGATGAGATTTTGGTGAGGACACAAAGCCTAACCATATCAATGACCTAAAGAAGAACTGTAGAGAGAGAAAAATAATGAGGGCCCAGGATTAATTCCTGAATGCTAATATTTGAAGGGCCGGTGGGAAGAAGAGCAGCCAGCAAAGAAAATGCCAACAAAGAAGTGGCAAAATGAAGAAAGATATGGTATAATAAATGCCGAGAGAAGAAACTGTTTCAGGAAGAAAGGAGGGACTAGTTTAGTCATGTAGATTATTGCTTAGAGTTAAGTCAGATAAAGGCAGCAAATATATTTTAAGTTTGACAGTATCAAGAATGTTACTGATCTTAATGTATTATTTTCTAACACTTAGTGTAGATGGAAGCCAGATTGGAATTCTTTGGAGTTTAGGACCATTGGAGGTATCTGGTGATGTCAGTCATTGAGATAATACAGGAGGAATATAACGTTTGGTAAGAGAAAGAAAGAATGAGTTGTTAAATCCTACTGAATATGATAAGCAGCTGGAGATGTTCAGCAACTAGCAAAGCATATGATCTGGAACTCATAGACCAGTCTGGGCTGAGGCTAAGGATTTTGGAGGTATTCAGTAGTTGAAGCCTCACTGGGTATTCTCAGCCACATTTCAAAATAAAATTGGGTCCAATTTATTATGGAAAATTGGCAGGTTTTATTAATATATAATACCTTACAGTAGTACACACATCACAGTTTATAAAGGAGACAATTGACAAATGAATGAAATGTGTTAGTTTAGCCATCTGTAAAGATTAATTATTTGAATACACTCTAATATTGGTTAAGGCAGTTAATACCTGAAGAGTATATTTTCTTTTTTTTTTTTCTCAGTTAAGTGGCTATAGGCTACTGTCTTACAGGTAGTCATGTGTAGAAGATTGTAGCTCAGAAGAATATATAAAGAGTATATTTTCTGAGTCTAGGATCCTAGTTAATATTTTAAAAAAGTGACATCAGACATTCATATAAAATCCAAACCTAATCAAAGCAGATAGTCCTATTTAAATAACTAGGCTTGAAAAAAAAGAAAGGATTAACAACTCAAATCATGAATTTAATTGTTTCCATTGTATTTACACCCTAGATTTCTATGAAGGGCCACATTACATTATATGCTTATTTATCTCTACTCTTCACCTAGAGATAAAATTCAGTCAGACAAATAGCTGAGAATCTGAAATTCAAAGCAGTTCTTTTGAAAGTTAATTCTCCAGTAAGTTTCTCCAGTAAGATTCATCCTCAGATTGCTTCATTCACAATTGAGTATAATGGTTGGAAATGTAGAAATGACCATTTTTGATTTAAATTATTTTTGTTACACAGTTTTTGATACTAGCAAAGAAAACCTTGAATATGATTGACCTAGTTAATTTTAATTTCATACAATTCATAAAAGTTATGTTAGTAATTTTACAGAATAAAACCTTTATCCATTTATGCTTCTGAAAAATGACCTTGTAAAATGTCAGAATTGCTATGGTATGCTTTTGAAAAATACTTAATGATTTGTGCTTGATGGATTTAAACTCTTTATTGAAGGTCAAGGATTCTATTAGGGCATTTTTGTCAGTAAAATGTTGACAGAAATGATCTAGGTAGTTGAATTCTCACTGACAATACTGTCACAATTGTTAAGAAATTGTCTAATGATAAGGCCAGATTTGCTCATTATTTTTCTTAGTAACCACCACTAGTTCATTAAATATTGCCTTAATTAGAGTGTGTGTTAAGTGTCAAAACTTAGTGGTCACAGTCACAATCCTTGTTTAATAGATATTTAGTTTGAATTGCTGTAGTTATATTATCCTCAATGACTATGTATATATGCCATGCATTTGGATGAGATGGAATTGTGTGGATATTCCAAAAGTACTGATGCTTATGTTGATTTCAGTGTATTTTTGATATTCGATATTGAGCTTAGATACCCACAGTTTGATCTGTGAAATCACATTCCAAACTAGTAAAGCCACAAAATAAAGGCAATGGAGAAAAGCTGGGATATATTCTTATTTTCTTATTTATAACTCTTTCCTATCACCTAATCAGTGCAGTATATTTTGTGAACAGTCAGATTTGTTGCCACCTAAAATAAGAGTTGCAATTGTTTCATGGTGATAGTTTTTCTCACCCCCTGATAGTTTTTCTCACCCCCGGCCTCGTTAAGGAGATGGTTATAAATACAATTGTTTTAAAGGCCTAATAAGACATGTGAATATAGTGTAAACAAATCTTGGGATTATCTCTTTTATTTATGTCAGTGATTACTTGAATGGAAAATTCCTCAGTTAGTCTATACAAAGATCACATTCCTCTGTGTATTTTTGTTATCTATACTTAGAGGTGCACATATTTATGTTCTGTTGATACAACATATTGAGACTTTTTTTTAAATGTATGCATCCTAGAGATGCTATCCTTGTGGTATCTAGGAGTTGTATAAGTATAGTGAAATTATCCCTCAGAATTTTTTTGCCTCAGTGTGTAAGATAAGCTTGGATGGTATGTACAGCTTCATTCCCCTATACATCGTGCTCCACTGTAAAAATGACCTTTTAACTTAGGCTTTTGAATCACATTTAGCAAATTGATGCATATCCCATGACTCCTTGGGTTTTCGCCAAGATTTTTCATTGTAGTATTCAATTCTGTTAAACTTTGTATGGCATACAAGAGTCATGAGACTTCTGGTTACTAATGGTTATAGATAGGTCTCAGAGCCTCAAAGCTTTGAATACAACTGTTCTTCGTCTTCTAAGAGTTTGTGAGTTTCATAGGTCTTATGGAAGACCTTGAGCTGTCATTGCCCTTTCTCTAGGCAGGACTGTATTCATACCCCCATCTCAATAATCATCTTCATTTTGCTAAGAATCTTCAATGTCTTGTGTACTTTGTTGGATTTTCTCATTTCATCAGATGATTGTGATCGTGATCATTTTGATTATATTAAACGTCACACTTTTAATATTCCTCATTTGAAAAGATATTTCAGTGGATAGCATAAACATTAAAGGTGAGGTGGTGAATTTAGTGCTAAAATGTGTAAGGTAGGCAACCAGCTATCATTTGTATAATTCATGCCTTTGTTACAAATGCCATTGTCCACTAATGCTGACTTTTTATCAGATTAAATTGTGGGAGGCTATATTCAAAGTTAATTGACAGAATTTTATAGAGGCAGCAAATGCTTTTTATTTAAAGGATATCCTTAGCTTCTATATCCTGTGATTTAACTCGTGTAATTTGCCTGTCAGTAAAAGTAGTAATGCTCTGAAGAAATGTTTATATTGTACCTAAATAAAAATAGTAATTAATAATTACCGTTAACTTCTGTGGCATTTTTTAGGATATGTGAATAAACTCCATGTCACTTATCACAAAATAAGGAGAAAAAATACCTAAAATCTATTTCATATTTTCTCTCATAGTTTACTGAGTAGATTTTTCAATTGGGGGTAAAATGACAGTTGTATTAGAACAAACTCAATTTAATGATCCCTCTGTTTTTCTTTCTATAAGGAAAAAAATGATAATGCTCAGTTTATGGAGGACACATCAATCATTTTTAGTTTGAAAACCTGGATTCTTTTCATATTAGTAAAACTTTTTGATGTTGTTGATTGAAGCCAGATATGTTGATTTTTTAATTGTCTTTGATGATCAAAATGAGGGATTGATGTACTTGCATTTCTCTGCCAAACATAGCCCTTTACTATAGAATATGTATTAGTGAACTTCACTTGCTTTATTTGTTCTTTCTGCTGATCTGCAGGAGGTCATTATAAAATGTGAACCAAAGACCCACTAGCAAATGGCACTGGCTTAGAGAAGCATGATTAGAGATGCAGACTCTGGAGCCAGACACGTTGGGTTCAAAACTCACTTCTACCACTACGTAACTGGTCTGATCTTGGGTATGATATGTAATATCTCAGTCTCTTCATCTATAAAATGGGGATAATAATAGTATGTACCCTTTAGGATTATTGACAATTGAGTTAATGCTTGTAAAATGTTTAAAATGGTACCTGCCGCATGTTACACATGGTATTTGTTGTGATCATTGTTATCACTATCAATAATGTTCACTTATTATAGCAGCGGATATTTTTGAATCTAGGGATGTAGTCAATTCTTTGTCATCTATCTTTAGGGACTATGATCTACACCTTTGACAATTTTGACAGTATTACTACCTGCTCAGCTTCCCTATAGTGTCTGTGAGCTGAACAGCACTTAGTACACTGATCTTATTTTGTAGATGAAGAAACTGTGGGACAATAATAAATCTGCTTATGGTATAAAGCTGGTAATTAAGAGTCTAATTTTGAATATAGCTCTTCTGATGACTTGTGTGGTAGTACTTGTACTTCATGGCTTAAGTGTGTCTATGTATTTTTCTTTCATTTTTGAATAATGAGTTCCTTCAGGGTAAGAACCGTGAAGTAAATATACAAAATGTTGGTACATGTATCCATTGTTTTGGTTTTTCCAGGGGGATAAAATTAACACTGAAATTCAATTGATATAGTGTGACTGTCTTCCCACCCAAATCTCATCTTGAAATGTAGCTCCCATAATCTTCATGTGTTGTGGGAGGGACCTGGTGGAAGGTAATTGAATCATGGAGGTGTTTTTTTTCCCCATGCTGTTCTCATGATAGTGAATAAGTCTCACGAGAACTGATGGTTTTATAAAGAGCAGTTCCCATGCACATGCACTCTTGCTTGCTACCATGACATGCCTTTGCTCCTCCTTCGCCTTCTACCATGATTGTGAGGCCTCCCCAGCCATGCGAAACTGTGAATCCATTAAACCTCCTTTTCTTTGTAAATTACCCAGTCTTGGGTATTTCTTCTTAGCAGCATGAAAATGGACTGATACAACAATTTATGGAATTATCTTTCTATTGATATATGTTATGAAACTGTGTATTTGTACACCTAAAATGTGATAAAAGTCACACTCGAGAATGGAAGAGAATAGGGTTAAGGACAAATAAAAGAAAAAGACTCAGGGATTGGCTTTGACCACTGTGAGTAGAAGACATAGGCTAGAAAAGAAGTCAGTGATAGGAATACAATATTTCCCAATTGTCCACTTTCAAAGTAAAGGTCTGGCAATTGTGGAATTGAAATTTCTTCTATCTTCAGTAAACAGAGATGGCAAAAATTTTCACGATTCATTTAATCCTGCAGCGTTTAGCTAAATAGTATTCATTCATCTCTCTTGATTCTTAATTTAGTGATTCAGATTACCATAAACATGAGTTTCTGTAAAACATTTATAATATTTGCCCACATGCCAGTAGTCCTAGGTACTCGAGAGGCTGAGATGGGTTGATCGCTTGAGCCCTGGAGTTCAAAACCAGCCTGAGCAATGTAGCAAGATACCAGCTCCACATACAAATGAAGACACACACATACACACACACACACACACACGTCTACTTTGAGTTTTGTAAAATTATATTTCCTTTAAATGAAAAATGTAGCACTAGCGATTATGAAAATAAAAATTAATGTTTTCTC
The DNA here is from genome assembly GCF_049350105.2 of Macaca mulatta. Classification (NCBI taxonomy): domain Eukaryota; kingdom Metazoa; phylum Chordata; class Mammalia; order Primates; family Cercopithecidae; genus Macaca; species Macaca mulatta. The sequence goes on from NC_133426.1 coordinate 103,953,904, forward strand.
GAATATTCACCTGCCATTGTTATCCATCAGTTCACCATCTAAGCCCCATTGCTCTCAAATTCAATGTTGAGTGTGTTTGAACTGTACCCTTGCTTCAACCAGGCCAATTTGGTTTTTCTCACTTATCCATTTGAGTCACATTGTCAGCCCATGTGCCTGTTACATACCACTTCCTCAAATAAAATTTCTGATACATTCGACTCAACTAATCACTGAATTTACCTCCTTTACAATCTAATTTATTTCTTCTAATTATTCCTGATACCAGCTTTGAGAATACTGAAGAGAGTTAACTATGCCTGAGTGGAGCCTTTCATTTTCTTAATATGCATTCCATTAGCATGAGCATTTTGCTTTCTAAATGCCCTTGAGTTACTTTTAAATGTTCTCTTTGGTGTCCTCAACCTGTTTCTAGCTTTTTAAAGGTAAGAAACAGGTCATCTATTTGTTTTGTTCCCTTCACAACACCAGTGGGTGTTTTGTTCAAACTATTTCCTAACTAACTTCCTCAGTGGGGAAATGTTCAGGGTGTGCAAATTTATTTTAAATAACTTACATAATACAAAACTGGGTAAATACAGGAGTTGAGGTGATTTATGATTGCTTTAAAACACAAAGCCAGTCTGGGCGCGGTGGCTCACGCCTGTAATCCCAGCACTTTGGGAGGCCAAGGCAGGCAGATCACGAGGTCAGGTTCAAGACCAGCCTGGCCAACATGGTGAAACCCTGTCTCTTCTAAAAATGCAAAAAAAAAAAAAATTAGCCAGGCATGGTAGCGAGTGCCTGTAATCCCAGCTACTCAGGAGGCTGAGGCAGGAGAATCACTTGAACCTGGGAGGCGGAGGTTGCAGTGAACCTAGATCACGCCACTGCACTCTGGCCTGGGCAACAATGCGAGACTCTACCTCAAAAACAAAACAAAATAAAACAAAACAAAACAATAAAACACAAAGCCAAGTGTATTTATTATTAGTATGGAGTATATCAGTGTTGAATTCTCTCTGTATCTTTATTTTTAATTACTTTTAACTCTAATGGAAGAAGATCCTAGAAACTTTAAGGATTATAGATTGTATCTGTAGCCTTGATTTTTTTCCACTTTGCTTGACAAAGACAATCCTATTTAGCAATGTATTTAAGTGCCTCTGCATTTGAAAGAATGCTGATTTTTCCAAATATGGTTCGATATTTTATGAAAGTTTTTTTTTCTTGAAAACAGAATGAGCATCCCAAGATCAGAGAGAGAAGTAATGCATAGAAATAATTAGCTTTCCTGCTTAAAAAAAAGCTGATGGACAAACACTGTCTTGATAATTCAAGTCAATAATCCACAAATGTGTATTAGTCTCAGCGGCTGAGAGTCTGTGAGTCTGTTGTCACTCAGTAGGTCAAATCTAATCCATGTATCTATAGTCTTAAATACTCATTTGCACATTGAATTAACTGTGTGTATTTAAGCATTACATGTTTTTATATAGCTAAGCTTGAGTACATTATTAAAAGTTTTATTCCTTCACTTTGCAATGAAAAGAAGTGATAATTTGTAATGAGTATATATATGTTTGCATCAGTGTCACGTGACCCATCCCTATACAGAGTGGAACACGTATGATCAAACCATCTGAGTACAAAGCCTCAAGTTCATTTACTGTTGTGACAACTAATGTTTAATGTTAGCAAAGCAACAGATAAAATTCACATTTTACTAAAGCAAGATCATATTGATTCATAGAATACTTTAATTGTTAAATATTAGGTCAAGATCTAAGTATGTTTCCCTTTTCTTTATTATTTTAACTTGCTGTATCAGACTGACCACTTCTCAATATATTATTAGTTATGAAATAGAAAAACGAATTATGTTCTAAGTTTTCTTAACATTTCTAATTCTTTTTAATTTTTATTTTTGTGGATCCATAGTGGGTGTGAGTATTTATGAAGTACATTAAATATTTTGATACAGGCATACCATGTGTAGTAATGACATCAGGGTAAATGTGATATGCAACACTTCAAGTACTTATTCTTTCTTTTTGTTATACACAATCTAATTATAATCTTTTAGTTATTTTAAAGTGTAAAATAACTTATTGTTGACTGTAGTCACCCTGTTGTGCTATCAAATACTACATCTTACTTATTTTATCTAACTATACTTTTGTACCCATTAACCATACCTTCTCCCTAGACACCTACCTTTCCTCTCCTTTGCTAACCATCATTCTACTATCTATCTCTATGACTTCAATTGTTTTAATTTTTGGCTCTCATGAATAAGTGAGAATGTGTGAAGTTTCTCTTTTTGTGCCTGGCTTATTTCACTCCACATAATGATCACCAGTTCCATCCATGTAGTTGCAATTGACAGGATCACATTCTTTTTTTTTTTTTTTTTTAACTGGCTGAATAGTACTCCATCATGTATATTTACCACATTTTCTTTATTTATTCTTCTGCTGATGGCCAATTTGTTTTGTTCCAAATCTTAGCTATTGTAAACAGTGCAGCAACAAACATAGGAGTGCAGATATCTTTGATATACTGATTTCCTTTCTTTTGGGCACATACCCAGCAGTGGGATTGCTGGATCATATGGTAGCTCAATTTTTAGTTTTTTAGGAACCTCCAAACTGTTCTCCATAGAGGTCGTACTAATTTACTTTCCCACCAACAGCAGTATACAAGGCTTCCTTTTAATCCACATCCTCGCCAGCATTTGTTATTGCCTTTCAGATGAAAGCCCTTTTGGCTGGGGTATGATAATATATGATTATAGTTTTGATTGGCATTTCTCTGATGATCAATGATATTGAACACCTTTTCATATACCTGTTTGCTATTTGTATGTCTTCTTTTGAGAAACATCTATCCAGATTTTTTGCCCATTGTTTGATTGGGTTATTAGATTTTTTCCTATTGAGTTGTTTGAGTTCCTTATATATTCTAGTTATCAATCTCTTGTCAGATGGGTATTTCACAGATATTTCCTACCATCCTGTGGGATGCTCTTCACTTCATTGATTGTTTCATTTGCTTTGCAGAAGCTTTTTAACTTGATGTGATCCTTTTTGTCCATTTTTGCCTTAGTTGCCTGTGCTTTTAGGATATTACTCAAGAAATCTTTGCCTAGTCCAGTGTCCTAGACAGTTTTCCCAATGTTTTCTTGTAGTAGTTTCATAGTTTGAGGTCTTATAATCTATTTTGATTTTCGTACATAGTGAGAGATAGGGGTAGTTTCCTTCTTCTACATATAGATATCCAGTTTTCCAAGTACCATTTATTGAAGACACTGTCCTTTCCCCCAATGTATGTTCTTGGCATTTTTGTGAAAAATGAGTTAACTGTAGATGTATGAATTTGTTGCTGGGTTCTCTATTCTGTTCCATTTTTCTATGTGCCTGTTTTTATGCCAGTACCATGGTGTTTTGGTTACTATAGATCTGTAGTGTAATTTGAAGTCAGGTAATATGATTCTTCCAGTTTTGTTCTTTTTACTCAGGATGGTTTTGGCTATTCTGAGTCTTTTGTGGTTCCATAAAAGTTGTAGGATTGTTTTCTTGGTAGGTTGTATGCGTCTATATTTGTGAAGAATGTCACTGGAATTTTGATAGGGATCACATTGAATTTGTAGATTGCTTTGTGTAACATAGGCATTTTAACAATACTGAATCTTCCAATCCATCAACATGGAATATTTTTTAAATTTTATTTTGGTGTCCTCTTCAGTTTCCTTCATCAATCTTTTAGAATTTTCATGGTAGAAATCTTTCAATTCATTGGTTAATTCCTAGATATTTTATTTTATTTGTAGCTATTGTAAATGGGACTACTTTCTTGATTTATTTTTCAGATTTTTCACTGTTGGCATATAGAAATGCCTCTGTTTTTTGTCTGTTGATTTTGTGTCCTGCAACTTTACTGAACTTGTCAGTTCTTATAGTTTTTTGATTGAGTCACTAGGTTTTTCCAAATATAAGATTATATTGGCCGGGCGCGGTGGCTCAAGCCTGTAATCCCAGCACTTTGGGAGGCCGAGACAGGCGGATCACGAGGTCAGGAGATCGAGACTATCCTGGCTAACACCGTGAAACCCCGTCTCTACTAAAAATACAAAAAACTAGCCGGGCGAGGTGGCGGGCGCCTGTAGTCCCAGCTACTCCGGAGGCTGAGGCAGGAGAATGGCCTAAACCCGGGAGGCGGAGCTTGCAGTGAGCTGAGATCCGGCCACTGCACTCCAGCCCGGGCTACAGGGCAAGACTCCGTCTCAAAAAAAAAAAAAAAAAAAAAAAAAAAAAAAAAAAAAAAAAAAGATTATATTAACTGCAAATGAAGGTAATTTGACTTCTTCCTTTCCAATTTGGAGGTCCTTTATTTCTTTCTGTTATTTAATTGCTCTAGCTAGGGCTTCCGGTATTATGTTGAATAACAGTGGTGAAAGTAGGCATCCTAGTTGTGTTGCAGATCTTAGAGGAAAGATCTCTAAGACCTTAATTCATTTATTGAGGACATGTTTTCCTTAATGGTCTTGATTCTTATGAATATTCCTTGGCGTCCGGGTATTGATGAATGAAATATTTATTGTGGTCTTGGCACTCTGGGCTTGTTTGTACCCATCCTTCTCGGGAAGACTTTTCAGGTATTTGAAGGAACTTGACTATTGTGATCTAAGTTTTTGGTCACTGCAGCCATATCTGCATTAGAGGCATGCCAAGCCCACTAATGCTGTGGCTTTTGCAGACATGTAGAGTGGTATTGGATCATATCTGGAAGAATTCTCTGTATTGCCAGGCAGAGACTCTTGTTCTTTTTCCTTACTGTCTCCTAAACCGTCTCTATTCTGTGTGCTGAGCTATCTGGAGCTGGGGAAGGGGTGACATAAATGCTCCTGTGGCCACCACCACTGGGACTGCACTGGGTCAGACCTGAAGGCAGCAGAACACTGGTTCTCATACAAAGCATACGGTAAACACTGCCAGGCTATTGCCTATGTTTGTGTTTGCTCAAGGCCCTAGGGTTCTACAGTTAGCATGTGCCAAAGCCAGCCAGGATTGTGTTCTTCCCTTCAGGGCAGTGAGTTCCCTTTGGCCTTGGGCTGATCCAAAGATGCCATCTGGGACCCAGGGCCTGCAGTTGGGAACCTTCGGAATCTGCCTAGTGCTCTCTTCTGTTAAAGCTGAGCTGGGTCCCAAGCCACAAGATAAAGTCTGTCCCACACTTCCCTCCCCTTTTCACAAGCAGAGGAGATTCTCCCTGTGGCCATCACCACCCCAGGCCTGCGGCAAATACTGCTTGACTCCTTTGATGTTCATTGAAGGCCCAAGGGCTCTTCAGGCAGCTTGTGGTAAATGTCTCCTGGCCTGGGACTCACGCTTCAGGTGAATGTGCTCCCCTCTGGCATAGGGCAGGTCCAGAAATGTTATCCAGGAGCCAAGACCTGGAATCAGGGACCACAAGAGCCTGCTTGGTGTTCTACCCTGCTGTAGCAGAGCTGATACTTAAGCTGCAAGGAATTTCCCCTTTCCTCTTCCCTCTGCTTTCCTCAAGCAAAAGTAGTGTCTCCCTGTAGGCATCAAAGCTGTGAATGTATTGGGTCACACCCGAAGCCAGCACATCCCTGATTGTCATTCAAGGCCCACAGCAGTATTTCCTGGCTACCACTGCTGACTACTTAGTCAGTGCCCAAGGACTCTTTAGTAAGCAGGTGATGAATCCTGCTAGGAGTCTGTCTTTCCCTTCAAAGCAATGTGTTCCCTTCTGGTCCAGGATATGTCTAGAATGTCATCTAGTAGTTAGGGTCTGGAATGGGGGCTTTAGGACTCTTCATGGTGCCCTCTCCTCCTGTGGGTGAGCTGGTATCAAAGTGGCAAAACAAAGTCCTCTTTACTCTTCCCTTCCCTCTCCTCAAGTGGAAGCAAGAGTTCTCTACCTAAGCTGTGGGCTGCACTGCTTGGGTGGCATTGGCGGGGGGGGGCTGACACAAGCACTCCCTTGGCTGGCCCTGGTGGTATCTCACTAAGTTATATGCCCCCAAGTCCACTGACTCCGTGCCCACCACACCAGGAGGAGTTGCCCAGGAAAATGGCAGTTCCTGTGGCCGAGACTGTGTTATAAGTTGATTTAGCACTGCAGAACACTTTAGCCTGTGGTGGCGAGGTTTCCAGTGAATCAGGGACAAATTGCTGGCATATGCCCTACCTCTCTTGGTTAGGGCTTATCTAAATGCTCCCTCTGTGGGCACTGGCTGAGTTCTACCCAGTATTGCTTTCTGCTGTGACATGTCAGCATTGGGTTATGATGCAAAGTCCCACAGTCATTGTGCTATCTCCTCCCAAAGTGCATAGAATCTGTCTCCGTGCCATGTGGCCACTGCCAGGGGGTATATGTTGGGGGTGGGGGGTGGAAGGATAGGAGTGGGGGAGGATGGTGTTGGTGATTCAAAATGGTCTTTCCTACCTTCTTCACTGCCTCTTTTCAGTGGTATGAATTTAAAACCAGGTACTATGATAGCTTACCTGATTTTGGGTTCTCATGAAGGTGACTTTTGTGTGGATAGTTGTTCCATTTGGCGTCCTTATGGGGAGGATGATCACAGGAGACTTCTATTTGGCCACCTTGCTATGCTTCCCTCCTGTAATTCCTATTTCAGTTTATTCATCCTCAAATTAAGAAGTAGAAGAGAAGAATGGCAGATAGTGGTTTTCCTAGAGGAAAATTTTATATGAAATTTCAGAACATTATTTTTATTGTTATGAAGGAAATTTAGTACTTGTAAAAATTACCATACTGAACAGTTTTAGATCAAACCTAGGTACAACTGCAATATGATCTAAGATGACATATAGATCTTTCCCATTGTACTTTTCCAATGCAAACCACACCTCTTTCCTGTCTTTATTTTTGTTTCTACATTTTCCTTTCTCTTTTGTTTCCCATTTCCAGGCTTCTCCCTATCTTCTCTTTTTCCTTTGGTCTGTTCTACGCAAATGTGTGCTTAGCAGAAAATTACAACCTATACTGAAGAAGGAAATGATCTAAATCTTTATATCTTTCAAAAATTTACCCTCACATAATATTATTCATGATCATGACGAAATTTTCAAATGGTTTTGTTTTATTTCAAAAGGGAAACTCAAGAAAAGAAGCAAACTCTTAATTAATTGCTGTAACTCCAAATATCTGCCTACATGTATATGTTCCTGTTATCCCTTTAAATTAAGCACCTGAATATGTGAATTTCAAAGTATTCTTCTCTGTAAAAATTACAGTGGTCATAACTATTTATGAATGATAACCTGAAGCCCAGGTACTTCATAGTCCTTTAAATTCCATTTGATAAGCACATTGTGTATTGTTTAGTCCTTGCTTGCTTCATTTGTTCATCAGCCATTCATCCAAAAAAATTTTGAGGATCTGCCATACATTATGTTCTGTTTGGGCTGGGCTAAGACAATGAATAGAATGAGATTCCTGAAATGGAATTCACAGTCCAGTTAGAGAAACTGGTGTGTAGATGAACAGATAAGTTATACTGTAGTGTGGTAAGTATTATAGTTGAGGTGCAAGAAAACTGCCCTGGGAATCTTAAGTTTGCCTGTTAAGATCAACATTTGAGAATGTTTCACATTGGAAGCAATTTTGTTTCTCAAGAATGAAGAGGGATTTGAGGCCTCTTGCAGTGGCTCATGCCTGTAATCCCAACACTTTGGGATTCTGAGGCGGGTGGATCACTTGAGGTCAGGAGTTCGAGACCAGGCTGGCCAACATGGTGGTGAAACCCCATCTCTACTAAACACAAAAAAAATTAGCTGGGTGTGCTGGCTCATGCCTGTAATCCCAGCTACTTGGGAGGCTGAGGCACGAGAATCGCTTGACCACAGGAGGCTGATGTTGCAGTGAGCTGAGATCACGTCACTGCACTCCAACCTGGGTGACAGAGCAAAACACTTCCTCCAAAAAAAAAAGAGGGATTTGCTAAAGAAGATAGTAAAGGATATTTCCAGCAGAGGGATTTATACATACATATAAGGCACTGTTAGAGAATGATGTTACAAAGTTGAGTAAGATGGTTCCTGTTTGGAAGGAACCCTTCGTGCCACTTGGGAGATGGACATGAAAACAAATAGCCACTACTCATTTTGAGGAGTGATATTGTAGGTTAAGATTCTATAGGAACATAGGGAGATAGTATTTCTCAATTTGTCTCACCTGGAAAAGCTTTATAGAACATACAATCATAGTGCCGAACAAAGTAGTTCCTGAGGTGAATGACCTCAACGATCACAAGAATAATAGCCACTAACATTTATTGGAAGGTTACTCTGTGCTAGCCACTGTTCTAAACACATTACATGCATTCTCTCATTTAATGTTCACAACCATCTGAAGTAGATACTATTATTGAAGCCTAGTTAAGGGAAAAAATGTTGAAGCTCCAGATGGTTAAATAACTCCTCTACTCTCTCATGGAAATGACAGAACTGGGTGTTGAGCTGGGCCAGTTTGACTCTAGATTATTTATCCACATGTATATCCCATGAAAATAGAACTTATTAAATGGCATATTGTCATTTTATATAAAATTTGAACAGTTTATCCTCACTTCCGTTTGCCACCTCTTTAAGTACATTTCTCACTATTCTTCAGGTACATTTTCTAATCCAAACTGACTAAATTGTACGCTCTTTTCCAATGTTATCTTCGTAAACTCACTACCTCTGTGTGTTTAATAGTAAACAACCTAAAATATCAAGATCTTTGGTATTTTGTATAGTTAACTGTACACATTTCTTTATATGGGTGTGGGATTATAGAAAATTTAACATTTATTGACTGTCTCTCGTAGCAAAGGAACCGTGGTGGATGGTTCTTCATCACAACATTGGAAAATATGTATTATTAAAGAATTTTATAGCTAAGAACTGTGCAAATAAACCACTTGTCGAAGTTCACACAGCAGAATCTACATCTACAGTTTCTTCATACCACTTTTTATATTCTTTTCCTTTGCATATTCCACCTCTCAAACTAACTGGAAACCACAGGCAATCTTGCTGCCTCTCTCAACATAGCTAAGTCTCTCCCTTGCTGTTACTCTTGTTTGCCTGCTGATGCTGGAAGGTTCAGGCATCCACACTAATTCAGTAATTTAGAAATTTATTTAATTCAGTAATGAGGATTTCTTTAATGTCAAGCACTTAGGCTTCAACTACTGAGATATGGCATGTTCACTGACAACCACATGAAGTGACAGCTGACAGCAAGGGAGAAGACAAAATACCTATAAAAAGCAGACAGAAAAACTATTAAATGACAGCAGACTGGGACCATGAGCCTTTCCTGGTATTCTGTCTGTGCATTTCTCTCCAACTGAAAACTGACAAGCAAGAGCAGAGCAGCTGTCCACCCCCTTTTCTCCATGACTATTTTCTGCTCATTGAACACAGAAAGAAAAAGTGGGGGAGGGAGAGTTATTTCTTCAGGCCTTTCAGTTTGCTCTGTGTTTAGTCCATGACTGCTTCTTTTTCCTTATAAAGATGCCTGTACAACAGACCAAGGCAATGCTCGGCTCTCAGCAACTTTGTTAACCAATTCCAGGTGGTTTCCCAGAGAGGCTTCTTTATGGCATCATTCCGTTCTTGCAGACTGCTTTTCTGCAGTGAACTCTTATTCATTCTCCCAGGTTCAAAGGCTACTTTTTCTCTGTTGCTTTCCCTGGTCAAATGGGTCTTCAAAAGCAAATTCTGGAGATGAGATCTCTGACTGCCATTAGGAAATCTTGGTGCACTTGGAGGGTGATGTTTGAGATAAACAGAACTGGCACCTGAACATGGCACTGGAGTGGGAGAAGTTTGGGGCAGGGGCATGAGCTATGTGACTGTTTTAGCAACCAATAAGTAAGATAACTAAAACTTGGAAACTATTAATAGCTGTGGACATACAAGGGAAGGAGGCGGAATCCGTGAGCATTGATGTTGGAGTCAAAGGATTGACTGGCTGATAAGCCCAGGAAAGTAGAGAATGGCTCTGATGATAGAAAAATAGGAAAGTGCCTCTTTGTGATGCAGTGTGTTATTTCCATCTTTCCCATGTTTATTTTCATGACACAGTGGGATGTATAATTAGTGATGAATTTTAAGCAACCGAAATATAAATATGGAAAGACAAGCTTTCTGAGATTGCCAGTGAGGAGAGAGGAACCAGAAATACAATATTACACTATGGGGTTAATGACAAAAGGAGGAAGAAGTAGAAAAGTAGGGATGGCGATCAGTGTTTAAGTAATAGTTCAGGAAGATGGATAATAGAAAGGATCCTGGGGGAAATTTACAGTCAAAGTGGCAGTTTCAGTCAAGTGGTATATCTGTGAACCAGGTTGTTGCGTCCTAAAGATGGGGTGTGATTTGTTTCTTGGCTTGTTTCTTAGATTTTATTTTCATAAAATTTGCCTCTCTTTTTGTTTCAGATTTCTGGAGTTAATACTTATGTTGTTCACTTTTCTTTGCCTCTTTTTCTCCTCATACTTGTCTTCTACTCTTCCTCATGAAACATAATGTTTTTATCTTTTTTTCCTAATCCCAATATAAATCTTGGCATCCACCTTCACAACACCTTGAACCAGATAAATTCCACAGCTTCTACTCCTCTGAGAACTATAGACATTTGTCAGAAACTATCTGTGAGAGACCATCAGCTTTTTTCAGAGTGGGCAGGAGAATCTGAAGCTCTAGTGTGGTGCTTAATGGCCATGAAAACTGGCGTCAGTGTGCTTGATTTGGAAATAGGCCCTGCCACTTCCTAGCTAAGTGACCTTAGGCGAGTTACCTAACCTCTTACATATCAGTTTCCTTATCTGTTAAATAGGAAGGACAATAATATTACCTCATAGGGTTTTCATGATGGTAAAAATAATGAAAATGTTTAGTGGCCTAGTCCATGGTAAATGTTGTATGAGTGTTCGGTGCCATTATTCTTGTTATTGTGTTCTTGTTATTCTGATATATCTGTACATAGACTTAAAACATGGGTATTACTTAGGAATATATCCAACTTTTAGACCTAATTTTATTTTTTAGTATATTTGAGAAAGTTATGCTTAAAGCAGTTGCTTTTATTTATTTATTTATTTTTAATTTTAATTTTTATTTTTTTTGAGACCGAGTCTCCCTCTGTCACCCAGGCTAGAGTGTGGTGGGGCGATCTCGGCTCACTGCAAGCTCCGCCTCCTCCCGGATTCACGCCATTCTCCTGCCTCAGCTTCCCGAATAGCTGGGACTACAGGCGCCCGCCACCACGCCCGGCTAATTTTTTTGTATTTTTAGTAGAGACGGGGTTTCACCGTGTTCGCCAGGATGGTCTCCGATCTCTTGACCTCGTGATCCGCCCGCCTCGGCCTCCCAAAGTGCTGGGATTACAGGCGTGAGCCACCGTGCCCGGATGCAATTACTTTTATTTTAAAAATAAAATGTTTAATTCAGTCTCTTTAAAGAACGGATAATGAGGCTGGGCACGGTGGCTCACGCCTGTAACCCCAGCACTTTGGGAGGCCGAGGTGGGCGGATCACCTGAGATTGAGAGTTCAAGACCAGCCTGACCAACATGGAGAAACCCCATCTCTATTAAAATACAAAATTAGCTGGGCGTGGTGGCGCACACCTGTAATCTCAGCTACTCGGGAGGCTGAGGCAGGAGAATCGCTTGAACCCGGGAGGCAGAGGTTGTGGTGGGCCGAGATCGTGCCATTGCACTCCAACCTGGGCAACAGAGTGAAACTCTGCCTCAAAAAAAAAAGAAAAAAAAGGATAATGATTACATGAAAACATATTTCAGAAAGAATGGGGATCAGTAGCATTGTTTAAGTCTAAAAATTATATAAATAACATTAAAGATACATGGGGAAAAATTAGACTACATATTTGTTGGAGTCATTAAAATGTACCATATTTAGCTTAAAATATTCTGTAATACTGTTATATGGGAACCAATTACAAAGGCATTCTTGAGGATATTTCATTTCTTATCAGGTAAATAAATGCTCTGCCCTCCATAAATCTACCAGTATTTCATTTTGGGGAAGGTCTTGTTTTGATTTTCATTGATGCACAATAAAAAGTGAGTCAACTCAATCGTTTCCATTGTCTTTCTTATGTGCATTCATTTGTCATTTATTCTATAAGTGACCTGCCTTCTGACAATCCTTCCAAGCTTCTTATAGTAGCAAGTATCCAATATGCTGACCTTACATGGAAGTTACTTTTTCTATTGTTTGATGTTATTATCTGTGCTTAAAAAATGACTCGTGTAAATATGTGTCAGTCTACATGTTAACATGGCATTTTCTAAATTGGGTGACTTTGTAACACATCTTCCTCAATTTAAGCAAATACTGCCTCAAAATATCTTTTAAAAAAGCCTCATGTACGGAGGTTGCAGTGAGCTGACATTGCGCCACTGCACTCCAGCCTGGGCAACAGAGTGAGACTCCATCTCAAAAAAAAAAAAAAAAGAAAAAAAAAGAAAAAAAGCCTCATCCAGCAGTTTACAGCAGATGATCTGTGTAAGACAAAATTAATAGCTGTATCTGGAGTACTCTAAATGTGGATTTATACAGTAAACTATATATTGAGCAATTCCTCTGTGCTTTCTTTAGTTTTGAGCAAATTATATTTAAATAAGTTCCTTGCTAGGAATGTCTTAAAAAGCTGCTCACCCTTTTTGTTAGAAGTAAGTAAAATGGTTATGTCAGGACCTGCCATTAACTTGGTGTAGTAGGAATATATCCTCAGAATACTGGTAAAATGGTATGCCTTGAAACAAATCACAAGCTGTCAATATGTTGGTGATGAATTTCTTCTGTTTGCATTTGGATCAGTAGGTGGGGCAGTTCACCAAGTGTGAGATCGACATTTAATATTTTCATGAAATGCAAATCCATCAGTGGGTAATTTGTGAAGAATAGATGTTGGGCTTTTCTTAAGGCTAAATTGTTCCCATTTGTTTTAGAGAACAACTCACTTAGCCTACGAGTTTATACAATTTGGCAGAAAGTGAAAACATATTAGGAAGTATTGAAAGTCACTCGTTGATCTTTTATATTGGAATGCCAAGGTTGCATCATCAGAGTGTCATTATGAAAAAAATCAAATAAATTAGAAGAAAGAATCAGCCTTCTTTATAACCAGAGAGATACTATATATTTTAGGCTACTGATCTTTACTGTGTCTGTGGAAAACATTGGTCATGTTGATGCAGTTTATGCTTTCTCTCTTCAGGTTCATTCTTACATGTCAGGATATGGAAAGTCCTTTTTTCCACCCTTAATAGTTTGAGACTGTAGCTACTGTTTCCAGAATGGAGTGCTACTGATACCTTTGACAAGTTGCTTGTCACAAAGAAAATTGTTCAAAAGGAGCCACCCAATTCTTAGCTGCTATGGATGTAACTGTTGTCACAGCTTCTGTTGTTTCCAAGCTGTCCCACCATCATGTAATTTGTTTTAATCTCTTAAAGTATATCATTGCTTACATCATTATGCCCATCTACTTTGTCTGTAGTTGCCTCGGCTCATGCTGCAACTCTTCATGGCTGTGTGATAAGAAAGAGAATATATCAGTTTAACGGAGAAACGTGGTGGTGGTCTAGTCTTGCTGGTTAATGTTAAATGTGACTATTTTTTAAATCCTTGGCACAAATGGCAGTCTGTGGGGTGTGTCACGGGCCTCCGTCATGGTGGTGGGTATGAAGTTGTGCACTGCTTCTGTTTTTAACACCTTCCTTGGAACTGCCTGAAGTAAATTGCAGGAATTTTTTAGGCACGTCTATTGGAAAGTGCTTATTTTAATATTTGTCAACATAATTACCAGAAAACATTAACCCTAAAGTGTGTCTCTCAATACAAACTTGATAATCACTAAATATTTTTAATATAGGCCTTTGGGGAAAATATCATAAATATCATTAGCCTTATTTTGCTCTATGAATTTTATTTACTGTACATTAGTGGTTTAGAATTATCTTTTTTCTCCTTTGTTTGATGGTAGTGAGAGAAGAACACTAATTTTTGGAAGATTATAAATAGTACATTAAGTGAGAGGTCATGAATACTGTAAAACTTCAATAAAGCACTGTGCAATAACATGAATTCACATATGCATTGAATGGGGAGGAAGAGTTAGGAAGTGACTCTAAAGAATTTGGGACCTTCTTTGTTCATTTTACAGTCATATATGTTCAATGTAAGTTCCACTGTCCTTGTTTTAATGCTTTTATGAGATGATATAGATAAATTGAAATATATGGTTTTTAATTAAATTCAAGATAACACAAGTCTCCATTTTATGTAATTTAATTTTTTAGACCCCACCTGTGATCTTGTGGTGCAGCTTGATGGCAGTTGGAGGTGCAAGTGATTCCTAATAATGAATCACCTTTGAAATGTTTCAATGATGATGAGATATAAAAGACAGCTGCAGTAGTATGACTTAAAAAGAAATTACCTGACTGCCCTTTTTTCCTGATTACTGGCACAATCTTCATGAAATCCAAATAAACTTAATAGAAGGAGGAAAAGCCATGTGAGTGGAGCTGACCTGCCGCAAATTAATTATATTCAGTACTTTGTGCCAGCATGGCATGGTGGAGAGCCAGGACTCGAGAGAAACACATAAATATAGCAGGATCTTAGTTGCCTAGGTGAGCAAGGAAATTGCTGCTTGCAAAACATGTTGTAAGTTATTAGTTAGCATAAGATGTTTTAGCATTTGCATTTATTAATCTGACTTATGCATTTAAAATATGTTTCTGTATTTTACACACAAGACCAGATCTAGAGGAGGCTAAATGCCCCAAGTTTCCCTTCACACCAATATCATATGCTCATATATATTCAGTTGATTAATTATTTTAAATAAAGTGCAGCTGTCTTGTCATGTTAACAAGCCTCTAATTTTATTTGCCTATTCATATGTGAAACAGGAGAGGCTAGCTTCTTAAAAATTCAGTGTAAAAGTTTATATGTACATGTTTATTTTATAACATTTTGGGTGATTTTTAAAAATTATTTTCAGGCATTGTCACATAAGGTAGTAAAACAAGATTCAGGTATTATTGGTTCTTCATTTTTATTTTTATGAGAAGTACTGCATTTGCTTTGCTGCTATTGCGACAGCATTACCAGCAGACCAATGTATGCCATATGCCATACTTTTGCTTTTAAATCCTGCTTAACATACATTGATTTTAATAGAGGAAATTGGTGATATATTAAAAACCCATGTGCTTAATTAGCCATTCACAAGTGACTGGTGCTGTATTCTATTTTTTTATTGTTTTAATTAACAGATTACTTTTTAAAGAGCATTTTAGCTTTACTGGAAAATTGCATGGAAAGTCCTATGTATAAGCTCACCTCCTCCCTCCCCTCCACTTTCCCCTATTATTATCTTATATTAGTGTGGTACATTTTTTACAACTGAAGAACCAATATTGGTACGTTACTGAAGTCCATAGTTTAGAGTTTACTGTCTGTGTTGTATAGTTCTGTGTTTTGACACATGTATAACGACATGTATCTACCATTTTAGTATCTTACAGATGAGTTTCACTGCCCTAAAAATCTTCTGTGCTCTACTAATTCATGCCTTCCTTCCTCCCTCCAAACCCCTGACAACCACTGGTCATTTTTCTGGCTTCATGGTTTTACCTAAATCTTTCTGGATTCTTTCACTGAGCTTCCACTTCTTTTACTGAGCATTTGAGGTTGTTCCATGTCTTCCAATGGCTTGAAATCTCATTTCTTTTATCGTTGAATAATACTCCACTGTGTGGATGTACCAGCACCTACCAAAGGACATCTTGGTTACTTCGAAGTTTTAGCAATTATGAATAAAGTTGTCATAACCGTTTGTGCTCAGGTTTTTCCCATGTGTGTGGATATAAGTTTTAAACTCATTTGTACAAATACCAAGGAGTATGATCATGGTAAGAGTATGTTTATTTTTATATGGCTGGTGCTACTTTATCCTTCCAGTTTTGTTTTGTTTTGTTTTTTGATTTCAGATTAATAGAATTGAACTAATCACAATCCCTTTGTTCTTAACCCACTCTTATCATTGATTTGAGGGTGACTTTTTATTTAATTAGTTATTTATGATATAGTAAGTACTTCTGACCTCACCACCCAATACAAAAATCTAGAGCCTTGACAATCACATATTTCTTAAATATGTGTACTCCTTTACCTATTCCTTGCCTCCCCTAACCTGAGACCAGTGCTATTTTAGTTTTAAATTTTATAATGGTTCCATATATATATTCTATATATGTGGATGGAATTCTAATATATATGTGGAATATATATATTCTAAGAGTTCCATGATTATTTAAGACATACTTCTCTAGAATAATCATCCAAATAATTTAAAACAAGATTTTGCCTCTGAATATGTAATAGGCATTAATAGATTTTCACTTGGATTTTCCAACATTAGTTTTATCCATTTTGATGCCATTCCTAGTATTAATGATAAATTTTTCATTGGCAATATAAAAAGAAAGTCTTCTGCTAAAAAACTAAGGCTGTTAGGGAAGTTATAAAAATCACGAAAGACTAGGATTGTCGCATCATTATGTGAAACAGATCCCTAGGGGAATACATCAGATTGTAATGCCACGACTCCTGTATTTTAAATCTACCTGCACCCTAAAGCTAATGGCAATAATGCCGTTTCAACGGAAACATCAACTGGATTAAAATAAATCCTAAAGGACAAGGAAAATTCAAGCTCTTGGCTATGCGGTGCTGCAGTTGACCCATTCGCTTCTCTGTTCAGGTAATCTAGTTAACACAGACTTCAGTATCAATACATTTTAACAAAGGATGGTTAATGTCATTGTTTGTAACATTTTCTAGTGAGAATGAACCTGAAGCATACTATATAAATAAGCTCTTGCTTGCGCTGACTCAGGAACACAATTCTTAATTACTTAGTGCTCTCTGCAGCTACTTGTGTGTGTGTGTGTGTGTGTGTGTGCGCGCGCATGTGGGTATATCTTATGGAACTTGCTTCTAATTAACAATACAATAGTCCCCCCTACTTCTAATTAACAATACGGTAGCCCTGCCTTATCCACAGGGGGATATAAAACCCACAATGAAACTGCGGGTAGTACGGAACTCTAAATACTATGTTTTTTCAAATACATACGTATTTACAACAAAGTTTAATTTGTAAAGTAGCAATAGTAAGAACTTAACAGCTATAATAATAAAGTAGAACAATAATAACAGTATGCCAGCATCACTACTCTTGTGCATTAGGGCCGTTATAAAATAGGGTTACTTGAACACTAGCACGTTACCTCTACAGTTGATTTGATAACCGAGACAACTACTAAGCGACTAATGGGTGAGTAGCATACACGTTGTGGATATGCTAGACGATTTATGTTCCAGGCAGGATGGAGCAGGACACTGAGAGATTGTATCATGTTACTCAGAGTGGTGCACAATTTAAAACTTATGAATTGTTTATTTCTGGAATTTTCCATTTAATATCTTTGGACTGCAGTTGACCATGGGTGACTGAAACTGTAGAAAATGAAACCACGGATAAGGAGGGACTATTATAGTTAACTTTTGGACATGTGGTGTTTGTAGTAGCAAGGTGATTTTGCAGTTGTACTCATTATCACCTACTGACAAATGTTATTATACATAAGGAAGATTATTTGAGCCATCAAAGAGGAAGCTGCCAGTAAGATGGGCATTACTCTTGGTTTCTTCAGATGTTCTTAACTCTTTGAGAAGTAAAAGTCTGTCTTTACTCCAGAAGGTAAGATCTTCCTGGGTGGGGACCATCTTTCATTCCTCTTAGTGTCCTTAGGGACTTATGCAAAGAAAGTCTTTTTTTTTTTTTTTTTTTTTTTTTTTTTTTTTTGAGAGGAGATCGCACTCTGTCATCCAGGCTGGGGCGCAGTGACATGATTACAGCTCACTGCAAGCCTTCACCTCCTGGGCTCAGGTGATCCTCCCACCTCAGTCTCCTGAGTAGCTGGGACTAGGCAGGTGCATGCTACCATGCCCTGCTCCTTTTGTTAATTTTTATAGAGTTGGGTTTTACCATGTCCGACAGGCTGGTCTCGAACTCCTGGCCTCAAGAAATCCGCCCGCCTTGGCTTCCCAAAGTGCTGAGATTATAGGTGTGAGCCACTAGCAAGAAAGTCTTATTGCTGTATGAATGGATGTTGAGAGCTTTGAGTAATGTATTTAAACTTAGTATTACAAAAGATTCTCCTAAAGACCAAAGAATAAAATGTAAATGACGTTAAGGTGTATAAATGAAATTAATAATAAATTAATGAAAATTTTAATAATTTTGAAATATAAGGAATAGTTAATAAGTAGAATAGTAATAGAAATGATTAGGGAAAGTAAGTCATTGATTGTTAATATGTGAGTACATTTGATAAACATACTCTGAGGCTTAGTGAGTGGAATGTACTCTATGAATTTACACTTCAGTTTACTCATTCAGAAAACAGTGACTAAGCACTTCCTTTGTGCAGAGTACTTTCCCTTGTTCTGGGGTGACAACGAGGAAATTATATGATTATTGTCATCAGGAATCTTATAGTATAATAGAGCATTGGGCCTATGAAGAAACAGTCTAATAAAACAGTTGTTATAATGGGAGCATTTGCTAAGTGTCACAGCAATGGGAATAACAGGGAAAGAAAACCTAAGTCTACATTACTGGAGGTGAAGCTATGAACTACTGATAGAGAATAGGATCTGTTACTGGACGGGGAATCAGAAGACCGATTTATAATCCCAGCTCTGTACATTCTAGCCCTGACATCAAGCAAGTCAACTTACTTCTCTGAACCTTTTTCCTTCCATGTAAAGTAAGGATAATAATATTAGGTCTATCTAGTTTTAGGATTATATTCAGGATAATGAGTAACTGTGAAAATGGTTAGCCTATAAAATGCTGTGTGCATATAAATTTCTTTCACTGTTGACAATGTGTGGTGGTGTCCAATCTGACCACCTTTGTTTGGAAGATGGCGTGGTGCTATTTTTCTTCCTTTAGGTGGAATAGGAAAAGTTCAGCTGTGAAGGTTAATTTTGAGGGAAGAAGACCTGCATTAGTTCTCCAGGTAGATATCTACACACAAATGTAAGCTTTCTATTTACAATGTAAGTTATTTACATTGTTAGCTTTTTCTCTGAAAATATTTCAAAACTATTGATGAGCATTTTATTTTTTAGTAAAATTATTTCATTATAAAATTAATATTTGTTGTGAAAAATCTGGAAATATCATTGGCAAATTTGGAAAAAAATATTGTATTCCTCAAAAAAGTATTGTCATCTGGAATTCTGACATCCCAAGATAATTATTTTTAACTTTTAAATAATATTCTCAAAATTCATCTCTTCAGAGATATTTATGTTCCTTAAAGTGTTACTATGTTGCTGGGCATGGGGGTTCACACCTGTAACTCCAGTGCTTTGGGAGGCCGAGGTGGGAGGATTGTTTCAGCTCAGGAATTCAAAACCAGCCTGGGCAACATAGGGAGACCCCGTCTCTACAAAAACTTTAAAAATTAGCCAGGTGATGCGTCTGTAGTCCTAGCTACTTTGGAGGCTGTGGCTGGAGGATTGCTTGAGGCCATTAGTTCAAGGCTTCAGTGAGCTATGATCACACCACTGCACTGCAGCCTGGATGAAAGAGTGAAACCCTGTCCCCTTAAAACAAACAAACAAACAAACAAACAAACAAAAAATACTACATGTTTATGTACTATAGGGATATGTTAAGTATTTGGCAATTAGAAATTTTATTCACATCTAGACATTTATTTGATAATTTGGGTTTCTAACTTTTATTAGTAGTTTGAAATTATTCATTATAATGTTTTGTCATTGGAAATAATGCAGATTTTATTTTCAGACTTTAATTATTTTATCTTGGATATTAGATTTGCTATTTTTCTATTCTTTCATTGTTTCTAATATTTTCTTTCTCTTTAACTTTATTCAGAATTTCATGCTTTGGGTATCATTCTGTATACCTATGAATTGATTTAGATTATTTTAAAGATTATACCAGTAATACTTACAAAGACATATCTAGTGCTTGCTATGTGCCAGACATTGCTCTAAGTGTTTAATGCACACGGACTAATTTAATTCTAACAATAACCCAATGAAAACTATTATTTTCCTCATTTTATAAATGAGAAAAGCGAAGCATAAAGAGCTTAAGTAAATTAACCAAGGTCACACAGCTTGTAAGTGGGAGAGCTAGAGTTCGTACCCACACTGTCTGGATTCATAGCTCAGACTCTTAACTCTTTCATCATAATGCACCTCTTGACTTACAGGACATTTGGTTAAGTGACAAGAATTTCCAAACTTGGCATTTCATTTTCTGTTCTCTGTTATTATGTGACAGACATATCTATGCATTTAAACCTCTATAATACTAAGTATTTTTAGGACAGTATATTGGAAGCAGATTTGCATTCATACCTATAGAAGTAAGAATGTAGTCATTAAGGGAAAGATTATACC
Source organism: Macaca mulatta (assembly GCF_049350105.2). Classification (NCBI taxonomy): domain Eukaryota; kingdom Metazoa; phylum Chordata; class Mammalia; order Primates; family Cercopithecidae; genus Macaca; species Macaca mulatta. Next base: position 103,974,479 of record NC_133426.1, read on the forward strand.
GTGTTAGGATAAGAGATTTTTTAGATTCTGTGTTTTCTTTGCGATTTACTTTTTACCTATATAAATTGTTTAAATACCTTATCTCAGCAGTGGCGCTACACATAAAACATGTTTTGTTAAAACATAGCTAAAGATGACAAATCTGCTTCAATATTACCAAAGGAAATCAGATTACATTTGGAATAAGTAATCAACAGGCGTTCAAAAATATGTAAGTACATAATTCAGTCTTGCAAATTATAGTCTATCTAAAAATATATAGGTAAGTAGTAGTCTGGGAAGAAATTTTAGCCATCTGCAATACAATGAGATGAATACTAGGGGTTTTCTTGCATATCAACTCATACAAGAAGATATTGATATTGTTTCTTTAGATTATATGGACTAATCAAAGTGAATTAGAAAACTACACTTTTAATTTACATTTAAGGTATTTTACCTGGAAAAATACTTCGATTTTATGTGTAGATTTTGCTAAAAATATGATATTGCATTTAATGTTATCAGTTAATGTTGCCAAACTCTTTGAAATGGAGAAATTCTATGAGACCCCTGGTGTCTCTAAAACATTTGGTAATACCTTCAAATGAACACCCAGCATATTCATATCTACACATATTCAGTGTCTCTGAAAGAGATAGAGATTCAGATCATTTCCATATCAGAGAAAGACATGCTTTAGTCTGTGTAGGTTAGGGAGGCAAGAGTCACCCTCTTTGTGTATGTCAGTAATTTATCATTCTTCCACCCAAAAGAAGGCTTGTCCTCTTTCCCTCAATCCTGTTAGTGCTTGGGGGTTTGTGTTCAAACATAAATTTTGTTATAGCTATACTATAGTAGCAGACATGAATAGATTCACTTATATTTCCATTTATTTCTCCTGAGTACGATCTGATTAGAAGAGGTGAAGAAGCAAAGCAACTAGCCAATATGAAAGGTATATCATTAAAGCCCAAATAAAATCTGACTATTCTTGATTTCCATCTCAAAATAGCTGATGTCTTTCCTAAGTTGAGAATGACCTGATCTGTTAAAAACAGATCAACTCGTCAGTTCTGACCACATCTTCTTAAGAAGGCTAATAGGCTTCTGTTGACTAGACACCATTCCCTGTTTCATTTTTCTGATATCCTGGATGGGGCTCAGAGTGTTGTTATTCCTGAGAAAATCGACATATCGCTGTATGGGAAACGTTTGCTCGTGGTAGCAACAGTCTTGATGTTTGATCATGTTAGGTTTTATGAAGTGTTGATAGATTTAGCTCCAGACTTAAGAGTTACCTACCCAGGCTGGGTGCGGTGGCTGACGCCTGTAATCCCAGCACTTTAGGAGGCCGAGGTGGGTGGATCACTTGAGGTCAGGAGTTCGAGACCAGCCTGGCCAACATGGTGAAACTCAGTCTCTACCAGAAATGCCAAAAAAAATTAGCCGGGCGTGGTGGCAGGCACCTGTAATCCCAGCTACTCGGGAGGCTGAGGCAGGAGAATCGCTTGAACCCAGGAGGCGGAGTTTGCAGTGAGCCGCGATTGCGCCACTGCACTCCAGCCTGGGCAACAAAGCAAGATTCTGTCTCACACACAAAAAGAGTTATATACCCAGAGATCAATTGAGAATACAATAATCTCTAAAATAAATCCTTACTTTTTAATCGTCTAGAAATCGTGGTAATATTAATTTTTATAAGTGGTAGAACAGAGTAATAAACAGTTTCAGCTATCTTTCTCCTAAGTCTCAGTTAAGAGTTTCTCCTCCATTGTGAAAACTGAAAATGGGAAAGAACCTATTCGTCCTGTCTAAATGTTGATATCCTTGGACTCTAGGATCCAGCAGAGACTTAGGTATCAACATCAAATATGGCATTACTTTATAACACTCCAGACCCTGATTCATAATAGTCTGTGCTTTTGCCTGAAAACTTTATATATGAACTTGGATATGTTTATTTGAAGGTATGTTTAATATGGGCCATGAGGGCATTATGGTTACCTAACTGAGGATAGAGAGAATAAAAGCATTTAAGAATCATTGTATTCCAAACTTGAAAGTAGAAACTTCACTTTAAAAGGCAAGATAGTTTATATTTTGATAGTGCCCCGAAAAGTTGAAGATTGTTCTTATGGGTACTCATATTGTTGCATAGCTGATAGTAAAATACTATTTATAATACAAGTTCCGTTGCCATTTGGTTAGGAAATAAAAGGTAACCAATGTAGTAAATGCTCTATAAATATATTTTGATTGTTTTGAATGTATTAACATATAATTGTAAAAAAAAAAGTAGAAAGCACAAATCTTAGATGGAAAGGATCATAGAACTGAAAACATAATATAATTATTTTGCAGTACGTCTGAGTTATATTGTGATGTACTTTCCTAACCAAGTCCAAATTAATCAGGAGCTCTGGGAGAATCATCCCTAGAGACAATGCCTTTAAATAGAGGGTCAGAGGAATTTTCATATTTCTGGATTTCAAACTGCAGGTGGCTCTCTTGATCTTTCAGTTCTGAATTTAGGTTAAGGACTGCTGTTCTGCCTTCTTCCTGTCCTTGTTACATCCAGACTATCAGACTTCCTGTTGAAACACTGATAATTGTCTTATTGGATTGTAAGCAACATCGCTTTTTCTCACATGTAGAAGATAGAGTTTTTTATTTTTATTTTTATTTTTTTACAAAATATATTGCTTGGCCTTCCTTTAAAATGCCTCTGATTTGCCTTTGCATGTCTTGTGTGAGGAGTTGCTAAGTATCAATGGCATTGTTGATAATGCCTGTAAAATAGCATATCAGTATTCTAGCATTATTTTAAAAGAACAAAAAAAACCAGGTGATTCTAATAATTTTCCTTCCTCTCGTTTTCTGGGTAGTATTGCTGTTTTATCTCATAATTTATTTTGTACACACCTGGTACTACAGGAATTTTAGAAGTCCCAAAATGAATATGAAAACCTGTTGATACAACTTTAGGTGGAAACCTAAGCCTTATCTATAGTTTTATTCATTCTGATGGTTATTTTAAAGAAATTGCTGGATACCATTGAAGTATAGAGATACAAATATTTTTATAAATTATGTGCAGAAGTAAATTAGAAATCACATGGCTTATAGTATGGACTCTTGTCAATAATATCACTTCATATTTTTATAAGCTGAATATCTAATTCTTTTGCAAAGTAAGTAAGTTACATGCAACTGCTACTTTTCAAAATAATAGATAAATCTAAAATATAGTAGGTGATAAAGTGCTAAAAAGGTACTTCTTAGCAATACTTAATTGTGTTACAACTATAAGCACCAACAACCAAAAGATTGTTTGCAGTAAAAACCTTATACTAAGACATTCATCAAGTAATAAAATATAACCTCAAATGTCTAATTCTAAGTGATATGTGCCTTATAAATATACTTGTAGTAGTGCTATGAAAAAGGCACAGATACCAAACTGACCTTAAAAATGGCATATGTGGCGTTACTGCAGCTGGGCTATTGTCTTGAAGATTCACAGAAGAGGCCTCCCGGGAATTATTTGTATGTTCCTTTTGTGTAAAGTTTTTGTCTGGAAAGTCGCTGTGCAAACAGTAGCTGTTCGATAGCACCTGCTTCTGTTGAGGGAGAGTGAGTCTTTTATTTAGAGAGCATCGGTAGCCATTTCATTCATTACTGCACAATGGACTTACATAAAGAGCAGCATTCCAATGACGCCAAAAGAAACCAGAGCTTCCAACACGCTGAGGAGCTTGTAAACATTGAGTCTCCCTATGTTTCTTTTTAAACTTTTCTTGCAATTACATCCAGGTCTTTATTTTGAGGAAAAAAAATAATTGATTCAAAACAATAATAGGAAAAGTTATAAACTGCAATTTTTAATTTAAAAAGCTGTATTATGTAAAATGCTGTGGCAATGTCACATATAAGCTTGGTCGTTTACGTAATTATTGCTTTAATCTTCTTAAGGTATTAGAAAATTAATTGCATTATAGAAATAAGGATGCCAAAATATTTCATAAAATATATTTTTTAATGGTCATGGAATTGTTTTCAGTGTGCCTATCTTCCTAACATTTAAATGATTTTATTATTTTCATGGCTAATTATCTTCAATATGATGTCAATATCCAGTGCATCTGCTACTCCCCAGCCCTTTCATTGACCCCTGGCAGTGTGGTGTTCATGTTTGTTACTCTACTGAAACTACTCTCTCTATTGCCTCTAGTTCCTACCTTCTAACCTTTTCTCTTAGCTGTTGCTTAATCATTCTTCATCTTTATGTTTGACAAGACCTTCCTGATACATCTTCTCTTGGTTTTGTTTTTGTTTTTCAAGAAACCTGTACCCATTAGCAGTCACTCCTCATCTTCCATCCTCAAACCCCTACCCTTGTCAATCACTAATCTATTTTCTGTTTCTATGTATTTGTCTATTCTGGACATTTCATATAAATGGAATTACATAATCCGTGTTCTTTTTGTCTGGCTCCTTTCACTTAGCTTATGCTTTCAAGGTTCATTCGTGTTGTAGCAGATATCAATACTTCATTCCTTTTTATGACTGAGTAGTATTCCATTGTATGATATACCACAGATTGTTTATCCATTCATCAGTTGATAGACATCTGGGTTGTTTCCACCTTTTGACTATTGCAAATAGTGCTGCTATTAGTGTTCCTGTACAAGTACTTGTTTGAATGCCTCTTTTGAATTCTTTTGGGCATATGTCAGTATATATCTAGGAGTGGAATTGCTGGGTCATATGGTGATTCTGTGTTTAACATTCTGAGGAACTGCCAAACAGTTTTCCAAAGTAGCTGTACCATTTCACATTCCCACTAGCAATGTAAAAGGGTTCCAGTAGCTCCATGTCCTTTGCAACACTTGGTATTGTCTGCTTTTAATGTTAGCCATCCTAATGGGTATGAGAATATTATGGTTTTATTTGCATTTCCCCAGTGGCTAATGATTTTGAGCAGCATTTCATGCATTTATTGCCTATTTGTATATCTACTTTGCAGAAATAGCTATTGAGATCCTTTACTCTTTTTTTTTTTTTTTTTTTTTTTTTTTTTTATGAGACAGGGTCTTGTTCTGTCACCCAGGCTGGAGTGCAGTGGCACAATCTTGGCTCACAGCAACCTCCACCTCCCAGGCTCAAGTGATTCTCCCATTTCAGCCTCCTGAGTAGCTGGAACTATAGGCACATGTCACCACACCTGGCTAATTTTTGTATTTTTTGTAGAGATAGGGTTTTATCATGTTGCCCAGGCTGGTCTCCAATTCCTGGGCTCAAGCTATCCAACCGCCTCAGCTTCTCCCTTTACTCATTTTTAGTGGGGTCATCTTTTTATCATTGAGTTGCAAATATCTCCCATTCTCTGGGTTGTGTTTTCATTCTCATGATAGTATCTTTTGAAACACAAAAGTTTTAACTTTTATTAAGCAAATTTATCTTTTTTTTTTTTATTGTGCTTTTAGTGTCATATTTAAAAAACGGTTGCCTAATCTAAGGTGACAAAAATTTATACCTCTCTTTCCCTCTAATAATTTCATTGTTTTACCTAACTTCATTTTGTTTTTTCCATGTGGCTATCCAGCATCCCTGCACCACTTGTTGACTCTATTCTATTTCATAATTGTCACCCTTATCCAAAATCCATTGACTGTAAGAGATTATTTCTAGATTTTTAATTTTATTCCATCAAACTGTATGTCTGTCTTTATGGCAGTACCTCAGTGTCTTGATTACTATAGCTTTATAGTAAGTATTGAAATTGGCAAGTGTGAGTCCTCTACTTTTTTCTTCTTTTGATACGTACTGACCTACTTAGCCTTCTTTCTTACGATGATAGCTTTTCTTCCCACTAGTTTGTGACTCAGGTTCCTTTTTAACATTCTTCAATGGTTTCCATCACACCAAGCAGTGACCACCATTACCTTCTCTGATGGTTTCATATTATCCCATTTTCTTCACTTAGAAAAATATTCACAGAGTCACAAATCTTGTCTAATTAATTTGTATTTGTTAGATGAGGAATAGGAAATGGAGGAAAAAGTCAAAAATCTTAACACAGTTTTTAACCACCCCTGGATTGCCCACTTAACATCATTCAAATCTGCAGCAAAACCATAGAGGAGACTAAGTTAGTAGGGATGGAGAAGAGAAGTTTTTGAGAAATCCTCAAAAGGTATAATTAACAAGACTATTATTGATAGAGAAATAATTGGGTACTTGAGAGAACAGTAAAACAAGTCCATTTTGCTGTATTTTGGCAAAAATTATAATCAAAGCTATTTTCTTTTTTTTCTACTAATTGGATGGTTATGTTTAAGAACAGTATGACAAAATATCATTTTAGTTGAAAGTGCTAAAGCATGATACAAATATTTTTGATGGTTTTGTTATACTTACTAGTAATCTAATATGACAGTATTATGCATACATGTACCATGCCTTCTCGGGGGATATAAGCTATATTTGGCAGCAAGGGGAAATAACAAATCACAAGAATAAGGAGCTCATATTTTTACATTCATATTTTCAGAATGACTTTAGTGTTTCCCCTTGTGTTCCCATGTGTATTTCAAATCACCTTATTCAATTTTGCTATCCCTGATTCAGATATAGTGTACTGTATGTATATAATCTGTCATCAATTTCATTTTTAAGTGGAAAATTACATTAACCTCTGTGGATTTTTAGTGAAATGTTTTTCATGGCACTGTGAAAACACAGTAGTGTAAAGTGTACCATGATGGTATAGCTAATGATTCAAAACTAGGTCATGGCTTAAATTTTAGTGAGTAGAAACATATGCTTAAAATAATTGTAATCCAATAACTGTACTTTAGAGATGTTGTGCCTTTACTTGCCATATTTTTGAACCTTGATTTGATTTCCTGTTTAGTTTAACAGATTGCTTTATTCAGGACTTTAAAATATCTGTCCATCTCATTAGTTGTTACTTCTTTTATCCTTTTTATACTTGTTCTGGCTTTTCAAGGCTCACTGATTAACCACGCTTTGCAGCATTTCTCAGCTCTGTTGTGTCAGTTGAAGTGATACTACTTAGGGGGATTTTAGGTATTTTCTGTAAGTGATGTCTATGGGTGACTTTAGGGGAGCCATTTATGTATGGAGGCCACTGGCTATTGGAGCCCGACAAGAGGTCTTCATAACTGGTTTTCATCAGAATGCAAAACGATAAAATTTTGAGGAATAACCTTATGCATTCATTGGAACCTACAGGGGGGAACACGCTGAACTGTGATAATACAATACAGAAAGTTGGAAAAATAATGGAAAAATCTATAATTCTATAAACTTTACAGCCCACCCCGATGCACAAAAGGTATTTATTATAGCATAATATATTCCCATCTTTTGTTCAAGCATCATTCCATCGAGGGTATGTCCACTGTATTTAATCTTGTTAACAGGATGTTAATTGCAAGGGCTAGTTATTTTTCTGCTTTCTTTTGTCAATTCACATTTATTAAATGCATCCTTATTTTCTAGGCACTGTGCTGAATGCTAGGGATACATAAATAAGACTCTGTGTCTTCGGGTAACACAAGGATAGTGGGGAAGATAAATAGGTAATCGATTATTATCATAACATGTGTAAATGCCAGAAAAGAGAAGAGTAGGATATGGCAGGACCACACAGGAGAGAGGGCAACTGAACTCAGATGAAGGGAAGTAAGCAAGAATTCCCAGTAGATGTCGATGCCAGATCTGAATTTCAAAGTCAGAATAGGAATTAGCCAATTGAAAAAGGATTGCGGTAGCAAGGAGTTCTAGACACAGTGAGAGTACACATTGAGGCATGTGTTAAGGTTTGAGAAATTGTGGTGTTTTCAAGAAACTCTAAGTTGTTTGGTGTAAGTGATAGGTAGTGTACTTTTTGGGAAAGTGGTAAGAAATCAGGGCGTAAAGGGATGAAGCTACCTACTCATTAATAGCCTAGCTTGCAGTATTTAGGAGTTTAGATTTTATTCTAAAACTAACATGCAATGAGAATATGTTAAGCAGAGAAGTAACACTGTCAGATTAAATAATTATAAAGATCACTCTGATTAAGGTCTGAGAGATGTTTGGGATCTGGTTGGGGTTGGAGAAGGGGCCATTTGGTCTTGAGGCAGAGACTAGTCTGAAGCTTATTGCAATATAAATTGAGGCAAGACATTGTACATGTCCTAAAGTAGTGAGAATAAGAGCTTTGTACATATTCTATGTAGAGAAAAAGTATAAAATTTGGTTTTAGAACTTGATAAGGGCCATTATTTTATATTACTCAAATTACTAAATTACGGTTCTATTTCCTGAATTTATCCTTGTCATTTTGATTGGAATTTTGAGTGTTGGTTAGGCAATTTAGTGCCAGATCTTTGAACGGATCAGTTTAATGCCACTAGATAGCTATTAATAATAATAGCCATTATCTGTAGGCTTTTTTTCTATTCTAATTTCCCTAATTTTTAAGTTCTTAAGGGGCTGGTGCATTACTTCTCTCTTATCTCTTTTTACATCTATTACTGCTGTGCTCCTCTTAAAAAAGCACTCAAGTCCACAAATCTTAGTGTAAAGGAAGTATTTCAAAGAGATTATCTCAATTACAAAAGAACTTGCCTAAGTTTCCTGGAATATTTTTAAAAGAGTGTATTATGAAAACTTAATTTTATTTGCACCCTTTGCCTAAAGGATGTACTGCTTTGTTTCAGAGAGTCTGACTTATGTGACTAACTACTTTGGCTCTTTTAAGTTTTCAGTTTTCCTCAAATAATTCAGTATCTCTATTGGGATCATTAACTGTTTACTTCACATAACCATTTACTAAAGACCTGGTCTACTCAAAGGACTATAATTCTAAGTAAGACAGTATGATGCCCTTAAGGAACATGTGTAAACCATTGTATGGTATTCTTCCCAAAGGTTCTGTATTTTGAAAGTCTCAAATTCACTGCCAGCCATCTACAAAGAGGTTGCTTCTTTTTCTGGTAGAAAAACAATTCCTAATATGCTATAAAAATTTTGTTAAGAATATTTGATCTTCAGATATAGTTAGGTTTCCATAGATACATCTAGACTAGATATCCATTCTGTGTCAAGAAATGAAAATGTGAGATTTTTATGAGCAAGATTAGCAAACAATTAAAACCAGTTTCCAATTTTAAATATTTGAAATCCTCACATTCACAGTGTACTTATTTTCCTAAGTAAGATAATAGTGTCAGAGATCAGAAAGATGCCAGATCTAAAAAACTAAGTCAGCTGCATTAGAATGCTAGTGAATGTCCTTTTGGAAGGTCATCTCCATTAGTCCTTCTGTTGCTCTCCTAGTAGGGTTCCTCCCCGCTTTCTCTCTCTCCTCTTTTGAAAATGGTCATAGCTTATTTTAACTAAATAGAGAACTTTATGAATTATTTAAAGTCTCTGTATTTAAGCAAAACAAAGCAATAGAGAATGTCTAAATAGTATAACAACATAAGTAAACACTTTCTTTAAAGATGTTCTAAAGAAAAGAGCTGAAAGACCAAAGTTACTGTCACAAGGATTGGTAAATTCCCTCAGGATAAGTTACTTTGTGATACATATCAGTAATTTTTTTTTTAAAGAGTTGCTGGATCAATGTAAATTTTCAAACTCTGAATAAAACTGTATATGTTGCATCTATATCTTGATGATGATAAAGTTATGGGTGGATATTAATTACAAGCATCCTCAAAAGAAAATATACACTGGTATAAAGGGCCAATGTGATTTTAACTTGCTCTCTTGATGATGATTTCTAATATTTCATGTCTATGTTGTTCTAGTAATTAGCATGAGGGAACTGCCCTGACAGCTGGAAATGTCTTAAAGCCATCTTCTTACTATCTTTTAAGTTATTGATAATGTAACAGGGATTTTGAACTTAAAATATACAAATTCTGAAATCATTTTTTTGTACAGCAGACATTGTTAGTATATTCATTTTTTTTTTTTTTTACTGTGACACTGTTTTATGAATTAAACTTAATAATGGCAAGTACTTTTACTACTGCTAAAAATGAAAACCAAAAGGATCCAGATGTTGCCAGATAGGATTTGGTCAGAATTATTTGTTTATAGAAATTAGGATTTTAAAAAGTCAATGAAAAATATGTGTTCCAACAAGCATTGTAGTCCACTTTTATTATTATGTATGTAGATAATTAACAGTTTCAATCATATTGTGAGTAGAAACATATGTATGATATAGAGTGATCTTTAAAATAATCTACATGGTATATACAGAACAGATTTTTTTTAATGTCGTTAGCCTAAGGTTCCAAAAAATAGGAAAGTGAAAATCAATGAGGAATTGTCAAGTCTGCAAAATATCTTACCTTGGGATTGTACAGAATTCATTCTAAAAAAAAAAAGTCAAAAACTTCATCCTGCAGCAATGTTCTTTCATGACTGAGGACTAGAAGAGAGAAAGAAATCAAACTACCGTCATGTAACGATTTAAAAATTAATCCATACTTGAGACCCCTGCACCACTGAGTTATTTTAACATAACCTCCTCTTTTCTCGTATTAAAAAAAACTAGATTCAGAACATTACAGTTGAGGAGGAATATATTACCATTGTAACTACTGAGCACTCTCTGTTACTTAATTTTTTTTAAAGTGTGTGTGTGTGTGGATTGGATACAGTAACCCAGGAAAAGTCTTGTGTAACAGTGAGCATGGTATTTTTCTAGACATTGTTGGTCTCAGAGGTCCCCATTAAAAAGAATAAGAGTTGCTACTTCTCAAACCTTGTCAGATACTGGGCATATTACCTGCATGCACAATGGAGGGATTGAGGATACCAGTCTACCTTCGTGATAACCTTGTTTATACACTTACAAAACATATCGGCTACTGTATGCATTATTTCTACAACACTACCACAGCTTTGCTTGTAAGATTTTGTAAGAAATACACAAGAGGAAGGAATCATAGGCCTTGGATTCTGAAAAGTCTAATTCAGTCACAGTGATGCAGTGCTCAAATGAACTATAACAGATTTAATGAGCAATCCAGGACAGAGACACATGTACTGGACACACTAGGGAAAGAGGTTACGTGTACAGGGACTAATTAGCATGAAATATGAATACATTCATATAAGTAGTCTTGATCTATGGGATGCCTTCTTTATTGGGAATGATTTTTGCATGAAGTTAATGAAGAGAAATTCAGGAGTTATACTGTATAAAGAATTTTAAAATAGTATTTTAACTTTTTGATTCTGCAAAGTCTCAATTTCTGGAGCAAAAAAGAAATTGCATATCATGAAATAGTATGAGCAAATGAATGTGGATCTATTTTCTACAGTGTCTAAGATATAACAAGGTGGGGAACAGTAGCTATCTTTCATATAACTGATTAATCAACAAATAGTTTGACTTCAACCTCTTGAATTAGATATGTGCAAGATATCGAGTGTCACTTTGATATTTTAAACAGGGGAATGTGGTCATAGTGTATTCCAGAATATATACCTCTAACCAGACAGCTGAAAGGTTTGGATTCAGTTTGTTGGGTGTTCTAAGCATGTTTACCAAAGAAATCAGTCTTGAAGCAGGATTTAGAGAAAGAATAGATTTCGGCTGGACGTGGTGCCTCATGCCTGTAATCCCAGCAATTTGGGAGGGTGAGGTGGGCAGATTGCTTGAACCCAGGAGTTTGAGGCCAGCCTGGACTACATGGCGAAACCCTGTCTCTACAAGAAATACAAAAATTAGCAGAGCATGGTGGCATGCGCCTGTTGTCCCAGCTACTTGAGAGGTAGAGGTGGGAGGGTCCCCTGAGACCCTGTCACAAAACAAACAAACAAACAAAACAAAACAAAAAAAGATTTCATTTGTTTTAAGTTTGGTTAAGGCTTATAGGAAAAGGAGCCAAAGAAGTGATAAGAACAATATGTGAAAATAGACCAGGATTGTAATATTAATTTGAATATTTGATACTTTATTCCATTTAAACAACAGTTTTATTTTAATTTGAGGTTTGAAATTTAGCATATGAAAACTTGGAATTTAAAAGTATTTTTGATAAGTATTTTTGAACACTAGAGGTTTGGGGGAAATTAAGCTAATTTTTACCACTCCCCTTCAAAAAGGTTCAACATTGGATTGCTTAAATATATGGCTAGATTAATGTAAAATACACAATTAATATTAATATTTTATTTTGTATCTGACTTCAATACATTTTTATGTGCTTCCTGTTTGTGGACATCTTGGAAACTGCTACAGGAGTTAATATTCTTAGAAAATTCAGTAATTTAGAGATGTGAAATTAGAACAATAATAGTTTAAGTGGTTGATAAATTCATAGATTATTTGCAAGAAATAAAATATTTCTATGTAAGTTAATTGTGTTATGTGCCATGTAGCAGAAAAATAGGCTGGGTATGGTGTTTATGTTCAGTGTTCTCATGGTTGCCGTGGTACTGAACTCACATCTTTATATGTGTAAAATGTGTATAAGTGGAGCAAGGAGTTAATGGGGCTGGTACTCAGAATAGAATAGGAATGGGAATAAATTTAGAAGTGACCATCATTCTCTCTGTCCCAGCTTTGAACAAGTCAAAATGCACATGATTTTGTTCATTTCATTATCAGGGCACCTTTTGAGAGAGAGAGTTGATTGACAAAAGATGGGTCGTGAATCAGACTAATTATTTGTGTGACTACTCTTTGCTTTATGGGAACATGTTTAACTTTAGGGATATAAACTTCAGGAGGTGCACTAGGTAGATGACAATCATTAAAATAGCAGAATACACTTGCTGAGTGTTGAGCATTTAAATTGTGCTAAATAATGTGTTGGATGCATTTACCTAAGTCTCCTCATTTAATGCTAGCATATTCCTTGTAAAATATAGGTACTATTTTTTTTTTTTAATCTCAAATATTTGTAGCTGAAGAAACCAAGGTTTAAGGAGCTAAGTATTTTGCTTGAAGTTACACAACTTTTAAGTGGTAGATCCAGTATTCAAATCTGAATCATTCATACAGTTGAATGTATACCTCATTTAACTTAGTAATATATTATTTTTAAACACTGAGAATAACAAAAGTTCCTTTTGAATCAGTTTTTCTATTTAGCTAGGCAATAAGATGGCTTCATTTCATCTTTTGTGTACTTTCCTGTAGTACTGCTGTGAGAAAATCATACTGGGCTTTCTGCTGGTTAGATCTCAGACATATATGTATATTTATCTCCTGCTTCCTGTCCAAGCACTTTTTGCTCTTGCAGATGCCTGTAATCTGGCCTGTATGTCCTCTGTCATTGTAGGTTCCACCAAATAGGGTCTGCTACCTCCCTGCAAGCATTGCCTTGGGGGATATTTTCATGTTTCCTTTTGTGTTCATTCATGGTATGTATGTTCATTTTATACCATTTAGGAAGCATGAGAGATTTTAAAAATGTCTCTTGAATTTATATCACGCGATTGCAATTTAGAAGTGACCATCATTCTCTCTGTCCCAGCTTTGAACAAGTCAAAATGCACATTGACGTTAACATTTTATTCATTTTGCTATATATATTCTTTCCGTGACTGTTTCTCTATGTCTGCAGTTTTTCGTTTTTTACTGTTTGCGTATATCCTTATATTTTTATAAGTACTTTATTCTGGTATGTAGTATGTACTATAACCTGCTTTTTGAACCTAGTATTTATTCTTGGAACATAAAGTAATATTCTGGAAATACATGATTTTATTGACTCTATAAAACTCCCTTATAAGAATATACCATGATTTTTTTTATTATTTTTTAAAATTTCAATAGCTTTAGGGTAAAACTGTTTTTGAATTACATGGATAAATTACATAGTGGTAAAGCCTGGGCTGTTAGTATATACATCACAAAGATAGTATACATTGTACACAATAGATAAGTTTTCAGCCCTCACCCTTCTCCCAACCTACCCACTTCTGAGTTGCCAGTGTCGATTATCCCACTCTGCCCCTGTGTACCCATAGCTTAGCTCCTACTTATAAGTGACAACATGCAGTATTTGGTTTTCCTTTCCTGAATTACTTCACTTAGGATAGTGGCCTCCAGTTCCATCCAAATTGCTACAAAAGATGTTATCTTGTTCTTCTTTATGGCTGAGTAGTATTCCACGTACACACACACACACACACACACACACACACACACACACCACATTTTCTTTATCCGCTTATCAGTTGATGGGCACTTAGACTGGTTACATATCTTTGCAATTGTGAATTGTGCTGTGATAAACATAAAGTGCAGGTATCTTTTGGATATGACTTATTTTCCTTTGAGTAGATACCCAGTAGTAGGATTGTTGGATCAAATCATAGATCTTTTAGTTCTTTACGAAATCTCCATACTGTTTTCCATAGTCATTCTACTAATTTACATTCCCACCAGCAGTGTAAAAGTATTCCCTTTGTACCACATCCATGCCAGCATCTATTGTTTTGACTTTTTTTTTTTTTTTTTGAGTTGGAGTCTTGCTCAGCTGCCCAGGCTGGAGTGCAGTAGCGTGATCTTGGCTCACTGCAACGTCTGTGTGTTTTGACTTTTTAATAATGGCCATTCTGACTGGGATAAGGTGGTTATCTCATTGTTGCTTTAATTTTTATTTTCCTGATGATTGGTGATGCTGAGCATTTCTTCTTATATTTGTTGGCCATTTGTGTATCGTATTTTGAAAAATGCCTGTTTGTGTAATTTGCCCATGTTTCAATAGGTTCATTCATTTTCTCTTGCTGATTTATTCACTAAGATTTATTTCCCTATTGTTCAATATTTAGATTGTTTCAAATTATTTGATATTATTATGTCACATAGAATAGTCTTGTATATAAATCTTTTTGTAAATTTCTTATTGAAATGACTAGTGGAAGGATATGAGTTGTTTTGGACTCTTGTTATGTATTGCAAAGTTGTTTCTGAAAGGCTTTCAAATTTAGATTCCTACCAGCCATATGTGAGTAGCAATCATTAGAACACTCACAAATACTGAGTGTCATGATTTTTAAAAATATTTTATTTGTTAAGTTGATGGGTGAAAAACTGTATCTTATTTTTTACTTATATTTATTTGCTTACTCATTATGTTTAAATAGCTTTATTACATGTTGACCATTTGTTTTTCTTTGCGTACTTTTTGTTCATATAGTTTTACTCATTTTTGTTTTACAGGGATAGTATGTTACTCATTTCTTTAAATATATTTATATGTTTATATTAACCCATTATCACCATTTTTGCAGTTTGCAGTTTTTTCCTGAATTTTCATTTGCCTTTTAATTTTGTTTTAAAGTATTTTAAGATAACCTGTAGTTTTTTGTTGTTGTGGTTGTTGTTGTTTAAAATTAGTGGGACCACTGAAGCTAGAATTTCCCTTTTAGATAAAAATGTTACATTAGTTACTTCAGGGAAACAGAGAATAGCATAATAATTGTGATAAGGACTCAAGAGAAATTATACAAGTAGTGCTATTCATTATCATTGGCTTCCATTCAAATGGAGCTAGATTTGTTATTTTCATATTTCTCTTTCTGAGTCTCCATTTGTGACAGTCTCTTGGCAGGATTTCAGTCTACTTCTAACTTTTATACTTGTAGTTGGAGCCCAGCCAGCTTCTCCTGCTTTCTGGGAGGAGCTCACTATCATCGTGTATCTATTGGCTCGGATGTCTTGTAATGGTGGAACAATACATGGAAGCTGTTTAAGTTTCCTGAGACTTCAGTGGGTCATATCTCTGTCACAAAACTGAATCATTTGAAATCTGAAAGTGGCTTTAAAGATCATCGTTTAAAGATCTCACCATGTAGATGAGTCAAATCCAGAGACACTGCTTTTGCTTGCTTTCTCAGGCATACAAACTTCACTGAAGAGTAGTAAGCGTGATTGATTCTCTGACAGCTACATTATATTGTAGAGGCTTTGTTGTTATTCATCTCATTTACACATTTAATTCCTACTCTGTATATGGGAATATAATATTTTTCTGATTTAATAAATCAGGCATGATTTCTTATTGCATGATTTATTGTGTGATTCTTTTTTGTCACAAACTTTGTAGGATGAGACTTGGCAAGTAACCTATCCTTGAGGGTTTTTTTTTTCTCCCAGATTATGGCATCTGTGGTAGTCTGTCTAAGGCATTATTATAAAAGACATTTATTAAAACACATTTACATATTAACATAGTGAAATAAAAGAAACTGCTTTTCAGTTTACGTAACTTAACAAAATATATCTCAGTCTATTTGAGTGCCACCTAACTTCTAGATCTCTCAACAGTTTTGCCTAGCCATCATTTCTCAGCTTGGGATGGTGTAGAGAAACATATTATTCCCACCTGACCTTACAGAACTGTAGCTAACATCATCAGATGTCAGGGCTTTGAGCAAGCCTGCTTGTGGGTAGTTTATCTTTTCCAGTGATTTGAGATTTGTGTTGCATTGAATATACTTTGAATTTCACGTATTCTCTCTCCTTTATTAGTCTGTATTTGGGTTGTTTTGAAGGATTTTTGTTTTAATATATAGATTGATACATTTTTGTATATGTTGCTGGAGGCGCTTTTGCACTGCTACATTTTAGAAATAAAAATAATAAATAATACATATGGTGTTCTCTGTTTTTCTCCTCTGTCTTTTGATGGCTATAAACTTTCATTGGAAGTGTTAGTAACATTTCTTTATTTTTACTTTTACTATTTAAAAAATAATAGTAATAATAATAAACGTTTGGCTTTTTAGCCAGGCATAGCATTTCCTAATTTGAAAATGTACTGTTCATTTTTTAAATAGACTATTTTGTAGAGCGGTTTTAGGCTTACAGAAAAATTATGCAGAAATCTCAGAGTTCCCATATAATTTTCTTGTCCTTCAGAATTTCTCACATTATTAATATCTTGCATTTTGGGTGGTACATTTATTACTATTGATGAAACAATATTAATAAATTACTAACCTTAAAGTTCATAGTTTATATCATGATTCAGCCTTTGTGTTATACAGTTCTATGGGTTTTAACAGATGTCTTGTCCACTATATACTGATATTTGACTTATCCTTTGATGACAGGATAATCATCCCTTGTATGGTTCATTCATTCATTTCCTCATTTCGTATATTTTTTCCTGTAACTATTTATTGAGTACTTCCTGTGGTAGGCGTTCTGACAGATGCTGAAGGAAATTGCCAACCTATGCACACCCGATGATGATGATGAGGTAATTTGTGAGAAAAGGCTTTAGAAGGGAATAACCTTTGCTGACAGAATGGTACAATAATCAGAATGGTACTGATTACTGGCTTAAAATTTCTACTTGTGAAGTGTTTCAGTTAAAATAGGAGTAGCATGTTCCAATTATGCTTCAGACATTTATTTGCAGAGAAGTGGAGTGTGAGAGCTATGTTAACTGGTGGCTGTACTGGGTATTTCTTTATATCTTCCCTATTTTTTTGTTTGTGATGAATATTTCTTTATATCTTCCCTATTAGAAGTTGTCAGAGGCATTCAAAAAAAGCAGTGTTTTTCCTTGGAACTAACTATTCTGGGACAGTGTAAGCCAATGGGAAATTTTGACTTAATGAATTTCTCATCATAAACTTTTGGCATTAAATCTGTTGATATGTGCAAAAAATTTGTAATATTTACATATCTTTGATGGGGGAAACAGGGTTGATTTCTTTTTACCTAAACTAAGCATTCCAAATAAATAAATAACAGCAGAAATGAAGAGTATAAATAGAAGACAATAGGAAGACTTAAGAAGACTTAATTGAGTTAATTCATCTTCTTTTCTGGTTCTGTCATTCCTTTTCTCTTTAGTTGTAAGATTATACATTGACTAGCTAGCAGTGATGCCTTCAGGCTAGGTATTAGTATAAGGTTTTGGTAGGTTCTTATATAATCTGCCAACTATTACTCTTGCAGAGATTATTTATTATTATTTTTTGTAACAGTTTAATTGACAGTATATTATTTGAAGCCAGACTATCTGAGTTTAAATCCTGGCTGCCCTGCCACCAGGGACAGGTGTCTTAACCTCTCTAAATCTCAGTTTCATCTGTCATTATAATAATACTTTTTTTTACATGGATGTTAGTATGATAAAATAGAATGATGTGCATGAAAACCAGTGCCATTAATCACTGCTTAGAATTTGTTGTGACAGTAATGATGATTATATTGTAAGAGACCAAGTTGAAGTTCTTCTTGATCTATAAATATATTTCTAATGTTTCTTAGATGAATTTGTTGAACATGAAAGAGATTTCTTTTCATGGCTAATGGCTGTGCTTTGAAAATTTTCATATTAAATGTAGAACTATAATCCTCTTTCTGTGTGGATTGGGAAGCTAGTACTTTATTCTCTTTCTCTCAGGCTTCTGATTTATGTTTTCATTGAGTGAATATCAGACCATTGCTAATGTCATAAGATAAAATCCAGAAAATAGATGAGTCACTCATTGAAAATAAAATCTGATCAGAAATCCTTTGACTATGTTACATTTTAAGATAATGAATGCTTGGTTTTTGAGTTTTACTGTCATACCAACTTTTCCCATGTGTGCATGTGTGTATACATGTGTATGTGTGTCAGAAAAACTGAAATACTATTTCTGCTCAATTCTATTTTGTGAAGTCAATCCAACATTTATAGTCCCATAAATATCAAATAAATGAAATAATTATTGTCACTAAAGTATAGAAACTATTGCCTCTTCTTGTTTATTGTATTTGCTACTTAAATTGACACTGAGGCAAATTTTAAGTGAGTTTATGTTGTGAAACCCTGCTAAAATTTAGAACTCACTATAGTCTGTTAAAATATGTAAAAATCCATATTAAGTAGGTATAAAATCCATTGAAGATACTTTTATTTTTTAAGCAACCTTGGAGTGTAGCTTTTAAAGAATACTTGTCTAGCAATATTAATAGCTTAAAATATGTAGACATGAATACCGATAGTTGAAAATTAACTTATTTAACAATTTGAAAATGAGATTTATTTTGTTTTATCCAGTGAAAAATGCAAAACCAAGTAGACATTGTTTTTTGGTTAAAAAGGTCACAAATTTATGACTGTATATGTTACTGGGATTAGAAGTGTTTTCCCTATTGGTAGTTTATCAAGTGAGTGAATACCTTTCTGTGAATGTGAACAAGCTTCACCAATTTTAGCAGTTCAATTTTAGAGAACCTGTGATGAGTTATTTTGCACAAAAGGCTTTATCTTTCAAACTCCTTTGCCATCTTTGCTTGACAGAGAGAGGATTTGATGACTTTTTCAAAACTCCCCTTTACTGCTTCACCTGAGTAATGTTTTAGTTGCCCTGTAATAAAAATGGAGCTGAGAATTGAAAGGCCAAAGCAGAGGGAGTTTTATAGCTTGGGATCTTTTAAGTTTCATGGATTTATTTTGTATTTATATCCTGGAGGGGGATGTACATTCTGATATTACTCAGTTTTTGTCTGTTGGAGAAATCAGTTGTCTAAAGTAGCACTTTATTTTTTAATATAAAAAGAGTAATGATTTGCCTTTTGTGAAGGATAATTTTAATGGTACATTGCAGAGATTTAGTTGGAGGGAAATTGTAGGCATTATTTTAATATTTATAAAGTATTTTGGAGGCCATGTGTGAAGGCTGCATGTAAATACACTACCAATAAAATAACACCACTAATACAATTGAGATATTTAAAAAAGGAAAAAATATGTACTTACCATCTAGTGAGCAGAGACTTTCTTTCCCTAATTTGCATTTAGAAAGCTGTAAATTAAAATGCTAAAAAGAAGACAAACAATTCCAGCCCATGCTGCTGGTTTTGTAAATACAACTTGCTTATTTGATATAATTTTAAATGAATACTCTTGACATTGAGACATCATGCTTTCTGATCATGTAATGGTAAGCCACAGAATAATAGAAATAAGCTCGAAATGGGCATAGTTTTTTACCATAGTGCAACTTTAATTGCATGCTTTTATATCTTCAAATTAATTTTTGACATCTGTATACAGAAATAGACTTGTACAAAGAAAAATGAATAACTTGCTTGTCTACAAGAGTGTCATTTTACTTGTGAACCATTGTGACAGGTTTTTTGTTTGAGCATACAACAAACAAAATATGTAATGTTGTTTTATCTTCCAAAAATACATTGCTGTATAATAAGAAATTGTAATTTTGCAATGAAAGAAAAATCCACTAAACTGGTATATATGTGATTTCTTTTTGGTCAAACCCTGTAAGTAACAAATTTGACATTTAATGCTATATTGTAAACTCTCTGGTATCTTTTTTTCTTGCTCTGTAACGTAGCTATTTCTCATGTTTTCTCTTCTTCAACTTCTTTTATGCCTCACCTCTCAATCCCTAAAGTACCCACCACACGAACACTTAGAGAAACGTAAACATGCACACATTTGATGAACTACCTCATAATTCGTTAACAAATCTAGAAGCACTCCATCAAGAGCCCCTTCATCTTCCCTTGCAAAATCTATCAAATTGTCCTGTATCTTAATTCATATTATTTCCCGTTACCGTGGACAGAAAGAGTCCCTGTACTTGTGGAAGAGCAATCTGTCCACTTGTGCCCTGGTTCCCATTCCTCAGTGATTTAGCTTCTTTCTCTATGCCATATTTATTTTCTCCTTCTCTACTGGATCATTTTCCGCAGCATACTAACATGCTCTAGTGTCTCTTCTCTTGATAGAAAGAACCACTCTTGACCTCATAGCTCCCTCCAACTATTCCCTATCTCTCTGCTTCTCAGACAGCAAAGCCCCTTGAAAAATTTCTCTATGATTCTATTAGTCACCGTCTTACATTCTCATCTCACTCTCAGTCCATTCCGATTGAACTTTCAGATCCATCATTCCACAGAGTCTACTCTTCTTAAGAACTCCAGTGACATTCCATGTTTGTGGCTCGATTATTATTTTAACTTCTCAGCAGCATTTTATTATATATTTGACCATTCCCTCTTTCTTAGAGGAAACTATGATTGGTTTTTGTGACTTCGCACTCTCCGGGGTTTCCTCCTTCTTCACCAGCCCACTCTTTCTCAATTTGCTTTGTTCACTTCTTTGATTGGTTTTCACATATGTTTTGGGGATGGAACCAATAATACTTGCTGATGAATTGGATTTGTGGGATAAAAGACAAAAAGGAAGCAAGAAAGACTCCTAATTATTTGGCCTAAGCAACTAGATGATGGTACCATTTACAGAGAAAGGAAAAACTTGGGTGGTATCAGGGTCAGGGGTCAAGAATAGAGAGTTATGCCTTGGACATGTTGCATTTGAGATATTTTTTGGACTGAAATCATGTTGGAAATGTTGTTTGGTAAGTAGTAAATAGTTAGAGTTTGAGTCTAGAATTCCAGGGATTAGTTATAGCTAGAGGTATCAATTTGAGATCATTAGCTAATAGATGGTATTCACATAATATATCTGGTTGAAATCACTTTGTGAAAGAGTATATACATGGAGAAGAAAAGAAAGTACAGGATAGAAGCCCTGATGCATTCTATCAATTACAGGCCTAAGAAAGGAGGAAGATCCAGCAAAGCAAATTGAGGAAAGTATGGCCAAAAAAAGTAGAACAGTATGAGTCATAGCACCAAAATAAGAAAACGTTCTCAGAAAGAGAGTACGATCAAATGAATCAAATGCTACTGAGAGTCTGAACTAGATGCCATGTTGGTGTGAATTGAAGAATACAGTTGGAGGTGAGAGAGTTTAAGCAGTTTGGCTAGACAACTGTTGAAAAGCGTGGCTCTGGAGGAGCACAGAGAAGGTAGTATGTGGGAAGGGTATGGTATTAGGGTGTTTTAGGATTTTTGCTTTTTGGGTTTTTTTGAGACAGAGTCTCTATAGCCCAAACTGGATGGAGTGCAGTGGTGCAATCTTGGCTTACTGCATGCAACCTCCACCTCCCAGCTTCAAGCGATTCTCGTGCCTCTAGCTCCTGAGTAGCTGGGACTACTACAGGTGCACACCGCCATTCCTGGCTAAATTTTGTATTTTTTGGTAGAGACAGGGTTTTGTCATGTTGGCCAGGCTGGTCTCGAACTCCTGACCTCAGGTGATCTGCCCATCTCGCCCTCCCAAAGTGTTGGGATTACAGGCATGAGCTACTGTCCCCAGCCTATTTTATGTTTTTTTTTTTTTTTTTTTTTTTTAAATAGGAAATGTTAAAGCATCTTTGAATACTGATGAGAATAATAGGGTTGGAAAGAAAAAGTTGAAGATGTAGGAGAGAGAGAAAATAAAAAGTGAAAGAAAGAAAAGGGAGGAGTCCTAGACCTACATGTGGAAGAACTTACCTTTGATAGGAGGATCCTTTTCTCCTTTGTGATGGGAAAGATGAAGATGGTATAAATGCAAGTTTATTTGCTAGTGGCATGATTATGGGTGGGGAGGTGCCATTTGATAGTTTCTATTTTCTCATTAGTTAGGCAGCAATGTCACCACCTAACAGTTTAGCAACAGTGTGGGATGGGTTGATGTGAAGTGAATCATTTGAAAAAATATGAAGTAATTATCGGTATAGTGTTGCTGTCATTGCTGGATAATAGAAAGTGTTCCCTTGAAATTGATTATTATTACTTTAGAGTGATATTACTCTTCCCAATTATGCTATTTTCTAAGAATGCCATACAAATGCAGGCCTGCAAAAACGTGGAAGCATTAAGGGGAAAGAGCATTAGATAATGATTACTAATGTCAAGGAATATATCTTGGGCCATGGAATTTAAACTAGACAGGGAGGCAAGTGAGGACAGGAGAGGAATGATGGATGGTGGGTCAAAGGGCTGGTGGCTTCGTTGACACTTAAGAATTGGTTCAGCAGGGTTACTTGATCGACTAAACTGGAACTATAGAAAAAAAGATCATCAGTTATGGTGATTGAATTGAGATTTGGGAGGTTGTATTACTTTAGGTGGTAAGGGTGTGATTATCACAGGATTGAATGGCAGAGGCTGAATTCAGGAAAAGATGGATAAGTTAAACTGAGAGACTATAATAGGTCTGATGCAGATGATGAAGTCACTGAAAACAACAGAAGTTAGAGTGAACAAAAAGACTGAGTCAGTTGCTACAGTCTTCAGTAAATGACGGGGGAGTGACTAGGAGATCTGAAGATTAAATGGAAAAGATGGAATAGCTGGATTATGCTACCTAATACTTATTTCTGTCAACAGGATCATATGAAAATGAAATATTGGCAAACCAATTACTTTATAAACCGATGACTGAATGAAAATCACTTCATGCATTGTTAGAGATAGCCCAATGAAAATGGATTCCGTTGTGTTTATCTAGTTCAAATAGTACATGTAATGAGAACAGTTTACGTGGAATGACATTTATGATGGCTAGCCATGATTATAATGAATTTCTAAAGCATAGTCAGGCATATATAGTACCCTTTATCTATAAATTCATGTTTTAAAATAAAAAATATATATAATTATAATCTATGTTAAAATAAATACCTCAGATATACAAGTTAAAACAGCTTAAGGGATAAAATAGGCTTTTTTTTTGCTCTGTTTCATAGTAACACTATATAAAGGATTTACTTGAAACATTTCAGTTTGCTCAAGTTAGCCAAGTATATACTTTGGCAGGTGACAAGGCTCAATAGGAGTCCTTGTGTTTTAAGTCTTGGTTCTCTGTGACTGTGTGACCTCAGTTCCATAAACCGAAAAATCAAATGGTTGTATTAGGTACTTTTAAGGGATCCTCTGACTTTGTTCTATGATTCTAACAAAAAGAAATTGGAAATATTTGTATAGAAATTGTATCTTAGCTTTTAACATTGACATCATAATATTATATGGTATATATCTCTGTACCCCGTTGATATAGGATTCTAGGCTATTGGTGATGGTGTGATTTAATACTTCCGGTTTTCCTTTTATTCTGCAATGTCGTTTAAGTAGATATTCAAATAATTTCCTTTCAAGCGAGACCAGGAAAACAGCATAATACAGCACACTAAGAAACACCAAGAAAAGACTAGTTATACATTACCTTGTATTTGGAAATCATTTCAAACCTACAGAAATTGCAAGATTAAGAATACTACAAAGAACACTTGTATATATCCTTTACTCAACTACTGTTAAGCTCCTTTTTCTCCTTCTCTCTTTCCCTTTTCCTTAACCCTCCTCCCTCTCTTTTCCTGCCTTCTTTCCTTCCAATCTCCATCTCCATCTCTGTTTCTTCTTCAGCCTCATTAATCTGGAACATTTCCACAGCCATTCTTTGTCTTTTATGACATCAACAATTTGTAAAATATAAATCTCCTTTTTAGAAACATAGTATTCCTTATTATTAGATTCAGGATATGTGTTCTTAGCCAGAATTCAGCATAGGTGATACTATATGAGGTATCACACCTAGAGGTACTCACTGTCTGTCCACCCCTCGTTGGAGAAATCAATTTTCGATTAAGGTATTATATAATTTCTCTAGTGTCTAATTACTCTTTTTTTCCTTGGAATTAATAAGCAGTCTGTGGGAAGATACTTTAAGACCATGTAAATATCTTGCTCCTCATCAAAATTTTCCCCTAGATTATCTAACATTTATCATAATGGTTGTAAAATAATACGTTGCCAATTACAGTACTCCTTCTACATATAGCATTCTACTGTAAGCAAGACCTCTCCTTTCTCATCTATCATTTTTACTTATTGATAGATTTGTTATTAGTATGGACTTATAAGTTCCTATTTTTCAATGGTTTATAGTTCATTACTGCAATGCATTACTTGGTGCTAAATTTTTCCCAGATTTAGCCAGTGAGAGCTCCCTCAATCTGTTCCTGTGAAATGCCTACATTTTTTTTTTAGCACTACCTTACTTTTTGACATAGAAAGACATTTTAGTTTCATCTTGTAGCTACTCTTGCACAGTCTTGGAATCTACAATTTCTCTGAGGAACCTGTATTTTCTTTTAGTGGGAAATTGTACCTGGATATTAGGTGTATGCTCATTGCTACTGGAATGCAAGAAAAGGCAAGTTACTTTTAAGTTAACAAACATTAAAAATGTAATTAGGGCATGACTTTTTAGCCACATCATAGGATTGTGCTTTTACATATGTCTCATTGGTTTGATGCAGGTGGGAGGTAATTTTGAGCCTAATTTAGGAGGAGAAAAGGAATTAAAATAAACATGAGTGATATCAGAAAATAAAGAAGAACATTGAATGTATGAGGAGAACATTGAATGTATATAGTAGCCTAATTATAATTAATAATTTTAATTTTTAAAAGTAATAATGTGTGAGGTGAAGAAGTAGCAAATACTTACTTTCCCTAACATAAGAAAAATACCATTAATTGATCTAATGGCCATATATTCATATTCTAGTTGAGTTGCCTCAATGACTCAGTTAATAAAATAAGAAATTATAATACCAAATAGAATCAGACAAGAGATTTTAATGAGAAAACAGAATCTGTTTCTACCTCAGAAAGTTACTTAAACAGTAGCTTCAATAATCTACTATGGAGTACTACAGGTGGAGAAAACAATTCTTGATATTTGTTATATATTTTCAACTTTAAAAATCAGATTATGGGGTTTCATAGAGTTTACTAAAGGTGTGGTAGTTCTTTGATGTTTTTAAAAATATATCTTTATTGTAGTTGGGACATAATATTGATGAAACTAATTTCTACATGTTCAATGAATTGAAAAATTCAGAATTCAATTCAGAACTCATACATTCAGTGTTCTCCTTTATTTTCTGATATCACTCATGTTTATTTTAATTCCTTTTCTCCTCCTAAGCATCTAAATTTTTCCCTTCATTCTTATGTTACTTTATAAGTGATCTTATTACAAATAAGCATATACTGAGTCATTGCAACAGAAAAGTGCTTCACATACTGAGTTGCTTTCTGTTGCACTTGATACATTAATTGTGCACTTACTATATATGCAAGCACTGTGCAGGCAGCTGTATTTCTTGAAAAGTTACTTAAATTACTGGTGCTTCCAATGAAGCTGGTGGTAGGGTCTATTCCCTATCTCCAAACTGTATTAGACCAGCTTGTCAGATGTATTACTCATTAGGTTGCTAAGGCGTAAAGTCAGAACTTCAGATTTATAACATGATAACATTTGGTGTTTTTCTTTTGTTATCAGTTTCTTTTGTTATCTGATGGTGGAAACAACTATGCTTTTAAATCTTCTGTCTCAAAATATATTCTTCCTAAACATTTCATA
The DNA here is from genome assembly GCF_049350105.2 of Macaca mulatta. Classification (NCBI taxonomy): domain Eukaryota; kingdom Metazoa; phylum Chordata; class Mammalia; order Primates; family Cercopithecidae; genus Macaca; species Macaca mulatta. Next base: position 104,000,752 of record NC_133426.1, read on the forward strand.
TTTTTAACCATTAAATTTTCTCTAAAATATATCTTAGAATTGATGGTATACCTTTCCCCCCTTTATCATGACAGTGATGATCAAATGCTTGCTTTGTGAATTATATTCTTGACATATTTGAGCTGGGTATTTTTTTAAAAAATTAGTGCTGTTTTGTTTTTTGAGTCATCTTTTCCTTTTATTGCGTTTTGCTTTATGAATAATCATATATTCTCACTTGGTTCATTAAGTAGTAGTAGCATAATGATGAGAGTATATTAAAAGAACTTATTTTAGATTGACCCAATCTATATGAGACATCAACAACACACAAGTAATAGAACCACGTTTTTGTTTTTGTTTTTTGTTTTCCTTCTCTGGAAAGAAACCACTCTTACTACTAACATTGAAACTAGAGTCATCCTTGGACTTTATTCAAATGTGTCAGTTTTGGAAACCATACAAAGATGTTCGCTTAGCTTAAGGGAACAGAAGAACTTTGTTATGCTCTTTGAGTGTTACATTAAACTAGATCATTGCCTGAGGAGCCTATTTAATATGTCCATCTGATTTATGATTTTTTTGTAGTCCTTTTTCCTTTGATTTGTCTTATCTTTGGAAAAGTTGGCATTTATTTCTATTTTATTTTTTACACGGTCTCAATGCATATCTGTACATTCATTACTTTCAGTAATATTGCTTGCTGAATTTAAATTATTTGGAATATTGTGTTTTGAGTTTGCAACCACGGAGTGAAGGTGGTAACATGGTTTCTAGGTTTACAGAATGATTTTGTTAAAAGTATCACTTTCTGTAAATACCTAAGATACCATATAGGATTTAGCTTTTGGTCTTGTATAATAGTTAAAACAATATGAATGTAAATATATTTTCATTCTCATTGTTATTATTGATTCAGAGAGACTTTAAGTTTCTACAGCAAATCACATTTATCCCTTTCTGGACATCTATTATTAATGTGATATCAAAGACTGAATAAAATATTTAAGTCATTAAGATTTTAATTCTTAATTATGCAATCTCCCTTGCCAGGGCTGTTAACTTTTATAATACAGGGAGGGTAGAAATTCAGCAGAGACATTTATTTATTTTCTTTTATGAACAAGGCTGTATAATTTGCATTTTTTCCAGGTGGTTTGGGGAATATTTAAATAGATCACACAGCTGCTGGCTTGATGGGTTTGGGGGGTGTGTTTAGCAGATGCTTCCAGAATCTGGAATTTGAAGTATTCTTAATTTTATCTAGAGATGCAGATATCTATTCTCTGGTTTAATTTGTCAGGGGATGACTACTTCTTTGATGTCTTAGTGATATATAACTGTCTTGCTTTGTTTTTTTTTTTTCTTTTTTTCTTTTTTTTTTATTTGGCCACTCACCTCAAGCAATTTTAACAGCTCTGAGGATATATTTACTATAGCCTTTAATAGTTAGACGGCTATTCCTATTAAATAGCTGAATATATTTTTAAGGATAATGTGGGGTTCTTTAATTAGCTTGATAGTTTACCTATAAGAAGGAAAATGAAAACTGCAGCCAGCTGCATTTCCACAGCTCATTTCTGCTTAAGAAGCACGTATCTGGGCTGAAGAAGAAGCACGTATCTGGGCTAAAGAAGTAACATGTATCTGGGCTAAAGAAGTACCACTTTCTTCATTTAATCTGAGATGAGACAACATGTGAAGAACTTGGAGCAGTCTGATTTTTTGAAATTCTTTTCTCTCATTAGCTGCTTTGCTCAAAAATAAGAGCTGTCAAACAACAGTAATTTCGGATGCCCATGATTGTGTTTATAGGCCTTCAATATAGTATTTTACTGAATATAAGTGCTTGTTAAAGCCAATTTATCTCTTAATTCAAACAATTTATTGAACACCTATTATACAAAAGATACTTTGCTAGGTATTTTTGAGGACTATAGATGACTAAGCTAGACTTGGACCCTTACATGTAGGAGCTTAATGTTCAAGAATAAGACGTGTACAATTATACCAACCACGGAAGTCCTAAAAGTGAAATAGAGATGAAGTGATACTGATTTGCAAGGAATGAGGGCAGGGAAGACAAGGAGAGACATGGGCGTCATCACGGAAGCAGAGGTAATTGATCTGTGCCTTTCCAAGTGGGTAAGATTTGGACAATTAATACCATGTTTGAGGGTCAGGGAAAGATAATTTCAGCAGAATAAATTGTATATTGAAAACCCTGGTGCTTCTGATGTCATATTCCCAGGCAATAGTAGGTATATAACATGTGGGTAGATTACAAGGTTCATGTTGGAGATGGGGGAAGCAGGGGTACCTTTAGGGGAAATGGCAGAAAATGGTGTTAAAAAAGCAAGTTTGAGCTGGATTATGAGGTCCCTTAAATGCTAGTCTAAGAAATTCAGACTTTAATTGTTAAGAAATTTGGAAGCATTGAAGAATCTTAGAAGCCAGACAGGAGCAGAGCTGTATTTAAGGAAGTCAAATGGAAGAGTATGAGAGGGCCTGAGAGTCTGAATAGGCATAATGCCTTTGGGAATGAAGATGAGAAGAGTAAGAGCAGAAATGCTGAGTTAGAATCTCTAGGAGTAGAGAATTTATTATTGTTGTGCAATAAGGTATAGGGAAGAGTTAAATATGACTTTATATTAAACATGCTTATTATTTATTGTACATTTATCTGTGGAACTATTTTAAGGCCTAGCATGAGGGTTGATATCCTTCAGAGGAGATTCATGTTTGCTTTGGCTGGGTTGCAAAACCAACCTAGGCTGATGTTAATATTTTGGCTTAAGGTTTTCTTTTTTTTAAAGACTCTTGAGGACCTATGAATTCAGGCTACATGAAGGCTGGCTTTGGACTGGGAATTATCAGAGAAGATTTTTACTTTCTCCATCCAGCACCAAGTTTTGGTATCGGCAATTTTCTTTTCTGGCCCCGTGGAAGATGAGCAAGTTTATTTCTAATTTACTGTTAAACTGAGGTGTAGTCCTCTGGGGTTTGTAGGACCATTTCCTATTACTCTTTCCACTTTGATTAGGCCCTAGGCTTGGTTTCTATTCCCCCATCCATGAGGCCTTGACAACTGAAGCTCAAGTTTATCTGGGTTCAGAATATTCACTCAAGGTCAAAGCTGACTCTATTGATATTTACCTCTCTAAGTTTATCTTTCACTTAGTTTTTGGCCTCTAGGTATTCCTTACTTTCTTGCCAGGTTATCTATATATTCTGAATTATTTTGAAAATATTCATCATGTTTAGTTCTTTTCACAGGTAGTTGATATCAGGGTACATATTCTATCATACTTTCAGAAACAGAAGTTAAGGTAACCCCTTCTTACATGGACATGTGACATCTCAAAATGACTTTATTCTTATGTTACAGTTTCCTGAACATGAGATATTGGTACTAGAATACAGAAAGTATGGTACGTGGCCTTTTCTGATGCAACTTAGTTTTTTTATTAATACTCATTTTTAGAATAGGGAAAGACACTATTATAACTACCTGTTGAAGAATCAGAGTGATTCAGGAGGCGATTTCATGGGCAAGAACTATGTTCTGTCAATATTCCAAGTTTCCAGTCTCTCTTTCACACAATTCTTCCCCCCTCCATTCACAAAAGAAATATCTTAAAAGAGAAAAGGCTAAGAAAAAAATTAATACAGTCTACACAGATCTTTATCTTATTAATGGATCCTTAGTAACGAATGTACATGTGCTTTGTGTGGATATATGTGATTTTTGACTTTTCAGTTCAGGACTAGAGGGCACTGAATGAAAGCTGCCTTCATGCAGTCACTTCAGGCTCTAGGATCACCCACAGTGGCTCTGCTTATCATATAGAGTGACTTGACATTGTAGGATTTTGCCGTAGGAAAATCTGTCTTAGTTGTTATCTGCCACCAGTAATGGGTTTTACCAGGAAAACACATATGCCAGCTGTTAAGTTTCATAATAGTGATGGAAATTGAAAACATAAATAAACATAAATCAATCATAGATTAGCCATTTTTAAGTGTAACATGCACCAATGAATGACTGTGGCATCTTAAATACATTTTATTTATAGATATAGAGGTTGAAGGTCAATAACTGGAAAGGCTGGCTTTTAATTTTTTAGATTAGGATACAATTTAATTTCTAACATGTATAGTTTAGGAATTTTTACAGTTTGGCAATATAGTTCTTTCATTGAATTCAATAAGCTTTATTTTCATTGTCTACCATGTATCAAATTGGTACTACTTTCTAGTGATATAAAGATGATCAAGATATTGCTGATGGCTTTGAGTAACTCACACTTAATGGAGGAGCCAGATATCTAAACTAATGATAGTACAGTATATTAAGTGCTACATCCAAGATAGGAACAAAACTCTGTAGAGGCCCAGAGGAGGGAATAATTAATTCTGCTTGGAAGAGTTCAGGAAGGCATCTCAAAGAAGATGGCATTTTAGCCCAGCCAAATGTGTTCAGGTTGAGAAAGAATGGAATATAAAGAATATCAGCAAAGGTATTCAGCAAAGGTATACAGGCTTGGGATGTCCTGATTTTGTCTGATAGTGAGTGATCTGGTTTAGGTAGAGCATTGGGACACCTGGGTGCTATTAAGTTAATTTGGAGCCAGATTTTAAAAGGTACTAAATTCCCTACTTATTACTTAAGCTTTATCATATATATAGGGAGAAAAAATAAGGATGAGTAATAATATCTTACCATTTAAAAAAGATAACCCCAGTAATGAATGTGTAGAAGAAATTGGAGTAAAGGGGAAGAAAAAATGCAAAACAAAACAAAAATCAAAGTGACTACTGTAATTTCACAGCTCTTCTATACACCTTAATACATTGTTATAGCTATTCATTTGTCTATCTGAAAACAAAGACTGTGCTTTAATCTTTTCTTTCTTTCTTTTTAATTTTATTTATTTATTTATTTTAGCAACAGGGTCTCACTCTGTCACCCAGACTGCAGTGTACTAACATGATCATAGCTCACTGTAACCTCAAACTCCTAGGCTCAAGTGATCCTCCCACCTCAGCCTCCAGAGTAGTCGGGACTATAAGCACATGCCGCCATACCTGGCTAGTTTAGTTTTTTTTTTTTTTTTTTTTTTCCCACTTTTGTAAACATGAGGTCTTATTCTGTTGTCTGGGCTCAAAGGATCCTCCTGCCTCGGCCTCCTAAAGTACTGGGATTGCAGGTGTGAGCCACTACATGTGGCCTTTAATCATTTTTGCATTTACATTGCCTATGATCATGAGTGTTATAACTGTAGAATAAGTGAATTAATGAATGAAAGATCTAAGCAATAATTGTTGAGGGCTCTAAACAGGGCAGTAGAAATTTAGGCAGAATTTTGCAGATGGAGGGCAGGCATAGGGAGAGAAGATTCAAAAATTGCTTGAAGGTTTCTTATTTCTATGATATATATTTTGTTATGATGCTTTTCACTGGAGTAGGGAACAGACACAACACTTCTCAGGTAACTGAGAATGAGTTCATGTTGGAGCATATTTATTTGGAGGTCCTGTGGAAGAGATACGAATTGGATTTATGGGTCTGCAACCCAGAGAAAAAACCTGGGCTGAAGATACAGATGCAAGAAACATAAGCACATAGATTAATGATTGAAGTCAGAGTAGTAGATTGCACAGGGCAAAAATATAAAGTAAAAAGACTAGAACATGGGGACTTTGGGGTCACTAATATATAAGAAGTAGATAGAAGTAGAGAATACAATATGGAAAACAAAGACTAGTCAGAAGCATAGGATTGTTTATCAGAGAAGTCTGGTCTTTGAAGTCATTGAGAAGAAAGTTTCAAGAAAAAGAACTATTAGTAATTTAATAAATTCAGTAGTTTCCTATATCGATGTATATACATATGGGTATATATGTAACATACTTACATTAATATAGAGTTGAATGATAGCAAGGTCACTCCTATCTGTTGTTATTGAACTTCAGATCTTAAACCAGTAGGACAATTTCTAGGAAGAACACTTCGTGATTCATTTCTCAACTAAGAGAAGAGTGCTCTTATTTTTCTAGTGATCAGCTTGAAGTAGTTTTTTTCATTATGTGTGTTTATGCATTGCAGTTTCATTGATTATGTACTTTAAAAGGTTTTAATGTGGCCAAATATTGAGGATGTAGCTGTAAAAGCCTTTATGTGGTGGTAAACTCCAGCATTTAATAACTGCTAAAAATGCAACATCTTCTCTCTTATTGTATTTGACAGGTTTTTTGTTATTATTTTGATACTCTTTACTTTGCCAAGAGGTAACTCATTCCCAAAGGTATTTTATGCCAGGGAAATTTCATCCCACTTTGTATAGAAGGCTAGGTTTTATATTAACCTTTGAGTGTGCATTTTTACTGTGGATTATACATTGCTAGAATTACTTAAGCAAAATTCATACTGAGATTCTTTATTTTAAAACTGATAATGACCATACGTATTAAAGGGCCAGCTCAGAAAACTGCCAGCAAATAATCATCTTTGCCTTTGGGAAATAGTGAAGTCATTGCATCGTGCTTGAATTACCATAGACTCTATCAGCAGATACACTCATTGATTCATTTCTGCTCTTTTTGTTAAATCCAATTTTTCTTTCATCATTGTTTAGTAATGTAATTTTCTATGTCTGGTATGCTTACCTGTAATTTTACAGAACCCCATTTCTTTGTATATCTCACTCTATTAGACTACGTGTAGTACAGTGTTTGTAGAGGGGGCCGTTAACTGGGAATTGGCATTTACAAAGCTGCCTATTAAGTGCCAGTCACTCTGCTTTGTTTTAAACGTAGTTCACTTAATGAAATGATAGGCAAATATACTAAGGGAGGGAATTTGTTGTAGTGGAATGAAGATGCATTGAAACCATAGGTTTCATCTGGGTTTGAATCCCAGATCTAATAGTCATTTGGTAGACGAAGTCACTTCACGGGTCTGAGCCGAAGCTTTTGTATAGTAAAAATGAGATCCTATCTTGAAGAGTTATTATGTTAATTAAATAGTTGAGAGATGTAATCTAAGATATTCATTAAATAGAAGATATATAATAATCAACATCATTAATAATTACTATTAGAAAGGAAATTAGACGTTTTCTTTGCTTTGAGTGCTATTACTAAATGGTAAGTCATACGTAGCAAAAGGAGACATGGAACGTACAGGCAATCGCCTTTTAAATAAAACCTGAAACAAAATCTAAGTGGAAATCTAAGTGGAAAGCTAGATATGTAGTTGACCCTTGAGTAACGGGGATTACAGGTGCCGACCGCCCGCCATGCAGTTGAAAACTCGAGAATAACTTTTGACTCCCAAAAAACTTTACTAATAGTCTACTATTGACCAGAAGCCTTATGGATAACACCAACAGTGGATTAACACATGATTTGTACTTTATGTAAGTTTCTTAAGGCTTATATAAGGATTATGTAAGTTTCTTAAGGCTAGTAACTTGTTTCCTGGAATTCTTTCACTTCCTAGGGTAACACCTTGCCCCCTACCAGGAATTTAACTATTTCTTTAATTTTATTACATTGAAGTTGTTTGAGAAAGCATGCTTTTTTCACTAAAAGAACCCAGCAAATTTCATTCTTTCATTGGAATATTTTCTCTAAATATGACTACAAATGCAGTTAGTAAGTTGAGAAAGCCACCTGTTGTCATATTGGCAGGCCACCTAACTGGTCCATCTGTACTTGGTGTGCAGGGAAGCGTGAATAACTACCATTAGGCCTGCACAGTGTCAGATTTCACATTCTCATGACACCATAGGTAATCGGGTGACAGCCAGTTTATTTCCATCAGCTAATGTTATAAATACTTCATATTTTAGGTTAACCCTGATACCACAGAATGGAATAATGTTCTAATCCTCATTAGCAGTTTGTTATGCAGCAACTTTTTGTATGCCAATAAAAATGGCATAGACTGCTGCTTCTGTGGCATTTCCCCTTGAACATGCCATTTTATTCATTTGTTGACTCAGATAGATGAAGTTGTCATGTTTCCTTGTTGGAAATGTTGACAGAACCTTGTGGGCTGTGCTTGTATAAACGTTTGGTTTTCTAAACAATGATTTTCAATTTAGCTCCGTTGGTACTGTTACATGCCACTTTTCTCTTTCTGTCACATTGGGAAATTCTATTTTGTTGTCGGTAAAAAGAGGGTGTGGGACTTGCTTGCTGTCTATGTAGACTTTATTTTGCTAGTTGATTTCATTAAAGAGTGATTCCAGGAAGCTTTGGGCCATTGTATCACCTTGTCTCATTCCATTATGTGTATTGATGCAACATGGATCGTTGAACAGTATAATCTCTTTTGCACGGTTCTTATTGATTTTATCCAGTAAATCATTGTCTGCTGGGTCTATTCTGAAATCATTTTGGGCATAAAAACTATTCTTGACTTTGACAATCAGGTGCCTTCTTGTAATAGATAAACTTAACACAAAACTGGTATCCAGTCACTTTGTTTTTGTCTCCTTCACACTATATAGTTATCTTTCCTACTAAACTAATCAAGTGAGTGATCTCTATTCAGCAAATGTTTCCATTCCCTTTCTTATTTCTTGTAATATGGCTTCTCTTATCATTGCTCTTTTGAAATTGCTCTATATGATCTGAAATGGCCTATATTCTTCTGGTCTTTTTTTTTTTTTTTTTTTTAAGGATTTAGACTATGCTTGACCTTCCTGCTACTTTTGACACTGTTGATTACTTTCTCTTATTGAAACATTTTCCTTTCTCACTTCTGGGACAATGAATTCCCCTGTTTCTCATACCTTTTTATTGTTCTTTTTGTCCTCTTAATTGGCTGTTCTGTCTTCTATGGGCTCAACACTCCAGGCATCCTCACTACTTAGGCTTTAGTTACAACTTGAAGACAGAAGATCATCACTTTCACATTTATATTCCTGTACCCTCATTTTTCCCCTCCAATGTTTCACATATTTTATTCACATAATATTACCTGAGCATCATTTTCCACATACCATGGGAGGAGGGATTGATGTGGGAGATAAAGTTGTACCATGAATGTTCTCTTCCATACAAGTTTATAACTTAGATAGGTCAATAAGATATATACATGAAAATTAATTAAGTAGGGCAGCATGTGGAAAATACCTTTCCAGTGCTAAAGGTAGATGAAGAATATAGTGGTAATTAAAGAAGATTTCATAGAGAAAGTGACATTTGACTTCAGTCTTAATGGATAGACAAAGGTTTGACAGCAAAAATGTGAAGGGAGATGAATTGAAAATATTTTACAATCATTCAGGAGTCCTGACATACTTTTGCTATCTTAGCTACTCGTGTCCTAGTAGACTATAGGGAAAAATCACTTAAAATTAGAACCTGTAATCTCTCCATCTGTATTAGGGACACAGAATAACAGTATACACAATGTCTCATGTCATATCAAGAGATGTTAAAAATGTGTATATTTTGGAGGCAGGACTTCAAGGATGATGCTACCTGGAAGTAACTATTTTATTTTCTTTACTCACTTATACCTGTTACATCTTATGTGCCTCAGTTTTCTTTAAATAGTGCACCAGGTATCAGATATAATCTCTGCCTTTTTGAATGTTTTATCAGATTCAGTTCCATGAAATCTAAGTGGAAAGCTAGATATATAGAAGCCTTATGGATAACGCAAACAGTGGATTAACACATGATTTGTGCTTTATATTGTATTTTACATGTGTCACATACTGTATTCTTACAATAAAATAGGACAAAGATGAAAACGTTGTGAAGAAAATTTTAACACAGAGAAAATATATTTACTGTTCATTAAGTGGAAGTGGATCACCATAAAAGTTCATTCTTGTCATCTTCATGTTGAGTAGGCTGAGAAAGAGGAGGAAGAGGAGAGACTGGTCTTGCTGTCTAGGGTGGCAGAAGAGGAAGAAAATTTATATAAGTGGACTCTTAGCTGTTCAAACCTATTATGTTCAAGGGTCAGCTGTATTCTGCTTTTTTTCATTCTTCTTCACGGATTGTCATACCCAACTCTGGAGTCTATGTTTTTTAACTGATATTTTAGTAAAAATTTCCAGTAAGAAACAGGAATTTATTGTATCTTATAAGCCAGTTTGATTTTTTAATTTGATTTTATTACGACACTTCTGTTCCAAATTTTACATATTTACTTCCTGCTCTGTCTCTGTAGTTATAACCAGTTCTTAAGTTCAGATTCAAAGCATTCTGGGCTAAAAGCAGAGGCACACTTTGGTGGCTGCCATGAGGGAAGCAACAATGATCCCCCACAGTGATCGGACTGAAGTGGCTGGGGTGAAGTAAAGGCCAGCCTAATGGCGAGCACAGCGGGTTTGAAATAGTTTGCTAGGAAAAAGAGTCAGCAGGTTGCTGTCCTGATCCAGTCAAATACATTTGCTGTCTGTGACTATTAGCAGTTGCTTCTTACCTGGGCTATTACCTTCTCTTTTATCTTCAATAAGTTTCTAGTAAAACCTTCAATTTGTGGGATTTCTGATTTTTTTTTTTTTTAACATAAGGCAGATTTCATTCTGTTCTTTATGAGATGTTTTTTACTTTGTATGGTAATCGCTCTATCTGCAGTCTACAGTAGATTTCAGAAAACTAGTAAGAATTTTAGGGGCTGTATATTGAGGAGCCACTGTACATTTGAGTTTTGCTTTGCCTTCAGATGTAGTGTTTAATCTTAAACATTGCATTCATCTTATATATGCCTTTATAAACAGTTATAGGGCCCTCTATTATCTAACTTTTGGCTACAAAATTAATAAGAGATGCACAGTGGGCAATTGCCCTTTATTTTACTATAAATGACTAGTTTTATGTTTTTGTTCTATATTGTTTGCAGTAATGTTATGAATGCTCTACAGCACTGAATATAGTATTAAATGGTACTTCTCACAGAAGACAGAGTTTGTCACAGCTGAGCTTTTATCCAACAATTCTTTTATTTTATTTTTTTTTTTTAAGTTCTTAAAAGCTTACAGGCCAAACTATTTCTGGCATTTAGTTGAATAAATACCTCATGGAAACTTATTGTTAAACTGAAGCTACCTAACTATATTTCATGATACACAAACACGCACGTGCGCGCGCGCACACACACACACACACACACACACACCAGTTGTGATTGTCAATGACTCAATATTAAACTGAGTTTACTTTTTGGATAGGTTTCATAACACGTTGACTCCATTTACTTTGATAAATAGGTTACGTGTTAAAATCAGGTTTATTTTCGTAGATAGTATCAACATGCTACTTGCTAACTGAAACGGACCTTGACATAAAGCAGATTATTAGACTCAGGAATGTGCACTTACAGTAGAATATGGTTTTTGAGATCTGTTGGTCTAAGACCCACAAGCTTTAAAATGACTACATAGTGTCCAAAAGCAATGAAACTAACCTATGATGTGCTTGCTTAACATTTTATCTAGCTCAGTTCTGGACTTCTATTAGACTGAATTTTCTCTCTTTTGAGGACTCCAGTTTTTATCGAATAAAATTTTTTTCTCTTCCTATTTTGCATATTCCAAGTCTTTGATTGTTTTCAGTGATCTGGCAGAATAGGTATGTGGGAGGCAGAGGTTGCAGTGGGCCGAGATTGTGCCACTGCACTCCAGCCTGGGCAACAGAGTGAGACTCCGTCTCAAACAAACAAACAAACAAAAAAGAATACGCTCATTTTTAACTGCCTTTTGATTTCCTTTTCAATAGCAGATTATTGTTTTTCTTTTTTTCTTTTCCCGTCTTCTCTACCTCTGTGACATCTGTACCTATAAAAGAGGAGAGAGGCAGTGGTATCTTATATTCATTTTAGTATTTATTATTTACATAAATAGTTTTAATTAATACATACAATGCATTCTAACTTATTCTAAGAACTTATATATCCCTAGCACAGTAATAGATTTTACAAATATATGCAAGATCGTTGCCCTCAGTGATATATCTAGTTTGTAATTGATTTAAAAATTAACAGAGTGTACCTTGAGAATCCTTTGTTCTTTCACAAAATCTCATTATTTGTCATTTCTATAAGCTCAATGGTTGACCAAGTGTTGCCTTCAGTGTTCGATTCCAAGATTTGGAAGATATTATAAAGAGGGCTTTCATGGGTTACTGTTAACAATATTTGCACTTTTCTATTTGGGAAGTATTTATTGAGCTATTATAGAGTGTTGTGTTATGTACTACAGAGCAGTTTTTCTAAAACTTGCTAATATTCAGAATTTCCTGAGGAGTTCTTAAGAGGTACAGGTCCTGAGGCCCTACCTGCAGAGATTTCAGCGTTCTAATTCAGTAGGGATGAGTGTGTTAGAATTCAGATTACAAGTAGATGAGAGAATAGGAGGGAAGGACAGGGAGATGGTGTCGGGCATTCTTCTAAGATGCTTGGTAGTATAACAGGATAATAGATTGAGGAGGAAGAGGGTAGTGAGTCTGGGAAACAAGAGAACTTAAAGCTTATTTGAATTTTGTTCTCATATGTCTTTTTATATTTCCAAAATGGTCTCAAATATTACTTTTCTGCTTTCAAATAGGATGTCACCAACAGACTAAACTTGACTTAAAAAAAGAAACAAGGGGCCAGGCGTGGTGGCTCATGCCTGTAATCCCAGCATTTTGGGAGGCTGAGGTGGGCAGATCACTTGAGGTCAGGATTTCGAGAACAGCCTGGCCAACATGGTGAAACTCAGTCTCTACCAAAAATGCCAAAAAAATTAGCCGGGCTTGGTGGCAGGTGCCTATAATCCCAGTTACTTGGGAGGCTGAGGCAGGAGAATGGCTTGAACCCTGGAGGCAGAGGTTGCAGTGAGCTGAGATCATGCCACTGCTCTCCAGCCTGAGCAATAGAGGGAAACTCTGTCTCAAAAAAAAAAAAAAAAAACCAGGAAGGAAATGAAATGTTCAGGTGCTCCCTATCTTTCATTTCTCAGAATTCTTCTAGTGTTTTTATCACCTTCAACAGTATGTACTGCTGTGGTTTCTGAACTAAAGAAAATTACTCCTGAAAGATAAAATTGAAACCAGTTGGAATCCAAATGGAAAACAGGGACAGTCTACTCTTGATGTTTCCCATTGAGCTCAGCCAGCAACAAACAAATTGAGAGACTCAGTAATATTTTTATGTGCATAGAATACGAGAACTGTATTATATGAAATACAAAAGTCTGATTTATGTGTGTGTGTGTTTGTTTGTTTTTACAGAACTTGGTTTTTGTTTTATTATAAACCAGTATATCCCAAGTGAAACATTACCGAACACTGTAGCTGCTTATGAGCTCTCGTTCAGCCCCAATAAGGATGGATGATAGAAACTAATTTTTTAATTTTATTAAAGTTGAGCTGTGTTTTCAGTCATTTTACATGAAAACGTATATGAGACTATATGGGGAATAAAATAAAGGACAGTGACAGTTTTTTATGAGATAATTGATCCCTGTAGGATTGACACATTCAGAAACCATGAGGAGTATAAATGTGTTTGATTATGTGTATCGTACTTGAAAAACAGAATGTCAACAATTATAGCAAGGAGCTTGTAGATCCTAATTTGCAGGGGGAATGTTGAACATTTTCTCATGTTTGCAAAAGTGGAAGCAAGTATAAATTGACCTCAGTTGCAGAAGGAAGGGGATAAGGAATCAGACATTTATTGAGCATCTTGTTATGTCAGGGGTTTGGAAACTATGATCTGCAGGCCAAATCTAGCTGACCACCTATTTTTGTAAACGATGTTATTGGAACACTTCCATCCTTATTTGTTTACTTACTGTTTCTGGCTGCCTTCACAATACAATAGCAGAGTTGACTTGTTGCAACAAAGATGGTATAACCTGCAAAGCCTAAAATATTCACTGTCTAGCCTTATATAGAAAAAGTTCGCTGACCTTCTTTATGTTACTGGAGCTTTTACATGTATGTGCCATTTCTTTCTCACAACATTCCTGTGAAGCAGGTGTCATCAGCACATGGTATAAATAATCTAAATTTCCTATACTTCAAACCTGATGAATACATTTTTAATACCCACATTTTCAAAGTTCTGAATCCCTCCTTACCTGGTATCTAAAATTTGCCTCAACCGCTTTTCAAAGACTCTCCTGGTTGATTCTGGGAGTCTCTGGGGATGGAGGTGATCAGAAACTAATCAGCTCATGTTCTTTGGCTTTGGATTCTTCCTCTCGCCTATGCCTCCTGTGAGCGTATAGCTCCACTCTATACAACCATTTTTTTTTTCATCTGGCAACTCCTCTGAGTCCTTGGATTCCTGACATAATCTCCAACCCTCTCACTCCAGTTCTTTGTATATAAGTTATATGGTTAGACTAGGTAAGTACGGAACACATGCCCCACCCGCCTCAACACCATTGTTCCATCTCTAGTCTCTAGTCTTTATCTTCCCCTGCAACCATAAAAAGTTGATAACACCCAGCACCTCCTGCAGCAATCACCAACCATCAAATTCAGAATTATATTTCGGGCAAATAAGGATACCAAGCCACGTATAGAAAAAAACCACAGCTTTGAGTTAATATTCAGGAAAACACAGCAAAGCACTTTGATTAGGCCACAAGGAAGAACTCTATAAGAAATATTAAAGTGCGGGTTATACTCAGCATCTCCATGGAAATTTTTTTATCTCAAATTATTCAGTAATAATATGTAGGAGGCAACTGTGAGTCTCCTAGTCTGAAAAGTCCTACATCATCAACTTGAGATTATGGCTACAAATATTTCAGGGTGTTACTTTGTTGAGTCTTACTCAGCAAGGTTAATGTATTTTGCATCAAACTGAATTGTGTGCAGGATCTGCACCAAGCTGAGATGGACCATATCAAATCAGAAAAGCCTGGGTGTGATGAATGCCCAGACTGTATTCTCAACAAGTATTGTCCTATTGGCCTAGTGATACTGGTTTTTGTAGCATCGTAATTCCTACAGATATGCCTTTCTTCATACTTTGTCTGATGCACTTAGCTCTTGGAGTTGATTGCTGGACTCACTGATTCGTGACATGAATTCTGACATTTAAAATAACAGGAAGTTCTTTGAATAAATGAGATAACCAGAAAAATGTCAGTTCATACTTACAAAGCCAGAGACAACCAGTGGGTAAAGTGACTGACTTGAGCTTGAATAAGGTAATTCATATAGGTTAAAGGTTAACAGGAAAGCACCTTGACAACCTCATTTGTCAAGTATAGTCATGTACCACAAAACAACGTTTTGATCAACAATGGACTGCTTATATGATGATGATTCCATAAGATCATAATGGAGCTGAAAAATCCCAATTGCCTAGTGACATGTAGCCGTTGTAACATTGTAGTGCAATGCATAACTCACATATTTGTGGTGATGTTGCAAATATACTGTGCTGCCAGTAATATATAAGTATAGCACATACAATTATGTACCGTACATAATACTTGATAATAATAAACAACCATATTACTGTTTTATGTATTTACTATATTTTTCATTGTTATTTTAGAGTGTACTCTTGTTTAAAAAAAAAATAGTTAACAGTAAAATAGCCTCAGGTAGGTCTTTCACATGGTATTCCGGAAAAAGTCGTTGTTATCATAGGAGGTGACAGCTCCATGTGTGTTATTGCCCCTTGAAGACCTTCCACTGGGACAAGATGTATACGTGGATGACAGTGATATTGATGATCTTGACCCTGTACAGGCCTAGGCTAACATGTGTGTGTCTTAGTTTTTAACAAAAAGATTTAAGAAGTAAAAAATTTTAAAAAGTTTAAACAGGAAAATGCTTACAGAATAAGGATATGGAGAAAATATTTTTGTACAGCTGTGCAATGTGTTTGTATTTTAAATCTGATTACAAAAGAGTCAAAAGTTAAAAAAAACCACAAAGTTTATAATTACTATAAGCTACGTTTAAGTTATTATTGAAGAAAGAAAATTTTTGTGAATTTGGTGTAGCCTATGTGTACAGCCTATGTCTACAGTGGTGTACAGTAATGTCTTAGGCCTTCACATTCATTCACCACTTACTGACTGACTCACCCAGAGCACTGTCCAGTTCCGTAAGCTACCTTCATGCTAAGTGCCCTATACAGGTAAACCATTTTTTATCTTTTGTATCGTAATTTTACTGTACCATTTCTATTTTAAATATGTTTAGATATACAAATACCATTTTGTTACAATTGCCTACAATATTCAGTACAGTAACACACTGTACAGGTTTGTAGCCTAGGAGCGATAGGCTACAAACCTGTGAGGTAGGCTATACCACGTAGGTTTATGTAGGTGAACCCTATAATGTTCGCATAATGACAAAATCATCTAAAGAAGAACTCGGAATGTATCCACATCATTAAACAAAATATAACTGGACTACTTTGAGGTAAAAACCATACTTCAGTTTTGGTATTTAAGTTACCACTTCAAACAAGGGAAATTCTTCCCTAAAACCTCTAAGACAACTTTATTTGTCCTTCCTAAAATATACATTACCTGCTGAGCTATTGCGGCCCATTTGAAAATACACAACATTAGCTATGCTAGCTGTTAAACATAATGTTCTGGTGACATTTAGCAGTGTTCAGTAATTGGCTTAATGAACAGGTGTGCAAGTATATTAGTTATGCAGATGTTAATTTGCAGTAACATGTGCTTCCTGATTTGGGGTGTTCTTGTATAAACTACAACCAGTAAGATTTGTTCCTTAATTAGGAAATCACTACAAAGTATGTGTGTGTTATCCCTACCATTAGAACCATTAGTCTTGTTTAATGTGCTCTGAACTTCAGAAACACTCTTGGTAATGCCATTCCTATTGCTTCAGGTACTACGCAGGTGTCAGAATGAAATCTACCTTTCTGTAGGATGCCTTGGTTCGTGTGCAGCTGTAGGCAACATGGAGAGGGGAAGCTTCACAGCTGTAATATGTAGCATGTGCGAGGAAACAGAAATGGAATCTCTTCCTGCCTATTGCATCAGCTTTCCCTCCCAAGGTTTAGCAAACACATGTGTTATTCCTCACAAAATAGACTCAATAACAATTGAACACAAAATTGTGGTTCCTTACAAATTGATTCATCTTTACCAGCATTCTTGATTATTCTTTTCCATATTGTTTGTAATTCCTGTCTACACTTGGCCCTTGGGATTTCCAAGGTTAACAGTTTGTAAACTATAAAAATGGATGGGAGTATTTGTGTAATTTATTCATATGAATTTTATTTTTATGTAAAAAAATGGGAAATTACAAAGGCTAATGTAGCAAACGCCCATCTACCAGCTACCCAAAATGAACAGATGTTAACATTTAGTCATATTTAATCCAGATCTTTGCTTTTAAGGAAATAAAACATTAGAGTTAAAATGGAAGTTTCCAAGGTTCTACCTATTCCAGCATCAGATTCCTCCTCTTAGGCAACCACTGTCATTAGCTGGCTAATATCTAGCCTATGTTTTTTTAATTTTGCTACATATATACTCATCTATCAACAATACACAAGATTAGTCTCTGTTTTAATTTAGATGAATGTTATACTGCATGTACCATTTTACATAACTTTAATTTTTCCACTCAGCATTGTATTTGGCATCAATCCTTGTTGAAATATATAGCTGCAGTACAATCACTGTAAATGCTGTGTGGTATTACATTGTATTAATATACCACAATTTATCCATTTCATAACCCCTGGGCACATGGGCTGTTTATAACTTTTCTACTGTTATAAACACTGTTGCAGTGAACATTTTTGTCTCCTTGACCATTTGACCTACAAGCAGAAATGTTGGGCTGTATTTATGACAAGCATACCTTCAAATATATCAGATGTTGATACATGTGTTTTTTAAGTCATTGCTGAATATTTACTGTCAACTGTTGGCATAATCAAATTCTTCTTTGTATCTTCATCAATACTTGGTATTGTGAGACTTAAACATTTTTTCAGTTTGATGACTGTTAATGATATTTCTTCGGTTATTTTCATTTGCATTTCCCTGATCACTGGTGAAGTTTAGCATGTTTTCATTACTAGCTATATCACCTTGGACATATGATTAAATTTGTCCTTGATTTCCTCATTTGTAAAATGACACTGGTTAGTACCTATCATATAAAGTGGTATAAAAATTAATGCCAGATACAGAGTGGATATGTAATAAAACTTTGATTTTGATGGTGCTTGTGAAGATTGTATTGGTGGTTACCAGTAGTAAAACTACTACTACTGCTGTGATTTTTGTTTTTTAATACTCTCATCTGTTGTGTATTACATATGTATTTATCTATTGATCTCATCTTCCTTGACCTTTTTTGCCATCAGGTTCACGTGATATTTCTGGAAACGCATACGGATGATTCAGAATAGAGTAGAAAATAACAAAAAAAAATCATTAAACCTATCACACGCAAAAATCAGCGTACATTTCCCCTACCTTTCATTGCCATTCTTGCACTTATTTTAATATTATCAAGTCATTAATTGAAATTAAAATATTGTATATTTCAACCAATATGTTAAAAAATTATTTCCATGTAGCTGGAATCACCTCTGGAATTATATCCACATGGATAAAATATGTGTTTAAGTATATATGGATCACAGTTCTTATATTTGTATGTTATATGTAAAAGAATAGTTGGCATTTACTTCTTAAATATACAAATATGTATGCGTGAAGTTACGTAAATGTTCACTGTGTTTGTTGATACTACTATTATTAGCTTTATTTACTGTGGCTTTGTATATAGTGTACTTTTTTGTTTATTTGTTTTCCTGAGACAAAGTTTCTCTCTTGTTGCCCAGGCTGGAATGCAGTGGCGCAATCTTGGCACACTGTGACCTCCGCCTCCTAAGTTCCAGTGATTCTCCTGTCTCAGCCTCCTGAGTAGCTGGGATTACAGGCACATGCTATCATGCCCGGCTAATTTCACCATGTTGGCCAGGCTGGTCTCGAACTCCTGACCTCAGGTGATCTGCCTGCCTCAGCCTCCCAAAGTGCTGGGATTATAGGCGTGAGCCACTGCACCCGGCCTATATGTAGTGTACTTAATAGGAAGGGACATCCTTTTAATTCTCCTCATATTTCTTATAATATGATACAACACATAATGTGATGCTGATTTCAAAGATAAGATGTTCCCTAATATAGAACTATGCTTGCAATAAGAAAATGAGAATTCACTGAGTAATATGCATGTATTCATCTAAGCTATATTTTTATGGATAAAGAAAATTATAAATGTTAGGTACCTTTTGTGGATACTTCCATAATTACTGGTTTACATATGACCATGCAGTATGAGTAGATATTTATGTGTTGTGTACCATTGTATGCTCATGCTAGGCTAATTCATAGTAGGTGTTCAAGAAATATTTGGTAGATTAATGAATGTGATTCTGACTATAGAAATCAGTCTTTCTCACTGAAATTTTAAGATAGTTATACAAATTTTGTTATGATTCATGGTTAGTTATCACTATGTAAATCATCTAATGTTACCTATTTAAAATATTTTAATACTTGCTACAAATTATAACATCTTGTCACATGTTCTGTGTATCCACTGGGATAGCAGAAATTAATAGGAGATTCCTGAACATTGCCTATATTAGATTGGGGAAAGCATATAACCATGTTTACTTTATTTATGCTGATGAGCATTTCGCAGTTGTAAAAGAATACATTTATAGTACAATTGCTTGTAAAAATCCATGTATTAAAGGAAATATAATAATACTCAGTGGGCATTTTATCTTAGATAATGAGTATCTTGATATTAACATATCTTTAATAATAATATACATGTCTTTATTATTAGGATTATCTTCCTACAGACTGTATTTTTTAATGTTTCATTATTATTCTATTAGCAGTGCCAATTTACACACTCAAATTAATTCAATCTATTGGATTCAAACCCATGTGCAAAATGTTTTTTCATTTGTATGGGGAAGGTCACGTTTCACTGTAGGCCTCATTATGAACCTGAGGACCATAGGGCAATTGATGATAAAATCAATTCAGGAAGTTTTTATATCGAAACTTAAAAAAACTTTTTAGTTTCATCCAAGTAACTTCAAATAATTATAGAATTGCTAGTTATTTAATGTTTTGTAACCACTAGAAACATACAGAATAAAAGTATACTAGGATAAGTGACATTTTGAGGTCACTATGAAAGCAGGCAATTTTTAACATATGATGTGTTGAACACTATTGGGATATTTGATGTCTCATTGCTGTTCCTTGAATTCTCTATTTATCTAAGCCTGTGGTCATGCTCCCTAAGGAATGCTTTTAAAAACAAGAAGGCCAAAGGCAATAATAGCCACTAGTCTGTAATTATTTATCATGGCAAAAATATGATTAGTTTTGAAAGCCTGTCTAGTTAGAGAACTGCTTTAAACTTGTTTTTCTCTTGTGATTCTCAAAAAAGCAGTGCCCACTCATGGAATTCTTATCACTTTTCGAACCCAGGATTTAAGCCAAGTTGTATAACACAAGGAAAATATGTTGGGATTCAAGAAAGAAAACTGTGAACTCTAGATATTTAGGGCATCTAATCTTAGTTTTAAACAATTTGTTCGTTTGAAAAGGGGAGAGGCTAGACCATATTTTAATTAAAAAATGCAAAGATATAAAGTCATTAAATGAGCATTATCTATTCCTGGGTTAGTCAGGATCCTGTTAGTTTGCAGAAGCATCTTTATAGGTCCTTCATAGCACAGCATGTTTTTCCTATATGTACTTGGCTAATTAGTCTCCCATAGTGAATTTTAAAGCATATTGAGAGATTAGGAAAATTTTCTTGACTATTTCCTTGACTGGGTTCAAATTAGTGAATGATTCTAGAAGTAATTTCAATATGATTCAGATACTTCACATTTTATAGACAAAGGGAAAGGCTATTGGACTGTCATTTTCTTGTGTACAGTTGTCTTAAGCTGGAACTGACTTGACAATTAGAATAAATCAAAATGTTGATGATTGCATATGAAAGACTCTATGCTCCTAGAAAGACCCTTTGAAGAATATTTGAGATATGTTTTAATATATTTTAAAACATATTTAGAAATATATACAGATAAATATAAACGTAAAATATGTTCTTTTAATATATTTTAAGATAAATATATTAAAAGTCACTTTTCTTCCAGTAGTAGCAATGACTATTGTGTTGAATCCACATGGCAAAGATCGTAATTTTAAAGTGTTAATTGTTATCCATTCTCCTTAGACTGCACATAACTTTAGGTTGGCCAGTCTGGTAAAATTTAGCACTGTTAGGACTTTAGTTATTCAGGTAATTTATTTTATTAACATCTGCTATTTCTGTAGTATGCTCATTTAATTTTTCTGTATTTTGTATTATTAAAACAAAGGAAGTCTTTATGGACTTCCAATATTTTGATGAATTCTATAGAATGTTGCAAAAGTTTCCCATATGGTAACATCTATAAACATATTGCCTTAGTAAAAGTGTACTGTGGTTTTATGTTGCTTTTTCTCTAAAAAAGAAAATCGATAATGCATTTGTGGTCTTTTAAACAAAGATTAGATGAATTAAAATAATATCATTATTGCCTCAAAATGCAGTTATCTTTTTAACATTGATAAAGCAGCAGCATGATTATGGTCATATATGAACCAGTGATGTAATTTAGCAGCACGAATTTGGGAGCAAGGACTTAACACTCTATTTGACTGAAAAAGTATTGGCTTTATTTTTCTCATATTTTCTGATGGCCCCATTACTTACAACCCTGTTTTTATATTGGAAAAGGTAAACTGCCAACACTTGAGTACAATGGTAGCTATACAATTTCTATACAGGAGGGGTTTGGGGATTTAACTTAACGCTTTATTTTCATAGCAGACAGCCACATTGTTTTTTGAGCTGGCCTACTTGGGGAGTTGGCTGATGGAGGTTATGGAAGGCTAAAGCCACTCCTTGGCACTGCTACTCCTTACCCTTTCCGTGCTTTAAACCGTTTTGAGTTATACTGTTACCTTCTGAAGAAAGCAAAGTAAATCTTCTGTTCTAAGGAAGCAAATAGTATTTTTCAAATAGCGAGGGATACAAAGCTAACTTACGCAAAAGATCACATTGCTGAGTCTATTTAATTACATGTATGCAAATGGTGCTACTGTTGTACAAATTGCAAATGGTTCATAGCTATTCTTCAAAACAGTCTCAGCAGGAATATTTATATGGCAACCTGTTTAGCAGTTAAACTTACCTTAGGTGCTTTAAAGCAATTTCACTGAATTAAAGAAATGTTTAAATTTTAGCATATTTTAAGAGAAATGCGTGTCTTCCTTTTCCCTCAATTAGCTCAGATTAGCGAGGTTGTACTATATATTTAATTCCAGTACTGCTGTAGGTACCTGGTAAAGGAGTAATTAATGTTGTATATTAGGTAAGAAGGAGCGATTGATTTTTGGTTCTATTTGGCTTATCTTTTCTGCTTAAGTGCTGATATTTAATTTGTAGTGAAAACTCTAAAACAGCTCTGTATTTTTATGTTTATCCTGTTCCTTGAACTAATGAAATAAACACATTTATTGATTTCAGAATGAGCTTTATTAATGTAGTTAATATACCTTACTAATGTTATTCCGTGTACTTGGATTAGTACCATTATTGTTTATGAATCAACATTTTTTCTTTCAGTTCAAAAGAATGCAGAAGCATTAGAAGAAAAGAAGACTGGGCCTACAAAGAAGAAAGTGAAAGAACTGAGAATTTTGGATCCCAAAACAGCTCAGAATCTGTGTATGTAATATTTTCTTCATATAATTGGTATAGGTAGTGGTGAAAGGGGTGGGAGCTGTTTAATGTATTTCATCAAAGTTGTAACCTTTTTAAACAGGCATATTTAGCATCTTCTGGAAACAAAATTCTGTGTAAACATGATTTGGTTGCCTTTTTGTCACTTAGCCGCCATGGAGAAAATTCTAATTCAACCTCCGTCAGACCAGATGAAACTTGTGAATAGTAAAGATTTGGAAAGTAATGATAATAATACACTGTTAGAGGACATAGTGAAACATAAGGCAGAACTGATAAAAAAGTGATTTTTTTTTTCCTTCTGTCTAGACCTGGGATTGATAGTTTTAGAGTATTCACTAGTTACATTGGGCAAATCCTTCTACTGCTATTCCTTTATGTCTGAAGTAATTGTGATGTGAGCTACTTAAATTGTTAACCTTAACTGCATTTAAAAACTGGTTTGTGAACCTTTAAGCCTTTAACAAACCGGTCAGCCATTAAGTATACTTTTGTTAAAGCAGATGGACAGTTAAACCCATCTTCATTTATGTAAGCCTTTTAAGTTTTAGCATACTTTTCCCTCTGTCTTGAATTCAGAATTTTTGTTCTGTCACTACAGTAGACTGTGTTTAGATTTTGCTGATACTAAAACACTATGCATCAGAAATTTCCACACATTGAGCATTTCTAATTGCACAAAGTAATACCATGGGAGTTTATTTTGTTAAAGAATGTGGTATAGGGAATCATTACAATAAACAACACATCATTCTCATGTCAGTAGAAATGTTGCTATCAGAAAAGCAGTTTACCAGTAGCTGTTGTGAATGTGTAAATGTACTTATTTGATAGTACATTTTCAAAGTTGATGTTCAGTACTTTTCTTTAAAACACAGTATGATCTCAATTGCTGGTTGATTTCTGTCAACATTATTCTTTTAGATTGTGGAGATCTCATTTGGTCTTATGTATAAGGTAATCATTTGCCTATAGAGTGAGGATTTTGTTTTCTTTTCGTATGGCTGAAGGCATATAGACCTTTTCATGAAAAAAAAAAAAAATTCTTAGAAATGTTCAAGTTCTGGGTGCCAGGCATGGTGGCTCATGCCTACAATCCCAGCACTTTGGGAGGCCAAGGCAGGTGGATCACCTGAGGTCAGGAATTTGAGACCAGCCTGGACAACATGGTGAAACCCTGCCTCTACTAAAAATGCAAAATTAGCCTGGTGTGGTGGCGCATGCCTGTAATCCCAGCTACTTGGGAGGCTGAGGCACGAGAATCACTTGAACCTGGGAGGCAAAGTTTGCAGTGAGCGGAGATCGCACCATTGCACTACAGGCTGGGCAACAAGAAAGAAACTCTGTCTCAAAAAAAGAGAGAGAGAAAAAAAAAAGAAACGTTCAAGTTCTGGTGATAAGAACACATCTGTGTTCTTTAAAAAACATGTTTAATGGAACATGTTGTTGCAAGTACCTTCTGAATAATCCTTAGCTATTCTAGGTTTAATTTGCTGAATTATTCTAATATGATATGATAGATTTCCACTTAAGAAAAAGTTGGCCGGGGAAATTGTGAGTCAGTATATAAAGTAAGCAATAGTATACCACAGGAATATAAGCAGGAATGCAAAGCACACTGATGATTTAGGCACTTTAATTTTTTTCTTATGTGGGAGAATTGCGGAGTAGATGGATATAATTTTTTATTTGGTTATTTTATTGTCTTTCCTGAGAAATACTGTGTTGAATGCATCTGACAATCTCCACACTAAATTCTTCATTAAATAAAAAGGTCAACTTGAAATAAAATCTCTTAAGTTTTCATGGGTCATTTTGTGTATCATCCTAATCTAAAAGGCATAAGCATATAGTCATTAGTAGGAATTTTATTTTGTGTGTAAATATGCACTAACTATAAACATTAGAGCCCGAGAAAATAGGCCATTTTGTCTAAATGGATAGAGTGAGTAGTCCATCGAATGGAACAACTTTTGTTTGTTCATAATTCTGTAAATTAGTATTAGTGACAAGTTTCGTATTTTAAGTCTATGAAATGAAAATCAGGCATTTATTAGGACTTTAACATGTTGATGCTGTTCTACTTTTAATAAAATCAAATTTTATTTTAGCCATCTTTCTGGGATCATATCGCATGCCATATGAAGAGATAAGAAACATTATTCTGGAGGTTAATGAAGACCTGCTGAGTGAGGCTTTAATTCAGGTAACTTGGATATTTTCCTTCTGAAATTCATTTTCACAGATTTTTTTGGACTATTCTCTTCTCAATGGAGTTGTAAGAAAATTCTCTTCTATATTTAGATTTTTAAAAAGACATTGAGTAGTTTAATAAAATCAGGAATATCTAGCTGTGTTGCTAGTAAGAGGACTCAGTATAGAAAATCTAGGTTCTAATTCTGTTTCTGCCACTTATAAGCTGTATTTCCTTTTCAGTATAAGCATATGCATATATAGACATATCACTGTCCATTATTCACTGTACATACAATTACATGTACTTCATCACCAAAATGGCTCCATTAAGTATATATTGTTCTTAAAATTTTATGGGTGAAAAAGCTGAGGGGTCAAGAGGTTAAACAGCTTTCTGAAAATTAGTGGGTATTTAACATACCCATTGTTAAGCTGAGTAACTTTTACCCAACTCTGTTTGGGTACATAACATGTATTGCTGATTATGTCCAGCACTGTCTGCATTTTTTATTTCATTGAATCCTACAATAACCCTATGAGATAAGCACTATTATTCTCATTTTACAAATAAGGAAACTGAGGTTTAGAGAGATTGCCCAATTTCACAAAGCTTGTAAGTGGTGTAAGTGGCAAAGTACCAGAGCTGGGATTCAAAACAATGTCTATCTTGACTCTAAAGCCGTTATATTATTCTGCCTTCCATGAACAAACTGTTGAATCTTTCTAAACCTCTATTTTCTCATTTGCAATTACAGGGTCATTGTGAGGATTTAACCAAATAAAGTGCTTTGTATAATAAAGGACTATACGGATCTAACACATTATTTGAATTCTTAGTATGTCTGGCCCTGTCTGGTTTAATTTTTGAAAGGAATAACTGTAAAGATTTTTGTGGAAGCATATAGTCATTGTAGTTTTTTCTGTTTTTCTTAATTTTGTTGTTTTTTGTTTTTGAGCCATGCAGTTGGTTTTGAGTTTTAGAATACATCACATAGGGCCGGACGTGGTGACTCACGTCTGTAATCCTAGCCCTGTGGGAGGCTGAGGCAGGCAGATCACGAGGTCGGGAGATCGAGGCCATCCTGGCCAACATGGTGAAGCCCTGTCTCTACTCAAAATATAGAGAAATTAGCTGAGTGTGGTGGTACACGCCTGTAATCCCAGCTACTCAGGAGGCTGAGGCAGGAGAATCACTTGAACCTGGGAGATGGAGAATGCAGTGGGCCAAGATCGTGCCACTGCACTCCTGCCTGGTGACAGAGCAAGATTCTGTCTCAAAACAAAATAAAACAAAACAAAAACATCAAATAGTTAAATAGCTTATTCTATAACTTTAACAGTTTTGCCACATTCCCTGCAAACTCTGTAAATCTCAGAGAACCTGCATACATAATTTGAGCAAGTGGTATCTCTGTGGAAATCTCCTCTATTTTGGATTGTAGGCTTACATGAAAGTTTACCTCATGTATATGTCTTAAATCTAGGCATGATTTTTTAAAATAGGACTAAGGTTTAATAAGATGACCTATGTCATCGCTTTCTTGCTTTTAGACCTCCATTCCTTTTTCTAAGCCTTTATCTCTTTATCTTTTTCACGAATCTGTACATGTTACCCATATCCTGCTTTACCCACCAATTTCATGGCTTCTGTTTGCTGAGGACTTTTTAAAAGCCAACTTGCTTTCCTTCTCAGTGCCAGATACTTTAAAGTTTCTTCTCGATCCTTACCCTTTTTGATCCAAACCCGTTTTCTTAGTTTTGCTTGTGGAAAGAAAACAGTTTAACATGTAGTATAATATACATAATTGGAATTGTGCTACTTGGGTACGGGTATAGGGCCTAAGTGGTGAGTAACTCAGCCAAGTTTTTAAGGTTAGTATTGCTTTTATCTAGACAAATAAAATGGCTGAGTATCTTCTGGTAAAGAGGATGCATGCTCCTGGGTAGAAATAATTACATGATTTTCTAGTTCCCAAGAGAGATGGCTTCCCTCTGTCAGGAGAAAAGACTATAATCAGTAGCACCTTTTTCTCCCCCCAATTCCAGAACATTTGTTTCAGTGATGGAAAAGTAACATCAATTTGCCATTCATATGAGCTGTTTACCATTTATGTCTAATTACCATGTAGCACATCGATAATGCATGGCATTAAATGTGTATCATCAGATTAACTTTGTTGTAAGTTCTATTTGATTACAGTGCTAAACTCCATCCATGCATAATTATAGTTTTTTGCTCATGTAGCATAGTTGTCTCCTCATAGCAACAAAAACAAACAGCAATTAATGATATGTCACTTCCCAGAGACTTGAATTAACAGTAGTAGTATTTTCTCTTCCAGTATGGGTCAATAGGCTCTTGCTGGGCAGACAACTAATAGGATTTAGTTATTTGGCAGGATAATTGTCTTACTTAAAAAAAAATCAGAAAAACTTTTATTTAATCAGCAAGATCCAGCACCAAGTTGAAGATTATTAATAAACATCAATTTTCATTTTATTTCAAAATACCTAAATTTAAGCTAGAAAATGAGTTCTCTATGTGGGAAAAATTGAAATGACCTAAAATACTTGCAGTAGCACGTAGAAACATTTAAAAGTACACCATATCCTGAGATTGTCGAGGAGTTTTTAATGTATGTAATTATGAGTTACTGTCAAATAATGTGTACTAAATTTTTGTGACTTTTAGAATCATTATTCTAGCCTACAAAATTTGTTTCAGTATAATTTAATTTGATCTACTGAGAGAAAAATCTAAGACCAATCAGTCAGTGCTTTTTAGGATATCAGTGGTAAAAAAAATATGTATATAGAGCATTGACAGAGTAATGAAATGAGCGGTTTGAAAAAAGTGGTGCATGTGTGAAGGGAAAAATAAAATTATGTTCTATTTGAGGTCATTAGTGCATGCAAATGATTCTAGGTAGGGAGTTTATACTTATATTCTTAAGGAATATGTGAAAAAAAAGATGATCAGCATACAAGATAGTATATTATTGCTGCAGAATAATTTGTCAAGATATGATAAAGCATGGGTTGGTAACCTGGAGTTCAAAGCCCTCTTTGGGGACCCATGGAGAGAATTCAGGGGGTCCTAAACTTGTATGTGAAGAATATTACATCTTTATTTTCATTAGCTTCTAATTAATATTTAGCATATTATTTAAAAGTGTAGGCAACAGACCAAAGTAGTATTAACAGTACCTCTAACTTTTTCACTAATAGAAATAATAAATATTTTCATATCACATTACAGCTGTGGCAGATATCTTGAAATACTGTTACAGTCATTAATACTTCAAAATTACAGTACTTATTAGAGCTGTGACTAGAGATTATTTTTAATGCTTTAATCAAGCACTTCTATCATTATATCACTATTTTGGTAAATATGTTGATAACTATTTAAATGTAATTGGTATTTTATGTAATCCTATTTATTTTATTTTATCCTGATATAGAGGTTCACAGAAGGTGAACTGTAGGTTAGGGTGGGCTGTGGTTAAGGTGGTCTTCCTGGAAGAAGTGTTCTAGACTTTGAAACACTAGTAGGATTCAGTTAGAGAGGGCTAGGATAAGAGAATGGTGGCCAAAGGCTTGAGGTATATAAAGGATAATGTCTTTATTTTTCTGGTATAGATAAGAGGTCATATAGGGTAGCAATGAGAAAGAGCATATAAAATATTAGTAACTTGGTGGTGGTCATATTGTAGAGGCACACAGATAGCAAGTTGGTGACTCACAGGTGCTCACGCTCTCTACCTCTCACTTTCTCTCACCTATGTTTTATTTGGCCTTTCTAGTGCCTAATTAGTGAAATTTTAATGTCACACACTCTCCAGTTTGCCACAGATCCCACCACTCCCTATTGCATTTTACTTACTCTGACTCATTCCTAACCCCTATATACACCAGAAGTTTTGATCCCTAGTAGACAACATGAATGCTGAGCTATTGAGTTTGGTCGTGGTCAAATTGTGTGCTTAGGAAAGGTACTCTTAGCTGCAGTATGTCAGATGGCTTGATGTAAAGAGACTTGACATAGGGAGATCATTGCAGTTTCAAGCATAAGGGACATCATTGCAGTTTCCAGTGTAAGGTGTAATAAAGCCCTGACTATTTCAGAAGCAGGACAAAAGGGAATTTGGGTAAATAAGAAATTTTTAAAGAATGATTAATTGAAAAATCCTGGTAGTAGAGATAATGGTTGTAGCCCTGACACTGAGAGGCAAATCAGGTAGGGGAGAAAATACTTTCAGGGCAAAAGAGAAAAATTTTACAAATAACATTACATTGGAAAATGTACTGGAGGTCAGAATAGAGGCTGAGACTGAAAATAAGAATTTTTGGAGTCATTTGCAAAGAAGTGACTGTTGGAGTATCAGGACCAATGAAGTTCTTAAGTTTCCTCATGAAAAATGTAACAAATGGAAAGTTAAGGACTGCATATCTGGGGACCGTACAAGTCAAGGGGATGGGAGGTATTAGAGAAATCAGAGCAAAAGGAGTCAGCATATCAGAGAGAAGGCCAGGATGCTATAGTGTATCATCAAAGCCAACATAAGAGGCTTTTAAAGAGTGATGAATAAGAGAAGGAGATTGGGAAAAGAGGTATTTCCTTCATTATGTCAGCTTATAATGACTTATTTAGTTTAAATAGTTATTTTTCTATAGTTTTTTCTTGAAACAGTCTGCACTACATACCAGACACCTGTATTCCTTAAGCAAATGTTCTGTTTATTTGTGGTATTTTGGTCTCTGTCTCCCTTATAAGGGACATCTGCATTCCTACTGGGCATGCAACTGTCTGGTGTCCTATCTATTGTTCTTCTTCCACTTGCATTGTTTGTTTGTTTGTTTTTTGACATTTCCTTCCTTCCTTCCTTCCTTCTCTCCCTCCCTCCTTCCTTCCTCTCTTCCTGCTACTTTCGCTTACATTCTTTCATTCCCTTCTTCCCTCATTCCCTTCTTCCCTCCCTCCCTTCCTCATTTCCTCCCTCCCTTCCTCCCTCCCTTCTTTTCTTCCTTCCTAAGTAAATTCTTTCTTTGATGAAAGACCTTAATTTTACTTAGTAATACCCAAGGTGAAATAAAACTCCCGGATGCCTCCATACCTGGAAACTACAGAAATACCTCCATAGATGTTTCTCTACAATGCATACATGGGAATATGCCAGCTTGCTTCTACCCCCCACAACCTCCCTCCCTTGCCCCACCAATAGTTTCTACATATATTGGCTGTTTTACTTTTCTGACGCCCATTTGAGTAACCAGCACTGTACTCAGTGTGTGGTGTTTATAGATTGCCACGTGATTATGTTTTCCCAAATGTGATTTTCATCTCAAAACAGATTATATCATCTATATAACTTATTATTGGGTACCAACAGAATAATCAGAATGACACGAAGATCATCCAGTCCATTCCGCTGATTCCAGGCAATGCTACACCTAAGTCATCAAAGATAGATGGGTATCTATTGATTCTCCAGGGAAAAAAGATTCTTCAACTTCCCTCAATTAACCAGTTCTAGAGTATAATTATTCTTACAGTCAGGAAGTTCATGCATGTGTAATAGTAGAGCTCGTTTTTGTCTCCTCAATCCATCTTTGTAATCATTGATCTACTTACGTGGCTATCGACCATCTGTATTTTATGCAGGCTTGTGAGTCTGCATGTGTGCATTCACTTTACGAGGGCTGATGACTTTAGAAGACTACAAGTATATCAATTAAGGCTATAATGGCATTAGTATTGTAGAATTTGAAAACATTTTTCTCTTAAATAACAACTTGTATTCACCATGTTCATTTTCACAAGTCTTTAGGGAAAATGAAGCAGTAGCAATGACAGTAACAATCATAAAACATTTCTTTCTTACTTATCATCACAGTGGAATAATTATGGCATGCTTTTGCGGTCTGAAAATTCTTTTATCTATGAGCTGCTCTTCTTTCGCGTCTTTTGCTTTTAAATAGGTGATTTTTTTAAAAAATTGTTTGTTGTTTTTTTCTTTTACTGAAGTTTCCTTTGACCCTTGTTTGCTACTTTCAGTCTATTGTTATAATTACACATATTCCAAGCAAATGTTTTGGCTGCTTATTTTTATTCTCTCTATGTCTATTATTGATTAATGCCAGTATTTCATTTGTCACTATCACCAGTTGTGTTGTTGTTCACAGAGAAAGAAAAGGTAGCTTTAAACAATTAATTTTTTCTTGTACTAATTGGGTTGTGCAAAATGTTTTTAAAATATAAAAGAGTGAGCCTATGGCCATGTGTGGTGGCTCACACCTGTAATTCCAGCACTTTGGGAGGCCGAGTCAGGTGGATCACATGAGGTCAAGGAGTTTGAGACCAGCCTGGCCAACATGGTGAAACCCTGTCTCTACTAATAATACAAAAATTACCTAGGCATGGTGGTGCACGCCTGTAATCCCAGCTACTCAGGAGGCTGAGGCAGAAGAATCGCTTGAACCCAGTAGGCAGAGGTTGCAGTGAGCCGAGATCGTGCCATTACACTCCAGCCTGGGCAACAAGAGTGAAACTTCATCTCCAAAAAAAAAAAAAAGAAAGAAAAAAATTGAGCCTATTTACATTTTGAGCAAAACGTAAGTCTTACTAACAGTTCAGTAAGGTGCGACCTCAGAAATCATATTTTATGCTGCCTTCTTTATGGTAGAACTTCATTAAAATTTTGGTTCTTTCATACTATAGATCCATTGGGTCTGTTGAAATGAGATGATGGTCAGGGTAGAACAGGAATTTCCTCATAAGTGTAAAACTTGGGGCTGCGCGCAGTGGCTCGTGCTTGTAATTCCAGCACTTTGGGAGGCCAAGGAGGGAATATCACTTGAGGTCAGGAGTTTGAAACCAGCCTGACCAACATAATGAAACCCTGACTCTACTGAAAAAAAAAATACAAAAATTAGTCAGGTGTAGGAGTGAGTGCCTATAGTCCCAGCTACTCAGGAGGCTGAGGCAGGAGAATTGCTTGAACCTGGGGGGTGGAGATTGCAGTGAGCCGAAATCATGCCACTTCATTCCAGCCTGGGCGACACAGCGAGACTCCATCTCAAAAACAAACAAACAAAAACAAGTGTAAAACTTGGTAGGTGGCCTCTTTTTCCTTATATAAACTTCCAAAATCTGAACTGGGATATGAAAAGCAAGGTTATACCATAACCCCTACTCTAAGTACTAGCTGTGAGGCTACTGCTAGACAAAAAGCATTAGACACTTAGCCTAAGAGATTCAGGGGACAGGGAGTCAAGGCTGTAATGTCCTTGATGGAATTATCAAAGTGATAGAGAATAATCATGATTTCCTCTCCCAGCTAGCTCCCTATTCATTTTTTTGTAGCATACAAATTTGTTTTAAGTCCAAAGCTTATTGACTAGTCATGTATTTAACAAATTATACACATTTGTAATTGATCGTATCTATAAAACTACTTTCTCTTATGTACTAAAGAGATAATCAAAACCTTTCCTTCCATACATAAGGAATAAATCTTTACATTCTTTTTGCAAGGTTCTATTATAATTCTAGATATCCTCCTATGTAAAATAGAAATGTACCTAGTTATTAAATCTTTTAAAGAGTTGGGATAGTTACAGTATAATCTAACATAATATAATATAAAATTTAACATGCTATGGCACACTTTAACATAGTATAATAATGGGTATAACATAAGGGTATTTTAACTAATCTCTTTAAAATATTTTAGGGACGCAGGAAGGAATACACAAGGGAAATTTAACTCTTTTAATTTCTTAAACTCAGTGGTAGACACGTAGATTCTTTGTCTTTGTATCCATCTTCGTGTCTTAAATATTACACAATGAATAAATTTAAAAGTATTTAGCAAGTGCTGAAAGCATATGCTTAAATCAGGTTTCCTCAACTTTGGCACTATTGGTGTTTCGGGCCCATTTTCTCTCTCCCTCTTTTTTTATTTTTGACTGCTGTCCTGTACATTATAGGATGTTTAGCAGTATCTGTGGCTCTATCCACTGGATGCCAGTGGCAGCTCCACCTCCAGTTGTGACGACCCAAAATGCCTCTAGACTTTGAAAAATCTCCTCTGGCGTGCAAAATTTTCCCTGGCTGAGAACCATTGTCTTAAGAATTACTTTTATTTCTGAAGTATATGTAGTAGTTTCAGAATGTAATACGCTCCCTGTCATTTGCTGTTATTTTCTATGTTTATTATGAACTTCATGACAGGTTTTGGACATTTAATTAGTATAGGTCCAAACAAAACGATACTGTACATTGAAAAATTCTATATCCCAGGAATGGGAAGTTCTCATCTTAAGGCAGAGTGCATTCCCATTACATTGCAGATACCCCTAGTCAAGCGTTGCTTAAAGTACAGGTCATAATTATTTTCTAGCTCTGGATACAGGCAATCATATCAGTGTGAATTGGCTTTTTTTTCCCCCTTTACCACATAGTATTTACATGTATAGTTTAATAGTGCTGAGCAATTCACTTTACACCATTTTAAAAAACTTATTTATTTTTGTTTTGTTTTTTAAATATGTCTTTTAGATAAATCAAATAATATCACGGTAACAACTTCTACTCTGAAGTGAAGAGAGCTGGGTCTGAATCCCAGCTCTGCCACTTACCAGCCATATGAATGGGAGAAAGTTACCTAACCTCTCTGAGTCCATTTTCTTTTATCTTTTAAATAGCTAGTAAGTTTGTTGAAAGGATCAAATTAAATAACACATGAAGCAGTCCCCTAGCACATTGCTGGTTACATGATAGGCACACAAAAAATGTCTTTTCCAGTGAGTAGGAGCAGTGCAGTTACAATTGGTATTTTGAAATATTTTCCTTCAAAACTTACAATTGAATAGTCAGCCCTCAGTTTTCGATGTTAATGGAAAGAATTATCAGCAGGGTGATAATTCTCCTGGGGCTTCTTCCTTTCTCTGTACTGTCTGAATCCCAGAAATAGAGATATCAAATAGGGACAAAGGAAGTATCCAGGAGTAGTGTACTATTTTTGAGGGGACTATTCAGAAACCTCACTCTAACCCCTTTGATCTTTACTTTTCATGCTTTATGTTGTATTTTAGTTGATTTGCATGCTGACAAGAGAAAGGTAGTCTTTAGAGTAGAAAAATATAATTGAATGACAATAAACTAGTAAGGGGCCTCTAGATAAAGAAATCAAAGGAAAGTTAAAGCAAGAGCTGCTTTGAGGGGACTGCAGTAGGTGAGAATGAGGACTCTAGAATGCCATCAAAACCTTTTAATATTTATACATATTCTATAGATTTTTAAAAATATTCTGCTTCAATAAGTGAAACAAAAGTTTATCCATCAATTGTTTCCAACAGCTTTAATGTGTTGTTGGATTTATATTACTGTAAGTTATTCATGTCTTTGGTGTTGTAAAATTTGGCTTTCAATGTTTGTATTATTTATGTTTGTATTATTATTAAAAACTGAGATGAGGCTATCATAATTTGAGGTCCTTAAGGCAAGTGATCTGAAAATGTTTTAGGAACCTGGTGTTTTTGTATTTGCATATTTTTTGTTTAGATTTTGTTTTATTTTAGTATACTGGGTGATATTAGAATCATATACTCTATATTTAGAATCATTTAGAATATATGAGAGTATTTGAAATCATGGCTATATAAAATTATCAATACCTGAAATGAATGAAATTGTATTTTTTTAGTTTGAGTATTACTAGAAAATATTTTGTAGAAACCGAAGTACCTAAAAGTAAAAACATGACCTTTTCTGAAGGTTTGGCAGTAGAATAATTTTTTTTTTTTTTCTTTTGAGACGGAGCCTCGTTCAGTTGCCCAGGCTGGAGTGCAGCAGCGCAATCGCAGCTCACTGCAACCTCTGCCTTCTGGGCTCAAGCCATTCTCCTATCTCAGCCTCCTGAGTAGCTGGGACTACAGACCAACACCTGGCTAATTTTTGTGCTTTTAGTAGAGATGGAGTTTCGCCATGTTAGCCAGGCTGGTCTTGAACTCCTGACCTCAGGTGATCCGCCTGCCTCGGCCTCCCAAAGTGCTGGGATTACGGGCCTGAGCCACCACTCCCAGCCAAGAATGTGTCATATTAAATAATTAATCAGGAATGGTGTGACCGGTTCAGAATAACTAGTTAGGATTTAATATCAACTTTGAGTATTTGTTCTAATAAAGCATTGAAAAATATAATAAATACTTAGGGAATAGCAAAGCTAGATGGCAGTTCTAAAATGTGGCTTCCAGAGTGTTTTCAGTTGATCAGAAGTAGGAGAATGGGTTTAGTATATGACAGCAGGCAAAGGGGATAGTTGTTAGATAGGAGTAACCTATAGAGGTATCACTTTACAGGAAAGACCATAAGCAGGATTCCCTCCTAGGAATGTCTAGAAAGCATATGGATGAAGGCCAGTATGATAGGGAGAATTCTACCTGATGGAATGCTTAAAATATCTCTTTTTTCTTCTCTCCAAATTGTGGAACCTTTCATTTATGAAGTATTTACTAAGGTGTGACCATTCCCTTCAGCCTTATACACATTGTGCTCCAATTCATAGTATGTACATGTTGGAACACTATTTACCCTTTAAAAAGAAGGAAATCTTTGAACCTGCAGGACATTGTGCTAAGTGACATAAGGCAGACATGGAAAGACATATACTGTGTGATCTCATTTATGCAGTATATAGAACCTAAAAAAGTCAAACTCATAGAAGCACAGAGGAGAGTGGTGGTTACCAGGGACTGCAGGTGGGAGTGGGGGTTAGGAGATATTGATCAAAGGATATGAAATTTCACATAGGAGGAATAGTTCAGGAAACTTATTTTAGAACATGGTGATTATAGATAATAACAGTGTGTTGCAGCTTTGAAAATTGCTAAGGTCTATTTTAAATATTCTCACCACAAAAAACTAAGTATGTGAAATAATGGATATGTTAATTAGCTTGATTTAGTCATTCCACAGTGTATACATATATCAAAACATCATTTTGTATAGCATAAATATGTATCTTTTTTGTCAATTAAAAATTATTTGCCTTTGTATCTCTGTCGTAGAATCAGAGGCCACCAAAATTAAAACTGAAGTAAGCTTTATAAATTACTCATTTCCCTATTTCACGGGAGGAGAAACCAAGGCTCAGAGAGGTTTACATCATATAGTCAATCTGGGATCACAACTTGGTTCATAAGATGCTCCATTTATTGATTTTTTAAAGCCCATTGTTTGACCTGTTTTTCCTTGCTGTGGTATGCAGGTGGGCGAGTGGGTTGGGGAGTTTACTGCTGGACAGCAATAAAAAGTAGTAACAGAAAGTTTACTAATTAAAAACACTTTGTGCAATCTCTGTCATTGGAAGTCAGAGTAGAAATTAAATTATCCCTTAAAACATCTTCTTCCAGTATTAGATGACATTATAAATGTCTTCATTGACATTCATTATTGTTTATGTTGTGAAATATATAATTAGGTGTCAAAAAATAAAGACTTAATTTTACTTAATGCAGTATAAGGGGCATTGGACTCCGTTTCTGCATTAATAAGCAGCATTTTAGTAAAATGAAAGGGTAGTTCAATTACTAATAAGATGATCATTAATTTTATCCCATGTGAAGGATTCTGAGTGACAGAACCATTTAATGAAGTCTTTCAGCTTTGTGAGAAAAATAAGAGTACATATTTTGGCCTTCATTTTATAATTTTTCTTCAGTGTATATAGCTGAATAGTATTGAAAAATTAGTTGCTTCTCAGGAGAAGCAAAGAAGGTGTCTGCTTTTCTTCCTTGAGTGCTATGACAAATTGCCACATCGTCTCTTTGGAGTTTCTGCTCTTCGGTGGTTTATACTTAAAATGCCACTCAGTGTAGTGGAAAAAAAATTCTTTTGGCTTTCAGTCATGTATTCTCTATATGACCTTGGGCAAGTCACTTTTCTTCTTTTAGCTGTATATTTTTTGCCTTTAGAAGGGGGGAAATGTATACTTAAAAAGTTGGTTATTGTACAAATTAAATGTGAGTATATGTTAAGAACCCTTGCAAACTATAAAATATGAAACAAACTGAACACACGTAGAGATGAGTATCTTAGACATTTATTTAGCTGTAACCTATCACTCTTTCTGGCCATTTATCTAAAGAGAATTAACACTTAAACATTCAACTAGTACTTGAAGGAGCATCCCCAAAATAACTCCTAGTCTTCATCCTTCCCCCAATAAAGGCCTATAATTCTTATCTCCTGGAATTTTTTTCATCCCCTCTCTCTTCTTTGATCCCAGCTCATCATGCATTCTTACTGATTGAAGATTTTTCACTCTCACCTCCCATGCCCATAGGACTAGACTACTATTGTTTTCTAGTTGGTCTTTGTCTGTAGACTTTCTCCAGTCTAGCGCATCACATCACTTGATTTGACTAGCCGTTCTTTTTCCTCCATCAATTCATTTTCTTTCTTAAGAAGTGATCACAATGATTGCCACCTGTTTTCTTCCATTTTTAAGTGCTGTAATGGATCTCTAGTTAATCTCTAGAAATTGGAGAGTCTCTCAAAGTCTTGATTTTGAATAATCTGTGCATGACTTGCATTAGCTCTTCTCCATGCCTTTGCACCTGTCCTTCCATCCTTTAGGTGTCTTTTTTATCTTTTAAAATATGACTTAAAACCTACTTTCTGACCGGGCGTGGTGGCTCACACCTGTAATCCCAGCACTTTGGGGAGGCCGAGGTGGGCGGATCATGAGGTCAGGAGATCGAGACCATCCTGGCCAGCACAGTGAAACCCCGTCTCTACTAAAAATACAAAAGTTAGCCAGGCGTGGTGGTGGGCGCCTATAGTCCCAGCTACTCGGGAGGCTGAGGCAGGAGAATGGGGTGAACCTGGAAGGCGGAGCTTGCAGTGAGCCGAGATCGTGCCACTGCACTGCAGCCTGGGCGACAGAGCAAGACTCCATCTCCAAAAACAAAAAAACAAAAAAACAAAAAACCTACTTTCTCCTGGAAATACTCCCTACTCTGTAAACCAGACTGAACATTCTCTCCATTCTTCATCTGCTCATTTTTACTGTGTTATTCATAATCTTTTGAAAAGGATCTTTGCATATGATGCAGACATTCTGAGCTGTATCATAAGCATTCTTTGTATTGGTCATTCTTTTTACTTGTTTTAGAATCAGATGCATGATACAGAGTTTATATGATAACTGTTATATCATGGGATTTTGTGATATTTTCAATTAGCTATCTGGAGCCTGTTAGTTAGGCCAGTCCCCTCTACAGGGCTATATTGAATGGGTGAGCACTCTATGTTAAACTTACTTTCAGTTTTATGGATTTCCCTTTCTTGAATATTTAGGACTGTTTTATCTCTCAAATATTTCTGAGAATTATAAGAACCACCCAGTGTCCTTTATTGAATAAAAGGTCTTCATGGAAGTAAACATAAAAAGTCCATACAATATCAAATAAATATTTACATAACATTTTGATTAATGCTTCGTGTTTCTACCAGTTCTAAATATTTCTGTCATAGATGACTTTGAAATTTCTTGTGCAGTAAGAGATGAAACCTATCCTCATCTATACAGTTTCCTGGGTTTCAGCTGCCTATTTTGGGGACTTTGGTTCACCCAAGAGAATACCGATGGTCTTCATTATCCTAAATGCACGCAGTCAATATGTTCGGTACACTAGATCCAAACAGAACAGCCGCTTGGTTCTGTTTATGTAGGTTCCATGTTGTATATAATTTTAAAAATAAAAACGTGACTACTTCCAGATGAAGAGACTTTCTGTCAGTGATGAGTAGCATTGTAAATAGGGAAGCTTTGTTTTTGGCTGCCCTAAATCCATGAGGAAGATTTGAAGTATTACAAAGACAACAGATGCTAAACGGTATGCCTCTCATGTGAAGTTGTGCTTTCCCTTTGCACTAGAGGTGTCACAGGTCTAGAGAAGAGTTGAGCTTCCCTAAAGGAGAGCTTGGGAATGTTAGGCATCCTCCTTAGATCCTGAAAGTATGGTCTTGTCTTATCTGATCTTAGGGCCAAGTCTCCTCAGAAGAGCCAACAGGTTAAATGTCATCAAGAGGGTGGACTTTCAGAGGATGAGTAACTAGTTGGTGGCACAGTAAGCAGTCATATAGAAGTGACTGCTTAGAGTGGGACTACATCCGAATAAAGCCAGGATAAACTCTGCTCAACCAACATAAAGCCAGTCATCGGATGACAAATGTATTGGGTCACCATATATTGTCATATATGTTAATTAATCATTGTAGTTTTATGGAATTTGGCATATGTTCTAGATCATCTTTACATGTGATCTAGTTGCATTTCATTTGATGGTAGAGTGGTGGTAGAGTTTGCCTGATAAATGTTTATAAATAAGCATGAACACATATTACCAGTTGGGAAAATAATCAATTCTTAAGCATTGGAGTGAAGACTTATTTGCTTTATATCTGTTAGAAACAGTGTCCCAGACCAAATACATTTATATAGGTTATATGTATAGATAATTTGAATACTGCTTCAAGGGGAAAATATTTCAAACAAAACTAGATTTGTGATTTGTTGTAGGATTTCTTCGATTTCTACTTGACTAGCTCCCCTCAGTTCATAGTACAAATGAATGACTAACAGTAAGAATTGTTTGTGATCCTCTGATTGTCTCTGATCCTTTTTTTTTTTTTTTTTTTTGAGAAAGAGTTCCGGGGCAGCAGTGGGCTGGAGAGTGGGCCTCCCCCAGGAAACCCCCAGGCCACTGCTGCCTGCCATGCCCGGGCCTAATGCCCAGGTGCCCTGGGGCTCACCGCCCCTCCAGTCCCAGTCCCCTTGATCTCATTCTTTTTAAACTCAGTTGATGATTCTCTTTGTGAAAATGTATGGGATGTTTAGAAAGGGTCCACAAAAAGCCAAAGCAAACCCAGGAGTGTGTCTATACATTACAAAAGTGAAGGGTCCTTATCTAGATGATGGTGACCAGCTGAAAAATGTCCCTGAATGACTCATCAAAAGAAATCCATATTGAATTGGATCAGATTAAAGGAAGGCTAAGTCTCAAATTGTAAAATTTTAAAGCAACAATGTAAACTCTCCCAGAGTAATCAAAGGCTGTCTGAGAACAGAAGGTTGAATTAAGTTTAAGAAAAGGTTCATTTGAGATACGGCTCTAATATTTATGCTGTATGTGTACAGTTCAAAGCATAGTATTAATAAAATGTAACCATGGGTGCGCAGGTTACCATTACTGTGAAGCCATTGTTTACCCTTCTCCCCAGAAGAAACCACTATTCTGAATCTTAGGCTCATCAACCCCATGCCTTTCTTTTGCCACATATGGATGTGCCCCTAAAATATATGTTATTTAGATTTTTCCTTTGTTCCTGTTGTGAGACAGGATCTCGCTCTGTTGCCCAGACTGGAGTGCAGTGGGGCAATCTTGGCTCACTGCAGCCTTGACCTCCCAGGCTCAAGCGATTCTCCCATCTCAGCAACCCCACAACTCCCTGCTTTCCACCACCTGTTCCCCACTTAGATTTACTCACACATTTAATTTTTTTGTATACCTTTCTTCTTATATGACAAAACTTCCTTCTAGGATCATTTACTTCTCCCCAAAACATGTCTGTTTATTTTATTTATTTTAATTTATTATAATTATTTTTAGAGACAAAGTCTCGCTCTGTTGCCTAGCCTGGAGTTCAGTGGTTCAATCCTAGGTCACTGCAGCTTCAGTCTTCTGAGATCTTCTCACCTTGGCTTCCCGAACAGCTGGGAATACAGGCTTACTACCATGACCAGCAAATTTTTAAAAGTTATTTTAGCGATGGGGGTCTTGCCGTGTTGCCCAGGCTTGTCTCAATCTCCTGGACTCAAGCAGTCCCCCTACCTCCGAGTCCCTAGTAGCTGGAACTGAAATGAGTCTTTTTGAAAGACTTTTAGTGAGATTCTGGTCATACCAAACACTGCTTTTCTTTCTCTATTTTTTTTTCACCTTGTTCTGAAAATATATTTTCACTGGGTATATAATTCTAGCTTGTCAATTTTTTTTTTTTTTTCTCAGCACTATGAAGAGATTATTTCACCATATTCTGGGTTCAATTGTTAACTGAGCTGTAGTCTAAGTTGACATTCCCTGGGAGATAATCTTTCTATTCTACCTAGGAGTACTACCAAAGAATAATCACTTTAAATACAAATTATCAGCATATATTTTTACAACTAGGTAGTTTCAGTTCTAACCCAAAACTTGCATGGTGGAGAGCAGAGGTGTCGCCTTGTGGTTAGAAGTTTCCAGCAGAGAAGCCCCTTATCTCCAATCCCAGAGTCAAGGCAAAACCAGACACAATTCTTTACTGTTTTCTTCTGTAGGTGGGCTTTGTTATTTTCTCCAAAATCACCCCTTTTCTGGAGGTATTACCTTTTGAGGTTCTGTAAAAGCTGTAGACCAGTAGAGTTTGGTAGATGTTCCTACAATAGTCTTGGCCTTCAGTGTCTGGTTATGTGTCTGGGTTAGTGCTTTCATTTTTTTTTCCCCATTGGGGAGTTTGGAGGGTGAGTAATGAGAACTTTTTAAAAATGTCTTGCCAAGTTAGCTTTTCATCTGAAGATATTTTTAAAGAATCTATTCAGCATTTTAGGTGTTCTGTAAATTGACAGTCCCTCTGGGTAACTAATCAGCTATATTGCTGGAAGCGGAAATCTATTCTAAAGTATCTCTATGACTCTCATTGGGAAGTTGAGAGAAACATTAGATATTGATAATCTGCCACCATTTTCAGGTTAGTGTATTTAAAGTTCTACAGATGACAAGCATTGTTTCTGCTTAAAGAAAAATGTGTTAGCTTGACATAGATACCAGATGTGTCAAAATGTCCAGGGTATTATGGATGCTCCATTTTGACTCTGTATTTCTTTAGTCTAATGGATAACTGTATACTTTGTTTTCGATACAGGCGCCTTTAACTAGTACTTAAATGAAAACAGAGAACGAAATACTTAATGATAGGCGATCATCACGTGTGGCAGTTTTCTATTATAAATGTTTTGAACTAATTGAAGTGATTTACTTGGTGCTGTAATGATATGGGTCTTGAATGTGAGGATATAATTCAGCTTTGGAAGCATCTGCATGTACTATTTTATAATAATGAATCCTAGCATTGGTTTGTGGCAGTTTGTCATGGCCATGATAAGATGATATCTAATGAAAGCAGAATATAGCATTAACAGGGTATCATCTATCTGTCAACCTATTTTGTCTGTTGAAAATCTATTCTAGGCCAGGCACAGGGGCTCACACCTCTAATCCCAGTGCTTTGGGAGGTGGAGGCAGGAGAATTGCTTGAGCTCAGGAGTTCCAGACCAGTGTGGGCAACATAGTGACACCCTGTCTCTATAAACAGTTTCTTAAAAAATCAGCCAGGCATGGTGGCATAAGCCTGTAGTCCCAACTGCTTGGGAGGCTGAGTTGGGAGGATCGTTTGAGCCCAGGAGGTTGAGACTGCTGTAAGGAGTGATTGTGCTACTGTACTCCAGCCTGGGTAACAGGGTGAGACTGTCTCAAAAAAAAAGAAAGAAAGAAAATAAAAAGAGAACCAGTTAGGAAAGGGTAGGTATATGTAAAATAGGTGAAGGATGGGGATCAGAGGAAAGCACGCCAAACAGAAAGACAAGTTCTCAATCCTGCCCATGGATTTAATTTGCAGCTTGGCTTTCAAGCTTTAAACTGTCTTCGGCCTAGAGTTGGGGTTTCACCCAGTACCCACCCATGTCTGCCTAGGCATTTGGCGGCCTCCTGTTGCTATCATTATATTTAGACATGGGCATACATACTTTGGATGCTGCTATTCAATACTCATAGTGATCAAGTTATTCTATATGTGCTACTTTTTAATGCTTAATATCACTTTTTATGTTTAATATGGTTTATAATTTTTATTTTAGAGTACAAAATAGGACATAAAATAAGAGGTAATTAGCATCAAAGGAGTACTTTTCATAATTATCCTTTATATTGTAAATCATAAATGATGTAGAAAGCAATACATTTATTTTGCAAATAGAATCATGACATTAGTGGAAGTAGAATTTTTTACATATAAAGTAATCACTATTTTTTCTATTATAGTAGTAAATATATCTGTGATATTCACTGATCTATTTAGTACAGGGCTAGAACCCCTTGAAGAATTTAATTGAATTTAAATTAGGAAATGTTTGGTTACCATGTAATTTCCCTAGTCCAGATTTTTGGCTGTGGAATGGAAAGGAAGGGTTGAACCTGAAAGAGATTTTTTTAGGAAAAATTGTCAGTAGTGTGACTGAAAGGTAATTGCCAGTTTGAAAGCTTAGAAGATGAAAAGGATGCCAGTTCTGTTGACAGAATGAAACCATTAGGAGAAGCTGATAAGGCGTAGGGATGGATCAGAATGAAGATGTGTTCTCCTTTAGATTTGTTCAATTTGAGTTAATGATGGGACATCTGGGTGGGAATGTCAGTTAGAAACATGGAGTTTGAGGATGCCTAAGAGTGGTCAGGGCTGGAGATGTTCATTTGGCATTATCAGCACTGAGGTGATACTGATCATGGGAAAGTCAATGAGCCTTCTAGGGAACTGAGTGTAAAATGAATGTTAAGTGTCAGAGTTTAAAATCATTTCTTTAGGATATGTTTCTCTGCCTGGGCTTGATTAAAGATTAGATAGGAAACCTTTAAATCCCTGATTATTTGTAAGACACGCTTGTTACTTCAAGGTCAGGAATTTTCTCATCAATTTTCAATGCTTGTGTGTTATTTTGTTAACTAATAGGTTTTTGAAAATAGTGACTGCATGTTGAGGGCTTGAAATGCCCCATCCCCAAATGCTTTAGGGGTAATCAGGTAATCAGCATTTTAACAGACTTCAGTATGTATGTCGATTCTTGGAGTCAAATGCCAAGAGTTTTGGAAATGTTAGGAATTTTATAGCAAAAGGAGAAGATTGTGCCATCACCACCTGACAGAAAATGTATTTTGGATCAAATGGAAGAGAAATTACTAATTCATATGTTGATTGTGTTCCACTGTGTAAACAAGAACATACACAGCCCTTTTGGCCCTGTTATCTTTATGAGGGCAGAATCTCCAGTGGTTAACATGGTGGTAGTCACGTAGTAGACAACCAGTATATATTGGCAGAATGGATGAATAAAACAGAAAATAAGTATAGAACCAAGTACTGGCATGAAACTGTTTGTCGTTTAATTCAAAGAAAAGT
Organism: Macaca mulatta; assembly: GCF_049350105.2. Taxonomy (NCBI): domain Eukaryota; kingdom Metazoa; phylum Chordata; class Mammalia; order Primates; family Cercopithecidae; genus Macaca; species Macaca mulatta. The sequence goes on from NC_133426.1 coordinate 104,045,024, forward strand.
AAAAAAACACATGATTTAAGAGCAGTAAACACATACACAGTGATTTAAGCCATGTACCATAAGAAAGTTCTGAAAAACATGGATAAGGAATTGTGTTTTCTGACCAAGCAAAATGGGGAAAAGATGTGTTATGATGATAGAGATTTAGCCAAGGGACTTTTAGGGAAATGTTTCTTTTCTTTTCTTTCCTTTTCTTTTTCTTTTTTTTTTTTGAGACGGAGTCTTGCTCTGTTGCCCAAGCTGGAGTGCAGTGGCCGGATCTCAGCTCACTGCAAGTTCCACCTCTCGGGCTCATGCCATTCTCCTGCCTTAGCCTCCCGAGTAACTGGGACTACAGGCATCTGCCACCGCACCTGGCTAATTTTTTATATTTTTAGTAGAGTTTGGGTTTTACCGTGTTAGTCAGGATGGTCTCGATCTCCTGACCTCATGATCCACCCCCCTCGGCCTCCCAAAGTGCTGGGATTACAGGCGTGAGCCACCACGCCTGGCCAAGGGAAATGTTTCTTATCTGGATTTTTAAAAATACACAATTGTCAACATAAGTTAAAGTAAGACATTACTAATAAATATATATAAAATATGTATTTTTATAAAGAAATATTGGCCCCAATTCATTTATGTGGAATTGATGGTCTTCATCAAAATGAACCTAACGCTGTTCTTCTACTAGTTCTTCTACTAGTAAAGTGACTTAATGAGATAGGAGACAAAAAAGAAAGGTTATGTTTTTGCAAGAAGGAAAGGGCATTATGGTTCAATACCTTTACTTAACTAACCTTTAAGTGTTCAATTAACATTTAAAGGAAATAAAGTTTTGGAAGTATTACAGAATAATTCCCAAAATGTAAAAAGTAGTTAAAAGCATGTGGTCTATTCATAGAAATTCCTTCACATAACACTGACAGTCATCAGAATGTAAATTTGTGATGCATAAAAGATGAAGAAAACTCTGCTCAATCAGTGACATAGTTGCTGCTTTCTCTTTCGCTGTTTTCTTTGTGAACTTCAGTTCATTGACATTTTCTAGGATGAAACCTTCATACTTATCCAGAATTGATCTTTTAAACACAAATCCTGAAATATTTGAAAAAAAAAAAATATATATGCACAGTAGTAAGCAGCAGCAGGGGGAGGGAGAAATTGAAGGGCTTGTGCCTTGAAACTTTCCAGGATATTTGCCTATCAACTCACAGTTTGTCAGAATCTGTTATACTTAAAAATTTATCACTTCTAGCCTTTACTACTATGAACAGCCTTTCACTTATAGCGAGCATAGAGGGTGGTCTTCGACTATTAACTCACCTTTGCAGTTTATTTAGAGAACAGAAGCAATTGTAGTATCAAGGAAGCATTAAATTCAAAAGCTACTTTTTTTTTTTTAAGTACAGAGTTTTGGGGCAATACGAATGTTACAGTTTTACTGTCTAGCCTGATCTATGTCAGTTCACCTGTATTTTTCTTGCTCTTGCTCGTAGCTGCTGTTGCAGGACCCTGACTCTTATCAAAAGTCTCAACATTAGATGTTTCTAGAGGTCTCAGGGAATAGCTTACACATTCTCTGAATGAATTTTGCCAGCTTCCATGTGGCAACTGTGGGTTCTTGTTTTGATCCTCTCCCCTGGGGACAACTGTGTGTGGGAAGAGGGGAGGAGTTTCCCACGGGGCACAGCTGGTGGTGTATTGAAGCCTTCTAGGTGCCAAGGGTGTGGGGTGTTCTTTGGCAAAGTATGGGAACATGTATTTTTTCCTTGCTTTCCTTTTTAAATGTACTTGATTAGAGGAGTACCAAAGCAGTGCTCTTCACACAGTTCTCCTTTCCACAGTATTCAGACATCTGACCACGTTGGGGATGAATAGTCTGGGCCTGGAATCACATCCAAGAAACACATCTATAGTGCACTCAGAATCACCCTAACTCTTTCCAAATTGCAGGTTTTCTCACTGGACTAATCCTGTCTGCTTGCTGCTTGACTTCTCTTCCTTTAGAAAATGTCTTTCCTGGGAGCCCCCTTAGTCCACCGCACAAACATACTTCAGGCTGACTCCTAGGACTCTGTGTATCAGTGTCAAGCTGTGCCTTGAACCCCTGCCTTTTTTCCATTTTCTCTGTTGGTATGCTTTTGATGAGTAGGTGAAGTGGAGGTAAATGAATACCATTACATCTCTGTCTCTATGTATTATCTTCCTTCCTCTTTTATTTAGGAATTTATGGGAATGAAAAAATACTACTATCCAACCTTATACTACATCTTTGTCTACAAAGCTTAGTATGTACATATATTAAAAAATCAAATATGTTTAGGCATTGACTACAAGGACCACTTGCAACATGAGATCCTACAGGTAGGTGACTCATAAGAGCAATATGTACTATCGTGGTAGTCTGCATCTGCTGCACATTTGAGAGTGAGTTTTATTCTAATTTGCAAGTACAACCTACTAAACAATGGGAGTTATATAAGCTTATAACTCATAAGATGATATTCAGAGTAGAATACATCCAAGGCCACTAAATGTGTTAAATATTTCATACAGCTGAATAGAGAAAGAGAAGATATGTCACCTCCCACTGTGGCGCCTTCATTCTGAAAATAACAGGTTACCTATAGCTAGAAGAAAAATAAAATAACGAAAGTTTCACATTCCCAGCTAAAATTATATTTTAGGCTTGATTCACTCCACAATACTTATTTTCACAGTTATAGCTTAAAATTGAGGTGGAGATTTTTAAATATGCAGAATTGATTTTAAATAATTTTAATGATCTTAATCTTTCTAATTTAGTTTCACTGTGGTGAAAATTATGCAAGTTACCAAACTGAGTCTTTGTTTTTCTTAATAACATATATACTTCACAAAAAAAATCCCATCAACAGAAACAATTTTTAAAAACCAATTGAGTAATTTCTATGCATCACAAATATTTGAAAAAATGGAAATAATATCTTGGTATTTACTTACCTTCTTATTCTATAAGAGAAAATAATACTAATGGAGCAAAATAATGGATGCCCTTGATTTCATTTCAGTATTCATATATGTAGTTATATCCATATTTATATTTAAGTCAAAGGGTGCAATATTTTAGAACGGGTCTCATTGATTAGATGATTGGTGCCATTGCAGGCCCAGAGCTTAATGGAAAGGCAAAATTGAGTGAGAGGAGGGAAGAGATAAATGAGGAGAACAAAAGGGTACTTATAGTGGGGGTATAAGGTTGTGTGTTCCCTACCCTAGTTATCTTTTCATTGTGGAAAAATATGTAACATAAAACTAACCATTTTACCCATTTTACGTGTATAATAAAGAAGCATTAAGTACGTTTGTGTTGTTGTACAACCATTACCACTATTTCCAGAACTTTGTCATCATCCCAAACAGAAACTCTAAACCTATTAAGCAATAACTCCTTATACCCTTCTACCCCCAGCTTCCGGTAACCTCAATTCTACTTTTTGTCTCTAAAAATTTGACTATTGATGATACTTCATATCAGTGGAATCATACAATATTTGTTCTTTTATATCTATTTTGTTTTACTAAGTGAAATATTTGTAGGGTTTATCTATGTTATGACATGTGTCAAAACTTCATTCCTTTATGACTAAGATTCCATTGTATGTACATACTACATTTTATCAACACTTCTGCTGATAGACAGATAGATTGTTTCTACCTTCTGGATATTGAATAATGATGCTATGAACATTTGTGTACAGTATCTGTTTGAGTTCCTGGTTTTAATTTTTTGTGTGCATACCTAAGCGTATTAGAGTTTTCCAAAGAAACAGAACCAATAGAGTGTGTGCGCGTGCGTGTGTGTGTCTGTGTGTGTGTGTGTGTGTGCGTGCATGTGTACATAAAGAGATTTATTATGAGGAGGTGGCTCACTGCATTATGGAAGCTGAGAAGTCTCATGATCTGCCATTTGTAAGCCAGAGACCCAGGAAAGCCAGTGGTGTAAATCTGGTCCAAGTCCTCAGTCGGAGGGCTTGAGAACCATGAGAGCTCACGGTGTAAATCCCAGTCCAAGGACAGGAGAAGATCAATGTCCCAGCTCAAGCAGGCAGACAGGAAGCAAAAGGATGAATTCCTCCTCCTTCTGCTATTTTGTTCTGTTCAGGCCCCCAAATGATTGGCTGATTCTCACCTATACTGGGGAGGGGGCAATCAACATTACTGAGTCTACCAATTAAAATGCTAATCTCATCCTGAAACACCCTCACAGACATACCCAGAAATCATGTTTAATCTGGGCACATCTTTGCCCACTCAAGTTGACACATAACCATCCTATAAGGGGTGGAATTTTGGAGTCGTATGTTAATTCTGTGTTGATTTTCTGAGGAACCACCAAATTGTTTTCTATGGGGACTGCATCATTTTACATTCCCCCCAGTAATGTACAAGCGTTCCTGTTCTTCCACATCCTCAGTAACACGAGTTATATTCCACTGTTTTGAAAATAGCCATTCTTCTGGGTGTGAGAGAGTATTTTATTGAGGATGCTATTGTAAGTTGAATAGTTTTACTAATTTCTTTTATAGACTGTTCATTGCAAGTGCATAGAAATGCAAACTGATTTTTGCACGTTGATTGTGTACCTTCAGTTTTGTTGAATTCATTTATTAGCTCCATCAGTTTTTTGCAGATGATTTAATGTTTCCTACATATAAGATCATGTCATCTGTGAGCAGAAATACTTTTACTTCTTCCTTCCCTAATTACGTATCTTTTTGTTTCCTTTTTGCCTAATTGCTCTTGATCATGGTGTATACTCCTTTTTTATGCTGCTGAATTCAGTTCGCTAGTATTTTTTGGAGGAATTTTACATTTGTATTAATAAGGTATATTGGCCTAGAGTTGTTGGTTTTTTTTGTAGTATATTCTACCAACCTCCTTATCAGGGTAATGATGGCTGCATAGAAAGAGATAGGAAGTTTTCCCATCTTCATTCTTTGGGTAAAGTTGAGAAGAATTGGTATACATTCTTCTTTAAATATTGGTAGAATTCATCAGTGAAGCTATTGGGTCCTATGCATTTCTTCATGTGGAGGTTTCTGATTACTGATTCAATCTACTTACTTGTTATAGATCTATTCAGATTTTCTATTTCTTCTTGTGTCCATTTTAGTAGTTTTTTTTTTTTTTATTTCTAGGAACTAGTCCATTTCTTCTAGGTTATTCAAATTTTTGGTAAATAATTGTTCATAATTTTCTCTTATAATTTTTTCTTTTTATGAAATCAGTAGTAATGTCCACTTTTATTTCTGATTTTAATTACTAGAGTTTTCTCTTTTTCTTAAACTCGTCAATCTAGCTAGAGGTTTGTGATTTGTTTTTTTGTTTTGTTTTGTTTTGTTTTGATCTTTTCAAAGAACTAACTTGATATTGCTTGGCTATGTCCTGACCCAAATCTCAACTTGAATTGCATCTTCCAGAATTACCACATGTTGTGGGAGGGACCCAAGGGGAGGTAATTGAATTATAGGGGCCAGTCTTTCCTGTGCTATTCTCGTGATAGTGAATAAGTCTCACGAGATCTGATGGGTTTATCAGGGGTTTCTGCTTTTTCTTCTTCCTCATTTTCCCTTGCCACTGCCATATGAGAAGTGCCTTTCGCCTCTCACCATGATTCTAAGGCCTCCCCAGTCATGTGTAACTGTAAATCCAATTAAACCTTTTTTTTTTTTTTTTTGAGACGGAGTATTGCTCTGTTGCTCAAGCTGGAGTGCAGTGGCGTGATTTTGACTCATTACAACCTCCGCCTCCCAGGTTCAAGCGATTCTCCCACCTCAGCCTCCCGAGTAGCTGAGATTACAGGCACCCACCATCTTTCTCGGCTAATTTTTCTATTTTTGTAGAGATGGGGTTTCACCATGTTGGCCAAGCTGGTCTTGAACTCCTGACCCCAGGTGATCCACCTGCCTTGGTCTCCCAAAGTGCTGGGATTACAGGTGTGAGCCACTGCGCCTGTCCTTAAACCTCTTTTTCTTCCCAGGCTCAAGTATGTCTTAATCAGTAGCATGAAAATGGACTAATATACAACTTTTGGCTTGGTTTCATTAATTTTCTCTATTGGTTTAAAGTTTTCTTTTTCTTTTCTTTTCTGTTTTTTGTTTGTTTGTTTTTTTGTTTTTTTGTTTTCTCTTTTTGAGACAGGGTCTCACTTTGTTGCCCAGGCTGGAATGCAGTGTTACAATCACAGCTCACTGCAGCTTCAACCTCCTTTGCTCAAGTGATCCTCCCAAGTAGCTGGGACCACAGGCATGAGCCACCAGGCCTGGCTAGTTTTTGTATTTTTTGTAGAGACAGGGTTTTGCCATGTTTCCCAGTCTGATCTTAAACTCCTAAGATCAAGGGATCCACCTGCCTTAGCCTCCCAAAGTGCTGGGATTACAGGCATGAGCCAGCACACCTGGCAGGTTTTAAGTTTTCTATCTTGTTTTTCTCTAATCTTTGTTTCCTTCCTGGTATTAGCTTTAGCTTTAGTTTGCTCCTCTTTTTCTAGTTCCTTAAGATGTACAGTTAGTTTATTGTTTTGAAGTCTTTTTTTTTTTTTTTAATGTAGGCATGTACTGCTATAATGTTCCCTCTTAGCACTGCTTTCACTGCATTCCGTGTGTTTTGATATGTTGTATTTGTAGTTTCATTCCTCTCAAGGTATTTTCTAATTTTCCTTGTGCTTCTTTCTTTGACCCATTGGTCGCTTAAAATTTTATTTATTAATTTCTGCATAACTGAGGATTTTCCACTTTTCCTTCTGTTATTCCTTTCTAGTTTCATTCACTTGTGATCACAAAGCTATTTTGTATGATATTAATTTTTTAAAATGTATTAGGACTTGTTTTGTGGCCTGACATGATTATCCTGGCAAATGTTTTATGTGCATTTGAGAAGAATGTACATTTTGCTTTTGTTAGCTGGGGTGTTTTGTATAAGGCTGGGAGGCTTATAAACAACAGAAATTTATTTCTCACTATCTTGGAGGCTGGAGGTCCAAGTTCAGGATGTCAACATAGTTGGGCCCTCTTCTGGGTTGCAGACTGGTAACTTCTCATTGCATGCTTCCATTGTGGGAAGAGAGCAAGCTAGTTCTCTGGCCTCTTCTTAACAGGGAACTAATCGTACTTGTGAGGGCTCCACTCTTACGACCTAACTGCCCCTCAAAGGTGCTGCCTTTAAGAATAATCACGTTGAGAATTAGATTTCAGCATAAGGATTTTGGAGGGACACAAACATTCACTTCATAAGAGTCATCAAATTTGAGCATGCATCAGACTTCATCACTTTTGCTTGATTCTCCATTAAAAGTAGGAATGCATTGTGGACTTAAATATAGACATTGTAGATAATGGGAGATGTTGTACAAACCAACTGTAATTTATAAGATTGAAGATGATTCCAGGTTTTGAAAAATTATGAATGGTAGAGTTGATCCTTTCTTTTTTAGTATTATTGTACATAAGCAAATTCTACGTAGTATTTTTCTGTTTTTAGTTTAGATTGACTAATTATTATGACTGGAAATAAAGCTTAAAAAGTATTCTATATGTTTAAGTCCCAGAAGTTTACTCAATTTTGGAATACCATTTATTCTTATATGATCTTTTATTCAATATGTATATGCTATATTGTACAAAAACCAAACAAGTTTATACATTTTATTCACAATTTATTGTAGTTCATTTTTAGGTCAAATTTTGGAGGGGTGGGGAAGGGCTGATACTCTGGTACCATAACAGAACCATAATCAGAAATTTCCTGTCCCAATTAATCACTTTCATAATTGTTAAAGCACGTTTAAAAATTCTAATACTAAAACACTAAACTTTTATACTTTTATTTCTTTTTAGAACCTTGTGAAACATCTTCCTGAGCAGAAGATACTCAATGAATTAGCAGAGCTTAAGAATGAATATGATGACCTCTGTGAGCCTGAACAATTTGGAGTTGTGGTATGTATCCAACATGAGGGACCACAGACTCAGCTGGGAGGTTAACACTTGCCAGAAAGAGTGAAAAGAAAGACATTTCAGTTGTCAATTCTTTTTTCATTACTGTATTGCTACATAATTTAATATAATATTGGCTGTCAGAAAAAAATCCTTTTTTACCTATTATTATTTGTCATGGCATTGAAAAATAATAAAATATTCGCATTCATAAAATACTTCAAAATATCTCAGGGGATCTTTTGTATAACAGTGCCAATTTTTAATTCTATTAATATATGCAAACAGTATACATTATTATTATGTGGGCTATTTTTCCTTCCATTTAGATCTTTATGTTAGAATCTGACCCCCCAAAAATAGGTTAAAATAAAAGGTAATTACTAGATAATTAGCAAAGTAATAGAGACTCTTTTTCTAGGGTATATATCGTCTCAGAAAAAGTACAAGGATTTTCAGATTTCGTATATTGTCATTAATTGATTTAAAGCTTGAAACGTACTGTTTTAGTTGGGAAGAAAATCTTATACATCATGTCTTGAAATCATCATGTAGTTAAATTATTATTGGAATGAATTATTTTTTCTTATCCCACCCTTCATATTAAGGGGTACAAAAGATGAATAAGTATAAATTTTGAATTCAAGATTATAGTTATATTTTAAGTATTCCCCAAACTGACTATTCAAATAGTTGACAAAAAGCAAAAACAAAAAATGCCAGGAAAAGAGGGCACTATGATTTATTTAATTTCTTGGAGAAAAAGCTATTTTTTACTTAGGTGTTCAGTGCAAGTTTGTTAGCCGTATGAATAAATAGCTCCATTATGGTCACCAACTTTACCCTGGCTCCCTGAACATTTTCCATTTGCATACTAAGAATTTTAAAATTACCATTGGACCTAATAGTCAAACATTTTCAGCCTTATCCAAAATATTCTGTAAACTTTTAAATAGTATAGTATGTTAGAATTGATCTAATTTGATACCTTGCAGTTTAAAAATCCTGTTTAAAGTCAAACTGTGCTAGATGGGACTGAGCATGTTCCTTTTGAACATGTGCAATAAATGCTCACCCATATTTAGAGTTTATTAATTTTGAGACATGGCATTGACTACACTTATGTAGAAGGATTCTATCAAATTCTTGCAAAGAAAATCAGGAATGTATATTTGGGATCAGATAGAGCATATAATGGTATCTGAGAAAGGTATTTATTTCTCTTATTTTTGAACAAGGTGAATTAACTAAATTCTAAATTTGATAGATATCATTTGTTAACTAAAAGCAATTTAGCACAATATTGAGTAATACAATTATTTAGACCAAAGTCCACATTTGAAGCCTGAGCTGCTTGGATTCATATTATAATTGAAGCAAGGCTATATACCCTCTGAGAATTCAGCTGTGTCATGATGGTTATGAGTTTTACAGTAGGTATACTACACAATTTCTCTGAAGTCATTTTTTTTTTCTGAATGCAGTTTATCTTGGAAGATGTATTAGTTTGCCAAGCAAGTCCTTTCAAGAGGCATATCCTTGGTACCACACTGAGGAAATGAAGTTTGGGGACATAAAAAGCAATATACCTTCTGAACTAAAAGCAAAATAGAAAATGGAAGAGATTTCTTGTTTATGCACATAACCATAAATAATTCTGAGGCTGTGTGTACATGAAGTAACCTAGTCCCCTTATTTATTCTCACCATTCTTAGCTACATGTCTGTGGGGGGTAAAAAGTCAAGGACATTACAAACTAGTTTACACCATGTAAATTACCTAAGATAGTATCAGTCAGGATTTGCCCAATAAAGTTTAGCTGCATTCACATCAAGGAAATATTTTTTAAACAATGATATACTTTAGTTTTTTAAACGTGTACTTTTCAGTGTTTAGAACAATATTATGTATAAAATAGACAGTAAATAAATGTTTATGGAATTGAATTACAGGACAATTATTAAGCCCAAGTCTGAGCCTGAATTAGAAAGTAGTATAATTTAAATCTGTAACAATAGAAATTCTGCTAAAACGTGTCTCTCTAGGTGTATGCTGAAATTCAATTCACTTCTGTGTGTATACATCCAAACGCTTTTTAACCCTTAAACATATATCAACAGCCTAATGTGAGGACAATTTTGGAAATTGTTTAATAGAATCATCTGCAGTCATGAGAGAGGCTCCAAACTGGAAAGGCTCATTGCCTCTGCTCACTTCTCTTGTTAACATTATTAGTGTATTTATCACATGATTTCTATATGGAAAACCTCCAGTATCTCCCTGAATTTACAGAATGAAATCCAAGCTCCTTCACATTCTCACTGTACTTCTGACTGTCTTGCTTTCTTCCTTTCTGTTCCCTTTGGTGAAGTGAGTCAATTGGTATCTTTTTGACATTTTAGCCTTTACCTCAATCAGACTCTCACTGCCGTTTTAACAGTTATTTCACTCGCTCCCTATTCTGCGTCCTTTCATTTTTCCATAGTGGCCATACCATACCTTTCCTTCTCTCCTCAAGTCTTCTGTCTCCTCCCCATTCTTTTAACTTACCGCGAACATCCTAACCTGTTACTTGCCAGAGAATAAAGAAAGCACTTTGACTTCAGAACCTCCAATATCTCTTCTACCTACAAAGTTTTCTGTAGCTATATATCTTTTACTTACTCATTCTGTGTCAAACCTCAGAAATAGAGGAGCTCAATTATCATTAACATTATTGCTGTTGCTATTAGTATGGATAGAAACAAAATAAATATTGAGGACTTAACTTGTCAGATTCTATGAGAAGCATTTTTACTTCCACCAACTTATGTATTTCTCACGACAACCCTGCGAGTTTGGCACTATTAATGGCTCCATATTAAGGATGAGAATGCCGGGTGCATTGGTTCATGCCTGTAATCCCAGCACTTTGGGAGGCCGAGGCGGGAGGATCACCTGAGTTCAGGAGTTCAAGACCACCCTGGCCAACATGGTGAAACCTCATCTGTACTAAAAATACACAAATTGGCCAGGCGTGGTGGCTCACGCCTATAATCCCAGCACTTTGGGAGGCTGAGGTGGGCGGATCACCTGAAGTCAGGAGTCCGAGACCAGCCTGGCTAACATGGTGAAGCTCCATCTCTACTAAAAATGCAAAAATTAGCTGGGCGTGGTGGCGGGCACCTGTACTCCCAGCTACTTGGGAGGCTGAGGCAGGAGAATGACGTGAACCCGGGAAGTGGAGCTTGCAGTGAGCCAAGATAGCACCACTGCACTCCAGCCTGGGCGACAGAATGAGACTCCATCTAAAATAAATAAATAAATGCAAAAATGAGCTGGGCATGGTGGCACATGCCTGTAATCCCAGCTACACAGGAGGCTGAGGCAGGAGAATCGCTTGAATCTGGGAGGCGGAGGTTGCAGTGAGCTGACATCAGGCCCCTGCACTCTAGCCTGGACCATAGAGCAAGACTCCGTCTCAAAAAAAAAAAAAAAAAAAAAAAAAAAAAAAGGAGGAGGAAACTGGGCCCAAGGAAGATTAGTTTACTTGTCCAAGGTCACACTGTAACTAGTAGTCACAGAATTCAAATGATTCAAATGTTAGCAGTCTGTATTTGTAGCCAGTGCTTTAGCCACTGTGCTCCTGGGTTGTGGGTATGTGGGTGTGTATGTGATGCTCTACTACATGCTAATCTTCTCACTTCAGTTTGGGCTTTGTTATGCACTGCCTACTTTAGGTGGTAGTATCTCTTATTTGCTTTCCTTCTGTTAGTTATTTTATTACTTCCTCAATTTGTCAGTTTCCACTCTGCTCTGCTCTTCAGAAAAAAAGAAAATCTTCAGTCATTTGCTGCTGGGAAAGGAGTGGATAGATGGGTGGATGCATGAATAAAAATCCTTCCTGACTGAGGTTTCTGCTTGCTACTGCTTTCTCTCCATTTCCTACCATCAGTTTTTTTCAAAGATCAGTCTCCTTTTTCTCTCTACTTCCTTAACTCTCATTCACTGTTCAACCAATGGTGATCAGAATTCTGCCTTAAATAATGCATTGAAATTGAACTAGGAAAGGCCCTTAAATCCTGTTCACATCCAAAATTCACATCGAGTATACTCACTTCTCTTTGTCTCCATCACCACCATCTTAGCCCAAGCCAGAATCATCATTGCAATTAACCATCACAATATACATTTATCTTGTTTTTCCCACTACCACTTTTGCCCTTCTCCAAATCCGTCTCGGCACAACTCTTAGTATGATGTTTCTAGAGTGTGTCTGTATTGCATCATAATTTGTATCTGCTTAAAATACCAGTGCTGTTCTATAGCACTAAAGCTAAAGCATTAACTTCTTACCGTGACCTAGAATACACTATCTGGTCTGGCACCTGCCCACCTCTCCTACTTTTATCACCTGCTATTTGGCCTCTTGCTCATTATGCCTCAGCCACATTTTAATTTTGAACTTACCGTGTTCTTTCCTGCTCAGGACCATTGCACATGCTGCTTTTTTACTCCCGCTTGTTGCCTCCCTCTCTTGTTTATACTTCAAGTCATAGCTTAATTTTTGCTTTCCCAGTGGTACCTTCATTTGCCTTTCAGTCAGAAATACATCTCCCTACTAAACTCTCCCAGATTACCTTTTTTATTTTCCTTTCTAGAAATTATCATGGATTTTAATTAAATGTTTATTTATGAGGTTACTTCTTGACTGTCTATAATCCCAACTATATTGCAAGTTCTATAAATGGATGAATCATGTTGATTTTATTCACATGTGCTTAACAAATATTTCTTGAATGTATTTGCATGAATGGAAAATCAAGTGGACTCTTTCAGTCCTATCTTATTCTGTATCTATGTGGCATTTGATAACATAAAAGAATTTAAGCTCCTTTTCGAAAACTTTCCTCTCCTTCTTAAACAATAAATAGTATTTCCTGATTTTTTTTTTTTTTTTTAAGAGGCAGGTTCTCTCTCTGTCCGCCAGGGTGGAGTGCAGTGGTGAGATCATACCTCACTGCAGCCTCGAACTCCTAGGTTTTAGTGATCCTCCCACCTCAACCTCCTGAGTAGCAGGTTCCACCATGCCTGGCTAATTTCTTTAAAAAATTTTCTGTACACATGGAGTCCCGCTGTGTTGCCCAGGCTGGTGTTGAACTCCTGGCCTCTAGCAGTCCTCCTGCTTCAGCCTCCCAAAGCACTGGGATTATAGCTGTGTGCCACCATACCTGGCCTTATTTCCTGATTTTAATACTCTAACCCTGTGTAGTGCCCTATAGTGTTTCCATGATTATATAACTTCTTAGATCATAGACACAAAATCTCATCAGTTAGGGGTATAAATATGCCAGAAATTAGATTACTCTTGCAATATTCATTAAAATAATGATAATGAATAATTAACAAATTGGCTGATCGAGGTGGCTCACATCTGAATCCCAGCACTTTGGGAGGCCAATGCAGGCAGATCGCTTGAGCCCAGGAATTCGAGACCCGCCTGGCCAACATGGCAAAACCCCGTCTCTACAAAAAATACAGAAATTAGCCAAGCATGGTGCTGTGTGCTTATAGTCCAGCTACTTGGGAGGCTGAGGTGGGAGAATCGTTTGAGCTCGGGAGGCAGAAGTTACAGTGAGCCGAGATTGCACCACTGCGCTCCAGCTTGGGCAACAGAACCAGAACCTGTCTCAGGAACAAAAACCAACAACAAAAAAACACAATAAAATTGACAAAACTGGGGGAAATTGTGAAAGAAAGAAACTTATCTAAGGCAGTAACTGGGCTACTAAGCTTTCTCTAACCTTTGGGTTTTTTTTAGCAGCCACATCATTAGGTTTGCTTATAATCATGTGCAACCAGTTGGAAAAAAGAGGAAAAAAAAAAAAAATAGAAAAACCCAGAGACTTTTCCTCTGTCTAGAGACAGATTCTGGTAAGGGGGATATGCTCGCTCCCACATATTCTGTGATCAATAATCTTGTTTAGGGGTAGATTGGCTGCATAGCTTCCCACTGACTTGTCCTCCAACCTGCCTCCCACAGAATTGAATTTGGTACATCACTGTAATTATGTGCTGTACCTTTACTGGGAAAAAAAGCACAGATTTTTGAAAGCTCTGGCAGTTAGAACCCTCAGCAGGAGCTTTTAGACTCTTCTGAGTGTCTTTGCAGCTCAGCTGTTCTCAAACCTCAGAGCTTTGGAAGTTCCCACTTGTCTTGCACAGGGGATGGAGACCCATACTGTGTGTATCTATTAAACTAACACATCTTCTGAGGAAAAGAAAGCAATAATTAGTTCTCTTAGTAATCGGTAGTTTGTTTTTCTGACTTCAAAATTACACATATTTTTCAATTAAAAACATTCTAAAGCTATAATCTAACAAAAAATGTTGAAATTGGCTTGGGCGTAGAAATCTTCATAATAGAAAGCACAGATTATGTGATATTGCTGACAGCACATTTAAATTTTTTTGGACAAATATATGAAGTTGGGAGGAGAGGATTTATGCATATAGTTGGAAGTACAGCTGTAAATTTACTGTGCTTTTTAATTTTTTTAAAGCCTCATAAGAGCTTATGAGCTATAAAGATAGCTTAACCAGGTGAAAAGAAAATTCTTAAAAGCTTTTTTTTCCTTCCACATATCATCAAAGGCAATTAGTTTGGATAGAAAATTGTAAGTCCTCTGTTCCATTAATATCAAATCATTTTTCACTTTTGCATATTCAGTGTGAAAATTGCATTTTTCTTTATTTTATATGCCTGCATTCAGAGTATTAAGTGTTTCGATATGTAATGCCCTGATTGTTTCTATTTTCATCACTTTTGTAAATATTATTGCTAGCTCTTACTTCCAGATGTATATTCATTTTATCTGAGAAAAAGCTGGTTTAACAATTTTGAGATCAGGTAAAAGAAAACTCACCATGACTCATTCTCAAGTACATGTATTTATATTCTTATCCCTCTTATTAACTTCTCATAATAATCAATTTTTTTGTGACAGAATTTCTTATTTCCATCAGCTTTTGCAATAAAATAAGGTAAAATAAAACCACCTGAAAATTGAATATTCAAATTAGGTCAGTAGATGTCAGTTAATTTTGCTATTGATTGGTTTTCATTAAATTTTTAAAAACTCAAAAGTTAACCCTTTCATTTTTTCCACCCACATATCACTAATTCCTAACACCACCACAGAAATTTTGATGACTGTGGCCAGGCACGGTGGCTCACACCTGTAATCCCAACACTTTGGGAGGCTGAGGTGGGTGGATCACGAGGTCAGGAGTTTGAGACCCGCCTTACCAACATGGTGAAACCCTGTCTCTACTAAAAATACAAAAATTAGCCGGGCATGGTGGCGGGTGCCTGTAATTCCAGCTACTCAGGAGGCTGAGGCAGGAGAATCATTTGAACTCAAGAGGCGGAGGTTGCAGTGAGCCCAGATCGTGCCATTGCACTCCAACCTGGATGACAGAGCGAGACTCCATTTAAAAAAAAAAAAAAAAAGAGAAATGTTGATGGCGTTCTTGGCCTGAAACATGTTTTCAGAAAGGTGTTTTAAAATTCTTGCCTAACTTTTTAGTGTGATTCTTCGAGTTTATAGTGCCTTTTGGGGCACACAATGTTATTGTATTCTGTTCTAAAGACAAGTAGAGGGTTGTTGATGGGTAATTCCACATATCCACATATTTTTATCTTTGGGGAAATATTCGCTACCAGTACATCATTATTTTTCTGATGTAGAATCAGTTTTCAACACTCAGTTTTTCAAGGCTTCAATTCACAGATTAAGTATGACCCTTTTCTCTCATGACATCTAATATACAAACATTTGGCATTGACTCCATATAGTTGGTACACTTGTATTGGTTATTTTGTCCAGGCTAGGTACTGGATTTGCTACAGAAAGTATTAGAATGAGTATAAGTATAAGTAGGAGAGGTTCTGCCCTGGAGGAGGTCATTGTCTAAAAGAAGATAGAAGTATTTACTTTATAGGTGTCATAAATGCCCCTGCCTTATTTCCACAATTCCAGGCAGAAATCTGGACAGTATTGACTCTGAATCTCATTTCCGTAGGCAGTTCTGCCTTCTATGAAACTTAAGTCTGTTCTCCTTTAATGTGGTTTCATGATCATTCTTTTTGTTATAGTCACAGATACAAAATGATTCTGTATATTCAATGGACAGTAGATCAAAAGAGTAACTATTTGGAAAAAAATACCTTGTAGCAAATATGTATTTGTTACAAATATATCTGTTAATTCTAATAAATTCTTAACATTATGTTTTGAAGAGACTGGGGGATCAGTTTTGCTCCCATATGATAGGCGTTAATGGAATATGTCTTAGAAGTGAAAAGGAAAGATGACAGAAATAACCCTAAAGGCCACACCTGACTATAGGAGTACCATGTGGCCATCTCCTTTTCCTTCACACATGATTTTTACATTTGTGCTCTTTTCCTTTCTCGGAGGATTCGTAGGTTAGTTGGGTAGTAGATCAATATTCATGAGCTGCGTAGGTACTAAAGTGTGTAAAATTCAAATTATATAAACAAAACTGTGTCTAACTCTTTGGGGAAATAACCCACTTGTAGTTGCTCTCACTAAAGCTGTCAATGCACTTCTTTTATTTTTTTTTAATATAGTGAAGATCAGCTAAAGAAATGAGAGCCACTTGATGTGATTTGATAGACAAGTACATCGTAACACAAATAAATCCCCTACCTAATACAATACCCTGGTCAGCATCCCACAGCACTTCAAGGAATGAATTATAAAACAAAGGATGCCAGTCAACTAAAATGCTGCGAGGGACTACAACTAAATACAAACACACATTTCAGCAGAGTTTTTATTTTATTTACTTATATCGCTTAAGTGCACTCAAGTGCCTTTATGAGACATGAGCCTTTTAATAATTGTATGTGTGGCTGAGGATGTTGCTCAGTGCTTCCTATTATTTCTAAGCTTAGTTATCTAGGACATCTCCTTACATATCCCAATCCTCTGATGGAGTTTCAGCTGTTTCTATCAGTGTACATTGATTGGTCTGATCATAAAAATTCACACTTATGGTTGCAAAAATTATGTGGTTATGATCAAAATGTACTGGTTTGTGGCTTTTGTTAAGAGATGTACGTGCATAGCTTGCCTCCTCCATCATCTCTTGATTTTGTAATAATACAATTTTAATAATAACATTTCTAATGGTAGATGTATATTATGAATTAAAAATAGCTAAATAAAGCATGATACTTAGAGTGGATAATGAGAGCTGTTCTTCACTGAGCCCTGGAAATATATTTCTTAATTTTGAATGAGAGAAACTTTCCATGGGGTTTGGGAGAACAGAGAAGGATCCCGGTTCCTTCATACTGACAATTTCTGAGGATGAATAAAGAATGTAATAACGACAATAACTATTGTTTTACGGTGTTTACATTGTGTCAGTTACTATGACAGGAGCGATATACATAGTATCACATTTAAGTTCTAATGCATCCTGTATAGATGATTTAGTGAATACATTTTCATGACGAGGAAATACTTAGAAACTCCAGGTAACTTGCAGTAGGTCATACAACTAGAAAGTGAGGCCCAGTGAGGTCGCTTACATCTGAAATCCCAGCACTTTGGAAGGCCCAGGTGGGCAGATCGCTTGAGCCCCAGGAGTTCAAGACCAGCCTGGGCAACATGGCACAACCCTGTCTCTGCAAAAACATACAAAACTTAGCCGGGCATGGTGGTGTGTGCCTGTAGTCCTGGCTACTTGGGAGGCTGAGGTGGGAAGATCGCCTGAGCCCCAGGAAGTCAAGGTTGCAGTGAGCTGTGATCACCCCACAGCACTCCAGCTTGGGTGACAGAGTGAGACCCTCTCTCAAAAAAGTAAAGTGACAGAAGTGTGGCTCAAACCTACGTCTGTGTAACTACAGTGTCCCTGTTTCTCCTACTGCAACTTACGGTATGGGTCTGGAGAATCCAGATAATTGTTACCCTTTCTTTCCTGGGTTTAGAGAAAAAAAATTCTCCTAAATCCAGTTCTTTAAAAAAAAGCTCTATGGGGCTCTGAATTTGGGCTAAGATTGGGCCTTGGCAGTATTGTTGGGGTGACCTACCTGGAAGCTAATGAATAACCTTACATGTACTTCATCTTTCCCCACATCAGCCTGCTATTATACCTCTTGAAACTATGCATCCTCTTCTTGACCCAGCATTTTACTGAATGTTGTGTTTCCTATTTATATAAATGAAGCCATTCATTCATTCATTTTACGATGGTTTATTTTTAAAATCACTTTTCATCTTTATCACCTGCCATGTATCAAACCTTGTTGTAGGAGATGAATCAATGGAGAATCTTTGCCAGATCAAAGGGCAACTTTGAACCCCTTACGGTATACAACTTCTTCCAAAAAGCAGGCTGACTGATGATAGATTAATATCTAGTAATAGCAGTTCAACAAAGTTAATTCCCTAACAATTCTGGTTTGACATTATAACTGAAGACATTATTTTGTGGAAGTAAAATATTACTATCAGCTATTAATTTTGTTGAATAGACAATTGTCCTTGGGAAAAGATCTGGAAAATGGTTAGTCAGCTAAGTAGTGCTTTAAAAATCAATCAGCACATATTGATATACTCAAGACCCTGTACTAGGTGTTCCACAAGATGTAGCTTTTGACTCCTTTCTCCTTTTTTTTTCCTCTATGCAGTCTCCTCATCAATGACCTTACCTCCCATAGCATCTATTCAGATAACTCCCAAATCTGCCAACTCCAATACTTCTAACCCCTAGAACTATAGTTTCAAATCCTAGCAGATATCATAATAATAACAAAAATTCAACATGTCAAGAAAGCAATTTTATTATTTCCCTATCATGTAGGTATCATTTTACTACTTTTGAGAGGATTTGAGAGGGATCAAGGAGAACATTTAGTCTATGTTAGTAATCCAAGCTTGAAGTACATAAAATTATGAGTTTTTATATGGTGAGCATGGAAAATAAGGGACAACTCTCAGAAATTCTGCAGGTTAAAATATTGGTAAGGATTGGTATTATTATAAATAACATTGTGTTTACTATGATTTGAATATCACTTCAAGATTTGGAGTCTTGAATGGGAAAATAAGAGCATCATTGTTAGAAGTAAGATGCCCTATTTGATGTCTGAGAAGATGGTCAACTGAATTTACTTAAATGCTAATACAAATTTTTTGTTGCAGCCAGGCAATACTTTTCCTTTATGGAACTAGCACTTTTTACTCTACCTTCCCACAGCTGTAGAGGCAGAGCCTAAAAAAGAAGGAAGTAAACGTATGGATCATTTATTTTGACTCCCTTCTTTTCATCAAAACAAGACTGCTTTACAGGAATTTCTCCCACTTTACGATGGGGAAACGTAAGGCCAGAAAATTAGGCAGACTGTTTTCACACAGTCAGATCACATGACAGTTTCTAAATTCAGTCTCACTTGACTTAGTT
The DNA here is from genome assembly GCF_049350105.2 of Macaca mulatta. Taxonomy (NCBI): domain Eukaryota; kingdom Metazoa; phylum Chordata; class Mammalia; order Primates; family Cercopithecidae; genus Macaca; species Macaca mulatta. The sequence continues at coordinate 104,064,460 of NC_133426.1, forward strand.
GCTACTAAGCTACACCTACCTGCCCTTGCTGCCTTAGTCCCTGATTGGCTTACTGGAATTTAAGTAGCAGCAGATCAGGGAAAGCAAATCCATCTACTCTCATTCCCTGAAACAAGCAAACAGCCAAGTGACAAACTGTACCAAATTAGCACCTCCTTCTACCTTCATTATTGCCAACATTGTTCTGCCTCACAACAGACTTCAAACTTTGGAGCCATCTTTGACTTTCTCCTGCTATAACTGATCGGTTACTAAGTCCCATTTATTCTTAATTCTATCTTTTATATCCATTGTTTTCTTTATCTTCCTACTGTCAACATGCTACCTCATTACCTGTTTCTTGCACCATTTTGCTAACTTCCTGATGGTCTCCCTGCCATTAATCTCTCCTTCAACCAATCATAGTTACTTCTCCTAATAAGACTCAAGAGGCAGTGTGGGGTAGCGGTTGAGAGTCTGGAGTCTGTAGCCCAAAGGCCTGCATTCAAATCTTCAGGCTTCCAACATACAATTTGATTTTGTGCAAGTTACTTACTATTTGTTTCACTTTTCTCATCTTTGGAATGAAAATAATGATAATCAAATCAGTTAATAAATATATAAAGCAAATGTTGAAAAATGTCTGGCACAAAGTACTTAATAAGTGTTAATTGCTGTTTTCATTGTTACTATCATTATCAAAGCATACTTTGGTTATGTAATTTCAATTGGAACTGATATTTTTATAAAAAGATCAAATCCATGTTCTCTGAGTTTGTAGACCAAACATTGTAGGCTAATACAAAACATGGAAAGGATAAGAATATGATTGAAGGCACATGATATTGGAACCGAAGAAGACTAAAAGCCCACATATGCCTAAGGGTTTTGTTCCTTGTCCATCTGGTACCAAGGGCACCTTGGTGAACAGGGTCCCTATAAGCTCTGCAAAGTATGACCAGGAGAGCAAGTGTGTGGTCACTAGCAGCTGCTCAAAGCAACTCTATGGCTTTTTTAGTCACCAGGGAGACTAAAAAACTACTCCCTAAACAGAAAATGATAGAAAGCATGCTTCAGTGCTAGTGATGGCCAGTTACCAGTAAAAGGAAAGGAAAAATAAAGTAGGGGAGGGATTTGGAGACTGAGGTAGAGGCAGAAATGAAGGCAGAAAAATATATAAACTCAGAGTGATTCCCACACAAACATACACAAAGAGACCTGCAAATTCATGGAGACATAGACTTTGATGTGGTTAGCTTCCACTTCTGTGGCCTTTACTTGGACTCTTTAGATACTTTGTTTCAAATTCTGCCCCTAGGTATATACATCATATATATATCTAGCCTATAAACCTTTTCTCACACCATTCTCTCTCTCTCTTCTTTCTTTTCTTCTCTTTTCTCTTCTCTTCTCTTCTCTTCTCTTCTCTTCTCTTCTCTCTTTCTCTCTTTCTCTCTTTCTCTCTTTCTTTCTCTCTCACTCTGTTGCCCAGGCTGGAGTGCAGTGGCACAATCTTGGCTCACTGCAACCTCCACCTACCAGGCTCAAACAATTCTCCTGCCTCAGCCTCCTGGGTAGCTGGGATTACAGGCACTGTGCCACCACCACCATGCCAATTTTTGTATTTTTAGTAGAGACAGGGCTTCACCATGTTGGCCAGGCTGGTCTCAAACTCCTAACCTCAAGTGATCCTCCTGCCTCTGCCTCCCGAAGTGTTGGGTTTAGAGGCCTCAGCCACCATGCCCGGCCACTTTTTCCTTTTATTGTCAGTTCTATGTGTGCTTAAATTTACATATGCATGCACACACCTATACATATATTTTTTCATGTGTATTTCCTCTACTGTGACGTCTTCATTAAACACTGTAATCCTAAGAGTTTAGTTTTTTCTTCTTCCAGTGAACACCTCCAGAACTTAATTTCTTTTTACCTACCTAAAATCATGTGCTGACTTTTTCACCAGCAATAGTTTTCAAGGTTTTATGTTGAGTTTCAGACTATATTGTAAGCTTTTTGTGAATAGATGGTGTGTTTTATACTTGCCATGTGAGTACTGAAGAAATAGCAGGATAATTTGTATAATAATACCTTGACCAGATTAAAAAAAAGTCATAAGTGATGAGACCTACAAAAATATAGTAACAGGTAGATATTCCATCATACTTTTGTATATCTGCCTGTGAAAAGCATGAAAACATATAGGAGGATTAGTAGAAGGCAGCGTTCATATTTGGAGAGGCAGATGTTCATGGTTAATGGGCGAGTTTGAAGAAGAAAAATAATGGACTGTGTCTTGATTCTGTATTAGAGTAGATATGGTCTGCCCAACAGCTCATCTCCTGCTTTTGAAAGGTACTTTGTGGTTTAAAAACTTTTGTTTATGTGGTCAAATTCTCTTCATGTTATCTGAAGACGTCTTGGTGTCTAATCTGTACTTGGCATTTGTATTTAAGGAAGTAGGCTATACATACAAAAACAAATATAATTAGGAATATTAATAATTTCACTGTGTGCATGTATGTGTCTGTGTGTGTTCATGTGTGTCTACCTCTCTCCCATCTCCCCTCCCAGCATTCATTTTGTGAAGGAAAACTAGTTGAGTAACTTGGAGCTATAGGAAATTAAAAACTAAAAACAATTATTATCATAGTAACTATACCAACTGGAATATTTAATGTGCACCAATGCTATGAAACAAGTAATTAAAACCAAAGTTGAACTGTATTGAAGAAAACCAATATAGAATTCTTGCATAATGTACTTGAAAAGTAAGTTCATGTGATTTTACTATCATCTAATTACTTAACATCAGCATCTGTCAAGTAGGTGAAATTCTTTAGGAATTCTTTAGAGTGTATATAAATAATGTATTTTATGAATAGAAATCATAAGTTTAAAAATTATTAAATGCTCAATCAGAGCTAGTCTTCTGATTTCAAACAGCATAGTAATAGGTAATTTCTTAGGAAATGTTCCACTTATATTTTCTGTCATCATGTACATCTTTTATCTGTGGCCCGACTATTCACTCAACTCAATTTCATGTTTATAAATTTTCCTAGTTCACCTCAGGGACAGATGTTGGCAGTTTGAATGCTATTGATGGCTAATGATTATGCAATTAACATATAGCAACTGTTCAGCTTCTATAATATTTTATTAATGCCATAAGGATGATTTAGTTTTAAAAAACCTGTATAGCCAACTGCTTTTTAAACTTTGATAAAATATTTCTTTGGAATGTTTAAAGCAAAAAATATTTTTTAAATCCCAGAGCAAATTCACTTTATGCAGAGATGTTACAGTGTTGACTATGAAATTATCCCCACTAAAGAGATAAAATAAGAGGCATTAAATGTATATTCTCATAGAGTATTTCTTATCTTACAGATGAGCTCCGTGAAAATGTTACAGCCTCGTCTCAGTAGTATCCTGTTCAAACTCACATTTGAAGAACACGTAAACAACATCAAACCAAGCATCATAGCAGTAACTCTTGCCTGTGAAGAACTGAAGAAAAGTGAAAGCTTTAACAGACTTTTAGAATTAGTTCTTCTTGTTGGAAACTACATGAACTCAGGCTCAAGAAATGCCCAGTCTTTGGGTTTTAAGATCAACTTCCTTTGTAAGGTAAGATGACATTTTATAATGCTAATTTACAACAATAATCTTCCTGTCTATGAAAGGTGATACTGCAAATAGCAATCATGCATAAACCACAAAATTGTATGCTTAAAAAGGACGAATTTTCTGGGATGCGAATTATATCTCAATTCAAACAAATAATTTTTAAAAATCTTAGTAAAATCTAAAAGACTTGAAAATTCTTTTGAATACAGTACTTAACATTTGCTGATTACATTTTACTGAAGTTTATAGACAAAAAATCCCCACTTTTATAAAGTAGATGCAGTATTGGCCAGGTGCGGTGGCTCACACCTGTAATCCCAGCACTTTGAGAGGCCGAGGCAGGCGGATAACCTGAGGTCAGGAGTTCAAGACCAGCTTGGCCAACATGGTGAAACCCCATCTCTACTAAAAATACAAAAATTAGTGAGGGGAGATGACGGGTACCTGTAATCCCAGCTACTCCGGAGGCTGAGGCAGGAGAATCGCTTTAACACCGGAGGCAGGGGTTGCAGTGAGCCGAGATCACGCCACTGTACTCCAACCTAGGCAACAGAGCAAGACTATGTCTCACAAAATAAAATATAAAATAAAATAAAATAGATGCAGTATCGTATTTCATTTACATTATTACTTATGTCTTTCTAAAAAGTATCTAACAAGCTAAATTTAATGAGGTAAATAGCCAGAAATTTATTTTTGAATATAGTTTGCTTATTCTACTCTAAGATAATGATACTCTTCAATGTCAAGTAGTATTGTACACTGGTATCTAGTGCATTCAAGAGGTAAAAAAGAAAATTGAATAATAATCAACTTGTTTTGATTGGATCATTTAATAATAACATTTTTGAGACTTATGAAAAGCAAACAAAGATACAGAGAAGCCCAAAAGTGCTTGTACATGTCCATTTTTAGGCTAGAGCAAACCACCTTATTCAAGGAAAAGATCTGTCTGTTATAGAAGCCTGAAAAGACTCTGAGGTGAAGGCCTGTAAGAAAGCTAGAGACGAAAATAAATCTGAAAACAAGCAATCTATCTTTGACATCTCACCATTCTTTCACTTTTTTTCTCTCACATCTGAAAACATTGCAGAACTTTGGTTAGTTCTTGAAGTATATTATAATGAGAATCCCAAATCTAGCAATGGATATGACTTTCTTTTCTATACATGCATTAAATTGATGTTCATTACATATACATGGACTAGCACTTTGATAGGTATCAAAAATGATTTGATCTTGGGAGTTCTAACCCAAATAGACATAAAGAATAACACTTACAGATAGTAATAGGATGTACAATAGAATTGTGAATATCTGTTTATTCCTGATATATTTTTGAGGGCTGTAAGGAAAGAGAACAAGGAAGGAAAATAGGGAAAATTATCTGGAAATGCTGGATTTTGTGAAGAAAACATTTTACCCTCATCTTCTTGTGATATTTGGGGACATGTAAAATCATTTCATAATGCCAGAGGGAATAAGGCAATGCTTGTAATAAACTGTACTAAATCATGCCAGATTTATAGGATAAAATAAAGTATTTAGGACGTTAACATTGTATTGTATACCATATACCCAATGTTAATAGAGTCATCTCTTTACCATGGTGCTACTTGCCTAGAGTATATGCTATATGCACGGTGAGTAAATCTAAAAGTCTTCTTGCTTGACAATTATAAAAAGAGTATAAGTTAAAATATCATTAGAAATTTGTATTAGATACCTATTTTGCATTTAATTCATATAAAAATATTTTAAACCATTCTAATTTGAAGAAATATGTACCTTATAAGTGTCTTAATTTCACACTATTCAAATTAATTACATGAACTAATTTCTTTGAAGCAAGAATGGGTAAGTCATTTATACATAGGAACAAAAGATTACGTTAATCTCACTGAAGGATTTTACAGTTACATCTTGTATTTTGGAGAGAGGCTTCTTTCTGTCATCTACCTGTCAAATAAAAGTTCTTCTACACAGCACTGATCTGACATCTATCACTAGAGGTATGCTCAAAGGATTCAGCACAAAGATTTTTGCCAACTTCAAATAAAATAAAAAATAATCTTGTGGGAAATACTATCATGTAGCAATAGGTGTTCCAAAAGTGAAAGAAGTGAAGGTTTTAAAATCTGTCCCCCACTCCACCCCCAACTTTTCAGTAAGATTTTTATCTTCTGGGAAATTTTCTAGGAAAACACTTGTCATTTAGAAAGAGAAATATCATATACATGCATGATATTCCCATAATGTCTAGGACTCAAAGGATAGTCCTGGAATACAAAGGATTGTGAGTAAATGTAAATGTCTAAAATGACAGAAATTTTCTGAAGCACATAGAAATAGTTAGCTTAGGTCTGTATTCTGTTTGAAATAGAATTAAGTAACTACTGATGTGTAATTAGCTAGAATTGCTGTTTAATTTCAGTTGTATTATGAAGGATTTCTTGGTTGATTTTTCTTAGTGATTGCCTTCTTAAAGAAAATAGCAGGGGGAATTTCCCTCATAGAACACTGATTATGCTTTAAAAATGATACCATTTACTATCCTAAATTTTTCTAATGATAATTTCTCAGTGATTTTAAAACTAATCCAGTGCTTTTAACAAGAAGCTATAGAGTATGTTAAAATATTCAACTAGGTAAAAAGGAGGAATGTGGTTAAACTTATCAGATGTATCTTGTAGTAAGGTAATATAAAAATTTCAGATGGTCACAATTGGCTGTTATGGTATTTGGGAAGAAAAGGAAAACAGATGGGTTAACCAAAATATCAACACTAAAGGGTATCATTATTGTAATTACTACCCTCACCACAAAATGCTTTGTTAATTTGCAGCAGTGAATTATCACTTTGTGAGTCACCAAACCAGTGTGCTGAACTATAATAAAAATCATTTCAATGAAGATGAGCTCCCAATGTTAGCTTAGCCTGTTGGTTATTAAAATTCTAACCAATAGAAATGCTACACCTCAAGGCCATTTGTTTGCCTTTTTTTTTTTTTTTTTTCAGTATGAAATAGCATATATAATCTGCATAAGGACAAAACATTTAAAAATACTTAGCATTCCCTCTATACGAAGCTTTGGGGTTTATCAAATAAGTATCTTTGTTTGTAAGTATCGGAACGTGACTCTGGCTGATTCAAGCAAAAAGTGAAACTTGCTGGAAAGATATGAAGTAACTCAGCCAGAAACTGAGGAAAGACTAAATTACTTGGCCTTTAAAAGAACAGCAACTGTGACAGCTTTGAGAATTCAGGTAGCAGGATTGAATGAAAAGTCTTTTTAGGATGTTGCCTTTGTGATATATCAACTCCAACCATTTTCCTTCTCCTTTGCCTATGTTTGATTCAAATTCAAATTATGAAGAGAGCCTAATGAGCCTGGTGTGGATTATAAGAACACCCCTTGTTCAAGGGAGAGCAAAAAACCTTGATTGACAGTGCTACCAAAACTACCTGCCATGGAAGATTGGTTATGCCCTAAAGGGTGCTATTACCAAAGATAGGGATATACCAAATGTTAGGAGCAGGTAAAGGAATATCAGGCAGCTATAAACAAATACAAAATAAAACAGATGATCTATTCATCAGAGGTCTACAAACAATAGAGAAGATACACAGAAACCTCAAGAAGTTTATGGTACAGTTGAGTAGCCAGGAAATACGCATACGGAATATTATGTAATGTCACAAGGTACACTGTCAGTGAGGGTAAAAATAAATGGCCACTGATATTAGCAGGAGTTCAGGGGAGGAAGGAATCTTTGGTGACTGGGCACTGCTGGTAAATTGAGAAAGAAGAATCTTGAAGAATAGGTAGGATTAAGAATCCATAACCTTACAAAAGGGGAGAATATCGTGGGCTTAGAACCTACGTTTTAACTTACACTTTGCCAATTACTAGCCAATTTTTCATGATTAAGTCACTTAGCTTCTCTGAATCTCAATTTGAGATTGAATATTTCTTGAATATTTCTCCCTTTACTACTTGTGTCTTTTTTTTTTTTTAATTTCCTTGCATTGGGCTTCACCTTTCTCTGGTGTCTCCCTGATTAGCTTAATAACCAATATCCTGAATTCTTTTTCAGGTAAATCAGGGATTTCTTCTTGGTTTGGATCCATTGCTGGTGAGCTAGTGTGATTTTTGGGGGGTGTTAAGGAGCCTTATTTTGTCATATTACCAGAGTTGGTTTTCTGGTTCCTTCTCATTTGGGTAGGCTCTGTCAGAGGGAATGTCTAGGGCTGAAAGCTGTTGTTCAGATTCTTTTGTCCCATGGGATGTTCTCTTGATGTGGTACTCTCCCCCTTTTCCTGTGAATGTGGCTTCCTGAGAGCCAAACTGCAGTGATGGTTGTCTCTCTTTTGGGTCTAGGCACCCAACAAGTCTACCTGGCTCTGGGGTGATACTGGGGGTTATCTGCACAAAGTCCTGTGATGTGAATCATCTGCGGGTCTCTCAGCTGTAGATACCAGCACCTGTTCCGGTGGAGGTGGCAGCGGGGTGAAATGGACTCTGTGAGGGTTCTTAGCTTTGGTGGTTTAATGTTCTATTTTTGTGCTGGTTGGCCTCCTGCCGGGAGGTGGTGATTTCCATACAGCATCAGCTGTGGTAGTATGGAGAGGAACTGGCGGTGGGCAGGGCCCTAGAACTCCCAAGAGTATGTGCCCTTTGTCTTCAGCTACCAGCGTGGGTAGGGAAGGGCCATCAGGTGGGGTAGGTTTAGACGTGTCTGACCTCAGACTCTTCTTGGGTGGGTCTTGTTGCGGCTGCTGTAGGGAATGGGTGTGAGATTCCCAGGTCAATGGAGTTGTGTACCTACATGGATTATGGCTGCCTCTGCTGAGTCAGGCAGGTTGTCAGGGAAGTGAGGGAAAGCCGGCAGTCACAGGCCTCACCCAGCTCCCATGCAATCCAAAGGGCTGGCCTCACTCCCACCATGCCCCCACTAACAGCACCGAGTCTGTTTCCAGGCAGTGGGCAAACAGGACTGAGAACTTGCCCCAGGCTACCCACCTCCGAGCTGTGAAAGAAAAGGGCTTTAGTTCTTCCACTGCCTGTAGAGTCTACACAGCGGATTCATGCCCTCCACTGAGTTCTGGCCAGGAGGCTTCTTGACCACTTCAAGTTGTTACAAAGTTCAGCTGGAGACTTTCTTCTCCTTGTGGCTTTTTCCCCTGTGCCTCTGGTCACCCTCTGGAAGGATCCCTATGGTGCCAGGCAGGAATAGCCTGCTTGGGGACCCAGTGAACTCCCAGGGCCTTTCCTGCTGCTTCCTCTACCCCTATATTTTGCTTGGCTCTCTAAATTGACTCAGCTCTAGGTGAGGCTGGAAACTTCTCCCTCAAACTAGACCTTCAGTTTCCCCAGTAGGGGTGTGTGTTCGGTGGCTGAGGATCTCCCTTTCCCACTTCCGCAGTTTGGGCACTCACAGTATTTGGGTCCTGCAGCAGCAGTCCCCTTCCTTCAGAGAGTCTGTGGGTCCTCTTGGGATTCCTGGTTTATCCCTGCAGTCGTTCTGGAGCTAAAATTCACGATGCAAGCCTCCTCACGCTTCTCTGTCCATCCGAGTCGGAGCTGCAATCTAGTCCTGCCTCCTGTCTGCCATGATCCTCCCACAAATTCATAAACTTTCTTAAAACATGAGATTTTTTTGTGATGTTTGTTTTAGATCATCAGCTATCATTAGTGATAGTATATATTATGTGTAGCCCAAGACAGTTCTCCTTCTTCTAATGTGGCCCAGGGAAGCCAAAAGATTGGACACCCATGATCTAGAGTATCTATGACGTGTAAAGCCTCATCTAGAGACCATTACATGGTATTAGTGACAGAGTATCATACCAACTATACAAAGGAAACATCCATCTCCATCCATCTTCCCCACAGAAGTTGTAAGAAGGAAAGTAAAATAGGTTCAACTTTATTGTGAAATAGAAAATTACCCCAGAAAATATGCTTTGTAAAGAAAAGCGACTGCTGTCTATGGCAGTAAAATTTGGAAATCTGTAATCTACACACACAAAAAAATCTACAAAAGACCTTAGGAAAAAGTCATACGTAAGTACACACAAAGTTTCACAGTGTCTAATCATTTCTAGCTAAAATAATGTGGATTGTGTCCATATAAACTCAGAATGTCAGCAGATGAATACATCTAGTCTAACCTCTTCAGTCCACAAGTGAGAAAACTGATGCTTGGAAAAGGAAAATACTTTAGTCAGTGTATTGTTCAGCTTGGACTGACATAATAGAAACCATAGGCTGAGTGGCTTAAAGAGGAGAAATTTATTTTTTCACAGTTATGGAGACTGAAAGCCTAAGATCAAGATGCCAGCAGGGTTGGTTTCTGGTGAGGTCTCGCTCCTTGGTTTACCATATGGCCACCTTTTCACCATGTCTTCACTTGGCATTTAATTTGCTGTTTTCTTCCCCTTTGTCCTTCACAAGACTCAGAACTCATCAAATTTGGATGTATATTTTATTCTGCATTATATCTCCAGTGTCTATTACATGTGAAGCTCTCAATATATTACTACAGATTGAAAGTCAGACAATTTGATTAAATAGAGGATTTGTTATTAATACTCAACATGTGTTAACTTGTTTTTTAAGTGAGAACATTTTGTTCCTCACAGATATAAAGGGCATATTTTTGCCAGCAAAACTGTTGAATATGTTACTGTAAGATTTTTTATGTTTTATTTGTAAAGACATAAAAATGTGTTGTTTGCTGTAAATGTAAATCAGCAACTCATTATTAAATATGGGTTATTAAATAAATATGGGACTCTTAATTTAAAACCAAAGATATTTTAGAAAATAACCACTATTGGATGTATGGAAAGGGAACTTAGCAACAATCAGTAAATCCTGGTCAACAGTCCATGCATTTGGTTGCCTGTATTTTTATAGTTTATAAGGTGTTTTCCTTGTGATTCAGGGAAGTTAAGTGTTATTAACCCCATTTTGCAAATTAGAAAACTAAAGCCCAGTGAGGTTATGTAATTTGTCCAAGATTCAAAAGCTAGTAAAGGTCCAAGTTGGGGCTTACATAAAGGTTTTCTATTTACAAAATTGTGTGGCACCCTGCCTCTTATTGCATTGTAACAATGTTTAGTTATAGTTGACTCATTCCAAGGAAGCATTATAGAACCAACTCTGGCACTTATAGTGTTCTGAAAATGGGGAAAACCTCATGTGAGTTTTCTTGGCTCTCTGGCATGAAACTTAGAATCTATCATTTTTATTTTAATTCAATTTGGTGTAACTGTAGGCCTATTATTAGGAAGTTTCTCATCTTGTAACAGATTTTAATGTATCCAAGCAGCAGAGCCTATATATTTATAATAAAATGGCATCTAATAATTTGAATAATTATGGAGCTATCCCTTGGTTTTGTATAGACTGTCAGAGTATATTAGTTTTGTGTAGGCAAGGTTGACTGCTGTTCTCAATATTTTACAAATGAGGATCTGCTCTCCAGAGAGATGGCTTTAACCAAGATCACTCAGTGATGAAGGCAGAGTTAGGATCCAACTTTTCCTGGGACTCAAACAAATGATTTCAGTGGATCATGCTATTTTTAGAATTTTCATTGACTCTTTTGCTTCACTGAAATATACTTTTTCCTATCAGACAATATTTAGCATTAATTGAATTTGAGGGAGATGTGATTGATAATTTGCTGAGAAGAAAATGACTTTGTGGGTTATAATTTGTCTTGAAAAAAATTCTGTGAAAGGGAAGATTAGACTCTTTTTTTTTTTTTTGAGATGGAGTCTTGCTCTGTCGCCCAGGCTGGAGTGCAGTGGCCGGATCTCGGCTCACTGCAAGCTCTGCCTCCCGGGTTCATGCCATTCTCCTGCCTCAGCCTCCTGAGTAGCTGGGACTACAGGCGTCCGCCACCGCGCCCGGCTAATTTTTTGTATTTTTAGTAGAGACAGGGTATCACCGTGGTCTCGATCTCCTGACCTTGTGATCCGCCCGCCTCAGCCTCCCAAAGTGCTGGGATTACAGGCGTGAGCCACCGCGCCCGGCCAGGAAGGTTAGACTCTTGATCATGTATGGAGTGGGATGAAATGTTAGGCCCTACTTCCAAACTTTTCTTTTTCTCCTTGGGGGTCCTTTAAACTTTCCTCTATGGGGATATTTGCGGGAAAGAGTTTGCATTTGGTGATCTCTCCAAGTCACTGGTTGCTAATCAGTGATATAAGATTCTATGCTACGCCAAATGCAAAGGAACATATTCTTGGTACTTTGCATTTTAAAATGTCATCATATAATATAGTGACATGCTGTACCATTTGTTCATAATTCATGACCAGTGGATACAAACATTTCAATTTAAGGGTTTGTCTGTGCCTCATTATATTACATTGAAGCAAGAATATTCACTATAGTTTAGACCTCTGAAATAACTAAGCACCATAGAGTGACACAAGAACAGAATATCATTCTTAATTTTAAATAGTTTCCTTTGTTCAGCTTATGTGATGGTTGACCTTTATTTAAGTCCATTGTGTTTTATTGTACTGTGCTTACTGGGCTCTCATTATTGAGGACCACTGAATAGTTTCTTGTACTTAAAGATGAATGTTACACTGTTGTGATACTATGTCAGTGGTGACATTCTGGATTCAGTTTTTATAATTGTGTCATGGGTTTTTGTTTCCTACACTTTTTCATGTAAATTAATACACCAAAATATGTCTTTTTTTTTTTTTTTTTTTTTTTTGGAGATGGAGTCTCGGTCTCTTGCTCAGGCTAGAGTGCAGTGGCACAATCTTGGCTCACTGCAACCTCCGCCTCCCAGGTTCAAGCAATTCTCCTGCCTCAGCCTCCTGAGTAGCTGGGACTACAGGCCCTCGCCCCCAAGCTTGGCTAATTTTTTGTATTTTAGTAGAAACGGGGTTTCACCATGTTGCCCAGGCTGGTCTCAAACTCCGGAGCTCAGGCAATCCACCCACCTTGACCTCCCAAAGTGCTGGGAATACAGGCGTGAGCCACTACGCCCGGCCCAAAATATGTAATTTTTAAAAGACAAGCATTAATACTACTTAAGTTAGTAAGTCTAGAAGTATTTAAACGTATAGAACACTAAATTTTTTAGAGGAAAGAATTCTCCATAAGGTCTTTTAATTGGTGTATGTTATTCATTATGTATTCTAATGCACATGCCATTGATCTGTGCATATGAACTTGTGCACGTAGGCAAATGGTAATAGTAGAAGACTGCTTCAGTCATCTGATTCTCCACTAAATCAAGATCCTTGGATACCAGCTCAGAAATCCAGTTCAAAGCCCTCACCTCTAGTGCCCTTCATTGCCATTTAAAATCTGAACCAAACACAGGCCACTCCTTTTGAGTTTATCTTCTTTAAAATGCAGCCCTCTAAGAATTGGAAACAGATTATCGTGGCTCCTTGATTTTGTAATCCTATGAATACACTACTATGTGCTTTGAAGATTGTTCTTCAATTAGCAAGTCAGTGCTTTTTCCCACTTCTAACATGTCAGCTACCTGGTCTCCTTATCTGTCTATATAGTATAGTGGTGCACATACAGATTGACTACTTAAGTACAAAGAAAACTTAATGAAGGTAATATGTGTCTCTGTCTTATGAGGTGCCATCTTCTAAAATGATAGCCTCAATTTTTCCAAATGGTCATACATCTTCTAGATTTATATTAATGTGGAGATGCATTATATCTTTCTTGTTCTCTGTAGCCTACATTAAGAAATTGAAATGAGAGAAAACACTAACTTTGTGGTAAGCTAATTATAGCAAAGGGAAAAATATATGATCATGTCAGGCATAGGAATTAACAAAGTTTATAGATGTACTGTTAAAAATTGCTATAGTTATAAAAGCTTATGTGTCTCAAAATATCTTTTTGAAAACTTGAGCTCTTAGTAAAAGAAACTAACTCACACCTTTATTCTCCTCCTTGCCTGTTAAAATATAGAGGTCCCTTGAGCTTATTTAAAGATTTTTTTCTCTAAGTTGAAATATTCATTAATTTACATTCATTGCTGCAAATTAGCTAGTACTTTAAATGGAAGACTTGTTTGTTTTCTCAGAATTTGATTACATCTGTTTAGACAAAATCATCACATTTACAATACTATAGGTTGTGTGAAAACTTGATTATACTCCAAAATTTTCAGTTTATTAAATTCTCTAGAGAACAATAGTTTGTAAATGTAATTTGTCTGATGCAGACTTGATTAGTGCTCCTTGTCATTACTTTGGAGACTCATGGGTTTTTTTTCTATTATTCTTATGTATGTTAAAATTTTCTGTCGCCTATTACAGACACACACACACACACACACACACACACACACAACCTGCCTTTACCTGTGATTATTAATATTGTGAAGCCTATACTGCTATCTCTGATTTTAACTTATATGTTACAGTTATGTCTGCCTCCTAGATATCTACATAACTTACTGTGAGGTGTATATATGTGTATATATAGGACATACTTGCCTTGAGTCCTAGTAATGTCTCGTTATTATACACCCTTATGCAAACACATGACCTTTTTGATATGGAAGAGATTTCAATTTTTGAAAGTTTTGTATTAGGGGAAGGACCAAGGAAAATAAAATAAGAGCCAGATCAAGCCAAAAAGGGTGAGTGTGCATATGGGTGTTGAGTAAGAGAGACAGGGAGCTACACAGAGACAGAGAGATTGAGACACAGAATGAGAGAGAGAGAATGAAAGAGTGAGAAGGGTTGGGGTGATTTTCATAATTGGATAATCAGAGAGAAACAGGATTGAGTTAAATGTTCCTTTGTATACATCAGTTGACAGACTTGTAAAGAGCATTGAAAAATGCAAGCTAAGAGTTGCCAAATTATATTCCTTATCTTCTTCCAATAATAAGTGTTAAAAAGTCAACCATATATATTTGTGTATAGAACTGTAATGAAGGGTATAATTTGTTTTCTGTAGAGAACTCACCTATGGCTTAGTTTTTGACCCATTAAATACAGATACATTTTCAAGAAATAAGAAAATTAATGCATCTGTATTTTCTTTCATTTAAAAAAAATTATCCTTATACAGTAATACAAAAAAAGTAATCAAATTAATGTTGTATCACCACTATACTTGTTGAAGTCGTTGTGACTAAACAATAATAGATACAGTTAACAGTTGAATAGTATAACTGGCAGAGACGAATAATTCTCTAGTTTACAAAAATACATTTTTTTTTGGTTCTTGATGAATACCCCATATATCAGGAGCAGCAATAAACATTTTCAGCACCAGAGCAGACAAAAAATGATGATTTATGGAACTAGCTGTAGGTCTTACTTAGTTCACTGTGAAGACTGTTTCCACAGAGGATTTAAATGAACCCAGCTGGCTTAGTATTCTGTGAATTGCTGTAGTCGTTTTCCGAGTATAATCTTATGTCTGATTTTGTAATTCTCACAGTAGGGGAAGGTTGACAACATGAATGGCATTTAGTGAATATAATTAGTAAGTCTGAAAACAAAGGCTTTTTTATTCTATAAAAGCTCTGTTCGAAGGAGATTTTGACCCTGTATGAGACTGTTGTTCCAAAAACATGGCTACCGTGACTAAGTTTGACCAGTCATCTTACAAACTGATTTTCCTGTCAATTGAAGCCTTCCTAGTGAAGGCATTGCACAGCCTTAACAAGGAGAGCTCATGTCCATGGAAGGAAGTTTATAAAGTAGCAGTTGATACTAAAATAAAGCTCTGTGATAATTTTAGAGAATACAAGAATTATTTATACACATTTAACGACTTTTTAGTGAGTACTTGTGCAGCAAGTTGGCCACATTTATTGAGCCTTTACTCTCTGTGGAACCTTGTGCTGGATGCTTCGCGGGGATAAAGAGAAGTAAAACGTACATCTCCAGTCCTTGAGGAGCTTATGAGCTAGATGCCAGATATAGAACATTGTACTGCTAAAGCAAGAGACAGGGAGAAGTGTGTGTGGGGACAGGCAAATGGATTTTATATAATAGCACACATGAAAAATAAATTATGTTGCTCATAAACACTGGCTAACTAACCACAAGACAAAGTACATACTCTGTTAGATGATATCCATACTGTAAAGCTGCTCTACTTCTTTGGAAAGGAAGGAAAAAACAACAATTCCAGCCCCATTTCCAAGATGTACTTTTCTTCTCTTCCCCAAACAATGTCTTCAGTTTTGCTTTTCCTGCCTTCTGTCATGGGGACAAGTACAAAGCCTTGCCATTCATTATTTTCTTATCTTTTATTCTTTTTTTTGAATTTTAAATCTGAATTATCAGAATGCTCTCTTCCCTTTTATGCTACGATAAGAGTATCTTTAAAACTGCTTCTCAAGTTCCTACCATCTTTCTACATATAGTTAAATATTAGTATTTTAAATTTTTTGGATAAAATCAAAACCTGTTCAAAAACAATAGTATAATGGTACTACTTACAACTATTGTATGTCTGTACCCCTCCCAATTCACTAATTAGTCACAAAAGTCAAATAATTTCCTTTTTCCCAGAGGATATCCTGAGATTGTCCAGATAAATAAGAATGAAGAAACTTGTTATTTATTGGTCAGTATGAGGGATCACTCCAGGATGCAAGTAACCTACTATGAGGAAATACAAGCTTTTCAGAGGCTATTTAGGGAAAGGATCTTAATATTCAGATTTAAGCAACTAGCTAGATACACATATTAAAACAGAATACTTAGAAACCTGTGCTGAGGGAAGTGGAAAAGTATAGTAAATTATATTCAAAGACTTGGGGACAGATGCACATGCTTGATTCCAAGGATATTTAATCAATCACAGCCTGGCCCATTCAGATCACTTTATGCTTCCAAATTTCAGCTTTCATAAAGTGTATGAGAAAGGTCAGGGTACTCATTGATTTCTTAAAGCATCTTCTTAGGACTTTGTTTGTTGTACTGTTATTTTATTAGAAGTAAAATGTATTCATGGTCAAGAGAGACTTGAACCTAACCTATAATTTCTTGTAGTAACTTTACTGAGATCTTTAACTGACACTATAAAATTTACTCATTTTAGGCCAGGTGCGGTGGCTCATGCCTGTAATCCCAGCACTTTGGGAGGCTGAGTCAGGCAGATCACTTGAGCTCAGGAGTTCGAGACTGGCCTAGGCAACATGGCGAAACTCTGTCTCTACCAAAAATAGAAAAGATTAGCTGGGTGGGGTGGTGCGCACTTGGGGTGACAGCTACTCGGTAGGCTGAGGTGGGAGGCTTGCTTGAGCTTGGGAGGTGGAGGTTGCAGTGAGCCAAGATCGTGCCACTACACTCCGCCTTGGAGACAGAATGAGACTGTTATAGGAAAGGGATCCTGATCCAGACCCCAAGAGAGGGTTCTTGTGTCTGTTTATGCAAGAAAGAATTCAGGATGAGTCTGCAGTGCAAAGTGAAAGCAAGTGTTTTAAAAAAGTAAAGGAATACAAAATGGCTACTCCATAGACAGAACAGCCCTGAGGGCTACTGGTTGCCCATTTTTACGGTTATTTCTTGATGATATGCTAAACAAGGGGTGGATTATTCATGCCTCCCCTTTTTAGACCATATAGGATAACTTCCTGACATTGCCATGGCATTTGTAAATTGTTATGGCGCTGGTGGGAGTGTAGTGGTGAGGACAACCAAAAGTCACTCTCATCGCCATTTTGATTTTGGTGGGTTTTGGCCAGCTCCTTTACTGCAACCTGCTTTATCAGCAAGGTCTTTATGACCTGTATTTTGTGCTGACCTCCTATCTCACCTGTGATTTCAAATGCCTTAACCATCTGGGAATGCAGCCCAGTAGGTTTCAGCCTAATTTTACCCAGCTCCTATTTAAGATGGAGTTGCTCTGGTTCACATGCCTCTGACAAGACCCCATCTGAAAAAAAAAAAAAAAAAAAAATTACTCACTTTAGGCATATAGTTAGATGAAGTTTGTTATTTGTATACAGCTTTGGAACCTCCACTGCAATCAACCAGTGTGGTTTCCTGATGCCTCTGTGCAGTGGATCCCCACTCCTAGCTCAGATAACTGCTGATTTGTTTTAAATCACCATGGTTTTGCCTTCTTCTAGAAGTTCATATCATCAATGGAATAATACAGTAATAGAGTCTTTGTGTTACTTTGTGGTGTTAGTGAGTTTTTTCACTTAGTGTAAAGTTGTGGCATGTATTGGTAGTTCATTGTTATTTTGGGGTAGTATTCCATTGTATGGCTGTGCCACATTTTGTTTATCCATCACCTGATGGACAGTTGGGTTGTTTCTAAATTTTGGCTATTATGCATCTTGCTATCATCATTTATGTAAAAGACATAAATTCATTTATCTTGGGTAAATACCTAGGAGTGGGAATCCTGGGTCATATGGAACGTATAGTTTTAATTTTAAGAGATACTGTTTTTCAAAGCGTCTATACTTTATTTATTTATTTATTTATTTATTTATTTATTTATTTATATTTTGAGACCAAGTCTTGCTCTGTCACCGAGGCTGGAGTGCAGTGGTGTGATCTCGGCTCACTGCAACCTCTGCCTCCTGGGTTCAGGCAATTCTCCTGCCTCAGCCTCCCGAGCAGCTGAGACTACAGGTGCATACCACCACGCCCAGCTAATTTTTGTATTTTTAGTAGAGACGAGGTTTCACCATATAGGCCAGGCTGGTCTCGAACTCCTGACCACATGATCCACCTGCCTCAGCCTCCCAAAGTGCTGGGATTACAGGCGTGAGCCACCGCACCCGGCCACCTACCATTTTTCATTCATACTTATGATTAAATTAAACCACAATGATGGATTTCGTATTTAGAATATGTGAATATATACATGAAGATATTTCACATTCACCAGATTGGCAAAAATGTTAAATTCTGTTAATATAAAGTAGAGGTAAGAATAAGGAACAAAGGGAACTACTGGTGAGAGTGTAACTTGCTAAATTCATTTTGGAAAACAATTTGGTATTATCAAGAAATGTTAAACCATATGCAGAAATGCCCCTTCTAGCATATACTCTAGATAAACTCTTAGGTAAGGACCCTGGAGACATATACAAGAATGATCACATAATCAAATAACACTATCAACAGAGTTTAAAAAAAGGCAACCCACAGAATGGGAGAATATATTCGTAAATAATGTATTTGATAAATGATTGATATCCAGAATATATAAAGAACTCCCACAACTCAACAACGACAAAACAACTCAGTTCAAAAATGAGTAAAGGAATTGAATAAATATTTCTCCAGAGAAGATATACAGATGGCCAATAAACACAGGAAAAGATACTTAACACCACTAATCATTAGGAAATTGCAAATCAAAACCAGAATGAAATATCACTTCAAACATACTGTGATAGCTACTATCAAGAAAACAGAAAGCAAGAAGTGTTGGTAAGGATGTGGAGAAATTTGAACCCTTATGCACTGCTGGTAGGAATGTAAAATGGTGCAACCAATGTAGGAAATAGCATGGCAGTTACTACAAAAGTTAAATGGAATTACCATATGATCCAGCAATTCCACTTCTGGGCATATACATAAAAGAATCAGAAGCAAGGACTCACAGATGATTGCATACCAAATTCATAGCAGCATTATTCATAGTAGCCAAAACATGGAAACAACCCAAATGTCCATTGAGTGACAAGTGGATAAACAACGTGTGGCACATATACAATGCAATACTATTCAGCCTTTAAAAGGAATGAGGCCGGGTGCGGTGGCTCAAGCCTGTAATCCCAGCACTTTGGGAGGCCGAGACGGGCGGATCACGAGGTCAGGAGATCGAGACCATCCTGGCTAACACAATGAAACCCCGTCTCCACTAAAAATACAAAAAAATTAGCCGGGCGTGGTGGCGGCGCCTGTAGTCCCAGCTACTCGGGAGGCTGAGGCAGGAGAGTGGCGGGAACCCGGGAGGCGGAGCTTGCAGTGAGCCGAGATCGCGCCACTGCACTCCAGCCTGGGCGACAGAGCGAGACTCCGCCTCAAAAAAAAAAAAATAAAAAATAAAAAAATAAAAGGAATGAAACTCTGGTATATGTTATAATATGAATGAATCTCCGTGACATTATGTTACGTGAAATAAGTCATATGCAGAAGGATAAATACCATATGATTCCACTTATATGAGGTACCTAGAATAGTCAAATTTGTAGAGACAAAAAGTCTTTGTTTACCAAGGGTTGGGGGATAAGGCAGATGGGGAGTTAAATGTTTAATGGGTAACAGTTTCAGTATAGGATGTTTAAAACATCCTGGAGATGGATAGTGGTGATGGTTGCACAACAGTGTGAATGCACTTAACCCCACTGAGCTGTGTGCTTAAAAATGGTTAAAGGCGGTGGGGGGAGTGCGGAGCAAGATGGCCGAATAGGAACAGCTCCAGTCTCCAACTCCCAGCGCGAGCGACACAGAAGACCGGTGATTTCTGCATTTTCAACTGAGGTACTGGGTTCATCTCACTGGGGAGTGCCGGACGATCGGTGCTGGTCAGCTGCTGCAGCCCGACCAGCGAGAGCTGAAGCAGGGCGAGGCATCGCCTCACCTGGGAAGCGCAAGGGGGAAGGGAATCCCTTTTCCTAGCCAGGGGAACTGAGACACACAACACCTGGAAAATCGGGTAACTCCCACCCCAATACTGCGCTTTAAGCAAACAGGCACACCAGGAGATCATATCCCACACCTGGCTGGGAGGGTCCCACACCCACGGAGCCTCCCTCATTGCTAGCACAGCAGTCTGTGATCTACCGGCAAGGCAGCAGCGAGGCTGGGGGAGGGGCGCCCGCCATTGCTGAGGCTTAAGTAGGTAAACAAAGCTGCTGGGAAGCTCGAACTGGGTGGAGCTCACAGCAGCTCAAGGAAACCTGCCTGTCTCTGTAGACTCCACCTCTGAGGACAGGGCACAGAAAACAATAACAAACACAGCCGAAACCTCAGCAGACGCAAACGACTCTGTCTGACAGCTTTGAAGAGAGCAGTGGATCTCCCAACACGGAGGTTGAGATCTGAGAAGGGACAGACTCCCTGCTCAAGTGGGAGTAGCCTAACTGGGAGACATCCCCCACTAGGGGCAGTCTGACACCCCACACCTCACAGGGTGGAGTACACCCCTGAGAGGAAGCTTCCAAAGCAAGAATCAGACAGGTACATTCGCTGTTCAGAAATATTCTATCTTCTGCAGCCTCTGCTGCTGATACCCAGGCAAACAGGGTCTGGAGTGGACCTCAGGCAATCTCCAACAGACCTACAGCTGAGGGTCCTGACTGTTAGAAGGAAAACTATCAAACAGGAAGGACACCTACACCAAAACCCCATCAGTACATCACCATCATCAAAGACCAGAGGCAGATAAAACCACAAAGATGGGGGAAAAGCAGGGCAGAAAAGCTGGAAATTCAAAAAATAAGAGCGCATCTCCCCCGGCAAAGGAGCGCAGCTCATCGCCAGCAACGGATGAAAGCTGGACGGAGAATGACTTTGACGAGATGAGAGAAGAAGGCTTCAGTCCATCAAATTTCTCAGAGCTAAAGGAGGAATTATGTACCCAGTGCAAAGAAACTAAAAATCTTGAAAAAAAAGTGGAAGAATTGATGGCTAGAGTAATTAATGCAGAGAAGGTCCTAAACGAAATGAAAGAGATGAAAACCATGACACGAGAAATACGTGACAAATGCACAAGCTTCAGTAACCGACTCGATCAACTGGAAGAAAGAGTATCAGCGATTGAGGATCAAATGAATGAAATGAAGCGAGAAGAGAAACCAAAAGAAAAAAGAAGAAAAAGAAATGAACAAAGCCTGCAAGAAGTATGGGATGATGTAAAAAGACCAAATCTACGTCTGATTGGGGTGCCTGAAAGTGAGGGGGAAAATGGAACCAAGTTGGAAAACACTCTTCAGGATATCATCCAGGAGAACTTCCCCAACCTAGTAGGGCAGGCCAACATTCAAATCCAGGAAATACAGAGAACGCCCCAAAGATACTCCTCGAGAAGAGCAACTCCAAGACACATAATTGCCAGATTCACCAAAGTTGAAATGAAGGAAAAAATCTTAAGGGCAGCCAGAGAGAAAGGTCGGGTTACCCACAAAGGGAAGCCCATCAGACTAACAGCAGATCTCTCAGCAGAAACTCTCCAAGCCAGAAGAGAGTGGGGGCCAATATTCAACATTCTTAAAGAAAAGAATTTTAAACCCAGAATTTCATATCCAGCCAAACTAAGTTTCATAAGTGAAGGAGAAATAAAATCCTTTACAGATAAGCAAATGCTTAGAGATTTTGTCACCACTAGGCCTGCCTTACAAGAGACCCTGAAGGAAGCACTAAACATGGAAAGGAACAACCGGTACCAGCCATTGCAAAAACACGCCAAAATGTAAAGACCATTGATGCTAGGAAGAAACTGTATCAACTAACGAGCAAAATAACCAGTTAATATCATAATGGCAGGATCAAGTTCACACATAACAATCTTAACCTTAAATGTAAATGGACTAAATGCTCCAATTAAAAGACACAGACTGGCAAACTGGATCAAGAGTCAAGACCCATCAGTCTGCTGTATTCAGGAGACCCATCTCACACGCAGAGACATACATAGGCTCAAAATAAAGGGATGGAGGAAGATTTACCAAGCAAATGGAGAACAAAAAAAAGCGGGGGTTGCAATACTAGTCTCTGATAAAACAGACTTTAAACCATCAAAGATCAAAAGAGACAAAGAAGGCCATTACATAATGGTAAAGGGATCAATTCAACAGGAAGAGCTAACTATCCTAAATATATATGCACCCAATACAGGAGCACCCAGATTCATAAAGCAAGTCCTTAGAGACTTACAAAGAGACTTAGACTCCAATACAATAATAATGGGAGACTTCAACACTCCACTGTCAACATTAGACAGATCAACGAGACAGAAAGTTAACAAGGATATCCAGGAATTGAACTCATCTCTGCAGCAAGCAGACCTAATAGACATCTATAGAACTCTCCACCCCAAATCAACAGAATATACATTCTTCTCAGCACCACATCGTACTTACTCCAAAATCGACCACGTAATTGGAAGTAAAGCACTCCTCAGCAAATGTACAAGAACAGAAATTATAACAAACTGTCTCTCAGACCACAGTGCAATCAAACTAGAACTCAGGACCAAGAAACTCAATCAAAACCGCTCAACTACATGGAAACTGAACAACCTGCTCCTGAATGACTACTGGGTACATAACGAAATGAAGGCAGAAATAAAGATGTTCTTTGAAACCAATGAGAACAAAGATACAACATACCAGAATCTCTGGGACACATTTAAAGCAGTGTGTAGAGGGAAATTTATAGCACTAAATGCCCACAAGAGAAAGCACGAAAGATCTAAAATTGACACTCTAACATTGCAATTAAAAGAACTAGAGAAGCAAGAGCAAACACATTCGAAAGCTAGCAAAAGGCAAGAAATAACTAAGATCAGAGCAGAACTGAAGGAGATAGAGACACAAAAAACTCTCCAAAAAATCCATGAATCCAGGAGTTGGTTTTTTGAAAAGATCAACAAAATTGACAGACCACTAGCAAGACTAATAAAGAAGAAAAGAGAGAAGAATCAAATCGATGCAATTAAAAATGATAAAGGGGATATCACCACCGACCCCACAGAAATACAAACTACCATCAGAGAATACTATAAACACCTCTACGCAAATAAACTGGAAAATCTAGAAGAAATGAATAATTTCCTGGACACTTACACTCTTCCAAGACTAAACCAGGAAGAAGTTGAATCCCTGAATAGACCAATAGCAGGCTCTGAAATTGAGGCAATAATTAATAGCCTACCAACCAAAAAAAGTCCAGGACCAGATGGATTCACAGCTGAATTCTACCAGAGGTACAGGGAGGAGCTGGTACCATTCCTTCTGAAACTATTCCAATCAATAGAAAAAGAGGGAATCCTCCCTAACTCATTTTATGAGGCCAACATCATCCTGATACCAAAGCCTGGCAGAGACACAACAAAAAAAGAGAATTTTAGACCAATATCCCTGATGAACATCGATGCAAAAATCCTCAATAAAATACTGGCAAACCGGATTCAGCAACACATCCAAAAGCTTATCCACCATGATCAAGTGGGCTTCATCCCTGGGATGCAAGGCTGGTTCAACATTCGCAAATCAATAAACATAATCCAGCATATAAACAGAACCAAAGACAAGAACCACATGATTATCTCAATTGATGCAGAAAAGGCTTTTGACAAAATTCAACAGCCCTTCATGCTAAAAACACTCAATAAATTCGGTATTGATGGAAGGTACCTCAAAATAATAAGAGCTATTTATGACAAACCCACAGCCAATATCATACTGAATGGGCAAAAACTGGAAAAATTCCCTTTGAAAACTGGCACAAGACAGGGATGCCCCCTCTCACCACTCCTATTCAACATAGTGTTGGAAGTTCTGGCTAGGGCAATTAGGCAAGAGAAAGAAATCAAGGGTATTCAGTTAGGAAAAGAAGAAGTCAAATTGTCCCTCTTTGCAGATGACATGATTGTATATTTAGAAAACCCCATTGTCTCAGCCCAAAATCTCCTTAAGCTGATAAGCAACTTCAGCAAAGTCTCAGGATACAAAATTAATGTGCAAAAATCACAAGCATTCTTATACACCAGTAACAGACAAACAGAGAGCCAAATCAGGAATGAACTTCCATTCACAATTGCTTCAAAGAGAATCAAATACCTAGGAATCCAACTTACAAGGGATGTAAAGGACCTCTTCCAGGAGAACTACAAACCACTGCTCAGTGAAATCAAAGAGGACACAAACAAATGGAAGAACATACCATGCTCATGGATAGGAAGAATCAATATCGTGAAAATGGCCATACTGCCCAAGGTAATTTATAGATTCAATGCCATCCCCATCAAGCTACCAATGAGTTTCTTCACAGAATTGGAAAAAACTGCTTTAAAGTTCATATGGAACCAAAAAAGAGCCCGCATCTCCAAGACAATCCTAAGTCAAAAGAACAAAGCTGGAGGCATCACGCTACCTGACTTCAAACTATACTACAAGGCTACAGCAACCAAAACAGCATGGTACTGGTACCAAAACAGAGATATAGACCAATGGAACAGAACAGAGTCCTCAGAAATAATACCACACATCTACAGCCATCTGATCTTTGACAAACCTGAGAGAAACAAGAAATGGGGAAAGGATTCCCTATTTAATAAATGGTGCTGGGAAAATTGGCTAGCCATAAGTAGAAAGCTGAAACTGGATCGTTTCCTTACTCCTTATACGAAAATTAATTCAAGATGGATTAGAGACTTAAATGTTAGACCTAATACCATAAAAATCCTAGAGGAAAACCTAGGTAGTACCATTCAGGACATAGGCATGGGCAAAGACTTCATGTCTAAAACACCAAAAGCAACGGCAGCAAAAGCCAAAATTGACAAATGGGATCTCATTAAACTAAAGAGCTTCTGCACAGCAAAAGAAACTACCATCAGAGTGAACAGGCAACCTACAGAATGGGAGAACATTTTTGCAATCTACTCATCTGACAAAGGGCTAATATCCAGAACCTACAAAGAACTCAAACAAATTTACAAGAAAAAACAAACAACCCCATCAAAAAGTGGGCAAAGAATATGAACAGACATTTCTCAAAAGAAGACATTCATACAGCCAACAGACACATGAAAAAATGCTCATCATCACTGGCCATCAGAGAAATGCAAATCAAAACCACAATGAGATACCATCTCACACCAGTTAGAATGGCGATCATTAAAAAGTCAGGAAACAACAGGTGCTGGAGAGAACGTGGAGAAATAGGAACACTTTTACACTGTTGGTGGGATTGTAAACTAGTTCAACCATTATGGAAAACAGTATGGCGATTCCTCAAGGATCTAGAACTAGATGTACCATATGACCCAGCCTTCCCATTACTGGGTATATACCCAAAGGATTATAAATTATGCTGCTATAAAGACACATGCACACGTATGTTTATTGCAGCACTATTCACAATAGCAAAGACTTGGAATCAACCCAAATGTCCATCAGTGACAGATTGGATTAAGAAAATGTGGCACATATACACCATGGAATACTATGCAGCCATCAAAAAGGATGAGTTTGTGTCCTTTGTAGGGACATGGATGCAGCTGGAAAGCATCATTCTTAGCAAACTATCACAAGAACAGAAAACCAAACACCGCATGTTCTCACTCATAGGTGGGAACTGAACAATGAGATCATTTGGACTCAGGAAGGGGAACATCACACACCGGGGCCTATCATGGGGAGGGGGGAGGGGGGAGGGATTGCATTGGGAGTTATACCTGATGTAAATGACGAGTTGATGGGTGCAGCACACCAACATGGCACAAGTATACATATGTAACAAACCTGCATGTTATGCACATGTACCCTACAACTTAAAGTATAATAATAATAAATAAATTTAAAAAAAAATTTTAAAGATAAACAATTAAAAAAAAAAAAAATGGTTAAAGGCAAGCATGGTAGCCCACACCTATAATCCCAGGGCTTTAGGAGCCTGAGGCAGGATTGCTTGAAGCCAGGAGTTCGATAGCAGCCCGGATAATATAGCTTGTAATCTAGGCACTTTGAGAGGCCGAGATGGACGAATCCCTTGAGCCCAGGATTTTGAGACCAGCCTGGGCAACATGGCAAAACCCTGTCTCTACAGAAAAATACAAAAATTAGCAGGGTATGGTGGTGGGTGCCTGTAGTCACAGCTACTCAGGAGGCTGAGGTATGAGGATTACCTGAGTCTGGGAGGTCGAGGCTGCAGTGAGCCGTGATCATGCCACTGTGCCACTGCACTCCAGGCTAGGTCACAGTAAAATCCTGTCTCCAAAAAAAAAAAAGTGTTCATAGCAGCATTATCTGTAATTATATCCAAAACAGTGATTCCCCCACAAAAAATGGAAACCAGACACTGAAAATGTTCAATGAGAGAATAGACGTAAAATTAATAATATTTATAGCGTCAACTAATACACAGCATGGATGAATATAGCTAGAAACATCAACGTGGTTAAATACCTCACTCTTAAACAGCTGCTTCTCAATGCTGAATTCTAATTATGCTTTTGTGATATTCTGTGTCTTAGACCTTCAAAATTTTTCATAAATAGCTAAAATCACTAATGTTAAGTGCCATTTAATGTCATTTATTAAAGGTTAAACCTCTAAATGCCATTTATTATTTATTTACAGTGTATAGACAGAGCGAATGAGTCCTATGGACTCTTTTGGTGGTAGTGACAATCTGAAGCTATGTACATAAAAATAAATTTATTCCATCTACTCTCAAACCTCATACATATAAAACAATTTAAGTAAAATGCTCATGACAATAAAAGTTAAAAGTTTTAGTTACGTGCTTAACCCATGTCTGAGAAGAAACCATCTAACACCCACAAACATTCGTACTTGTAAACTATTCCTATACCAATTTAAATAATTTGATTTTTATTAAAACTATTCTCAGAAAAATTTTTATTTGGTAAGCCAACTATAGACAGGATGATTAAAAGCATATGAAAGTACCAGAATAGCTTTTCTTTGTATAGACATATTTCATTAATTCATTCTGGCCTTTCCTAAAACCAGTGAGTACAAATGATGGTTAATTTGCCACTGGTCCTGGCAATGCAGGCTAATGCACATGCAGGTCATTCTCCTTGGATAAGTGGGGCTGGAGGGGAAAATGCTGAGAAGGGGAGCGGGAAGGGCAGGAAACAGAATTTGTCTTGTACAGGAAACTAACAGCACAAATGCCCTGCTGGTCTGGAAGGTGGCAATTGAGATGAATCTTTATTCCATTTAATGTTGTCATGGTTTCAAGTTTAAGCTCTCCTTTCACAGATTGCTACCATAAATTAGGCTAACAAGTGTAAAACTTTTAATTTGCTTGACTATACAATTGATATTATCTGTTTCCTTTTGGTTGGAAATACTATTATAATACCAAAGTAAAGGGTGTAAAAAAGGACTATCAGGCCTACATAAAGGATAAAGACCTCTTTCCACCGTAAATTGTATTTGGCTGAATTAGTGTCAGCCCTAGTCATGTAGTGCCCAGAAAAGCATTTTTGGTGACAGATTTAGAAATAAAGCTGGGAAAACATGTATTAAACCTGTCCGGTCATAGCTACAGAACTAATGTCTTTGTGGTAATTGCAATCCTTAAAAATACATTATCTTTTTCAATGTTACTGCAGTGCGCGGTGGTATTGAAGAAAGCAATAATTCGTAAACAACCCTTGGCAGAGGGCACAGAACTTAATTTTGTTTAAATAAAGGAGACTAACATTAGAATTCATGTGCTGTATCAAGACTGGCAAGCAGTAGTAGCTGTTTTGATATATGCACTGGAGCATTCATGATTGCTTAAATATTAACTGTTCCATGAATATACAAATATAATAGGGAAAAAGGAAGCCATGATTAAGGAAAATGTTCACTAAAAAAGTTGAATTATATGACTTTATTGGTAGTTTAGATGGTTTTATTCCATTGACTCAACCAGATCTCTTCAATGAGTTTCAGTATTTCTTTTCTTTTCAAGGACAGTTATATATGTGTATTGTGTGATGTTGCTATGTGTTAGGAATGTTTCCTTGACACAGAAGGATTAGGCAATTTTTTTTTCCCCGAGTACAGGACCTGTTGATAAGTTTGCTGAACTTCATATGGCCATTCATGTAAATTCCAAAGGAAAGGGGAGATCCAAAAGGGCTTCCTTCAGATACTCTATAGATTTGAACTTTTCTCTCACATTTAAGTTTTAATATGCTTTAAAGATAGTCTTCCTTTAATGTGTGCAGAAACATTTCCTTTAGTGATATCCATGCTCCTTTGCTACTTCATTTCTTATACTCTTTATGCAAAAATCAGTTTTTGTCTCAGACCAGTTTACACTCTGCAGCCATTCATGCAAGAAAGCCAGGTGTTCCTCCCACACATTCTTGCGTGTTTCCAGAAGAGAACTGTTTTCTTTTCTTTTTTTGAGATGGGGTTTTGCTCTTGCTGCCCAGGCTGGAGTGCAGTGGCAGGATCTCGGCTCACTGCAACCTCCACCTCCTGGGTTCAAGTGATTCTGCTGCCTCAGCCTCCCAAGTAGCCGGGATTACAGGCATGTGCCACCACACCTGGCTAATTTTGTACTTTTAGCAGAGACAGGGTTTCATCATGTTGGTCAGGCTGGTCTCAAACTCCTGACCTCAGATGATCCACCCGACTCGGCCTCTCCAACTGCTGAGGTTACAGGCGTGAGCCAGCACGTCCTGTCAAGATAACTGTTTCCGGTGCCACTCCGCAATTGAGGTCAGGATTGCTTTGGGGCAAGGAGCCAAGGTCCACTGCTTTGTTCCTATATAATGTATGGTAACACATGAACCTAGCCCCATTCTCACTCTTGGTCTTCAACCCGAAACGAGTATGATGACAAATGAAATGCAGTATCAGCATATGCCAGTGCCATGGAGCAGGAATGAAGCTTCCTCCCTTGGCTCTCTTCTTTACATACACCCACCATAGTCTGATTTCGTACATGTAAACTGTTTGGCATAGAGGTCAAGCAAGGCATTAGGTTATTTAGATACAAGAACTTTTATGGCAAGCACTGAAACCTGATGTCTGCAACTTACAATTTCAGAATCTGATTCAAACTTCCTGAGTAAATATGTAAGCAACAATGCAGATTTGCTTGAGCAGGAGTTGGAAGGCATAAATAATCTGCTAGGCTATCTAGTCCGTCACTCTGATGATACATAGTAGATAAGACATACTATAGCAGCATTTAAGTATTTTTTCAATACAGTTTTAGGTGAAGGATGAAGGACACTGAAGAGCAATGTTTCTGGAATCTTCACAGCATGGAGCATACTGTTTGTCTCATCTACTTTTGGATAGGTAGCTGATAGATTATGATACCAACGAGTCTCATTTTTATGTGAATTAATCAAGAACACTGAGAGCAATTCTGTCCTTCAGATGCCACAAATTGCTAGATAATTTCTCTCTTGTTTTAAATTGGCACTAAGCATTGAAAACATTGACACTTCAACTTTTTATATGTAAAAGCAATTGTGAGAGGACCTAGGCAAGCTATAGACAATTGCTAAGCATCTTCTTGCCTGGAAATTTATTTGAAAATAGCCTAGTGTCTCCCTAGTGGCATGCATCAGAGTCACCTAGAGGTGATATCAGAATTTTTTCCCCTAGTATGTTCAAACTCAAATTGCTGGACCACACCCTCAGAGTTTCTGATTTAGTTGATTTGGGGTTGGGCCCCCAAATTTGCATTTCTAACAAGTTCCCAGGTGATACTGATATTGCTGGTCCAGGGACCACAGATTGAGAACCAATGAAGTAGCAAATGCTCATGAATTCTTGATTTTTCGTTCTTATTTCTTCCATTGAATGATCCCTTCAGGCCTAATTATGCTGAACTTATTCGGGACAATAATTAGAATAACTTTTGTCACTAACCTCAC
This sequence comes from Macaca mulatta, assembly GCF_049350105.2. Taxonomy (NCBI): domain Eukaryota; kingdom Metazoa; phylum Chordata; class Mammalia; order Primates; family Cercopithecidae; genus Macaca; species Macaca mulatta. The sequence continues at coordinate 104,094,667 of NC_133426.1, forward strand.
CATTTTCCAGCTGCTGGCTCTGCTGCCTCCTGTATTATCTGGTTATTATCCACAGTCAATATTTGGAATAAATTATTTGTTCACATTACCTCTTCTTTCTGACTACCCATTCCTTTTAATTTTGAATCCTTTGCACTGTATTCAAACAGTGCTTGAAGGTCACCAAAGATTAACATCAAATCAACCCTAATTATTTTTGGCCTGTCTAAAGAATTTATTCATTCAATATTTGCTGAATAAAATTGATATAGTCCTCATTTTTAAGCAGTTCACAATCTGGTGGGTGAGACTAGTTGTGTACACAAAATTATATATTGTAGAATAAGTTCTATAATTAGAGTATATAGAAACCACTATCGGAGAACAAAGACAGAATTTAGTAGTTTTGTTTTGTTTTGTTTTGTTTTGAGACAGTCTTGCTCTGTCACCCAGGCTAGAGTGCAGTGGTGCAATCTCGGCTCACTGTAACCTCCACCTCCTGGGTTCAAGCAATTCTCCTGCCCCAGCCTCCTGAGTAGCTGGGATTACAGGCATGTGCCACCATGCCTGACTAATTTTTGTTTTGTTTTGTTTTTTAGTAGAGACGGGATTTCACCATGTTGGCCAGGCTGGTCTCGAACTCCTGACCTCAGGTGATCTGCCCACCTTGACCTCCCAAAGTGCTGGGATTAGAGGTGTGAACCACCACGTTTGGCCCAGAATTTATTAATTCTATTCAGAGAAGTTGAAAAAGGTTTATTACTAGTAACTACCACTCTCCCTGAAAGATCCTTCCTTTCCACACACATGCCATCTTCCTCACCCATGACAGTTCAATCCAGTAAGTATATCTTAAATTCGAAGTGTGCATAAATTGCCATGTTTTGTTCTGGCACCAACACCTATTAAGTGTGGGAACTAGATCAAACAACTTATGAGCTATATCTTATCTATAAAAATGGCATATTCATAACTAAGTCACTGAATTGATTTTAGGATTTTTTAAAAAAAGCACTTATGAAAGTGCTTGAGTTATAGGCACATGATACAAAGGCAACAAATGTTGGTTCTCCTACCCCTTAAAAGAGGAGTAGGATATTATCGCCTGAGGAAGGAAGAACAGTGTGCTGAGGTCAGGAGGAACATAAGTAAATGGGTGGAAATCTTCATCCATTCGTGCAGTCAACAAATACAGATAGAGTGCCTATTGTGTGCTACCCACTTTTCTAGATGCTGAGTATATAAAAGTGAACAAAGCAAACAAGAAAGCTCTGTACTTGTATCCAGCGTAGCTGAAGTGAGTGTGGGAACTTGAGAGACGATAATAGCTAGAGATAAGATCACAACGAGCCAGATAACAGAGGGATTTTTAGTTTATAGTGATGGGAAGCTAAGGTAGGCTCTCATCACTTCTTATCTGGATGATGATGGTGCCCATGATAATACGCTATCTTATTCAATTCTACAAACATGTCTATGAACACAGGTGCTTATCTAATGCTCATTTTATAGGTAAGATACCTGAGACATGGAGTATTCGTGTAACTTGCCCAAAGTCATACAAGTAGTAAACAGTAGGGTCAAGGTTCAGACCTAGTTCTGTCTGAATCCAAAATCTATGCTTAATAATTACTCTGATTAGAAATTTGAACTTTATTACATGAGTTGTAAAGAACCATTTGCTTTTTTTAAGGAAGGGAATGACATGATCATATATATGTTTAAGAACCATAATTAGGCTGAATCATATAGGATAAAATGAAGCAAAGAGAATGGAATGGTTGTGACCGTCTTCTCATAGTGTATCTTCACATAGCTAACACTTCTGTTTACAATCTGAGCTGCTATCCTTTTCCTAAAGCCAGTTTACTCTAGAGTTATTCCCCTCATTCTGGACATGATACAACATTCTTTTAATCATCGGGACTTAAAACTTTTGGAGTATTTGATTTTTCCCTTTCCCTCATCTTAATATTCACTGACTAAATCCTGTTTTTCCTTACAATCTCTCTTGAATTTGCCCTTTTTTTTTCTTTTCTACGCATACCCTAGTTATCATTTTAAGTATATCAGTCCTTGACATTTGCCACCAAATTATTCTCCTATGTCGTTTCTTTTCTGTATAATTTTGTATTTTCTACTAAATTCTAAGCTTAAGGCCTCAAAAGTACCATGCATCATTTGTCTCTTATCCCTAGTGTTCAGCACAGTCCTCAGCTCACAGTGGATTAATGAATGTACTTCTCCATTCATATTTGCTTTGCTCCTAACCTGCCTCCCCTAAAAAAATGTACGGTGCTCCATTTCCTGATTGACAAATTATAACTTTATTCTGGCATTCACTTGCACCTAACTCTAGCAAATATGTGTTCTGGAAAAGTCTGGCCTTTGTAGTCAACCTCTATGTGTGTGGTGGGGTCATATATACACACAGATACACATACATATATATAAATAAGTATAGAATTAAATTTAGGAGTATTGCTCTATAGCCCACAAAAGTTGGAGTTCATGTAAAGAAGAATCTGCATTCTGAAACATTTATTAACTATCTAGTATTTTCTAACATCCTCCTAGGCACCATGGATTCAAAAATATTACCAAAGCAAAGTCTCTAGCCATGTAAGATCTCATATTGAGTGTGAGAGACTACTGTGTTGAAATGTTTACATTGAATGAAGATGGCCAAAAAAAGTTATTAATTGCTTCTAAGGTAAAGAAGTCTTCAGAAGTGACGTGGAAGTTGAGTAGTCTTGAAATACGAGTAGTTATTTTCTTGGTGGATAAAAAGGAACAAAAAGGAAGGGAGTCTACACAGAGAGACCTGTTGGTGCAAAAGCACAGTGGCATGAAACTGCGTGGTACGTTTAAGCAGTTGTAATCAGGCAGACAGCAGCAGGAGGCAGGTTAGAAAGGTAGACAAGGGTCAGCTCAAGGAGGGTCTTGTATGCAAAATCAAGAACTTTGCTTTTCCAGCAGATGACAGGAGCCTTTGCAACGGATCTTTTGAATGGATTCTAATTACCATTGAGAAATTAAACATTTGTAGAATAACATCTATGCAGTTAGGTTAAATTAACTGCAGTTGTTTATTTGGAGAACAGGATGGGAATGAGAAGGGAACTTTCACTCTGTGAGAGGTTGTTATATACAGCATAGTGACCAGTTATTTTCAGTTCCCACTGAGGACAAAGCAAGAAGAAATAGGCTTACATCTCAGCAGAAGGGAAAATTACCTACAGAAGGGGTCCTTCACAGAAAGATTGAATGTGACTGACGTAGGTCATTAAAATGTTGTCTGAGGCTCTCTGGCTGTGTGCTGGTTTCTGTGTACTCAAACAGCCCAATTTCAAAGACATGGCAAGATGGAAGAAATTTTCAAGCTTGAATGAGGATATTTGGAATAAAGAAATTTCTTTTGTGTCAATTAGTTATTGAGAAATTTTGCTATATACCTAACTAAATTTTGGAGATGTACTTGAACATATAAAATATATTTAGTATCTTTCATAATATAGCATTTGTATTTACTAGGAAAAAGAGATGATCAGAATTAGCTATAGAAATAGTGTCCTATTAAAGGTATTTTGTATTCATGTACCATTTTAGAAAGTTATTAAAGATTAGGTAGATAGAATTAAATTAAATTCAGTTATTAATCTTTATGTGGAACATTTAATATTGGTCAGATGATTACAATTAAAATTGCTATATATGGTTTATTAACTGATTGCACCTGATCAGTTGATACAGTGACTCACTCTGTCTTATTTTCATTATCATCCGATGATAACTCAGCTTCTTAAAATAACATAAAACTTTTTTTAGCTTTTTCAAATATTTCCCATTTCTAGAACTGCTGTTTGTGTTTTTATTGTTTGAAGATATATAAAAGAAGATTGTAGAGTGGCCATTTTGTTCATCTTTTTGCATCTTATAAAAATAAGTCATATATGTGTCTCTCCCTGCCTGTCATGGCTGGAGAGAGGAAAAACACATACAAGGATGCAAAAAGGCACTTTGCTTCTGGCTAGAGGAAACCTTGAAATGCATACAGTATAACCACCACTAAGACTTAGGCAATCTAGGCAACTATTAATTGGATATTTCATGTTAATGTAAAATTTTAACATGATTTCATATTAAACAGCTATCAAATGGAAATCAATTCTATTTCTTAGTAAACTAACTCAAACACTTTGGAAATGACTTGTACATACTCAGATTGTTCTACCCCAAGAGATGTATATATCCAACTAGTACACTTAGAAGAGCAAATTATTGGATAAATGTCTTTAACCGGTAGAATTGATGTTCTTAGTTGCCTTCTGTGCTGACATTGAACAATGCAATAGGGCCTGAGAGAGATACAATGGCTAATGTGTGAATGGCATAGACTTGGTAAGATAGACTGAAGGCATGATAATATAAAGTACATAAGCTTCAATAAGTAAAAAATATTTTCCATTATATTTAAATATTATATATATATATATTTTAAATAATTGATCTAATGTCTCTCACACATAGAGAAATATTTAAAAGACCACCCATTTGTTGTGATTTCCTGCCCGTTTGAACCATTAAAATGGTCTCTCAGTGTGAAGTTTTTTCTTAAAAAAAAAAAAACAAATATTGCAATACATTAAGCAGCTTGTCTCCCAGACCAACTAAGATATTTCTCAACTTGACAAGACAGACATTTGGCCATGTTTGCCCATGCTTTGAAGGGAATATTCTGATTCTAAAAAAAAAATACATGCAGAGTCTCTCTAAAAGTCTTTATCATTTCATCAAAGATGCTAATACATTTAACTGATGTTACGCTTTATTAATCTTTTTAAAATGTAACCATTAACTCTCCTAAATTTTGTAACAAATCAGATTGTTAATGGACCAGATACTGAATAAATATTTATTAATAAATACAATTTTTGAAAATTAAGCTCTTATAAGTATGCATGCCAAAAACTGAAATGTTTTTTAATACAAAACAATCTAACACATGTGACAAAGAAAAAAAAAATCACCCATAAAATTGACATATGAGCACAGTGCTATTTTTCTGTTTTTTTATTTCCTTTCCAGTGTTAGCCATGTGCATTTTATTGTAAACTATAGTGTACTTGTACAGTTTGATGTCCTAAAAAAGTAGGTGGGTTTTTGTTGTTTTGAATTGTGTTCTTTAAAAAAAAAAACTGTTTTTGTCTCCAAAGAGTCCATAAAATACATAGGAATTTCCTTTCCTTTCGGAAGATGTACCTGCAATTTTTTCTAAGCACTTAATGTTTTCAGAATTTTAGGATTTAGGTAGTTAGTGAACTTCTAAGGAAAAAGAAAATGTTAATTTCCTTTTTATTTGGAATACCTGGCATACTCTTAAAAACGATGCACTTTGTAAACATATCACACAGTAGTCCCAGGTAAAGACCTCTCTTTAGGAATGTGAGCTTCCCATTGATTCCTCTACAGCTGCTATCCTTACTTAAGAAAAATTGCCCTTGAGGTTTGTGTTGCTTTTTGTTCTTACAGCTTATCCTTGAGTTGTGTCATTTCTACCTTAAACTACTTGTAAGTGTTCAGTAGATCAGCATGATAATGTAAAATTTTAAATATTTTTCCTATGTGGGATAAAGTAATCCCAGAAATTTTGAAAGAAATCATTGTGACCTCGTGAACTATCAACATTATGCCTCCTGTGGCTGCTTGGTTGGTTGGAACCTTGAGACTAATATTTCTTCTAAGTTGTTTACATCATTGAGATGTAAATAGTTGCTAAAAACTTGTAGAACAAAACAGATCCAGTATGGGCCTGATTTATTAAATGCTATGTTTTTCTTTCTTAGTCACTAAAACAATAAGGATTAATTTACTCTGTAATTACCTAAATATCCTGTACAGCCTTTTTATAAACCTGTTTGTGAAAAATACTCATTTATTCTAAACAGAGTAATCCTTAAAGCTAAAAACTCCAAATCAGTATGAACATCAGTGGACAAAGCCATCATCTAAGGATTATAGAATTAAAACATCCAAAAGAATGAGACTTGATACTTTATGCCGTATTTATGCCTTGTTTCTAAGTAAATCCTTGATTTTATTTGCAGCTTAGTCTAGTATGAGAATTATATTAAAGCACTAGATTTTCTTTTTTTGTGTGTCCTATGCTTTAAAGATTTTTACCATTCTAACTGTGGCATCTCTTTTGTTGTGTGTCTGAAAAGGAAACACAATATGTAAGCAAATAAAATTTTTCATATTATCAGGATTGTATGGTGAGATTTTTTTTTAATAACTCAGGATAAGCACAACCTTGAGAATTCTTTTCTGATGGTCCATGCAAGTAGAGGAGGGTAAAATGTGCTTGCTCCTTTACATTAATTTACATCAACAATGGCTAGAAATAAATATAATCTCACAAATGAATATAACTTTTAAGAACATATTTTTATAATAAAGCAAAGAACAGAATGATGATAAAATAAGCACATGGTAATTTGGGCTATTATCAATACTTAAATGAATGTTCTTCTCTCCTGAAAAGAATAGTTCATTTTGCCACAATAATTTAGACATTTTTGAAAATACAGATTAAGGTTTAATTTGGCACTTTTATTGGTCATCTTACTTGCTTTTAAAATATGGAGCTCCTTTTAAAATCTAGAGCACCACTACTAGACCACATTAAGAACCTACCCCAAAGTTTTAAAAAAAATTTAAATGGGTTATAATAAATTCATTTGTTTAAAAAAGTATATATTTACTAAAATATTACTAAAAAATGTGTTATTGTTTTCTTCCAGATCAGAGATACTAAATCAGTGGATCAAAAAACAACCCTGATGCATTTTATTGCTGACATTTGTGAGGAAAATTACCGAGATATCCTAAAATTTCCTGAAGAACTGGAACATGTAGAAAGTGCAAGCAAAGGTAATTGATTTATAACTGCTTTGAGATTATTTCTTGCCTATGTGGTTTAAATGGAAAGATTAAAGAATCTGTAAACATTATTCATAAAAGTATTTTTTGCTTGTTTACTGATATAAGAAAAGCTGGAAAATAGTTTCCATTAGCTTATATTTGACAGCATACTACATTTTAATAACCTATTTTGTCTTACATCATTTTTTTTAACCACTGCTACGTTATTAAAGCTTTCATTTCTCTAATCAGATAATATGTTTGTACTTTCATTTGATAAACATTTAAGTGGATATTGTTGGCAAAGGAACCGTACTATAGGGCTCTTGGTTATATGACAATGATTGTGAGAGTTTTTGGTTGAGTGTGGTTAAAAATATAGTAAATGAGAAAAATGTGTGTATATATGCATACACACAAATGTCTTATAAAATAAGGATGCATGTGAGAAATGCTGCAGGAAGAGATAATGTCCTGTAGTTGAGATGAGGAGGAAAGTACTTTTGAATGGGTAGATAAGAGAAGGCTTCATGGAAGAGGTCAAAGGTGAAATACGAGGTTAGGGTTTTACAGACGTGGAAAAGAGGTTTGCTTTCTAGAGAGAAAACGACATAAGCAAGGCAAAGTGGCAGAATGTTTTAGGACAGGTGAAGGGAATGGTTGACTCTAAGGCTGGAGCAGTAAGCTAGGTATCTCTGAGACTTCAGTGTCAGGCTAAGGAGTCTAGTCTTGATGTGGTAAGCAGTACAGCATCATTGAAGGGCTAGAATGGACAAGCCATGGCTCCTGTGAGGAACAGGATGTGGGAAATAAAAATGTCTCTGAGATTTTAATTCAGGGTAAATAGCTTTGTCAGTAAGTATTATCTACTTTTGCAAGAGGTTGAAAAGTGAAAGAAAAGAAGATCAAGGAAATATTTGCTGAAGGTGAGATTATGTGCATGAAGAAGTGCATTTTCCCTCTTAGATAAGAGAAGTACACCATAAATCTTATACTTGAAATTGCACTGAAGTAATTTCATTCTGTAACTCTGAGGACTTTTGGTAAGGACTTCATATATGTTACTCAAGTTTATTACAAACTATATAAACCTGTTAGTTTCCTTTTAAGTTAAAAATAGTGAATCTATAAAACCCAGAATATTCTTTGAATAACATTGGGCATTGGTCATCTCAGCTGGTCGGGTATTGTCAATCAAATCCTCAACACGTTTCTTTAATTTTACCGAGTTTGTATCGGTTTGTGGTCCAAGGAGCAAAATAATACAAGAAGACAAACTATGATTATATTGTATTATTTATTTTCTTTCATTGTTTTCAAAAAATTGTATAGTATGATGGAAAATCACACAAATTACAACTGTAATGGCAACTTTCTGCTAATAGCTCTTCTAAAGAATTTATCTTTGGATTTAAAAATACAGCTTCCTGACTAGAAGCATATTTACTAACAGGTAGCTTAATGTGGAATAATAACATTTTAAACATTTGTATTGTAATTTGAAATATATATATAGCACAAAAAAGACCAGTTCTTAAATCAGCTCATTTTGTTTCTATTAATACTTTTTGATTGCCTTCTACCAGAATTTTTTTTTCTAAATTTTCTTTGTTCAATATGTATAATGACTTTTTACATTTTGGAAAGAAGTAGATATCAATAATATATCTATATATACCCACACAGTACTACACATGAAAATATATATATTTATAGATAATATATTTACTATACTTAAATATATACCACACACTCAATCAACAGGTATTTATATATACCTCAATCAGCAATTATAGATATGTTATATATAACCATAGGTATTTACATGTGATCCAGCAGTTCTACTACTAGGCATTTATCCAAAGAAAAAGAAATCAGTATATCAAAGGGATACCTGTACCCCATGTTTATTGCAACACTGTTCACAATAGGTAAGATATGAAATCAGCCTAGATGTCTATAAGTAGATTAATGGATAAAGAAAATGTGGTATATATACACAATGGAATGCTATTCATCTGTAAAAAAGAAATAAATTCTCTCATTTGAAGTAACATGGATGGAACTGGAGGTAATTAAGTGAAATAAGCCAGGCACAGATAGACAGATATTGCATGTTCTTACTCATATTGCAGGAGCTAAGAAGGTTGGTCTCATAGAGATAGAGAGTAGATTGGTAGTTACCACAGACTGGGAAAGGTGAAGGGTAGGGGGATGAAGAGTGGTTGGTTAATGTGTACGAACATACAGTTAGGTGGAAGGAATAGGTTCTGGCCTGGTGCAATGGCTCACACCTGTAATTTCAGCTAGTTGGGAGGCTGAGGTGGGAAGAACACTTGAGGCCAGGAGTTTGAGACCAGCCTGGGCAGCATAGTGAGACCACCCCCATCAAAAAATTTGAAAAATTAGCTGATTTCATGCTACTTGCGGAGGCTGAGGCAAGAGCATTCCTTTAGGCTACAGTAAGCTATGATCACACCACTGCACTCTAGCCTGGGCGACAGAGCAAGACCCTGTCTCTTAAAAAAAATTAAATAGTATGCCCTAATATTTGATAGCAGAATAGATTGAATGTAGGTAGGAATGATATATTGTATATTTCAGCATACCTAGAAGAGAAGATTTGAAATATTCCCAACACAAAGAAATGATAAATGTTCAAGGTGATGGATATCCTAAACACCCCAAGTTAGTCATTACACTTTCTATGCATGTAGCAATATATCACATGTATTCCATAAGTATAAGTATGTACAAATATTATGTATCAATAAAAAAACTTTTAAAAAGTATTGCTATTTAACTATATATGTGTATATAGTGTATATATACATATATGTTTTATGTAGTTATGTAGCAAGACATTCAGTAATATTGTACACTTTAGCCACTACTGCTACTGACAAAAGTAGATTGTAGAGCCCAGCCTTTTGAGTTAGACACTATAAATTTCTTTTTTTTTTTTTCTTTTTTTTTTTTTTTGAGACAAAGTCTTGCTCTTTTGCCCAGGCTGGAGTACAGTGGCACGATCTCAGCTCACTGCAACCTCCTCCTCCTAGGCTCAAGCAGTTCTCCTGCCTCAGCCTCCCAAGGAGCGGGGATTACAGGTGCATGCCACCATGCTCAGCTAATTTATGAACTTTTTTTGTAGAGACAGGGTTTCATCACGTTGGCCAGGCTGTTCTTCAACTCTTCAACTCCTGACCTTGTGATCCACCCACCTCGGCCTCCCAAAGTGGTGGGATTACAGGCGTGAGCCACCACGCCAGGCCTGACACTATAACTTTCTAATCCTAGCTCTACTACCTATTAGTTCTGTAACTTGAGCAAATAATTTTAACTTCTAAGATTTTGTTTACTCATCTGTAAAATGAGAATAATTACAGTGAGATTAAATTAGTTAACATAGGCATTGCATCCAGTAAAATGGTATAGTTTACAGTATACGCTTGGCACTTAGTAAATATGCAGCTGTTGCTGGACCATTATCTTTAGTGGTGGTGGTGGTAGTAGTAGTAGTAGTAGTAGTAGTAGTAGTAGTAGTAGTATTGATATACCACTAAGGATATTATAGTTGTTTCTTTTGTCTTATTAGAAGGGAACAATCATAAAGATATCTTATAGTTCCTCCAGTCTCAGTAATTATGTATCGTATTCAATTCTATTTGTTTGTTTCCTATTCCTGGGTTTTTGGTAAATCCTTTCATATATTTTTTCTTTATTTTATTTTTCATTTTTATTTTTTGTAATATCACCAACTTCCTTTTTCCAATCCATTTCAAGAGCAAAATCTCTCTGCTCTATTTTGATTATTCCTGATTTTGTGCATTCTTCCTGCCAGTGTATTCAAAAGACTGTTGCCAAAAATCCTCTTCCTATCTCACTGTTTGGGCAATAGCAATCCCTATTCTCAAATTATTTTGACTAGTTATTTTTCTTTCCCTATGAAATTCAGACTGAGAATTCTCAACTCAAAAAGATCTTAAGCACATTCTGCCTGCTTGCATTCCTCTTTCATTTCCTCCTAGTTCTCATTTCAGTATACCCAGACATACAGTCTCTTGAGCCATTTTTATTCCTTTATAATAATCCTGTCTCTGTGTACGATTTCATACTGCATCCCCTGCCTGGAAATTTCACCTGCCCTGTACTCTAAGACAACTGACTGTCATTTGTCAAATCTCTGTTCAGAATCTATTTCCTTTTTTTTTTTTTTACTAAAGCCTTAGGAGAAAATACGTTTTGTATTTCGTCTGCAGGAAGAAACAAAGCATTGTAAAAGGTCAAGCCAATTACCTCTTATTCATATTTAAATACTTTTCCTTGGTATTTGAGTCTAACTTGTCTTGTTTACTTAATGTACATTTCAGCCCTGTTTGAATCACTTTCTAGCACATTCAGGACTGTGTATAACATGGCAAAAAACAAAAATAGGTCAACACTATATAATTCATTTTATTTGATGATGGACTGTCTCCTTGTAAAGTGATCCCCTTCTCTTCAAAAACAAAAACAAAAGAGTGCCTTTTTTTTTTTTTAAACTGGAGTGATACAGATAAGAAAAAACTAATTCAGTTAATGAATTATATAGCTAATATTAAAAGAAAAACTTGATTACTACCAATATCTTTTTCCATATTTTTGTGTTATTAGAACACACATACCTACTTTGATAGAGTTAGATCTTTTCTGTGTGGTATAACAAATACCAAATTTATTTTACTTCAGTGCTACAATTACAGGCATCAACATTATTGGCAAAAGGGAAAAAAATCACATTGATGTGAAAGGCAAACAAAAAGAAAGAAGTATGTGGGTTCCATGGAAAACAAAATATCATAATTATGTTTATTCCTTGTAAAGCTAAGCTGCTAAAATTGTGTGCTTCTTGGAAGGTGCAAAACTATGGTATAAACTTGGCATATTTTTCTAGACCTCTGTAGCTCAAAGATATTGGGGAAAAAACACATCATTTTTACATTAAAACAGATATATATTATGGAGTAGAATTCAAAATCCACATTAATTTTTAAAATAAAGCAGATGACTTCAAAGAAATTTCCCACTTGTAGCAGATCCCTACGGGAGTATTTTCAGTCTTCTCTTCCATTAGGGGTACTTTGGTGGGAAAAGTTTATGAAGCATTGCCTGAAGAATTAGAGAGCAGTTTTGTTTGGGTCAAGTTTACTTATTTATTTATTTAGTTTGTTATTAGTTAGTGACTGTTGCAGGGAAAAGGGAGGAAAGTAGGCAAGGTGAGGGAAGAGAATATATCACTTCCTTTTAAACATTCTCATAGGCCTTATGAAGTTCAGAAGCAAATTGTATAATGTAACTTCATTACCAGTAAAGTTAATAAAATAACATTGCTCTTGTCATTTTATTCTTGGTTAAATTATAAATCTGCGGGTTAATTCATTCAAGATTGGCATACCAATTAGTCTTTTTTTTTTTTTTTGAGACGGAGTCTTGCTCTGTCGCCCAGGCTGGAGTGCAGTGGCGTGATCTCGGCTCACTGCAAGCTCCGCCTCCTGGGTTTACGCCATTCTCCTGCCTCAGCCTCCCGAGTAGCTGGGACCACAGGCGCCCGCCACCGCGCCCGGCTAATTTTTTGTATTTTTAGTAGAGACGGGGTTTCACCGTGGTCTCGATCTCCTGACCTTGTGATCCGCCCGCCTCGGCCTCCCAAAGTGCTGGGATTACAGGCGTGAGCCACCGCGCCCGGCCTACCAATTAGTCTTTAGAGAAAGAAAATGGTTGTTAACAGAGATTCTGATGCCTTTAAAACATTGAATATATATATACATATTTTTTTTTTGGTGAATGACAATTATTTTTTCCCCAATGATTAATTTTAAAGTTTATAGATACGTATCTTTATATACATATGTAAACTTATGTCTAATAGATATATATTGTATAAAACATTGCTGGTTTACTAGACATATTTGATAAGTCTTTTTTTCTCCCTGTGGCTATCACTTTAATTTTCAGCTTTGAGGATTTTTTTACTGTTTGATTTAAAACCACCCCTGTTTTATAGGTCGACTCCAGGTATTAAACCAAACAGTTAGTAAAGTTCAATTAAAACGATTCCATTCAAAAGGGGGAAATTATATTAATGTATTTGAAGGTATTATTTATCCTGAGGTTTGCATAAATCCAAAATGGGTTTCACTTCAGTTAAATTGATGCCAACCTACAAGATAAAAGCTAGTTAAGTTTCCTCTGAACAGTGTTAACGTTTTTATGAGTTAAATAAATTATTTTATTTTTAACAATCAACTATACCTTTTGATGTCTGCCATGTTTCCATGTCACATTAGTTACCGATTAGCTGTTTATCCACTCTGACTTCTTCACGGGATTAATAACAATGAGAGTTCTGATTAAAGGCAGTGTTACAGGGGAAAGGCTATGGATTTATTCCATAGTAGTATTTCTTTTTTATATAAAAGAAAAAAGTAAAATAATAGCAAAGTTAAAGTTTCTTCTTTGGGGGGAAGAAACATAAAAGACAAAACATTTTCAGAAACTCCACAGCTGGTTGAAGCTTTAGAGATTATCTGGTGCCTGCTAAAAGGGACCCAAGGTGACATTTCATCCAAAGCTATTTTGCAGTTGAAGAAACTGAGATGCAGAATGATGAAGGATTTCCCACGATCACATAGCTGGGCGGTAGAGTCCATGTACATTTGGAGACCTTGTCTAGAGTTATTACGTATATTTCATCCACTTTTTTACTTCCTTTGTGGTCAAAAATATGCAACAAAGACTCATGCTCACATACTGGAAAACATACAGAAAGTCGATGCTGACCAAATAAAAAATTTACTGGAAGTATAAATGCTACTTTCTCTGAAGCTGTCCATAATCTCTCTAGCTCCGTTTTGACAGAATTAACCACTCCTTTCTCTGTGTCACAGCAGCCCTTTAGCCTTATTGGTAATAGAGCACATACCACATTTGCACTTTTTATGTAATTATTTGCTTCTGTCTATACCTCCTATTGAGTTTTTTAGTGACAAGGACTGTATTCTATTTGTCCTTACAGTCTCGGTGCTATCATAGCACCTCAGTCAGAGGGGCCCAATCTATGGCCATACCAACCTGAATGCACCTGATATTGGAAGCTAAACAGGGTCCTGCCTGGTCATTTCTTGGAAGGGAGATAGAAGTTGCTCAATAAGTACTTATTAAATTGAGTTAATTGCATATCATTTTAGTAGAGCAGGCATATTTCAAAATAAGACATTGTGGAAAGTTGACAAATAGAGAGTAACAGTCTGAAAATTACTGTTCACTGTAAATTCGAGAGGAGAAACAAGGTAAATTAGAATAAGGAGGACACCGGTATTTAACAATATTTCCTAGTCCACACTTTGCTTCTTCAAGGGAAATGGTGAAATTGGAAACAACTGATTTAATAATAGAAAGGACCTAAACTTATGGACGCCACCAAACCACAAAGGTTTATGGTGAACAGTAAGGACCAAGTCATAGGACCTAATGGGAGTGACTGCCTCAATGTAAAATGTAACTAACTGCTGAAACAACTATGCTTTAATACCTGAAAAAAAATTTTCATATTGTCTACTATTAGTTTCGCTGAAAAGTCTTTGAGATTTTTAAATAATCTATTAAACAAAAACTGTGGAGAAAATCCTGTTTTTAGAGCATTTAACTTTTACTTATAGTGACTTATAGGACCTAAGATGCAAGAAAGTATTCAACTAAGGTTTCCTAACAGATTTAAACTTTGAGTTATAATCTAACTTTTTAGAAACATGAAATGATAATATACCAGTGTGACAAAATGTCAGTAGAATTGACCTTACTTAAATCTTAGCAGCCTGAGTAAAACTGAGTATACATATTACTACATTATTTTAAGAAAAATGTTAACTTGTTTGTTCAGCTTTCTTTGGATTTTTTTCATATATAGGATTTCAAGTAACTTAAACAATTTTTGCTGACCAAATTGTACTCTATCAATAGCAACACCATAAATATGTTATAAAATTCAAGGGAACATTATTAAATGTCAGGGAATCAAATACGTATTTATCTACATAAATTTTCCAGTTTGTAAGACTTCTTTCTTCCTCACTCTCACCAAGTCACTCCTAATTTTTCTAAACAAATGAGTGTCTTTAAAATAAGGGAAAAAAATAAGAGGTCCAAAACAGTCACAGAAATATTTTTTGTTATTATTTCTATTTTTGGTAAGAACACTTAACATGAGATCTACCCTCTTAAATTTTTAAGTGTATATTACATTATTATTGACTGTAGTTACAATGTTGTACAGCAAATCTCTAGAGCTTATTCATCAGTTAAGGAAGATGAATAAGCTCAGGCAAATGTATTTTTAATGTGAAATGTCGAAAGGACTTAGGAAAGAAAGTCATGTTTTCTTCTTGCTGTTCAGTAATCTAGTCATTACCAAACAATGTTTTCAATGCATAACATATAAACGTTTCCTAATTCATTTTCATTTCTAGAGGAAACTAGTGGGTGAAAACATTCATATCTTCAGGTAGCAGTGAAAGGAAGCAGAGATCATGGCCGTTTGGATTTGAGTGAATTCTTTCAACACAAATCAATGATTTTATAGACATATATAGGTATTTGCTTGTGCATCTCAAAATCTGTTTTTGCTAGGGAACTGTATACATAGCTCATCTGTCTTACCCTCCTTGTCTCAGAGCCCAGGCTTTTGTGCCTTTTCCAATCTGAAAAGCCTCCTCCTTGTCTCTGTCCTTTTGAGCCTCATGTATGTTTTTAAAGGCTCACTTTAAATTCCACCACTCTATAAAAAGCTTCCCCAACTATCCTACCTTTCACTGGTTTCCCAGTTTCCTCCATAATACTTTGAACCTTTTAGCTGATCCTGTACTCTCTTGCACTACAGTATAAAGGTTTCTGTATTTATGGCTGCATACTGGCATGATGCTTTCTCAATTATGTATGATATCATTAGTCTGCTTTTTCAGGACAAAAATCTGTGTCACAGTGTTACAGACAAAATCTATAACACAGGGTTGGCATAGTAAATTCAGCTCAGTGAGTGCTTACTAAACATCAACCTAATCCTTGTTGCTTTCTTTATTCAACCCTACAGTGAAATTTTCTGGGTGCTTGGAGTAACTAAAATATATTTGCAGATATTTCATTTCAACTTCTTACCCATTAAACAGGTAGAAAACCAGGTCTTCAAAAACATATTCTTTAGAAGTGATTGTTTAGGGCAAAAGTAATCTATGATGTTAGAAATCATTATAATAGTTACTCTTTAGGGTAGGTTCATGATTGGAATGGAATATGTAAAGGCTTCTGGGGTGTTGGTCATGTTCTGTTTCTTAATCTTGACGCTAGTTACATGGGTGTGTTTAGTTTCTGCAGATTCATTCACCTGGCCACTTATATGCACTTTTCTTAATATATGTTTCACTTCAACAAAGCGGTTTTTAGAAGCCAGTCATTCAAATTTTTAATGTGTGTAATATGAATAGTGAGGATGGTACTACATTTTAATTCAGAAGGTCCTCTTGCTTTTACCCATGCTTAGTTACAGTGATCACATGCATTGTGTAAATGTAAATAGGCAGCTGCTGTCAGAGTTGATCTGATGTTATTCTAAATAATTATTGTTAAGAAGTTGTATGTCTCCTAAAGATTTTATCCAAACACCGTTTTTTTTAGTCTAAGAGTGGATGGGTGTACTTCATTTTTAAAAGCAAGAAAGAAAAAGAGCCACCAACCACAGTATGTACCACATGAAGATCATGGTAATCTATGTAATACTTGTCAGTATTATGCTGTCTTATATGTCATTGAATCCTTGGCACATACTGAGCTAAAATATTCACCAATAACCTGTCACTGCTGTCATTTTTATTATTTTATCTTTGCTTCAATGTCGGTAAAAAGAATATATGGGAATATTAGTCAGCTTTAGCTCATTGTGGATTCAAGCTTGTTAGTTAAAAAGTGAATCTTCATATTTCTTTTTTTTTTTTTTTTTTTGAGACGGAGTCTCGCGCTGTCACCCAGGCTGGAGTGCAGTGGCCGGATCTCAGCTCACTGCAAGCTCCGCCTCCCGGGTTCACGCCATTCTCCTGCCTCCGCCTCCCGAGTAGCTGGGACTACAGGCGTCCGCCACCTCGGCCGGCTAGTTTTTTGTATTTTTTAGTAGAGACGGGGTTTCACCGTGTTAACCAGGATGGTCTCGATCTCCTGACCTCGTGATCCGCCCGTCTCGGCCTCCCAAAGTGCTGGGATTACAGGCTTGAGCCACTGCGCCCGGCCCAAATCTTCATATTTCAAATGTTCTAATTTGATTGACTCCTGAAGTAAAACACAGGGACATACTTGATACAAGAGGTTAAAGCACTGATATTGAGTAGCATTGTCAACGGGGGAGATGTGAGAGTAAGGGAAGAGGGAAGAAAGACAAATGAAGAAAGAACTAGCTCTCTGCTGCTGCTGCAGCAGAATCATAAGAAAAGCTGGATCATGCCCTGAATGGAGACTCCCTTGTACCACTATGGAAATAGGTGGAATCCAGGAGTCAACTTGGTTACCATTATTGTAGTTTTCATCACCACCAGTCCCTCTGATATATTCATCAATAGGGATGAGCCTGCTTAAGAGATGTAGGGCTTAGGGATTGGGGAGGTTACCAAACAGTATCAGAGCTACCTGAGCAACACACCCATTTACCACTTTTTACACGTTTTGAGTGTAACTTGAACACAACCAAGTCATGGGCAGTACCGTTGCTGTTGTGATTTCTTGAAATTAACTGGCATCTTTTGCTGAAATTTGTATTCTGCAAGTTGATGAGACAAATTTAGCAAATATAACATTTCCTTGTGCCAAAGTTATATGACTCAAACTCCTTAAGAGTATTTTCATGTAAAACGATCAGAAGGGAGGTGGCAGTCTTAGCCAGTTTTGCATTGCCATAATAAAATACCACAGATTAGGTAATTTCTAAGGAAAAGAAATTTATGTCTTACAGTTCTGGAGGCTGGGAAGTCTAATATCAAGGTGCTAGTACCTAGCAAGTGCCTTCTTGCTCTGTCATCCCATGGCGGAAGGGTGGAGGGGTGAAGGGTCAATGAGCGTGCATGAGAGAGAAGCAAGAGAGAGTACAACTCGCTTTTATAACAAATCTAATCCTGTGATAACAAATCTACTCCTGTGATAACCATATTAATCCATTTATGAGGGTACAGTCCTCATGACATAATCACCTCTTAAAGGCCCTGTTTCTCAATACCTTCACACTAGGGATTAATTTTCCAACACATGAACTTTGGGAGGCACATTCAAACAACAGCAGTGGCATTTTAATTTTAAGATTCATTGAAGTAGTGAGGAGAAAACCCTGACTTCTACTGGAAACTGGTAGCTCTGTGGCAAAGGATTCTGGTATAGTTGTATCTGAAAGACGTATTCACTAGAAATAATATGTCCAGGGATGAGAATCAGGACACACACATTTGTGTTCCAACTTTGTCACCAGCTACTTTTTTGGACATAGTTTGGCCATATAACCTCTCAGTGCCTATTTCCTCATTTGTACAAAAATTTTCTTAATTTGAAAAATAGCAATGGTAATATCTAGGCTACTTATCCCTCAAGGTGGTTATGCAAGTAAAATTAGATATTCAATATGAAAATGCCTTATGAAAAAGGTGTTGCATATAAATATTAAAGCTAGTATGAGGATATTAATTCTGGTTGATTTTGATTAGATTTTGTTTATTCAGTCCAGTTTAAAAAATGAAGGTCAGAATTCACAAGTTAAAATATAAAGCTTTCTGAAATAATGTATGATTTTATTAATTTTAGTTTCTCTACATATTCTTTCACTCTTTTCCATTTTGGTCACTTTTAAAAATAAGACTCTAAAAACATAATCATGAAGGCTTATGTTATTTTGAATGACATCTCTAAGCTTTCATGGAAAAATCGTTGTCCCCCATTTAAGGGTGGATCATAAAATTTCCAGTATCCTATTTTGTTAGGATATCTTTTTCCTTAGCATGTATAAACATGGAAGAAAAGATAAAGCATATAGTATTTATTTGATTAGTCTAAGTAATTGATAGTAAAAGTTTAGGGGAAAATAAAAAAGGTATGAATATAAAAGATTATTATAATAACTAATAAAAATGATATTAAAACAAGTAGAAAGCCAGGTCTTCAAAAACATTGTCTTTTATGTGCATTTTAAAGGAGTAGATTCTGCTTGAATTTGTAGCAGAAAGCCTGAAGGTAATGTTTATGCTAGGTACTGTTTCTTAATTACGCATTTGCTGATACCTAATAGTGATTATAGTAACCACTACCATTTATAAAGGGCTAAGTGCCAGGCATTATATTAAGCATGGTTTTATAGAAAAGGAGACTGAGGCTCAGAAAAGTGAAGTAAAGTGCACAAGATCACACAATTAATAAGAGCAAATATTTTTTCTACTTCCATATCTCTTGTTCTTTCCACTATAACATGGACAATAATATCAAAAACATTCAAAAGGATATAAAATATGAAAATTTTAGTTATAACTTTAATATAAACTGATAAAGCAGTATAAACCTTGGTAATGTCTATATTTTAATGGGAAGGTTAATTATTATAATTAGAAATATCTAATCACATCATATAAACACTGCTTTGTTCTAAAACTTCAGTAAACTCTTAAATATATTAAAGTGCTATCTTTAGAATTTAGGGTTTTACTCAATTCATTTTTCCTTCTACATGTCCACAGAGAATAGTAACATACACTATGATGAGGACAAAGAATCATCATCTCTGTTGCACACCCTTTTTGAGGGGCGTGGTCATCAACTTAACCACATCTTTATTTAACTCTATTCACATGAGGAACTGCAGCTGCTAAATTGTTCATTTGTATCCTTTGGTTTAAATGTGTCCGTTTTCTTCAGTTATCTATTCTCTGGAAGTAAGTGTATGCTTTAAATTAATCTGTGCACTTATTCATGTATCTTTTACCATTAGAAACCACACTGAATAGATGTTCTTCGGAGGAAAATGAATTGTTGATATCTCAACTTACTCAGAAATTCAGTAAAAATGATTCTTAACTTTTAAATGGGAAAATGGCACATGGATAGAACATTTTCGTAGGAAAAACATTCCAAAAGTATTTACCCTCACCAGTAATGGAAGAAGTGCACATAAAACAATAAAATAGAAGTTTCAGCTATCAATTTGGTGTAGGTTAAAAAAATCAAACTATGTTGTGTCCTCAGCAGTAGTACAGGTGGTATAGGTGAGATACTTATGTATTATTTGCTTCTCTACATAAATTCTTGATTATCACAAAATCCCATACATAGCTATTTGGAGATTAACATGTGAAATAGTCCGGGTGCGGTGGCTCACGCCTGTAATCCCAGCACTTCGGGAGGCTGAGGCGGGTGGATCATGAGGTCAGGAGTTCAAGACCAGCCTGACCAACATGGTGAAACCCCGTCTTTACGAAAAATACAAAAATTAGCCAGGTGTGGTGGCACCCACCTGTAATCCCAGCTACTCAGGAGGCTGAGGCAGGAGAATCACTTGAACCCAGGAGGCAGAGGTTGCAGTGAGCTGAGATCGCACCTCTGTACTCCAGTCTGGGCGACAGAGCAAGACTCCGTCTTAAAAAAGAAAAAAAAAAAATGTGGAATGTTATACAGTGTTCTGGGATTTAGAGGACTTAGAAGTATACAAAGATTTATCGCCTTGAAATTTGTATGTTTTTGAATGTATATTATTATTTTTATTATTTACCTTGTGAATCTTTGCTACAATAACTTGTAGTCAGAAGTCTGAGAATATTGACATCCTTATGAAAAATGCGTTGAAGGAAACAGACACCATTTTTGCAGCTTTGAGACTCTACTATGTGCGTCTCACCATAGGTTTTAGTAATAAAAGTCTCTTAAACACACTCAAAATACCTACTTGCAACTAGCAGCTTTTTTTTAAAGAAGGAAGACTGATGTATATGGCTGTAGTTTGATAATATTTGCATGCACTGAAATATAATTATTCTGAAGGGAATTAAAACAGGCAGGTGATTTTAGGAAGTGGATAGAGTTTAAACATGGGACAGATCAAATGCATAGGAAACAAGTGGTTTGTGGTAATGATGGGTGTAACATCTTTCAAGGCCTGACACCATTGACATGTGGCGGTGAGCAGCACATCTCTGACACTTTTGCACGGTTAGCAATGATGTTAGACAGCAGTTCTTCCTGAAATAAGTGAGCCAAATGCCCGTCCAGCTAATTGGTTTACTTGGGAAATGCTATTTACCAATATAAAGCCTAGAAAAGTAGAATTTCAGTATGTACCTTATAAACTCCATCTGCATGTAGATAACCAACTAATTTTGAGTTACAGTTGGTCCAGTACCAGAAGTATTGTATGGTTTATATGAAAGGACTCTACCGAATTCATCACTGATATTTAAATTTTTCTCTATGGTTGTTTTAAAAAAGTAGCAAGGCAGGTTACAGAATTCTGCATATTGACAGATCTTTAATAAATAAACTTTAATAAAGAATCAATAGGGCTGGGCGCGGTGGCTCAAGCCTGTAATCCCAGCACTTTGGGAGGCCGAGACGGGCGGATCACGAGTTCAGGAGATTGAGACCATCCTGGCTAACACGGTGAAACCCCGTCTCTACTTAAAATACAAAAAAAAATTAGCCGGGCGAGGTGGCGGGCTCCTGTACTCCCAGCTACTCGGGAGGCTGAGGCAGGAGAATGGCGTGAACCCGGGAGGCGGGGCTTGCAGTGAGCTGAGATCCGGCCACTGCACTCCAGCCTGGGCAACAGAGCCAGACTCCGTCTCAAAAAAAAAAAAAAAGAATCAATAATTGGCATAGAATTAACCTCCAGAAAGAAACATATTGCTTAGCCTTAAAAGAAATATTTGAAAAAATGATTTACGGATACAATTTTAACTCTTTCATTGTGCTGTCAAACCTTATTTTGTAATTAAAATCCTCCATGATCTGGAATCTCCCTTTTATTAACAGTAGCAAAGGAGCCATAGCAGTGAGACTAGAAAGGAGAGAAAAGATTCCGGAAAATGTGAGACTTAAATATGTATTGCATTGTGACATGAGTAGTGGATGAGGGAACCACAGAGGGGGAGAAAAATTGCAAGAACAAGAGTAATATTTGTGTGCAGCTATCCCACCTATGCAATATATGTGATAATTTGAAATTACCTATATCTTTTTTTTTTAACTACACATGATTCCCTGAGTAGATTTCATTTCTGGTATCAGCAGTGTCATACTATGAACGTTCAAAAGTAAAAGTTTTAGAATAAGCTGTAATTTCAGATCCAACAATCTCAATTAAATTTGGAAGAAAGTGGCAGAGGTATTTGAACCAGAGCGACTCCATTTTGAATGAGGGCTAGGAAAATAAGGCGGAGACTTGCTGGGCTGCATTCCCAGAAAGGAAGGTATCCCTCACCTCTACACGTTTATGGTTAAGAGAACAAATTAATAATGTTTACTAAACAGACCCAGACTTGGGAGTGTCCAGATATCCTGATATCTGGAGAACAAAGACATTCCTAATTTTGCTTTTAAGATAATAATATCAATTCTTGCAAAATATAGTAATTAAGAAAGTTAATCCTTTATCACAAACTCTTGTAGCAAAGCACATCTCCCCATATATATAAGCATTGTACCTAGATGCATTCCTCCTTTTACTTTCGGGAACGTCCTACTCTTGTCTATGGAGTAGCTGTTCTTTCACCACTTTACTTTCTTGATAACCTTGCTTTTACTTTGCACTGCAGACTCAGCTTTAATTCTTTCTTACACAAGATCCAAGAACCCTCTTTTGGGGTCTGCATTGGGACCCCTTTTCTGGAACAGAAGTACATAGAAAGGAAGTGTTTATTTTGCCGTCTAGATTTCAAAACAAAGTGTCTAGCAGAATCAAGCCATTAGCATATTTGTATTTTGTGTTCTGTCTGTATTTCTGCTCTCAAAACTAATTATGTCATTTGATGTAGTTAGCACAGAAAAGTATATGCTGAGCCTTGCTATGATGTTAAATGCTTGTGGAGTTCAAATATTTTGTAAAATACGATTTACCTTTCTATGGATATTAATCAGGGTAGAATTATCTCTCTCTAAATACAGTCTTGTCTGAAATAAAATCCCAGTCAGTTTATCATATATCAAAAGAAGTAACCAGTTTTTTTGCTTGCTTCTCTAAGAACCATAATCAGTTAATCATCTTCATTCTGTTGCCTTAGTCTGGTCTTCTGTGATCTTAAAAAATGGGAAATGATGGTGATTAATGAAGCTATTTGGATGATGATATTTAAGATGATAATTGCATTTAAATGTTATATTGTTTAAATTATATGCAAATATCTGAGATCAAAGGAAACATAAAAAGCTCTTTTGTCCCATAAGTAATTTCCAAATTCTGCTAGAAACAGTTAATATGTTTGATCAGTTCTATTTACTTGTCCAGATTCTTGAATTCTGTTTGTGCAAACGGGACTTGAGGGGAGTATGTACAGACAGAGCAGTATTTCTGTGATTCCTCGGCAGTGTTCTCTTCAACAGTGCTTATTGCCAGCTATCGAAATGTGCAGTGTGTGTGTGACTAAGAGTGGATGAGTACTGTAACACCTTAATTACAAAATAAATAGTGACTGTCACTGTTGCTTTTTGTAGAGCTTTCTGACTCAAGTGCTTGGTTTCCTCAGATTTTTTTATTATTCGCATGAAAGAAAAAAGAAATCACTCCTTTGACATTCGATGGAGGGAAAAGGAAGAGCTAATTAAACTATTGTGGAACATTATTATCCTCTTTAGTTTTATACTGACAATTCTAATGCAGAGTCACTTTAACTGGCTTTGCAAATCAGAATTTGCTGGGCCCTTTATTATTTCTGCAAATTCACTGAACAAGTCCATTCCCAGGGATATTGAAAATGCAAAGTAAGTCCAGACTGAAATATCATTTATTTCATGAAACATTCATTAGCACTTTCAGTAGCTGAAGATAAAGGAAAAAATGTTTCACAGGGAGTCATGAGAGATTAATATATACAGATTTTTAAAAACAAAACACAGAGGTTTGAAAAACCATCAGGTATTGCTTTGAAAGGAATATAGAATTATATGGATTTTGAATGTGTTGAAAAATGGCTTAAATATACTGAGCTATTCACAGCCCTTGGCTTTTACTTTTTATGTGAGTTATATCTGAACAAAAATTTTATTATAGCCAGTGTTGTTCATGCTGCTATAGTTAAGGTTGTCAGCATTTCCATTACAAACCCACTATTTCAGTTGGGGTTCATAACTCAGCTTTAGAAGTCACCCTGGGCTAAAGGTTGGCAAATGCCTTTTCAACCTGGGTAATGATGGGTATGAGTGTGATTAAATATGTAGTAAGCATTTAAATTAACATATATTACTTCTTATGTTATGAAATTTTTAAATTGAATAATATATTATGGTTCCCTGATTATAGAAACTGTCTGAGGAATGTTAGCTTTGTCAGTATAACCGATTCAGAGTTAAAGAAAACTTTTTTTCAATCTAATTAGTCCTTGTAGCCAAGAAACTCTGTTTGGAGCCATTAGCCATATATTTCCTGCTACCAATGAGTGATGGCTTGTAAAAGGCACTCAGTAATATACTAACATTACTGCCAAACAACTGGTTAATTCTGTCCAAAGATTAGTGTGTGCCACGAGGACTGAAAAGTTAAACTGACAAGTTTGAGATTTTGCATACAACCATAGCCATATACGCAGGTAGGTAACAGATTTTTAAAAACGAAAATCGGTTTCTTTTTAATTAATCTCACTTTTCTGGTTATAAACTTAACTATTTTTCCTAGTTATGAAAATTAAAATATTTTAGATTACTTAGTAAAAATGGAAGAATTAAAGAAAACATAAGAGTAAAGGATAAAATAAATTACCCATAATTTCTCAAACCAGTAATAACGACTGGTAACATGTTGATAGATATCCTTCTGATCTTTATATTATACATACACACAGATATGCTACAGGACTGCCAGCTTCATATGCCCGCTGTGCAACAGCAGACCAATACACTGACAGCAGGGTTGCAGCAGAGGAGTTTAATCACAAGGCGCCAAGCAAGAAAATGGGAGGAATTCTCAAGCCTTGAATTTGTTTCCTTGAGGGGTTCTGGGCAAGGGTGTTTCAGGGGATTCATAAAGGACAGAGGGCTGGAAAATTTGGTGTTGTGATCAGTGGGGGTAGGCTGGATGAAATCATAAGGATGCGGTAACTGCTTTTCTCCAAGAGTCAGCTTCTTACTGGGTCCACAAGACCAGCTTGATTCCCTAGTTTTGTTGATATGCAGAACCTTCTAAAGAAGCATCTCAGACAAAAGGCTTATCTTCTCACAATGTCTGAGATTTTATCTATAGAACAGGAAGAGAACAAAGAATCTTGTGACAAAGGCTATGTTATCCTGGGGCGTGGCAAGTAGAAACCAGTTACGAGGAAGTGGGCCAAAGGGCAAGCTGGCTTAATGATTGCTGCTGCAAGCCTAGTTGGATTTTATTTTATTTTCTTTTATTTTATCTTATTATTTTATTTTATTTTTCTTAAACAATATCATTAAATGATCTTGGGGAAAGTGTCAGACACATATATTGCTAAGGCATACTTTCCCTGGCTGCCCAGTATTCTACTGTATGGAATGTTTAACTTATCACCTACTGTTGTGGATTTTGAAATCTGGTTAATGATTTAACCTTAGTTACTTTGGAATAAAAATCTGATGAAACCTTTCAGCAGCTAGAGCTTGCTCAGGATCTTGGTCTTATGTCTGGTTTTAACCATTTTTAGGTGTGCTAGTTACTGTATCCTCCAAATGTTAATAATTTATAATTTTGATTCCAAAAATAGATTAAACACATAGAATTTGTTATATATTGGTCACAGAGAGATATCATATACCAAACACTTAAATTCTATTGGCATGGTTACATATTGATGCTTTTAGTGTGAATGGAGCAGAATTTAAAAATTAGTAAATTTGGAACATATGGAATGATCATTGCCTTTGAATTCTTATTATTTTAACTTGAAGAGCAAGGGAAAAACTTTCTTGCAAATAACATTTCTCCCTTTAAGTTTGTTTTTTTTTTTCTCCATGGGGAGGATGTAGTGGCGGGATGCAGCAGGGGATTCTCTGTAGGAACAGAATATTATTTAATATAGAGTTCCATGATCCGAAAGACCTGGATTTTAATCTCAACTCTGCTTTCTAGTTATGTATGTGATTTTAGGGAAGGTACGTGACTTATGTGAGCCTTACTTTTCTCTTCCTTATGATGTGGATAATACTTGGGTCAATGGTGTTATAAATATTAGATGGATTATTATATAAGAATTTACTTATTTGTTGATTGGCATATTAGCTGGTTCCAATTATGTAAAAATGATGAAACTATGTTATACTGGACTTCAAAAGCTTTTTGTGGGTTTTTTTTTTTTTTCCTTGAGAAGTCTCACTCTGTCACCCAGGCTGGAGTGCAATGGTACGATATTGGCTCACTGCAACCTCCTCCTCCTGGGCTCAAGCAATACTCCCACCTCACCCTCCCAAGTAGCTGGGACCACAGTTGTGTGATGCCACGCCTGGCTAATGTTTTCTGTATTTTTGGTGGAGAAGGGGGTTTCGCCACCCAGGCTGGGAAAAGTTAAATTGAGTTTAGATTCATGCGTTAAGGCTAGGTAGTCATTGCCTACTCCTGAGCAGGAGAGTGATTTAATGAAAGTGCTATTCTAGGAAAATTATTCCAGCACTGGCATCAAAATATCTTTAAAAGGCGAGCAGTAGA
This sequence comes from Macaca mulatta, assembly GCF_049350105.2. Lineage (NCBI taxonomy): Eukaryota > Metazoa > Chordata > Mammalia > Primates > Cercopithecidae > Macaca > Macaca mulatta. The sequence goes on from NC_133426.1 coordinate 104,121,479, forward strand.
TGGAGGTACATTGCTTTTGTCTTTCTCTAAAATTCATGATTATCAATACAAGAAGATTGTCTCATTACCTCTGTTTTAGATAAGAAGCTGCCAGGGTTTTACCATTATGTTGCAGTTTTTAATCTTCAGGACTCATGTTATTCTTTAGTTCTGTAACATTTTAGTCTCTTCATCTGTAATTTTTATAAGAGATATTTGGAACCTTCTCATTCTGTCCTCCAAAGTTTAACTTTTCCTTCTTGTATCCATCTCTTAGTATCTCTTTATTATTCCTTTTTATATGACTTCTTAATAGCTCTTCTTAGTATTTCTTCTTAATATCTCTTAATATCACCTTAATATTATCAATGTCTTTAGAATTATCTTCCAACACACTAATTCTCTTTTTTCTCCCCACTAACTCTCTCTTTACCTGTATCTAGCTAGCAATCTTTTCGAATCATCTATTAAGAAGCAGCATAGTGTGGTGGTTAAAAGCAAAGACTTGGAAGCCAGACTTCCTAGATTCAAGTCATTTCTTTGCCACTTACTAGCTGGGTAATGCTGGTCTAGTTTCTCAACCTCTCTGTGCCACAATTTCTTCACTGGTAAAATGGATATAAGAATAGCATCTGCCTCATAGGTTTATTGTAGTATTAAATGAGTGATATATGGAATGAGTTTAGAATAGTATCTGTCATATAGTAAGTTTTGAATTGTTCTGTTTTTATTGAGGTTTTATTATTGTAGTATCTATATTTTTCCTCCCATCACCTCCCCCTCTCTTCTTCTCACAGAATCTCCCTCTGTTACCCAGGCTGGAGTGCAGTGGTGCAGTCACTGCTCATTGCAGCCTTGACCTCCCAGGCTCAAGTGATCCTCCCTGCTTTCGCCTACTGAGTAGGTGAGACTACAGGCATGTGCCACCACACCCAGCTAATTTTTGTTTTTTGTTTTTGGTAGAGACAGGGTTTCGCCATGTTGCCCAAACTGGTCTCAAACTCCTGGGCTCAGGCGATAATATGCTGGGCTCAAACTCCCGCCTCAGCCTCCCAAAGTGTTGGTATTACAGGCATGAGCCACCATGTTCCTTTTATTGATGTATCCATTCTTTTTTTTTTTTCCCCCGTCTATTTCTTGCTTTATGATGCCCCTTGCTTTCTTCATTTCTTTCTTTTTTTTTTTTTTTTTTTTTTTTTTGAGACGGAGTCTCGCTCTGTCGTCCAGGCTGGAGTGCAGTGGCGCGATCTCGGCTCACTGCAAGCTCCGCCTCCCCGGTTCCTGCCATTCTCCTGGCTCAGCCTCCCGAGTAGCTGGGACTACAAGCGCCCACAACCGCGCCCGGCTAATTTTTTGTATTTTTAGTAGAGACGGGGTTTCACCGTAGTTTCGATCTCCTGACCTTGTGATCCGCCCGCCTCGGCCTCCCAAAGTGCTGGGATTACAGGCGTGAGCCACCGCGCCCGGCGCTTTCTTCATTTCTTAGATCCTTGTGAACATATTTAAAATATTGTTATTCTGATATTTGTTGTTTCTAAGGTATGAATTTCACCCTTTGTTATTTCTGCTGAATTTGTATCACAGTGGTTTTTAATGTTCATCTAATTCGCAGTTTCTTTACTGAGAGCTCACCTTTAGCAGAAGTTTTCTTCTTTTTTTTTTTTTTTTGAAATGGAGTCTCGCTTTGTTGCCCAGGCTGGAGTGCAGTGGCGCAATCTCGGCTCACTGCAAGCTCCGCCTCCTGGGTTCACGCCATTCTCCTGCCTCAGCCTCCGAGTAGCTGGGACTATAGGCACACACCACCAGGCCCGGCTAATTTTTTGTATTTTTAGTAGAGACAGGGTTTCACCATGTTAGCCAGGATGGTCTCGATCTCCTGACCTCGTGATCCACCCGCCTCGGCCTCCCAAAGTGCTGGGATTACAGGCGTGAGCCACCGCGCCTGGCACTTTAGCAGAAGTTTTCTTTGGAAGTTTCAGATGCTCTGGGTTGCAGAGGTACCATATGGGATGGTTTTAATTTTTCTGTGTCTTTCCTAAGTTTTATCAGTTTTTACATTAATTTTTCTTTCTTTCTTTGTTTCTTTTTTTTTTTTTTTTTTTTTGAGACAGGGTCTCGCTCTGCCACCCAGGCTGGAGTTCATTGGTACGATCATGGCTCACTGCAGCCTCGAAGCCCCCTGGGCTCAAGATATCCTCTACCCTTCAGCAACCGCCCCCACCCCTACCTCGCCATAGTGGGGGCTACAAGCACATGTCACCACACCTGGCTGATCTTTGTATTTTTTTTAGAGCTGGGGTTTTGCCATCTTGCCCAGGCTAGTCTCGAACTTCTGGGATCAAGCAAACTGCCCACCTTGTCCTCCCTAAGTGCTAGGATTATAGGCGTGAGCCACCAGGCCTGGCCTAATTTTTCAGTACATGGTCTCCACACAGGTTGGTAAGGCATTGAAGTTTCACCTTTGTACCCATAGACTGATGTGGTTAACTTTTTCCCTGCTATCTTTCAGCAAGTGGCTGAAGTTTTCTAGACTTAGTTTTCCAGATGAGACCACCCTTCCAGGGTCTTAGCTTTATGCAGGTATCTCAGTTCCAGCTCCTCGTGTGCAAGAAGCTTGTGACATAAATTCTCTTCCCTATGCAGATATTAAAACTCTAGTCTCTATGATTATATTTAGTTCCTTATTTCTCTTAGCCTGTTGCCTTTAGTTCCCTAACAGAGCTTTGACTTTGAATTTCTATTTTGTTTCTGGCCCCTAGGAATTTGCCATTCTTAATTTTGAGTCTGGCTTTTTTCTTTAAGTTTTATACAGAATAATTTGAACAGTAGTAGCTTTTCACATTAACTTATTCACCATTGTGTTTCATAGAATATTGTCAAGAATGACAATGTAAATTTACCACAGAGATATTTCTTTAATGAGTAAATTGGCTCAATGTATACATGAATTGATTCATAAGACTTTGAGGATCTCTGGTATCAAACAAATAAGCAAGAGTCACTAAAATCAAGAATTTATTGAGAACCTACTTTAACCCATTTTTAAGGTCCCTACTGTGTCAGTTCCATTTCAAAACTAGTCTCAACCTTTAAAATACTTATAGTCTAGTTAGAGGCTAGGAATAAATACATGAAGTACAATGAAAAGAGCTAAGTGACAATGCAAAACAACCAATCCATAAAACTGTAGATCAGAGTCATCTGGAACCTTATTCTGACAGGTCATACAACTGTACCTATGCCTATAGATACCTAAGGCAAAAATACCTATTTCTTACTTCCTGCAGAGAAATTATATAAAATTATCTTTCCCCCAATCTTTATTGTCTGTCGGCAAAAGTGAGGCAGACTTATGGTTCTGAGTGAGCACTACTATTTAAAAGAAAAAAAGAAAAGGAAAAAAGAGCATGAATTGCCTTAGGTAAACTGTAATTGTCAACTCTGAGCCAAAGCAATGCATCAAATTTAGAAATGTATGTCTTCTTACACGTTGACTTTACTATTTTCACATGGATGACTTTTAACTTTTCAGATAATGTATACCTCTTATCAACTTTCTCAATGGATTGTTTACATCATTGACCATTAATTCTTAGAAGTCCTTATTGTTACTTTTTTTGGTGTTTAGAAATAAATTAAAATTCTCTTCTTTGTTCTTTTACCTAGTAGTGTTTTACAACTTTTTGAAACATGAACGATGGGTTAGGATTTTATACAATGAATGATAAGAAAGTTGGCTTGAATATATACACCACAAGGTTTGCCGTATGGTCCTCTGTCAAATATCTGTTCTCAAGATGCCCTAAGGCATCATAAAAAACAAAATGGAAAACTGCAACAGAGGACCAAGAAAGAAATATTTTCGGGTAAATAGTAAAGCAGGGAGATGACACATTTCTTGCATTGTATTTCACTCTTTCAACAACTATGGATTGAATGCTGAATTTGTGCCAGGTATTTTATAAACTGGGCACTTGTCATACAGTGGTGATCTAAGCGGATGTGGTCACTACCCCTTGTCACAGTCTCATAGGAGAGACAGACAACTAATTATATAGCTATAGACTTAGTATGCTAGGAAAGAAACAGAGTGGATACAATAATGGATAATAATACTATATGGTGGGTGCAGGGAGAGGCCTCCTTCTGGTAGTGTGTTCAGAGATAACTCCTCTGAAGAGTGGTCATTTAGGTGGGGACCTAAAGGCTGAGTAAGAGGTTGAAGTATTTTCTGTTGGCGGGGTTAGAGTTTCTTGGGAGACATAAAATAGTTTCAAAAGAAGCATTACCAGAATAAGAGTTGTTATATCTTAACCTGTGAATTTTACTTTTTTGTTTGTAAACATTTTATTTTACAACTGTACATACTCTGGTGCAATTTTGTATTTTGGAGTTTTGTTTGTTTGTTTGTTTTTGAAATGGAGTCTTGCTCTGTCACCTAGGCTGGAGAGCAGTGGTGCCATCTCGGCTCACTGCAACCTCTGTCCCCCGGGCTCAAGGGATTCTCCTGCCTCAGCCTCTCGAGTAGCTGGGACTACAGGCACATGACACCATGCCCAGCAATTTTTTTTCTTTTTTTGTGTGTGTGTTTTTAGTAGAGATGCAGTTTCATTATGTTAGCCAGGCTGGTCTCAAAGTCCTGACCTCAAGTGATCCTCCCGCCTCAGCCTCCCAAAGTGCTGAGATTATAGGCATGAGCCACCATGCTCGGCCCTCTGATGCAATTTGAGAATAAGCAAGTATAGCAAGTATAAGCAAAAGGCACAAGGTATTCTGCACAGTTAAAAGTGCAGCTGCTTAAAAACCATCCGGTCTTCTCTACTCTCTCTCTCTCCCCCTCCTTCCCTCTCCTTCTCCTCCTCTTTTTTTCTTTCTTTCATACTCATCTTTCAGAATATTAAGTTTCCATATTGCTTGGTCCCTTCCTACATCTTAAGAGAGGTGTTAATACTATGTGTTCATTGAGAATAACCAAATAGATGTCAGCATTATTCTTTATTGAATTTTAAGTAAAATATTGGTTTTTCTTATAAAACAATACATTTATCAAAATTTATCCTACCTTTATCAATCTCAATACATTTGTCTTTACATTAACTTTTATTAGTTGGCTATTGTCCTATGTATTATATATTCAGTAATTATATAATATGGAACAAAAGTAAGATATCATTGCTGAAGGCTGTTTTATGAAAAAAGAAAAGCCTTTGGCATTAATGTAATATATACTCCTGTTGATTAATGCTTTGAATGTCTTTCTGTGAGATATATACAATAATGCCCATAAAAATGATCAATTTTGATACCATTCTGATGCGTTGAAGATGGTGAAATCAATGTTTTAAAAAGACTGGGAGATGTGAATACCTATTTTTTGAAAGCAGGTTAGAATGTAATGCATACATGGGCAAATGAAAATAAAGGCATACGCACATAGAACTACAAGGGCCATTGAATAGTATCTGACCCAGGTCTCTTCCCTCTAGAAGCACTAGAAAAAAACTTCTAGGCAAAACAGTTGTGTTTCATAGTTTTTAAGTGCTAGTTAGCGAAGACTTTAAAAAAATCATTACAAAGTATTTCGTGGTTACAGAAGAGCATGTAATAGATAGTATGTAAGGTATAAAGAATAGTGATAATTTAAAATCCCACGAACTTAGCACCCAGCTAAAGAAATACAACTTTATCAGTCTCTTTAATGCCCTGTCTGTTCTGAGATCCTGTCTTCCTCCCCCTACTCCAAATGGAACTACTCTCCTGAACTCTGTGTTTGTTGTCCCTTTGTTTTTCTTTATAGTTGTACCATATATTATGTATATGTAAATAATCTATTGTCTACTTTTCCTCAGTTTTGAATCTCTACATAAACAGAATTGTAAAATATGCCTTATTCTGCAATTAGTTTTTATTTTTCACTAAACCTTATGTTTCTGAGATTAACCAATATTGGTGTGTGTATCTGAATCCAATTCCTCTGCCACATAGCATTTCATTGGATGACTATACCACAATTTACTTAGCCATTGTCCTGTCAATGTACTTGTGGTCGCTCCCTCCACCAAGTCTTTTGTTAATATAAACAAAGCTGAAGAGAACAATCTTTTATTTTGCCTCCTGATTCTCATATGCAAGAGTTTCCTCTAGGGTGCTATTCTCAATTTTTTTTTAATCTTAGAACCTCTTTACTCACCTAAGAATTGAGAATGCTAGGAACTTTTGTTTATATCTGTTAAATGTATCAGTATTTATTCAATTAGAAAGCAAAACTGAGATCATGTTAAAGCATCAGAATATATAAGCACACATTCCATTAGCCATCAAAGCAGTGGTGGGCACTTGAAACATGAATGGCATTGGAAAGTTTTGAGATATCATGTAGACTCTGGAAACTACTGTACACTCTTGCAAGAATGACAGTACAAAAGGCAGATTTCTTAGTACTATTATGAATGTAGTTTTGATCTCACGGACCCGCTGAAGGGACCTCAGAGACGTGTAGCTTTCCTAGATCACACATTGAGAACTATTGTTCCAATACAAATCTAAGGTTAGAATCATTAAGTCATTATGTCTCTTCAATTACTAGATAACATCAAATATTTTTTTTCCAAAGCAGTTGTACTGTACCAATTTATACTATCAATAGCAGGATATATAAGTATTTCCTTTGCTACACATTCTAGCCAACATTTGGTCCTGTCAAACTTTTCCATTTTTGCCAATCTAGTGGTTTAAGATAGTGTCTCACTGTGGTTTCATGTTACATTTCTGTGATCACTAATGAGCTTCAAAATTTGTATTGGCCATTCAAAAAGACGGTTAGGTCTTTTTCTTGTCTTTCTTTTGGGTTGTTTATCCTCTTTAAAGAAAATTCTGTTAATTAGTTATTGAAATATTACAGATACAAACCCATCGTCACTTATATGTCCTGCAGATATCTAGAAACGATTGTGGCTAAAATACCACTTTTAAAAACGTGCCTTTTAATGAACAAATGAACAGAATTTTAAAATTATATAGTCTTTTTTTTTTTTTTTTTTTTTTTTGAGATGCAATCTTGTTCTATCGCCCAGGTTGGAGTACAGTGGTGTGATCTTGGCTCACTGCAACCTCTGCTTCCTGGGTTCAAGCGATTCTCCCACCTCAGCCTCCCCCTGTAGCTGGGATTACAGGTGGGTGCCACCACACCCAGCTATTGTTTTTTTTTTTGTATTTTTAGTAGTGACAGGGTTTTACCATGTTGGCCAGGCTGGTCTTGAACTCCTGACCTCAAATGATCTGCCTGCCTCCTTCTCCCAAAGTGCTGGATTACAGATGTAAGCCACCATGCCCAGCCTATGTAGTCATTTTTATCAGTAATTTCCTTTAGCACTAAGACTTTTTGTGTTTTAAGTAACCCTTTCTACCTTCAGTTCATGAAGATATTTTTCTACATTTTCTTTTATTCCTTAAAACAACACTTTTTGATTACCCACTACTATCAGACTCAGTTCTAGGTAGTGTGGATATGGCAGTGAAAAAAATACATTAAAACAGAAACAAAAAACCCTAGACTCTTAGAGTTTACATTCTCGATGTGGGGAGGAAAACAATAAACAAATGTGCATACAAGTATCTCTTAGTCTCTTCAGGCTACTATTACAGAATACTATAGACTGAATGGCTTAAACAACAGAAATTTATTTCTCAGAGATCTACAAGTTGGGAAGCTGGAGATCAGGGTGCCAGCATGGTCTGGTTTTGGAGAGGGCCCTCTACCTGTTTTATAGACAGCTGCTTCTTACTGTGTCTTCACATATCAGAGCGAGCAGACAGAAAGCAAGTGCTTTCATGTCTTTTTATAAAAGGCTTGCATCAGATGGTTGACAATAATGAAAAATATCCAGATTCTTAATATAATGTGAAGTCAAAAAATTGCAAATTGATTAGAATCCACCCTTATGACCTAATTATTTCCCAAAGGCCCTATCCCCAAATTCCATCACAGTAGGGACTAGGGTTTCAACATTGGAATGTTGGCAGGACATTCAGTCCATAGCAGCATGATTTTGTATGAAGGATAGTAATAAATGTTATGTAGAATAATAAAATCAATGAGAGTGCAGGTGGTCAGAGGTGTGGTTCTGCAGGACAGAACAGCAAAACACAAACTTCCCAAGGCAATTATGTACTTGGAGAGTTTGAGGAAAAGGAAGAAGTCCAGATAACTAGAATGGAGTGAGCAAGAGGAAGGGTATTAGGAGATCTGGTTGATAACACAAACCCAGATCACCTAGGGCCTCCTAGGCCATTTTAAAGACTTGAACTTTTACTTTGAGATGGTAAGGCATTGGAAAGTTTTGAGAAAAGAAATGGCCGGTTTTTAAAAGATTACTCTATCTCCTGGTTTGAGATAGTCTATATGCAAGCAAGGGACAAAAGAAGGGGAAGATGTAGGAGGTTTTTCAGTAATTGAGACAGAAATGATGGTGGCTTGCATCAGGTGGTGGCAGTAGTGAAAAAATGACTGAATTCTTGATATATGTTGAAGCTTTTATTTGCAATTGGCCAGTCACAGTGGCTCACACTTGTTATCCCAGCACTTTGGGAGCCAAGGCAGGCAAATTGCTTGAGCTCAGGAGTTTGAGACTAGGCTGAGCAACATGGTGAGACCTCCTCTTTACAAATAATTTTTAAAGAAATGAACAGGGAGTGGTGGCACATGCCTGTGGTCCCAACCACTTGAGGGATTGAAGTGAGAGGATCACTTGAGCCTGGGAGGTCGAGGCAGCAATAAGCCGTGATCGTGCCACTGCATTTCAGCCTGGGTGACAGAATGAGACTCTGTCTCAAAAAAAAAATAAGACAGAAGTACCCAAGACAAACAAAGATTTGCAAATTGATTAAATATGGTTTTTGAGAAAAATAGAATCAAAAATGAATAATTCCTTTTTTGTTGTTTTTTGTTATTTTTTGACATGAGTAACTAGAAAGACAAACTTGTCATTTAGAGAGATGAGGAAGATTGTAGGTGGAGCGAGTTTAAGTACAAGAGTAAGAAGTTATTTTTGAACATGGTGATTTTCTTATGTCCATGTTCACCACATAGGGACACCAAGAAAGCAGTTAGATATATGAGTCTGGACTTATGGGGAGAAGTCCAACCTGGACATATAAATCTGTGAGGCATTAGTGCATATAGATAGTCTTTGAAGCCATTAGACTGGATGAGATTACCAAAGGATTGATTATAGATAGAAAAGGGAAGGGACCTGGTGTGTGATCCATGACATACTATAATGTTTAGAGTTCTAGAAGACGAAAAGGAACCAACAGAGGGGACTAAGCAGTGACCGGGGAAATAAAATGGTATTTAAATCGTATCCTGCAAGCCATCTGATAAAAGTCTTTTGTAAAGAGAGTGATGAAACTTCTTAAATAAAACGAGGTCAAATAAAATGAAGACAGAGAATTAAACATGAGATCTGACAACATGAGCCTGACAAGTCCTGTTTGGATACAGTGTTGGGGCGAAGAACAAGATTGGAGGAGGTTGAAGAGAGAAGGAAGGAATTGGTAATAAGAAGTATTTTCTTCTAAAGCTCTTACATTTTCAACACGTTCTTTAAATACATTGCTTTTTACCTGTTACAAAAGTAAATAGTGCTCATTGTAGATCATTTAGGAAAAACTTAAGAAAATATTTTATATGATCCAAACAACTAACTATAACTATAACCACTGTTAATATTTTGGTTTATAGCATTTGAGTCCATTTTTTTCTGTGCATTTTTATAAATTCATTTTCTAAACAAAAAATACGTTGTAGACATATTTACATGATTTTCTTTTTTTAAATTTTATTTATTTTTTTGAGATGGATTCTCGCTCTGTTATTTAGGCTGGAGTGCAGTGGTGCGATCTCAGCTCACTGCAACCTCCACCTCTCCGGTTCAAGCAATTCTCCTGCCTCAGCCCCACGAGTAGCTGGAATTACAGGTGTGTACCACCACACCTGGCTAATTGTTGTAATTTTAGTAGAGATGGGGTTTGACCATATTGGCCAAGCTGGTATTGAACTGCTGACCTCAGGCAATCCACCCACCTCGGCCTCCCAAAGTGCTGGGATTACAGGCGTGAGCCACCGCACCCAGCCTATTTACGTGATTTTCTCACATAAGAATATACCATGTTTATCTTTCCTTTGCACTAAATACTCCTTAGTATTTTTCATGGTAGTGTAGCATTATATTATGTATTATGGTTTACATGCAGCCAATATCCTATTATTTGGCACTTTTCAACATTTTCTTTTAGAAACATTGCAGTGAACATTTCAACATGTAATTATAGTCTTTCATTAGCATATTCTTTCTTTTTTTTTTTTTGAGATGGAGTCTCACTCTGTCGCCGAGGCTGGAGTGCAGTGGCGCAATCTCGGCTCACTGCAACCTCCACTTCCTGGGTTCAAGCGATTCTCCTGCCTCAGCCTCCAGAGTAGCTGGGGGTGCGCACACCACCACACCCGGCTAATTTTTGTATTTTCAGTAGAGACAGGGTTTCACTATGTTGGTCAGGCTGGTCTTGAAATCCTGACCTCGTGATCCGCCCACCTCGGCCTCCCAAAGTGCTGGGATTACAGGTGTGAGCCACCGTGCCCAGCCTCATTAGCATATTCTTAAAGATTTTGACAATTAGCCCACTGGGATATGTCCAGAAGAGAAATACCCTGATGATGGTCGGTCTGCAAACCTTGTCATACATACAGAGGGCTTAGGAATAGTTGTCCACGTTGCAACAATTGTAAGGGTTCAGTGGAAGAGGAAAGATTGCCCAGCAGCAGAAGGTAGTCCTTATAGGGAAGGGGAGTTCTCTGACAGGAAGAGGCCTTATCCACAGAAAAGATATGGATAGAATTGCAGCAGTTGTTTGTATGTGCAGCAGTTTTTTAAATAAGACACTTTCCATATTTTATTGAATTATAGGTCATATAATGAAGGTTTCCCATATATCTCATAGGTACAAATATAAACATTGTATGCATTCTAAAATCAAATAAACACAATCTCATTTATATATGTATATGCATGTCTGTGTTGTAGTTGAGGAACTTTATATGTTATACTAATAGTTTACTGAATATAACTTTGAAATATTTTTCTAGAAGTAAAAAGTATTTTTAAATCAACTTAGAATTCTCGTTTCTGCAATAGGAATATGACAAACATTTTCTCTTTTTTGACCATAAACTACTTGAACCCTGTAGTTTTCCACTTAGCTTACTATTTTAAGGAATGTGATAAATCAATTGCGAACCTTTTTGTTTTCTTTTTCTTGAGGCTTCTGTTGTGATTTCCAGCAAAAGGGTTGATGTAGACGGCATTTTACCTGATGTTGATGTTGCTTGGGATCAGAATTGACAATCGGGAGTAGTCTCTCAGTTTAGATTTACAAAAGGCCAAATAACTTGGATATCACTACTGCTTATAGAAACATCTCTATCTCTTTTCTTCCTTTTCAAATATTATACTCACTAGATCATTAATAAGTAAGAAAAAGTGTTCTTTACACTTTCACATAGCCTCTGAATTTTTCCCATTTAAAATGCACTGCTTGAAAAATCAAGGAGAAACCAAAGCTTTAAATTTTCTTTACATTTTAGATAATGAAAAGAGGGCTCAAATGAAGAGTTTAACAGAGGTACCTGATGGGACTCTTTTTATTGCATATAAAATAGAACTAATCATGCTGTTATTTAATAATCAAAATCTGAGTACTTTGGACTGAAGATCAAGTCCCCTACTTTCAAACTATTTCCTAAAACTTCCCATTAAGGACTACTATATACTCTAGGTGAACTGAATTACCTTCTGTTCACTATGCCCAGAATACAGTTTTCTAGAAACTCTCTGACTCTGTGATATTCATGTCACGTAGATTTTCCTATGTCCACGACTTTGAAATTCTAAATCTAATCCATAATTTAAGGTTCAGTTAAGTTGCCTCCCTCTTCAAATAGGCTTGCTTCCTGGAATACCACAGCTAAAAGTAAAATCTCTGCCATTGAACTTTATTTTCATATACCCAGCTTCTACTACAGTGCTAAAACATAATTAGGACTATGGGCTAGTCTCAGGGGCTTATGTCTATAATCCCAGCCCTTTGGGAGGCCAAGGTGGGCGGATCACTTGAGTTCAAGAGTTTGAGACCAGCCTGGGCAACACGGCAAAACCCCATCTCGACAAAACATTAGCTGGATGTGGTGGCGTGGGCTGGTAGTCCCAGCTACTTGGCAACTCAGAAGGTTTAGGTGGTAGGATTGCTTGAGCCCAGGAGGCAGAAGTTACAATGAGCTGAAATGGCACCACTGCACTCTAGCCTGGGTGACACAGAGAGATCCAGTCTCAAAATAATAATAATATTTATGATTATGTTTAATTCTGATTTGTTCTGTTACACTCTTATGATGCATGACATATGTAACAATTCCTAAATATGAGTCTTCCTCATGAAAATCACTAGCATATGTGGATACATACTTATACGTGTTTTTGGTCTTTTGATTGAGTATTCACAAATCGTAATATTCTGCTTGAGTATTCACAAATCGTAAGTATTCTGCTTAGGAGTACTTTTTTTTTTTTTTTTTTGCGACAGAGTCTCACTCTGTGCCCAGGCTGGAGTGCAGTGGCGTGATCTCGGCTCACTGCAAGCTCCGCCTCCCGGGTTCAGGCCATTTTCCTGGCTCAGCCTCCCAAGTAGCTGGGACTACAGGCGCCCACCACTACGCCCGGTTAATTTTTTGTATTTTTAGTAGAGACGGGGTTTCACCGTGTTAGCCAGGATGTTCTCGATCTCCTGACCTCGTGATCCGCCCACCTCGGCCTCCCAAAGTGCTGGGATTACAGGCGTAAGCCACCGCGCCCCGCCGTAGTACTTTTAAAAAGTGAAAAAAGGGCTGGACCTGGTGGCTCAGACCTGTAATCTCAGCACTCTGGGAGGCCGAGGTAGGCAAATTACTTGAGCCCAGGAGTTTGAGAGCAGCCTAGGCAACATGGCGAAACGCCCTATCTATAGAAAAAATACAAAAATTAGCTGAGTGTGGTGGCACGCTCCTATAGTCCCAGCTACTCAGAAGGCTGAGGTGTGAGGATCACTTGACCCCGGGAGAAGTCGAGGCTGCAGTGAGTCATGATTGCCACTGCACTCCAGCCTGAGTGACAGAGTGAGACCCTATCTCAAAAAAAAAAAAAAAAAAAGAAAAATGTGAAAAAAGGAGTTAAATAGAATAGTATCTAAAATAGCAGTTAAGCAGTAGAGTGACAGTTGCATTTATTAAGGATTTAGCATAGTACCTAGCACATAATAATTTTTTATATGCACTTATCTCCTGTATACTTCACATAAACCCTGATAGGTAAGGTACTATTATTATTCTCACTTTACAAATGAAGAAGCTGGAACTTGGGGAAATTATGTAACTTGCCTAAGTTCTCATATATAGTCAAAGTCCCCAGGTCTTTTAACCACTTTACTATGCTGAAAAAAAGTCAGAAGATGTAGCAAGAATATAAAGTTTTGAAATTAAGCCTTACGACACAGAAAGGAAAATGTTAGAAATTATACTTGGGTTTTAGGATTACATTCTCATGTGTGTTAGCAAGGAGGACGCTACTAGCTGAGTAAGAAATGATGTGTGTGCTTTATGACTTTATTATGCGAAAGGATAGTAACCATAGTAGAGGGTTACATTAATATATCTTTAGTTGTTGTAGATATTAATGGGAGAAAAGGATTTATAAGAGCTTTCATAAAATAATTTGATTCCTTTATGCCTCTAAAGCTGTTTTCCCATGAAATGTTAAAATTGTAAATAATGATTTATCCTATTGTGGGGGTCTTCAGAAACCTAACTCTTGGGGTTAGGTTTCTACTGGTGTGTGTGTGTTTAAAAGAGCTATTAGTAAAACTGCATATACATTATTCCATTGTTTTGTTTTAATTATTTTTGATTGATCCTGCTTTCTAAGCTCCAAATTAGAACAACCTCTTTAAACATTTATTAGGAAGAAATATCTGAACCAGTTTGACTTGACATTTGTAGACATCATCTTAGGGCTGTTCTCCCCTTAGAGGATAGTAACTTAGGACTATATCAGTTATGTCTGGTAACTATATGCTATGTCTGTGATACTAGTATGCATTTCTATAAGGAAGGAAGAGATGGAGGGAGAGAGGAATTCGTTTTGAATACTCTGAAAATGTCTAGCCAGTGGATTATAATTACCATAATCACAGTTTTTGGCCTCTTGGATGAAAGAATGTTGTTAATGCCCATACTGCTAGCTAAGACAGTCATGTGCACACTGCATTATGATCCTATTTCCAATAGTTTAGGAAAATAGTTATAACAGGTTTCAGGCTTCTCTTTTGCAAAAAAAACTTTTATAGTATTATGGTCTCAGAGGGAACCATTGAAGAAAATAATCATTAACATTTCCTGGAACACTAAATCCCCTGTTCTGCTCCTCCAATATCTAGTAGGCTGTCATCTGATATCAGCACTTATGTAATGTCACAATAGGTGGTGCCATAGTTCTATACTGCCTGACATTATAGGAAAATATAAACTGTTATTTGACCAATTGAATAAAAAGAAGAAAAAATATAAAAAGTTTTCTGAACCCTGGTTTTAAGAAATTTATGAACAACTGAAAATTTCTAAAAGGACTGCATTTTTCCATTCTCTGTTAGTAAAATATCTCAGCTGCCTTTTGATTCTGCTAGCTGTGAGAATGGCAGAGTAGGGCCTGAATGGCAAATTATATTATTTGTAACATTAATGCCAAGCTGTTTGGAGATTAATTACTATCTTTGTATTAAAGTACTGGTTGTGTTGGAATTGCTGCCTTTTTAAACTTCCCCCCAACCCTTGGTCATTTCTACTGACGATTTGCAGTGAAATAGCTGACAACTGCCTATGATTAGTTTAGCCAGATGCTACTTGCTCTGGTAAATTCATTTTAAGCATTTGACAAGACTGCAAAGATTAGTGCCAGCTGAGCTTAAAATATTTTTACAGACGAATGATGTGTGAAAAGTCAGTTACTTTTCAGGTATATGATGACTATGTAAATTAACTGACAACATATCTTCTTTGGTGTTTATTTGTGAATCATTTATCTACTTTACAGAACAATTGGTAGAGTTATCCTTCACAGGTATGTTCAGAAGATGTCACCAAATGGAGTGCTTTCAAGTTTTTGTATGTTGTTATGTTATCCTATGAATTGCCTGTGCTCCAAGACTTACAGAATTGCAGGGTAAAGTTGGGAATCTCTGGAATAGAGAGTGAAAATAAAAGTGAGATATCTTTTCTTTAGCTACTTCTACCATTCAACATCAAGAAAGACACATTTTTCTTAGGAATGGCCATCAAATGCCTTAGTTACAGATAACATTGAACAATGATGAGTAGTTTATTGGTTTTTGACCTTTCCTCATTCTTTGCCCTCTTTTATTATTATATCTTTAGTCTTTCTCTTATGCCCTTTTTAAAAAGCATATATTATACTATAGACATGTTTCCTATTAGTGATTAATGTGATAAATGTGATTAGTTGAATAAAAGCAAACTTAAGATTCTAGATTTCATCTATTTCTTGGTATCCAGCAGCACTGTCAAAAATGGTTGTCCCTCAGTATCCATGAAGGATTGGTTTTAAGACCTCTGCAGGGCCGGGCACGGTGGCTCAAGCCTGTAATCCCAGCACTTTGGGAGGCCGAGATGGGCGGATCACGAGGTCAGGAGATCGAGACTAGCCTGGCTAACACGGTGAAACCCCGTCTCTACTAAAAAAATACAAAAAACTAGCTGGGCGAGGTGGCGGGCACCTGTAGTCCCAGCTACTCGGGAGGCTGAGGCAGGAGAATGGCGTAAACTTGGGAGGCGGAGCTTGCAGTGAGCTGAGATCCAGCCACTGCACTCCAGCCTGGGCGACAGAGCGAGACTCCATCTCAAAAAAAAAAAAAAAAAAAAGACCTCTGCAGATTCCAAAATTCATGGATGCTCAAGTTCTTTATTTAAAATGGTATAGTATTTGCATATAACCTATGCACATCCTTACATATACTTTAAATCATCTCTAAACTACTTATAATACCTAATATAATGTCGATACTATGTAAAGAGCTGTTGTACTTTAGGGAATAATGACAAGAAAAATAGCCTGTACCTGTTCAGTACAGACACAACCATCCAATTTTTTTTCCCAATATTTTTGACTCGTGGTTGGTTGAATTTATGGATGTAGAACCCATGGATATGGAGGGTGGAGGGCCTACTGTATAGTTGTCTCTATAGGTTTTGAGTAGTTTCCTGTCCTTCACCCAGCTGGATGTGACCTTGTCTATTAGAATCTTATATCATATACTGTTCTGGAGTAAGCTCGAGATGCTATCTTTTCTAATATCATTTTACCAATGAGGAAACTGAAGTCCTACAATTTCAATAATTTATCAAATAGCACATAGCAAAAAAAGTGGTTTATATAGGATTGGACCCTAGTTTTCTTCACATTCCAGTGTTCTGTCCACTTTTTGGACTTTGTACATTTGAATTTCTTTATACTTTGCTTATTTCAAATTCCTCACCAAACTTACTGATTTATCCTTCTTTCATCTCCCCCTCCCATAAAGTCTTCCTTTTTCCTTCATTACTGCATTTTTGAATTCATGTAGAATCTGTAATTTTCCCTTGCAGTTTTATGTCAAAATTTGTTAATTTTTTCTGCATCTCTTTTTTGTTATAGCTCTGAAAAGCCTACTTGGAAAAAAAAAAACAAAACACCCTGCTAATTGGCTTTTCTTCCTGGTCTATTGAATAAAGCACTAGATAGGGAATAAGAAAACCTTGATGCATTTTCTTACCTTGACCAGTGACATACACACTCTGTGCTCTAGTTTTCTATTAATATCAATAAAGTGGTATTTCTCCATACTGCAGAGTTATCAACCTGATTTAATTTAAAAAATCTAGATATGGGCCAGGCACAGTGGTTTGCCCCTTGTAATCCCAGTACTCTGGGAGGCCAAGAAGGGTGGATCACTTGATCCCAGGAGTTCAAGACGAGCCCAGGCAACATGACAAAACCTTGTTTCTACAAAAATATAAAAAAAAGTTAGCCAGGTGTGGTGGTGTGCGCCTTTAATCCCTCTAATCCCAGCTGCTGGGGGTGGGGGGGCCTTGAAGGGGATGCTGACACAGGAGGATCACTTGAGCCCTGGAGGTCAAGGCTGCAGTGAGCTATAATCACACCACTGCATTCCAGCCTGGGTGATAGAACAAGACCCTCTCTCCAAAAAAATCTAGATATATTTGGGGCTTTCTGAGAGAATCGTGCACAGAAAATAGAAAATGGTATTACTATTTTAAGATGTGGAAAGAAAAAAGATAATTGTTTTGATATGATGGTTATTATTACTAGTTTTTAAAGACCAGTATATTCCTAGCTTTCCAAGACAGTGATGAAGCAATCCTGTACCTGTGACAGGTTTATATTTCTCTTTTTTTTTTTTTTTTTGAGACAGAGTCTCGCTATGTTGCCCAGGCTAAAGTGCAGTGGCACAATCTCGGCTCACTGCAAGCTCCATCTCCCGGGTTCAAGCAATTCTCCTGTCTCAGCCTCCTGAGTAGCTGGGATTACAGACGCCCACCATCACGCCTGGCTAATTTTTGTATTTTTAGTAGAGACGAGGTTTCATCATGTTGGACAGGCTGGACAGGTCTATATTTCTTTTTGCCCTTATTTCACAACTGGTGTGGTCTGAATGTTCCCCAAAATTCATGTGTTGAAATGTGATCGTCAATGTGATAGTATTAAGAGGTAAGGCCTTTAGGAGGCGATTAGGTCCTGAGGGCAGAGCCCTTATGGATGGAATTAGGACTCATAAAACAGTTTGAGGGAATGGGTTCATTTTCTTCCACTCTTCTGCTATGTGAGGACACAGATTTCATTCCTTCCATAGCACACAGCAATAAGCCACCATTTCTTGGAAGCAGAGTAGCCCTCACTAGACGTACAATCTGCTGGTGTCTTGATCTTTGACATCCCAGCCTCCAAAAGTGTGAGAAATGATTTTCTGTTGTTTATAAATTACCCAGTCTGTGGTATATTGTAATAGCAGCACAAAAATACTAAGACAACCATCCTATGCTTTAGATTAACCAGTATTTACCATATAACTTATAAATTGATGTTAGTGGTGGTAATGGGATTACTAAGGTGCATGTGTTACATGTTAATTGGTTCGATGCAAGGCTGTGATTCTATATTCTGAGTGTGCTTTTTTTAATTACTTTAAGTTCCGTGATATATGTACAGAACATGCAGGTTTGTTACATAGGTATACGTGTGCCATGGTGGTTTGCTGCACCTATTAACCCGTCATCTAGGTTCCCTCCCCTTGCCTCCCCAACAAGCCTTGGTGTGTGTGTGATGTTCCCCTCCCTGTGTCCATGAGTCCTCATTGTTCAGCTCACATTTATGAGTGAGAACATATGGTGTTTGGTTTTCTGTTCCTGTGTTAGTTTGCTGAGGATGATGGCTTCCAGCTTCATCCATGTCCCTGCAAAGGACATGATCTCATTCCTTTTTATGGCTGCATAGTATTCCATGATATGTACCACATTTTCTTTATCCAGGCTCTCATCAATGGGCATTTGGGTTGGTTCCATGTCTTTGCTATTGTGAATAATGCTGCAGTAAACATATGTGTGCATGTGTCTTTATGGTAGAATGATTTATATTCCTTTGGGTATATGCCTAGTGTATTAGTCCATTTTCATGCTGCTGATAAAGACATACCCAAGACTGGGAAGAAAAAGAGGTTTATTTGAACTTACAGTTCCACATGGCTGGGGAGACCTCAGAATCATCACGAGTACTTTTTACATGGTGGCAGCAAGAGAAAATGAGAGAGATATAAAAGTGGAAAACCCCTGATAAAACCAACAGATCTCGTGAGACTTATTCACTACCATGAGACCAGTATGGGGGAAACCACCCCCATGATTCAAATTATCTCCCACCAGGTCCCTCCCCCAATATGTGGGAATTATGGGACTAGAATTCAAGATGAGATTTAGGTGGGGACACAGAGCCAAACCATATCACCCAGTATTGGGATTGCTGGGTCAAATGGTATTTCTGGTTCTAGATCCTTTTGGAATCAGCACACTGTCTTTCACAATGGTTGAACTAATTTACATTCCCACCAACAGTGTAAAAGCATTCCTGTTTGTCCATTGCCTGGCCAACATCTATTGTTTTGATTTGCATTCTCTAATTATCAGTGGTGTTGAGCTTTTTTTCATGTTTGTTGGCCTCATAAATGTCTTCTTTTGAGAAAGTGACTGTTCGTATTCTTTGCCTACTTTTTGATGGGGTTGTTTTTTTTTTCTTGTAAATTTGCTTAAGTTCCTTGTAGATTCTGGATATTAGACCTTTATCAGATGGGTAGATTGCAAACATTTTCTCCCATTCTATAGGTTGCCTATTCACTCTGATGCTAGTTTCTTTTGCTGTGCAGAAGCTCTAGTTTAATTAGATCCCCTTTGTCCACTTGGGCTTTTGTTGCCATTGCTTTTGGCATTTTTGTCATGAAATTTTTGCCCATGCCTATGTCCTGAATGGTATTGCCTAGGTTTTCTTCTAGGGTTTTTATGGTTTTAGGTTTTACATTTAAGTCTTTAATTCATCTTGAGTTAATTTTTGTATAAGGTGTAAGGAAGGGGTCCAATTTTAGTTTTCTGCATATGGCTAGCCAGTTTTCCAAGTACCATTTATTAAATAGGGAATCATCTCCCCATTGCCTGTTTTTGTCAGGTTTGTTGAAGATCATATGGTTGTAAATGTGTGTTCTTATTTCTGAGGTCTGTGTTCTGTTCCATTGGTGTATACGTCTGCTTTGGTACCAGTACCATTCTGTTTTGGTTACTGTAGCCTTGTAGTATAGTTTGAAGTAAGGTAGCGTGATGCCTCCAGCTTTGTTTTTTTGCTTAGGATTGTCTTAGCTATACGGGCTCTTTTTTGGTTCCATATGAAATTTAAAGTAGTTTTTTCTAATTCTGTGAAGTTTGATTCTCTTTTTTTTTTGGTGACACGGATTCTTGCTCTGTTGCTCAGACTAGAGTGCAGTGGTGTGATCTCGGCTTACCACATTCTCTGCCTCCCGGGTTTAAGCAATTCTCCTGTCTCAACCTACCGAGTAGCTGGGCTTACAGGTGTGTGCCACCATGCCTGGCTAATTTTTGTATTTTTAGTAGAGATGGATTTTTGACATGTTGGCCAGAGTAGTCTCGAACTCCTGACCTCAACTGATCCGCTGGCCTTGGCCTCCCAACCTACTGGGATTACGGGCATGAACCACCGTGCTAAATATGTATCTAAGATGACATGAGTGTGTGTTTTTAACAAAGGCCTTCCTTGCCACTTCCTCATTCCAGTCCTAGTTTAGTTAATGTGACAATAGTAGTCTTTCACAAGATAAAGATTATAAGTAGGTAACCATTTTAGCATTTGATGCACTTTACAGATTTCAACCAATAATGTGCTATAAATTTTGTTTTTATGATAAGATCATGGTGTGTTAATAGATCATGTTCTGTAGGATAGTTATAGAAAGTTTACAAGTACTCTCTTAAGGCCATGATTCATCAGCCATTTGCTTAGCCTCTCACTATTTGCTGTAATTTGTCAGTATCCTTCACAATAAAAATAGATTTTGAAATACCTTGGGGGTTCATTGAAGGTTAGGACAAGTTAAGGATCCAGGTAAAGCTTCAGAGAGGTGATGGAATCCCCTATATGAGATTCCAGTAGATTAAGATCTCAGTATGGCTTGTGGGGGCTAGGGATGATAGGAGGAAGAGAAGAGGTTGGAATTCTAGGTAGAAAAAAACAAACTGAGATATAAGGTAAAGAAAGTACAGAGTAAAGTACAGAGCAAATTTGAGGAGCAATAAGTAGTCCATCTTGGCTGAAGCATAGGATATGTGTATAGTACTGAGAGAAATCCTGTGGTGGAAGAAGTTTGAGACTATATCATAATGGCCTTGAATGCCATGTTAAGGATTTTCAATTTTATTTATAAGGCTGAGGGGAGGTGATTGAAGAATTTTGAGTACCAGAGGAATATTATCAAGAGGTTGTTTTGTGATGATTGATAGGACAGATATTAATAAAATGGACAGAGTAAAAATTGAAAGTGGAACTTATTATTGGGTTACTGCAGTAGTCCATGAAAGAAGAACCTAAACCAGAGTAGATGCAACTGACATTAGGAAGAATGACTCAACAGTAATTTATATTTTTATGTGGCCAGGATATGATCAAAGACAATTCTGAGCCTGAATAACTTGCTGAATAGGGATGCATTTTTTGCCTTTTTTAAAAGGAGGAGAGCAGTAGGTTCAGAGAAAGGCTCCTGGCTTGGAGAGAAATTATTTTTGAACTTCTCTGGTTTGAAGTATACATTGAGTATATAGCTAGTGTTGCTTAATAAGGAGATGAACATATGGTGCTAGAATTAGAAGAAGGGTCGGTATCAGTAATTACCTATTTTTGCAACTATATCTACAAAGATAATAATTAAAATGATGAGATTAAAAGAGATCACTAGGGCAGAGAGTATAAGAAAGGAAGAAAGGTAAGGAAAGAACTTTGGTGAATAACTCATTTAAATATAGAAATAAGAGTTATCAGATAAGCTGGGTGGGGCATTCATGCCAAAGCAGTGTTTAGAAAACTTATGGAACAGAAAATTTCAGGAAAGAAAGAGTTCATTAACAATCTAAGTTTTAAAAAGCTTTTGTGGATTTGTTTTTATTGGGGTATAAGACATGGATTGGAAAATGTCAGTTTGGGGCATGCCCTTATCCCCAGGAAATATCTATTCTCATCTTCCCGGGATGATTTTTGGAACTTTTTCTCTTTATTGGAGCTGCTCTGGCTGCCAGCACAAGTTCACTGCTGACTGGCTCCTCCTTGGAAGAGAATTTTCTCCTTTGTTTTGTAGACACTTAACAAGTGGATTAAGGATTTAAAAGTAGGTTATTTGATTTGTTGGCCTAGGTTATATTGCTGATGCTGCAAGAATAATTTTAATAAAGTGGAAAGGACAAAGTTCATATTGTAAGGGGTTAAGTAGTTCCTAGGTGATAATTAAATGAAGTCAAATTTGTGTAGATTGCAGTCTTTTCAAAAGTTTAACATGGCTTATTTTTATCTTCATAATATTAAACCAGGTCTATCTAAAATTTTAATATCACATGCAAGAAGCATTATCATTTTGTAGCAGATATTTAAAGCTGTTATTTCAGATTTTGAACTGATCAGCATGAGACAGATTTTCTTTAGAACCATTTTTGCTCTGGACAAAAATCAAGCTGGATATTACTGATTACTCTGAAATGCAAATAGTGCTATTTTGTTTTACAGCTATCATTTAAAAAGCCATGTACTCATTAAGATAAATATGTGCAGCATGAACAACAAAAAAATGAGAGAGAAAATGGACATTATTTGTATTTTGTAGGCTCTCTGATATGGAACTGAATGCACTAATCTTCAAATACTAATGAGCAGCAAAAAGCAATTTGCCAATGCACAATTAACTTCTGACTGGCTTCTGTTGATTTGTTGTGCTATAACCCCTGTACCAGGTGAAACTTCCCATTTTTTGAGATTTTATTTGACCAATATTTATAATTGTGGCCAAATAATGAGATGATTATCATGAAAAAATGTTATGTTGGAGTAAATCATACTTACATGGAGCTCTTATTATAGTTTCTCTGTTGAATTGTCTGCCACCAGGGCCTTGGGCTTTTATTTTCCTCTTTCCCCTTCTGCTCTTCTTGCCTTTTCCCATCATTGAAGAAACAAGGGCCTCCTTCTCAATTCTCAATTTGGAAACCTGCTGGTACCTTGTCTTAGTTACAAACGCTGTGTTTTATCTCATGTGGTTATGTTTGTCACTTATCTCTTCTTTCTGTTCACTTTTATTCTGTTATTGTCATGTCATTTATATATATGTATGTGTAGATACATATACATACATATATATTTACACTCAGGCATATATGCATCCCCATGCATGCATACATATCACGCAGTTGTGGGCAGAGGGAGGTCGTAAAGCATAAAGTTTACCTGTTTTGCTCATGGCTTATTGAGGCAGATTTTGTCCCTTAGCTCAGATGAGAAAATCCCTACTCTTCAGTCATAAGCTGAAATTCTCAATCCAGCCAGATATTTTGCAAATGTGCCTCTGGTGCCTAGGGAGATTGAGTTAAAGCACATATGGCTCAGTGAGACCAATCATTGTGATTGGCAAATGAACTCAAAACACTATCTTAATAATGTTAAGGCAGTTAGGAATTTTGTTTCCACGACATCCAAACTAATACTCTGAATGAGTAGCAGATTGGAATATGGTGGAAAACTTTGAAATTGTGATTCTCAAATAATTTAGGCTAATGCTTGTTTCATAGAATTATGAAATCTTGTTTATTGTAAGGAACCTTAGATCATCTAATGTAATCTCTTCTTCTAATGCAGCGGTATGCTGTATAACACCCCTGAGAGGTAAATGTCCAGTGACATGGAATTCCTTACTTTGTCTGGGCTCGTGCTGCATTAAAAATATATTCTTTATACTTGGCTAGATGCGATGACTCACGCATGTAATCCCAGCACTTTGGGAGGCCGTGGCAGGTGGATCATTTGAGGTCAGGAATTCGAGACCAGCCTGACCAACATGATGAATCCCTGTCTCTACTAAAAATAAAAATAAAAAAAGGAAAAGAAAGAAAAAATGACCCAGGATTACAGGCGCTCGCCACCAATCCCAGCTACTCATGAGACTGAGGCAGGAGAATCGCCTGAACCCAAGAGGCAGAGGTTGCAGTGAGCCGAAATTGCACCACTGCACTCTGGGACACAGAGTGAGACCCTGTCTCAAAAAAAAAAAAAAAAAAAAAAAAACCAAAACAAACAAACAAACAAATATATATATATATATAAATATAATAAACATATATTTATATATGTCAATTCTTCACACCAAATTGAGATCTGTCCTCCTGTCAGCTCTCACTCACTTCCACCCTGGGAGACAATACAGAATCTGAAACTTATCTCTTCCTCGTAACAGTTATTTAAATATTTGAAGCCCTTTCCATTTTGTTTACTTTTCCAAAGTACTTTTCTGTGGTACCTATGCATACTTTGTCAACCATTTCTTGATTATTATTATTATTATTATTATTATTATTTTTTTTTTTTTTTTGAGACGGAGTCTCGCTCTGTCGCCCAGGCTGGAGTGCAGTGGCGCGATCTCGGCTCACTGCAAGCTCCGCCTCCCGGGTTCCCGCCATTCTCCTGCCTCAGCCTCCTGAGTAGCTGGAACTACAGGCGCCCGCCACCGCGCCTGGCTAGTTTTTTGTATTTTTAGTAGAGACGGGGTTTCACCGTGGTCTCGATCTCCTGACCTTGTGATCCGCCCACCTCGGCCTCCCAAAGTGCTGGGATTACAGGCGTGAGCCACCGCGCCCGGCCATTTCTTGATTATTGACTCCTCCAGAATGTTGGTTGTTCCCTCTCTTATTTATTATAATTTGTCAATGCCCCTTCTAAAATGTCGTATGTTATTTAACCTAATGCTTCAGATAAAGTTTTACCTTTGCATAATACAATTGAACAATGCCTAACACATTGTAGGTTCAAAGGTCAAGTCTTTGAAGTATAGGTTCTCATCCTAAATTATCGATGACAGTTTTTTAGCTTTTATAGTAATTGTATCTTGCTGTGAATGCTTGTTGACTCTGGTCAACGAAAAGCCTCATTCCTTTATTTTTTCTTTTATTTTTATTAACATAAACTGCAATCAAGTTAGATTATCCCAAATCCTGGACCTATATAATTGATTTTTTAAAAACTAATTGTAAGATTTTCATTTATCCCTGATGAATTTAATTTTTGTTTGGTTTCAGTTCAGCCCTGCTACCCATTACAAAATTTTGAATCCTGACTCTGTCATCTAGCATATTCACAATCCCTTTGGGTTTTGTGTCATTTGTAAGTTTAACAAGTATACCTTTGAACAGCTTCTTCTAAGTCATTGATTTTTTTGAAAAAGGAACAAGAAATGCCTGCAACTAACTACAATAAACCTCCTACTGGTTGACACCAATCTAATTATTAATAGCCTTTTAATTTAATTTTTAAACCAAATTAAAATCTACACAACTGTACTAATATCCAGTTCTTATGCCTGTTCCTTTCCCACAATGGTATCCACAGAGAATTTACCCAAAATAAACATATGTTATGCATTTACCTTCCGATGGATTTTCTCTAAGAAAGAGTTGCCAGTAGTTTGGCATCAGTTATTTTGCATAATCCATGCTACTTCTTGATTTTTAGCATGATGTTTTATAAATTTATGAAGACCTTGGGTATACCCAAGCATGAGGCAAGGTTGGGGGTGCTACATTTCCTTTAACACAATTGAGAAAAGTTGATATTTTTATCAAGATATTTGTTACGGAAGAAACAGGGAAAGTATAAGAAATCTAAATAAACTGGCTTGCAGACTACAGGATTCTAATCTCCCTCTAGCTAATGCAGCCTACAGGGCCTAGCCCATTCCACATGGAGACCTGTGGAGAGTGAGGGGCTTTTCCTTGACTCCTCATTTCCAGTATTTTGGTCTGCTTCCATGTTTTCAGTGCCATTTGATACACATCTTCCAAGATAATCAGTCTGGATTTTATGACTCTTGAATATAGTACAAGAAAAGTTATGTCCTTTTGCCTGTTTACATAAGGACCACTCTCTTTTTTTTTTTTTTTTTTTTTTGAGACGGAGTCTCGCTCTGTCGCCCGGGCTGGAGTGCAGTGGCCGGATCTCAGCTCACTGCAAGCTCCGCCTCCCGGGTTTACGCCATTCTCCTGCCTCAGCCTCCCGAATAGCTGGGACTACAGGCGCCCGCCACCTCGCCCGGCTAGTTTTTTGTATTTTTTTTAGTAGAGACGGGGTTTCACCGTGTTAGCCAGGATGGTCTCGATCTCCTGACCTCGTGATCCGCCCGCCTCGGCCTCCCAGAGTGCTGGGATTACAGGCTTGAGCCACCGCGCCCGGCCGGACCACTCTCTTAATTCCTGTTTCTAGAATGAAAGAAATGCCATTTCTCCAGGTGATTGTTACCAGGAATGACCTCATATTGTTTGCGAGATTCCACTGTATCCATATGCTTGTGGCCTTTTCCCATACAGATTTAATAGCATAGTAACTTAATACAACCTACTTGCATGGAAATCATTTAGTAGGAATTATCAGTCTGTAATAACAGGGAATATGGGCACAAATTGCCACTTATTCTGGAGAAAGTGATGAGAATGTATTAGAGGAAGGAGTAGGGATTGAAGACTAATTAAGTAGCCTTTTTTTTTCTTTTATTTCTTTTTTTGCAACTGTCTCTCTCTGTTGCGCAGGCTGGATTACAGTGGTGCTCACTGCAACCTCCGCCTCCCAGGTTCAAGTGATTCTCCAACCTCAACCTCCCTAGTAGCTGGGACAACAGGAGTGCACCACCATGCCCAGCTGATTTTTGTATTTTTAGTAGAGGCAAGGTTTCACCGTGTTTGCCAGGCTGGTCTTGAACTCCTGGCCTCAAGTGATCTGCCTGCCTCGGCCTCCCAAAGTGCTGGGATTACAGGCGTGAGCCACCAGCGTGATTGGCCTAAGTAGCTATATTATCTTCCATATGAAATGTGATGAGTACCTTAAATAGTTTGTAGCAATGTGATTGAATTATAGACAGTCTGGTGGTAAAAATAAACAAATGACAAAATATAAGAGACTGGGGAACATAATAATCAATATAAGTAAGGAGTTTGAGTCAAGATGGTTTAAACTTGATACTTTTTGGAAACATGACATCTATTGAGGTTGGAAAGCAGGGTGAAAATGATAGGTTTAGATTTATTTCTAGATTATTCTGGGTGACGATTTTAAGCATGTAGTTAGAAGTTTTACCTGGAGAGATATTTGGAAGTTGCCAAAAAAAAAAAAAAGAAAAAAAATAGGTAAATTCAAAGAAAAGTCTTTGGAGTAGAAGAGGAAGATTGCAGATAAAATCTTAGAGAATAATGCCTACATTTAGGATGGAGGTTGAAAAGAACTTGCCAAGAAAGAATTACAAAAGAATCCGGGCGCGGTGGTTCACGCCTGTAATCCCAGCACTTTAGGAGACTGAGGCGGGCGGATCACGAGGTCAGGAGATCGAGACCATCCTGGCAAACACAGTGAAACCCCGTCTCTACTAAAAATACAAAAAAATTAGCCAGGCATGGTGGTGGGCACCTGTAGTCCCAGCTACTCAGGAGGCTGAGGCAGGAGAATGGCGTGAACCCAGGGGGCGGAGCTTGCAGTGAGCGGAGATGGCGCCACTGCACTCCAGCCTGGGCAACAAAGCGAGACTCTGTCTCAAAAAAAAAAAAAAAAAAAAAAAGTTACAAAAGAAAAGGGGGATAACCAAAATCAGTGCTTTATTTCAGGAGCCAAGGGAAGAAAGCATTTTTAGAATACTAGGGAGTAAGACAACACCATCAACGTCCACAGAGAAATTGAAAAGAATAAGCTGCTATCAGGCCTTTAAGTTTGGGGGTGACATAGTTATGGGGATATTCCACAGAAGAGGTTGAGGAGACTCAGAAAGGTGGATTGGAAGGGCTCACTTAATAGAAGCAGTAGTGGAGGAAGCAGAAGCAATGGACCATCCAATATGAATAGCCATGAAAGTAAGGAAAGGGCTTTGCTGTTGCTTCTTCCCATTTAACTGATAGCTCAGTGGATAAAAAAGGAGAGCTAGATAAACTTATTTGTTGAAAAATTACTGGAAGTTTGTTATATTGTTTAAATTGATTTCAACTTCAGACTGTTTAATAATGAACACATAGTTTAACCACCATAGGAATGAATTTGAGTTCTTCGCTCTGCATAACTTTAACAACAGACAGATGTTAGTCTTTCAGCAAAGAAACAAAGGTTGTTCCCTAAATTACTTTAGATTTACAATGCAACAGAGCATTTTAATTACATTCATATGTGCAGACTTTTAAAAAATAATTTTTAAATGGTTTATTATGGTAATAGAAGCACATTTATGCCACATCATGCAACATGGAAAGCATATTCTCTCTGTTGAGTGGTGTAAAATGTTTGTAACTTTTGCATCTCACGTTTCTTGCTTTAAAAGTGCTACCATCATTTACATTCTCTAGTAATCCAATTGTGAATTTTATGGATATATATGACCATGTGAGGACAGGGTGCCAGTGGAAAGCTAAGAAAAGGAGAAAGGTAAATAACAGCCAGAGAAGTTGGCAAGATTACTTTTTCTTCACCGTGCCAAGACAGCTATTTTAGCTGAAAATGAGGATGGGAGGTGCACAGGAATTTAGTTAGATATAGAAAGGTAAAAGCTGGGCAAACAATTCAGGTATGTAAGCAAGTTCAAGAGATGAATGAAGACATTATTCTGATGTCTGAAGAGCAGAGGTCAAAGGAAAGGTTGACTAACCAAAAGCCTTATGTGAACCCAGGGTAATCAATAACTGGGCTTGATCAGAGGTCTTGTAGCAGTGGTATATAGAAGAACAGAAGAAAGATATGGCCCCCAAGGTCGTATTTACCAGAGAGAAAGGTCTGAGAAACAAGCCACAAAAGAATTGGTCTATGAAACTTTTCTCAGAATCAATCTTCCCTCCCTCCGCCTTCCCTTGCTAAGTAATGGCTGGACACTACAGAAGTACTGTATACTCCTGGGTTTATCTTAGGATATGGATAGTGAATTACAAATGATATTTTAACCTGTCTATTGCCATTAATGTATAAATAAAACCATTTTCTTTATTAAAAAGTGCCAACCCCTACGGCCAATATTACAAAATTAATGTCTCTACTAAATGAAGAAAAAGGTTAAAAAATAAGAAGCAATTTAAAAAAAAATCCCTCTTTTTGCCTAGCCAAAAAGAAAAAGAAAACAAAAAGTAAGTAGGATTTATTGTGAGAAAATGTAACCTTTAAAGCTGGCATGCTGTTTGAGTTACCTGCCTCTGAAGGGCAAGGCCCTAGAGAGATGCTTAACTAGGCAGGTATGATGATTGCAGTGCCCTTAGGGCAAGAGCAGAGGCGGAGATTGTCAACACGTAGGCAATAAAGGCTACCTACACAAACTCTGGGCACTTTTACTTGGCTTGTTAAGTTGTATGCTATGTGCATGAGTGTTTTGGCTCATGAGAAAAACTCTAGTGCTATTAGAAAATGTCTGTTTCACATAGACAGTATCAAAACGGCTTTATCAGTCTTAAATAACGAAGAAGTAGCAGAAACAGATTTAGAATTTAATCTCTTGGTTTCTAGGTTTCTCGTCACTTGCTTCACCACTGATGATGTGCTCTGGTTTTCAACCAAATTCTGTGTGACTGCATAGCATTTGTAGCCCCATTCTTTGTGTTTGTGCAATGCACTGGTGTCCACAGTTCGCATACCTTGAGTGATAGAGGTTTTTAGTTATAGAGGCATGGGCCATCACCAGGGTATATGAACAGATTTGTGATTCTAGGATATTATGCCAGTCCAGATTGGGAAAAGTTTTCAAAGGTTTAAAGGTTTTTCTGCGGGCTGCCTTTTGTTTCAGCAGAGTGGAGGGAGTTTAAAAACATGTACCCTTAATAGGACCAATAGAGTCTAAACTACATATTGTGTAACTTTTAGAAATTTTTCAAAGTACATATCTTAGCAACTTCAGAAGGATGACATGAGGGTCATCCTCACTGGGGATGCTGTCCCATGTTGCTCCTTAGTTAGCAAGAAAATGTAAATCGGCCGGGCGCGATGGCTCATGCCTGTAATCCCAGCACTTTGGGAGGCTGAGGCAGGTGGATCATGAGGTCAGGAGTTCAAGACCAGCCTGGCCAAGATGCTGAAACCCTGTCTCTACTAAAAATACAAAAATTAGCCAGGTGTGGTGTCAGGCGCCTGTAATCCCAGCTACTCAGCAGGCTGAGGCAGAAAATTGCTTGAACCCGGGAGGCGGAGGTTGCAGTGAGCTGAGATCCTGCCACTGTACTCTAGCCTGGGGCGACAGATAAGACTATGTCTCAAAAAAAAAAAAAAAAAAGTAAATCAAAAGGTACTGAGAATCTAGAAGGTAAATCACTGCCAGTCGTCCCCCCAGTTCATTATCTGAAGTCAAAAGGCAAAGTTCTTTGTACTAATCCCGTACAGTCCTCTTCCTTTCCCCATCTAATTCTCTGTGCAGTAGCCCCCTCTTTCAAATGCTAAGTGGACCTGACTCCCATACAGAGAAAGAAAAATGGCCCTGTACAATGGCTCAGGCCTGTAATCCCAGCACTATGGGAGTCCCAGGCAGGCGGATCACCTGAGGTCAGGAGTTCAAGACCATTCTGATTAACCTGGTGAAACCCTGTCTTTACTAAAAATACAAAATTAGCTGAACTTGATGGTGCATGCCTGTAATTCCAGCTACTTGGAGGCTGAGGCAGGAGAATCGCTTGAACCCGGGAGGCGGAGGTTGCAGTGAATCAAGATCATGCCATTGCACTCCAGCCTGGGCAACAAGAGCAAAACTCTGTCTCAAAAAAAAAAAAAAAAAAAAAAAAGAAGAAGAAGAAGGAGAAGCCGGGCGCAGGGACTCAAGCCTGTAATCCCAGCACTTTGGGAGGCCAAGGCAGGCGGATCATGAGGTCAGGAGATCGAGACCATCCTGGCAAACACGGTGAAACCCCATCTCTACTAAAAATACAAAAACATTAGCCGGGCCTGGTGGTGGGCGCCTGTAGTCCCAGCTACTCGGGAAGCTGAGGCAGGAGAATGGCGTGAACCCAGGAGGCGGAGCTTTCAGTGAGCCAAGATGGCGCCACTGCACTCCAGCTTGGGCGACAGAGCAAGACTCCCTCTCAAAAAAATAAATAAATAAAAAGAAAAAGAAATAAAAATGTATTGCTTCTTGGCCTTTTGGCTAAGGTCAAGTGTAGAAATAAAAAATCACACATTTGTTGGATTTGTTCCTTCAGAGTTTTTCCTTTTAAAATCTCTAGTGGGATAGATACTGAGAAAGCATTTTATATCTTCCCTGGGAAGCAGGCTTAAGGAGTGTAGTCCCACTCTTCTCTCAGCTCTAGGAAAGTAGGGTGTAGACTGCAGGCTGCTCAAAGTATATCTGTATGTCTATTAATATTTGTATTAGCATATATGTTAATTACCTTGCTAAATTTGGAAAATAACCCTTAAAAACCTACAATTCATTCATTAGCATTCTGTTTATATGATCCTGAGTGTAATACAAACAAGATACTTTTTATACTTTAGTTCCCTTAATTTTTGATTTCTATAATATTGTCAGTTTATAGTTAAATCTTAGGGAGACAAGGGAGAAGAAAGAAAAGTGACTGGATAGCAGCATGAGCTTTGCTGCCCTCTAAATAAGTGCTGAAAAGATGAATATGAGTCTACTCTAATCATCTCAAAAGGAAGCAGTGAAAAACTGAACATTAGTATGTCCATGAACCTAATAGTAAAATGGCCACACTGAAACAAGAATTTATCTCAGACAAGACTCTTTGCCTTAGCACAATGAAAAATAAGTACTTTTACTGGGTGCAGTGGCTCACGCCTGTAATCCCAGCACTTTGGGAGGCCAAGGCAGGCAGATCACGAGGTCAGGAGTTCGAGACTAGCCTGGCCAACATAGTGAAACCCCGTCTCTACTAAAAATACAAAACTTAGTTGGGCATGGTGGCTCGCACCTGTAGTCCCAGCTACTCAGGAGGCTGAGGCAGGAGAATTGCTTGAACCCATGAGGTGGAGGTTGTGGTGAGCCAAGATGGCGCCACTGTACTCCAGCCTGGGCAAGAGAGTGAGACTCTGTCTAAAAAAAAAAGAAAAAGAAAAAGAAGTACTTTTTAAAAGTTGAAGTTCTCTTTATCTCTACCCCTAATGCCCAGTAATACCCTTAACACTAATACCTGCTTTTTAAATCCATGCATGTACCTATTTTGTAAAGCAAGAGAGTATCCAAAAAGGAATTGAGCCATAGAATATAAGAGCTAGATGTGCCCTTAGATTCCATTTGCTAAAACACTGTTCTGTGAACCAGTGTTAACATATGAAGTTTTCATCAGCCCGTAAATGATAATTTAAAACACACAGAAATTTAAACTAAATGTATTCAATATAAAGAACTGCTCCTTTATTCTGAGATTATTTCCTTTACATATTTTTCATGATAAAATATCCTACTTTTATGAAATGATGGTGATGATAGATGGTAGGGATTTTCCTCTTAAAATAATAGCCTAATTTGGCAGTATAGAAAGTGCCTCCCGATTTTTTGCACAGTTTCTGAAATTCTAACACCTGAGAACAACTGGTCTAGTTTAATCTCCTTATTTCATAGCTGAGAAAAGTAAGGCCTAAGAGAAGTTAAGAGAGTTACTTAAGACTCAGTACCAGGAAATCATGGAATTAAAACTAGAACCTACACATTCATATTCCTAGTCCGCAGCTCTGAATAAAGCAATAAATCCCTCTCTTTTTCCTAAATAATACATTCTTTCTTTCTTTTTTCTTTTCTTTTTCTTTTTTTTTTTTTTTTTTTTTTTGAGACAGGGTCTCTCTCTGTTGCCCAGGCTGGAGTGCAGTGGTGCCATCTCGGCCCACTGCAGTCTTGACCTCCTGGGTGCAAGCGATTCTCCCACCTCAGCCTCCTTAGTAGCTGGGACCACAGGCGCTCACCACCTTGCCTGGCTAATTTTTGTATTTTTTTGTAGAGATTGGGTTTCACCCTGTTGGCCAGGCTGGCCTCAAACTCCTGAGCTCAAGCAATCCTCCCGCCTCAGCCTCCCAGTGTGTTGGGATTACAGGCATAAGCTACCATGCCCAGCCCATATTTCTATTCTTAAATTAACTTGAACTTTGTCAATTTTATTTTTCTTCTTTTACCAGATTTATACTTCCTATATTTTGATGTGCCAGTATTTCATTGGGTTACCTTCATTATGCAGTTAATTTCGTTTCTCAAGCACATTTTAATTATTGATTTCTCTTGTTTTATTAAAGTGAATTAAAGGTACATTTGTCTTGTCAAAAATTTAAGGCCTTTTATTGTCCTTGTACTAAGACTAAGTTATCTCCCAGTTGGTATCATTTAATAAAGACATTGATTGCATTCTGCTTGGTTGCCTCCTGGTGCTGGCAAATGATTTCATTTTCTGGTGAAGTTTATGCTGACAAGTTGAATGGAAAATATACTTGTATAATACTTTTAATTACATTTTATATGCATTTATTTTATTTTGCTCTTTAGCAGGATTTTAGCATCCTCACAAAATATTATATGACTCAAGGAACTACCTAGTCACTTTGCTTTCTCTGCTGGAATTAAGCAATCAAGCCAATTGGAAAATTTAAATCCATGGATTATGGGTTCTAATTTCTGATCTGTAAATAAGCTAGTTTTGTCATAATATTATATATTTGTATAATACTTTATATAATAAACAGTTGTTTATTTCTTTTTGACATTCAGTGTATCTTTTACATACATTGTCAGGCTTTGTTTTTTCTGAAAACACTGTGAGGACATATTTGCTCTTACTCTCATTCAGTGGATGACATACTGAAGCTCAGATACCTTAAGTAATGTGCCCAAAGCAGCAGAACTAGCTAATAAGTCGCAGAGTCAGATTTAGAACCTCAGGTCATATGACTACAAGTCTTGTGTTTGTTCCATATCTTTGCTCTACAGTAATGTTTCTTTTTGCATATTAGTAGTAAAAATGGCTTTTCCCTTCCCTATCAGATAATGGTATGATTCTTAGTAAAACATCCCATTTCCATTTTAATATCCTAGATTTTTTTTTTTTTTTTGAGACGGAGTCTGGCTCTATGGCCCAGACTGGAGTGCAGTGGCGCGATCTCGGCTCACTGCAAGCTCCGCCTCCCAGGTTCAAGCCATTCTCCTGCCTCAGCTTCCCGAGTAGCTGGGACTACATGCACCCGCCACCATGCCTGGCTAGTTTCTTTTTGTATTTTTAGTAGAGACGGGGTTTCACTGTGTTAGCCAGGATGGTCTTGATCTCCTGACCTCGTGATCCGCCCGCCTTGACCACCCAAAGTGCTGGGATTACAGACGTGAGCCACCGCTCCCGGCCCCTAGAAATATTTTCAGATTGTTGAATTTGTTTTAGTGATTTCACCTGTCCAGATAACCTACCTGGAACATCATGATGAGAGGGGAGGGGAGAAAATAAATAGTATTGTTATAGAGTTTAAGCTCGAATTAAGTATAAAATCATAAACTCAATTAAATGTGATTAAATGAACCATTTTATAGCTTAACAGTATACAGACACATATTATTTATGTCAGCAAGAGAAACAGCCCACATTATTGGAAAGCCTATTTTTTAGATCATTCAAAATTGTTTCCTAAACTGTATAACCACCTTCCTCAAGGATGGATTACTTAATCAACAGTTCTGTAATAATTGGTTAAAACATTGGTTGGAGAGTATGGTCCCAACCTTACCATATTCTAAAATAAATTTTGTAATGATTAAAGAAGCAAAAGCTGATAAAATGAATCAATAAAGGACAACAAAGCCTAGGTGGCTATTGTTTAATCTTAGGATAGGGCTGGGCTTACTGAGCATGAAAGTTTAGGAGAAAACCTCATGTAAATTTTGATAGATATGTGTCACTTGATCAATTCTGTAATTTTAAAAAAGTTTTAACAAAATTAAAAAGTAAATGATATCCTCTAGGAGATAGCTGAAATATATGTAACATCAAAATATATTGAATAAATGTATTGTTCATACATTTGGGGCATCATAATGAATTTTTAATTAAATATTAAAGTGTAACTTCAGCATTGTCCCTTGACGTATAATTGGAAATTGCCATTGACTAGTCTCACTGGTAAAAGGAGAAATGATTAAAAGTGGATAGGTTAGGCTGGGCATGGTGGCTCACGCGTGTAATCCCAGCACTTTGGGAGGGTGAGGCAGGTAGATCACTTGAGGTCAGCAGTGCAAGACCATCTTGGCCAACATGGTGAATCCCCGTCTCTACTAAAAATACAAAAATTAACTGGGCGTGGTGGTGCACGCCTATAATCCCAGCTACTCAGGAGGCTGAGGCAGGAGAATCACTTGAACCTGGGAGGTGGAGGTTGCAGTGAGCTGAGATCTCGTCACTGCACTCCAGCCTGGGTGATAGAGCAAGACTCCGTCTAAAAAGAAAAAAAGGAAAGTAATAAATAATTATTACTATTAATAAATGGAAAGTAATACAAAGTCTAAGCCCGCACTGGCCTACCATGTTACAAATTTTTAATGTTGAAATATTGTGTTCTACATATTAAAGAAATAAAAGGGAAGCAAATAACATTATGTTGTTGAAAAAAAAGAGTAAGCATCCATGGGGCAGTCGTAAACATGATTGTTCATACAGCAGAAAAGCTTATCATTAGCTGGGTAGTTAACTTAGAAGCAGATAAATAAAAATGTGTGTGTAAAGGGAGCACAAGTTAATTATTTGACATGATGCCATTGTTTTTCAAAATAAAGCATTCTTTGCAAGATTTAATTGCAATAAATGACTAAAATCATAACTATATTTTCTTTTTTTTTTTTTTTTTTTTGAGACGGAGTCTCGCTCTGTCGCCCAGGCTTGTAGTGCAGTGGCCGGATCTCAGCTCACTGCAAGCTCCGCCTCCCGGGTTTACGCCATTCTCCTGCCTCAGCCTCCCGAGTAGCTGGGACCACAGGCGCCCGCCACCTCGCCCGGCTAGCTTTTTGTATTTTTTAGTAGAGACAGGGTTTCACCGTGTGAGCCAGGATGGTCTCGATCTCCTGACCTCATGATCCGCCTGTCTCGGCCTCCCAAAGTGCTGGGATTACAGGCTTGAGCCACCGCGCCCGGCTCCATAACTATATTTTCAAGTATGAGATTAAATATGAAAGAATATGTCAATGATATCTTAAGCAGCTACTAATTATTAGAAACACATGGGGACAATTGCACAGGCTAGCAAAGCTCAGTAGCTTATCACTGGATCCAGAACTCAGAATCAGAATTATAGTCATACACATATACACACACAAGTACGTGTGTATAGTTTTGTTGTATTGCAGTATATAGAGAAAGAACAATCAGAAGGGATTTTCAGTATTATATCTTACCTTTGTTCATGCAGTTCCATGTTGCTGCCTTCTTATCTGCTCTGAAGCCAACCAGGATATAACAGAAGATTGTAGGCATTAGGACATCATCAGATGCTAACAGAAATTTGTTGATAGAAAATATGGTTCTAGTGGTATAAAATTCACAAAAGTAATAACAGAGGATTTGTCATCAAATGTTAATAAACACAGAAATGGTAGAGATACCAGGAAAGAAATAACTTGAAATGCTTCAATTATGAGCTAGTACTGGAAATTTGTTAAAGAAAAAACAGGAAAATGTTCACTCTGACTTTTACCAACAATTTCTTTCTAGATTGAAATATAGGAAATGAGCCAGGTATCACTGTATAGTTATGTTAAATGCAATTTCTATATTGAGAGTGTATATTTACAGCTGGTACACATCTGATTTTCATTTGGAAAATGTAAATGAAAAAGGATTTTTTTTTTTTTTTTTTTTTGAGACGGAGTTTTGCTTTTGTTGCTCAGGCTGGAGTGCAGCGGTGCGATTTTGGCTCACTGCAACCTCCGCTTCCCAGGTTCAAGCGATTCTCCTGCCTCAGCGTCCCAAGTAGCTGGGATTACAGGCATGCGCCACCACGCCTGGCTAATTTTATATTTTTAGTAGAAACGGAGTTTCACCATGTAGGTCAGGCTGGTCTTGAATTCCTGACCTCAAGTGATCCACCCGCCTCAGCCTCCCAAAGTGCTGGGATTACAGGTGTTAGAAAGTTTTGAGGAAATACATAAAAAAAATAATGTGTAACTGGTAAAAGAAAATTAAATGAAAAGTAAATACA
The DNA here is from genome assembly GCF_049350105.2 of Macaca mulatta. Taxonomy (NCBI): domain Eukaryota; kingdom Metazoa; phylum Chordata; class Mammalia; order Primates; family Cercopithecidae; genus Macaca; species Macaca mulatta. The sequence goes on from NC_133426.1 coordinate 104,158,576, forward strand.
AGTCAAGGCCAGTTCCTGTTCTGCCACTGCCTGGCTGCTGTACAGACTATACTCATATGCTATCTCTATTCCCTCTCATGTGCCAAAAGAAAAGTGGTAACTTAATTCATAAATGTATAATGAGGACTAATTGCATTCCCCATGAGATATGTTCTGAGTCATGTGGAAGGTTATCTGTGCATTCATGTACATAAGTATATACACATATAGCCGGGCGCGGTGGCTCAAGCCTGTAATCCCAGCACTTTGGGAGGCCGAGACGGGCGGATCATGAGGTCAGGAGATCGAGACCATCCTGGCGAACACGGTGAAACCCCGTCTCTACTAAAAAAATACAAAAAACTAGCCGGGCGAGGTGGCGGGCGCCTGTAGTCCCAGCTACACAGGAGGCTGAGGCAGGAGAATGGCGTAAACCCGGGAGGCGGAGCTTGCAGTGAGCTGAGATCCGGCCACTGCGCTCCAGCCCCGGCGACAGAGCGAGACTCCGTCTCAAAAAAAAATAAATAAAAATAAAAATAAGTATATACACATATAGACACAAATAATAAACAGAACTTCCTAATACTCAAGAAATTGTGTGCTTACATTTTCTATATATGCGTCATTTTAAGAATAGTTCAAATTAGAATATCTTAGGACCATAAGAAGGAGAAACACTGTGTGATTCTTCATCTCATATAAGGTAGAGTGTAAGTTATGCTTATAAACTTCCTTCAGACATCTAACAATCGATGACATATGTAAGAAATTTAGTTAGCCTATTTTATTGGAAGATAATTCTATAGTAGTTCATGAGTTATATCTGCATTTTAAAGTATATTTACTGTGCCTTGCTTACTATAGATCACATTTGTTTCAGTTCTCTTGTTTACCAGGAGCATGGTAGGGTGATATTTATATATTTGATTTGCAGAATTAGTAGCTTCAGCTTAACAAATGGCTACTCTTCAGCCTTTTCCCAAGGTTAAGTTTGAAGTGTTCAGATCATTTTATTATTTTCCTTGACCACAACCACGTTGGCTGTCAAGGGCTAAGATATTTACTAATTTGACCAGGTTGTTCTTTAAAAAACCAGTTATTTTAATTCTTTTTTTTTGAGACTGAGTCTCGCTCTGTCGCCCAGGCTGGAGTGCAGTGGCAGGATCTCAGCTCACTGCAAGCTCTGCCTCCCGGGTTTATGCCATTCTCCTGCCTCAGCCTCCCAAGTAGCTGGGACTACAGGCGCCCGCCACCTCGCCCGGCTAGTTTTTTTTTTTTTATTTTTTAGTAGAGATGGGGTTTCACCGTATTAGCCAGGATGGTCTTGATCTCTTGACCTCATGATCCACCCATCTTGGCCTCCCAAAGTGCTGGGATTACAGGCTTGAGCCACTGCGCCCGGCCTTTTAATTCTTTTCTCTATTTCCCCAGCCTTGTGTATTTCCAGTGGAATAAAAATAAATAGAAAATGCTATTCAGTATTCTAAAGCAAGCCAGTTATGTTTGCATCACTTAGACAGCTTTATAGGACTCAGAAAGAGAGACTGTCAGATTCATGAGAGTCAGCTGAAAACTATTTGTTTCTTTCAAAAGACAAGGGGAATGAATGATTCTGGTGCATGTCTCATGAATGTTGAGAAGCTCATCTTACAGTTAAAAAGAAAAAGTCATTGGATGACTCTAGAGACATATATAAGAAACCTAAGGATTCTGTTTTATTTACCTAAAACGTTTCTGGTCAAATCAGTGAGGTATACTAACAACAACAACAACAACAAAATACACACACATGCATATATACATATATACACACACACACATATGCATATATACATATATATATGTGGTCACAAAAGTTTTTCTATGAAAACTTATGAAGGGGATGAAACTAGAACTCATTTAATTTGAATATGTACATTATACATATATAGGCACAAATTTATTTTAATTTGTACTTAATGCTTTTCCTTTTATAATTAATAAAAGTTTATTCCTATGTAAAATATTATGAATTTACAGAATCAGCAGCAATGCCTTAAGTATATTATTTCTTCTGATCTTTTATTCTATTAAAATTATAACCTCTTTAAGCTAATGATCCATGCCAGCTACCACATTTTTATCAGTGCAGTGCTGACTATAGAAAAGTAAGAACCTGATGGGTTTAAGCACATATATTGAACTTCACCTACATAGTTTAAGCAATATGGTCTTCTGTTATCATAAAGTCACAGTGATTTCCCAACACATTCATTTGCTATTTCCATCCCCGACAGCTCACAAATCCCCTCATACTTCGACAGCATTATACTTTGTTAAGAAAGGAAAGCAGGAGATATCTTTTATATTTCAAATATATTAGGTTGACATGTGAGCCGTGGCCAAACTTGATTAAAGGTGAGGGGAAGTCAATGTAGAAAGAAGAATTCACAAGCAGAGAAGTGCTTTGGGAGGGTGGGGTCAGAGCAGGTAGTAGATGGGAGGAAAAGCACCTAGCCATAAGCTAAGGTATGTTTCAGAGGAAGGCAGTGCTGAGTTTTTCTCTTATCCTATTTTTATAATCTCCCCTTATAATAGTTAGCCACCCTCAATCTAAGTAATCATCCCATAAGTTGGGTTTTTTGAGGATTATGTTAACATATGTATATGTGTGTATGTATATATGTGTGTGTGTGTGCACGTGTGTATCTGAGCATAAAAACTGATAATATGTTGCTTATAAAAATAACTTGATCATGTTGTATAGCTTAAATTGCTTTTATTCCATATATATGTATGGAGAATGTGTATACATGCATATATACATGTACACATGTATCTCTATGTATATGTGTGTATCTGTATCTTTTTATTAACATTTGCCAATGGTATAATTCTACACTCCAGTCTCCCAAGAAAACATTTATGGAAAGCTTGATCCAGGGATATTTCTTTCTTTACATCATGTTCCTTGCTTCTTTATTGAAGCAATTTCTATTTTTCCTTCTTTCCTGATCTCCCACAATGTTCTTGTTCTTGTGAGATATTAGTTTTCTCAGCACTGAAGTTGAAACCTTTCCATATACCAACTGCTGTTTTCAGTTCTGATTTCAACCAGGACTTGGTGGAGGAGTAGGGTAGGGAAACTTCCTGAAACCTTGTTGATATTAACAGCAACTTAATCCTTTGGCTTCTACTCTTATTTTGATGGACTGTACATTCATGCTCTTATCTTTGAATTATCTGACACTTTTTCAGCCGTGAAGAAATCGGAATATATGGTCTGTTGTATTTCCTTTCTAAGTACTTTTTAAAGGTTACCTACTTTTAAAAGAGCTAGACCAAGTATAATAAAAAGTATACACCTTTTTATTTGGGGGATGGAGGAGCCAAGATGGCCAAATAGAAACAGCTCTCGTCTGCAGCTCCCAATGAGATAAATGCAGAAGGGAGATACCTAGTTGATCTCATTGCGACTGGTTAGACAGTGTGTGCAAGCCACAGAGAGCGAGCAGAAGCAGGATGGGGCATCGCTTCTCCCAGGAAGTGCAAGGAGCCAGGGACCTCCTTCCACCAGCCAAGGGAAGCGGTGAGGGGAGGTGCTACCCGCCTCAGATTCTATGCTTTTTCCATGAATTTTTGCAATCTGCAGATCAGGAGATTCCCTCATATGCCTATACCACCAGGGCCCTGGGTCTCAAGAACAAAACTGGGTAGCTGTTTGGGCAGGCAACAAGCTAGCTGCAGGAGTTGTTTTTGTACCCCAGCGGTGCCTGGAACCCCAGCAAAACAGGAGAACCATCTACTCCCCTGGAAAGGTGGCTGAAGCCAGAGAGCCAAGTGGTCTCGCTCAGCAGGTCCCACTCCTATGGAGCTCAGCAAGCTAAGAACCACTGGCTTGAAATTCTCGCTGCTAGCACAGCAGTCAGGAGTCGACCTGGGATGATCAAGCTTGGTGATAGGGAGGATCATCTGCCATTACTGAGGCTTTAGTAAGTGGTTTTCCCCTGACAGTGCTGAGGAGACTGGCAGGTTTGGACCGGGTGGAATTCACCACAGTGCGGCAAAGCGGCTGTGGCCAGACTGCTTCTCTAGATTCCTACTCAGGGGCAGGGCCTCTCTGAAGGAAATGCCACAGCCCCAGTCAGAGGCTTACAGGTAAAACTCTCATCTTCCTGAGACAGAGTACCTGTGGGGAGGGGCAGCTGCAGGCGCAGCTTCAGTGGACTTAATCTTTCCTGCCTGCTGGCTCCGAAGACAGCAGCTGATCCTGACCAGGGGGATTCTCCCAGCACAGCACACCAGCTCTGGTAAGGCTCAGTCTGCCTCCTCAGGTGGGTCCGTGACCCCCATGCCTCCTGACTAGGAGAGACCTCCCAACAGGAGTTGACAAATACCTCATACAGGAGAGCTCTGTCTGGCATCATGCCAGTGCCCTTCTGGGATGAAACTTCCAGAGGAAGGAGCAGGTAACAATCTTTGCTCTTCTGCAGCCTCCATTGGTGATACGCAGGTGAACAGGGTCTGGAGTGGATCTCTAGCAAACTCCAGCAGAACTGCAGAAGAGAGGCCTGTTAGAAGAAAAACTAACAGAAAGCAACAACAGCATCAAAAAGAAATACCCTCACACACAAAAACCCCATCCAAAGGTCGTCAGCCTCAAAGATCAAAGGTAGATAAATCCATGAAGATGAGGAAAAACCAGCACAAAAACACTGAAAATTCCAAACACCAGAATGCCTCTTCTTCTCCAAATGATCGCAACACCTCTCCAGCAAGGGCACAAAACTGGATGGAGATTGAGATTGATGAATTGACAGAAGTAGACTTTAGAAGGTAGGCAATAACAAACTCCTCTGAGCTAAAGGATCATGTTCTAACCCAGTGCAAGGAAGCTAAGAACCTTGATCAAAGGTTACAGGAACTGCTAACTAGAATAACCAGTTTAGAGATGAACATAAATGACCTGATGGAGCTGAAAAACACAGCACAAAATCTTTGTGAAGCATACACAAGGATCAATAGCTGAATCAATCAAGCAGAAGAAAGGATATCAGAGATTGAAGACCACCTTGCTGAAATAAGGTGTGCAGACAAGATTGGAGAAAATAGAATGAAAAGGAATGAATAAACCCACCAAGAAATATGGCATTATGTGAAAAGACCAAACATATGATTGGTGTACCTGAAAGTGACAGAATGGAACCAAGTTGGAAAACATCCTTCAGGATATTATCCAGGAGAACTTCCCCCACCTAGCAAGACAGGCCAACATTCAAATTCAGAAAATACAGAGAACACCACTAAGGTACTCCACGAGAAGATTAACCCCAAGACAAATAATCATCAGATTCTCCAAGGTTGAAATGAAAGAAAAACTGTTAAGGGCAGTCAGAGAGAAAGGTTAGGTCACCTACAAAGGGAAGCCCATCAGACTAACAGTGGATCTATCTACAGAAACCCTACAAGCCAGAAAAGAGTGGGGGCCAATATTCAACATTCTTAAAGAATTTTCATCCCAGAATTTCATATCCAGCCAAACTAAGCCTCGTTAGCAAAGGAGAAATAAAATCCTTTCCAGACAAGCAAATGCTGAGGCATTTTGTCACCACCAGGCCTGCCTTGCAAGAGCTCCTGAAGGAAGCACTAAATATAGAAAGGAAAAACCGGTACCAGCCACTACAAAAACATACCAAAATATAAAGACCAATGACACTATGAAGAAACTGCATCAACTAATGTGCAAAATAACCAGCTAGCATCATGATGACAGGATCAAATTCGCACAAAACAATATTAACCTTAAATGTAAATGGGCTAAATGCCCCAATTAAAAGACACAGACTGGCAAATTGGATAGAGAGTCAAGACCCATCGATGTGCTGTATTCAGGAGACCCATGTCACATGCAAAGACACACATAGGCTCAGAATAAAGGGATGGAAGAATATTTACCAAGCAAATGGAAAGGAAAAAAAAAAAAAAAAAACAGGGATTGCAATCCTAGTCTCTGATCAAACACACTTTTAAACCAACAAAGATCAAAGGGGACAAAGGAGGGTACTACATAATGGTATAGGGATCAATACAACAAAAAGAGCTAACTATCCTAAATACATATGCACCCAATACAGGAGCACCTGGAATCATCAAACAAGTTCTTAGACACCTACAAAGAGACTTAGACTCCCACATAATGATAGTGGGAGACTTTAACACCCCACTGTCAATGTTTGACAGATTAACAAGACAGAAAATTAACAAGCATATTCAGGACTCAAACTCAGCTCTGGATCAAGTGGACCTAATAGACATCTACAGAACTCTTGGCCCCAAATCAACAGAACATACATTCTTCTCAGCACCACATGGCACTTATTCTAAAATGGACCACATAATTGGAAGTAAAACACTCCTCGGCAAATGCAAAAGAATGGAAATCATAACAAGTCTCTCAGACCACAGTACAATCAAATTAGAACTCAGGATTAAGAAACTCACTCAAAGTTGCAACAACTACATGGAAATTAAACAACCTCCTCCTGAATGACCCCTGGGTATATAACAAAATTAAGGCAGAAATCAAGAAGTTCTTTGAAACCAGTGAGAACAAAGAGACAATGTACCAGAATCTCTGGGACACAGCTAAAGCAGTGTTAAGAGGGAAATTTATAGCACTAAGTGCCCACATCAGAAAGCTGGGAAGATCTCAAATCAACACCTTAACATCACAATTAAAAGAACTAGAGAAGCAAGAGCAAACAAATTCAAAAGCTAGCAGAAGACAAGAAATAACTACGATGAGAGCAGAAATGAAGGAGATAGAGACACGAAAAAACTTTCAAAAAATCAATGAATCCAGGAGCTTATTTTTTGAAAAGATTAACAAAATAGATGGATGCTAGTCAGACTAATAAAGAAGAAAAGAGAGAAGAATCAAATAGACAATAAAAAAATGATAAAGGCGATATCACCACTGGTCCCACAGAAATATAAACTATCATCAGAGAATACTATAAACACCTCTACACAAATAAAGTAGAAAATCTAGAAGAAATAGATAAGTTCCTGGACACGTACACCCTCCCTTCCTGGACACATATACCCTCCCAAGACTAAACCAGGAAGAAGTCGAATCCCTGAATAGACCAATACCAAGTTCTGAAATGGAGGCAGTAATTAATAGCCTACCAACCAAAAAAAGCCCCAAACCAGATGGATTCACAGCCGAATTCTACCAGAGGTACAAAGAGGAGCTGGTACCATTCCTTCTGAAACTATTCCAAACAACTGAAAAAGAGAGACTCCTCCCTAATTCATATTATGAGGCCAGCATCATCCTGATACCAAAACGTGGCAGAGACACAACAACAAAAAAGAAAACTTCAGGCCAATATCCCTGATGCACATCAATGCAGAAATCCTCAATAAAATATTGGCAAACCGAATCCAGTGGCACATCAAAAAGCTTATCCACCATGATCAAGTTGGCTTCATCCCTGGCATGCAAGGCTGGTTCAATGTTTGCAAATCAGTAAACACAATCCATCACATAAACAGAACCAATGACAAAAACCGCATGATCATCTCAATAGATGCAGAAAAGGCCCTCAATAAAATTCAACATTGTTTCATGTTAAAAACTCTCAACAAAGTAGGCATTGATTGAACATACCACAAAATAGTAAGAGCTATTTATGACAAACCCATAGCCAGTATCATACTGAATGGGCAATAGCTGGAAGCATTCTTTTTGAAAACCTGCATAAGACAAGGATGCCCTCTCCCACCACTCCTATTCAACATAGTATTGGAAGTTCTGGCCAGGGCAATCAGGCAAGAGAAAGAAATAAAGGATATTCAAAAAGGAAGAGAGGAAGTCAAATTGTCTCTGTTTGCAGATGACATGATTCTATATTTAGAAAACCCCATCCTCTCAGCCCCAAAACTCCTTAAGCTGATAAACAACTTCAGCAAAGTCTCAGGATACAAAATCAATGTGCAAAAATCACAAGCATTTCTATACAGCAATAATAGACAAACAGAGAGCGAAATCATGAATGAACTCCCATTCACAGTTTCTACAAAGATAATAAAATACCCAGGAATACAACTTACAAGGAATGTGAAAGACCTCTTCAAGGAGAACTACAAACCACTGCTCAAGGAAATAAGAGAAGACACAAACAAATGGAAAAACAGCCCATGCTCTTGGAGAGGAAAAGTCAATATTGTGAAAATGGCCATACTGCCCAAAGTAATTTATGGAGTCAGTGCTATTCCCATCAAGCTACCATTGACTTTCTTCACAGAATTAGAAAAAAAAAAAACTACTTTAAATTTCATGTGGAACCACAAAAGAGCCTGTATAGCCAAGACAATCCTGAGTAAAAAGAACAAAGCTGGAGACATTGCACTACCTGATTTTAAACTATACTACAAGGCTGTAGTAACCAAAACAGCATAGTACTGGTACCAAAACAGACATATAGACCAATGGAACAGAACAGAGACCTCAGAATATAACACCACACATCTAAAACCATCTGATCTTCAACAAACCTGACAAAAAAAACCAATGGGGAAATGATTCCCTATTTAATAAATGATGCTTGGAAAACTGGCTAGCCATATGCAGAAAACAGAAACTGGACCCCTTCCTTACACCTTATCCAAAAATTAACTCAAGGTGAATGAAAGACTTAAATATAAATCCCAAAACCATAAAAACTGTAGAAGAAAACCTAAGCAATACCATTCAGGACATAGGCATGGGCAAAGACTTCCTGACTAAACTGCCAAAAGCAATGGCAACAAAAGCCAAAACTGACAAATGGGATCTAATTAAACTAAAGCGCTTCTGCACAGCAAAAGAAACTAGCACCAGAGTGAACAGGCAACCTACAGAATGGACGAATATTTTTGCATTCTACCCATCTGACAAAGGTCTAATATCCAGAATCTACAAGGAACTTAAGTATATTTACAAGAAAAAAAAATCAAAAAGTAGGCAAAGGATATGAACAGACACTTCTCAAAAGAAATGTGGCCAACAGACATATGAAGTAAAGCTCATCATCACCGGTCATTAGAGAAATGCAAAACCACAATGAATACCATCTCATGCCAGTCAGAATGATGATTATTAAAAAGTCAGCAAACAATAGATGCTGGTGAGGCTGTGGAGAAATAGGAATTATTTTATACCATTGGTGGGAGTGTAAATTAGTTTAACCATTGTGGAAGACAGTGTGGCGATTCCTCAAGGATCCAGAACCAGAAATACCATTTGACCCAGCAATCTCATTACTGGGTATACACCCAAAGGATTATAAATAATTCTATTATAAAGACACTTGCACCAGTATGTTTATTGCAGCACTATTTACAATAGGAAAGACATGGAACCAACCCAAATGCCCATCAATGATAGAATGGATAAAGAAAATGTGACACATATCCACCACGGAATACTATACAGCCATAAAAAAGAATGAGATCATGTCCTTTGCAGGGACATGAATGAAGCTGGAAGCCATCATCCTCAGCAACCTAACACAGAAAGAGAAAACCAAACACCTCATGTTCTCACTCATAAGTGAGAGTTGAACAATGAGAACACATGGACACAGGGAGGGGACCAACACACACCAGGGCCTGTCATGGGGTTGGAGTCAAGGGGAGGGAGAGCATTAGGACGAATACCTAAGGCATGCAGGGCATAAAACCTAGATGATGGGTTGATGGATGCAGCAAAACACCAAGGCACATGTATACCTATATAACAAACTTGCACATTCTGCACATGTATCCCAGAACTTAAAGTAAAACCAAAAATAAAAATTAAAAAGTATACACCTTTTTATCAGCATTTTGGTTTTTTTTTTTTTTTTTTTTTTTTTTTTTGAGTTAGAGTTTCGCTCTTGTTGCCCAGGCTGGATTACAGTGGCGCAATCTCGGCTCACCGCAACTTCTGCCTCCCGAGTTCAAGCGATTCTCCTGCCTCAGCCTCCAAGTAGCTGAGATTACAGGCATGTGCTGCCACCACCCCGGCGAATTTTTTATTTTTAGTAGAGATGGGGTTTCTCCATGTTGGTTAGGCTGGTCTTGAACTCCCGACCTCAGGTGATCCGCCCACCTCATCCTCCCAAAATGCTGGGATTACAGACGTGAGCCACCACGCCTGGCCTTTATCAGCATTCTTTAACTCCGTCTCTTCCAAGCTACTTCTAAAAATGACATGTTGTAAAAAGACCAATTTATTTAAAAATTGGAATGATTCTGAACATAGTTATCATGAGGTCCTAAAATGCTGTTTCATTTTCATTATGGGGGTTAGTAGGGAAAATGGATACTTATGTCATAGATTCTTTTACATTGAAAGACTTGGATCATACATGAAAACATGTATAGAGGCATACATAATGCGTATAATCAGATGATCAATTTATAATATCCTTATATCTTAGTCATATCTATTGTGATGCTGAATGATAGTTAAACATTCATTTAGCATTTGACACATCTTACGCTCTGCTGAGGTTATGCTAAAAGAAATTTTTTTAAAATTGATGAAGATAGTATGTTTGACAGAAAAAATCAATATGAGTGTACCTATCAAGGGGCAGGCAATGCTTTTAAAATGCTATGGGTCAGGAACACTCAGGCATATATAGTTGCGATACATTAAAAGCATCCTTTCCAGTAATAATATCATTTGGAAGAATTATTTTAATGGCCTGTGACCCTGTTTCTATAATTCTATTACCAATTACCTTGACTATGTTTTCAAAAGATACTTTAAGTTTTGGATTCTGGTATTCTAATCTCAGAATCTCATAGTGACCTCCTGTTATCTACTCACTTGCTACTGCTAGTGTCTTGGACCATAAATTGAACTCACTGTTATCTTATGGAATTTTGGCGCTGTTTCTAATCACTCCTTTATCATGCTAACAGTATCTTTATCGTTGTTTTGGCTAAATTAATAGCTAAACTAGATATTTGCACATTTTATCTAATCACCTATGAAGAAAGTACTTTACCAATATAGTGAAAAATGTTACCAGTCATACAGCATTAATGCCACATAACAATGTTTACAGCGTTCAGTTGAAGCACTTTAATATTTTAAACCCAAGTTAGATTGAAAGCTACTCATTCAGCAAGCATTTTAGGGATTTTATGGACATCTTTTAAGATAGTCTATGGGATGTTTGTAACATTAATCACAAGAATGGAGATGATGATGATGATGGCAGCTCACATTTATTAAGCTCATAGTATATGTCAGACTCTATTCTAAGGACTTTACATGAATTAATTCATTTAATCTTTACCAGAACCTTAGGAGGTAAGAACCATCCAATTTTAGAGATGTAAATACTGAGGTACTAAGCAGTTAAGTGACGCACCCAAAGTTAGAAAACTAGGAAGGGTCAGAGCCAAAATTGGACCCCCACTTTTTTTCATGCCTCAGATTGAGATAGTAAGATTTTGACCTCTGCCCAGTATTTGATTAATACACTTTATGGAAATTCACAAAAGTAATATTTTCATTAAGCGTTGCTTGTCAGTCATGATCCATATATGCAGAGGACTAAAGAGTGTGCAATGATGATTGATTTTCATACTGAAATTCTTTCTTTTATTTTGTTGAATGAAGAAATTTGTCACAAGAGTGAATCAGGGCCAGGTGTGGTGGCTCACACCTGTAATCCCAGCACTTTGGAATGCCAAGGTGGGTGGATCACGAGGTCGGGAGTTCGAGACCAGCCTGGCAAACATGGTGAAACCCTGTCTCTACTAAAAATAGAAAAATTTCCCAGGCATGGTGGAGCATATCTGTAATCCCAGCTACTCAGGAGGCTGAGGCAGGAGAGTCACTTGAACTCCGGAGGCAGAGGTTTCAGTAAGCTGAGATCATACTATTGCACTCCAACTTCAGTGACATAGTGAGACTCTGTCTCCCCCTCCCAAAAAGAAAAGTGAATCAGCATGGAAATGAAAACGTTCAAGTATCTTTTCTTGTAATTATTTTTTATATCCATCCATCCATCTAGAACTCACTGTGTGACCAATACCGTAATGAGTGATAAGAATATAATAGTAAACAAGACATGGTCCCTTTTTCAAAAAACTTAATTGAACTCAGGAAGAGAATGGAAACCCATTTATCCTTGTTGATTATATATTCACCTGCCTGAAGGCAGATTCACTCTGAAGGAGTCAACCAGTTCTGCAATTCAGATTGTAAGAATAAATTTTACTTCAAAATAGAATTTAATTTGCTTAATTTGTTTCAGTCTGTTTTCAGATTAGCTTGAATCTAATTAATGCATTAGCTACTATTAGATAAGGAGCGCTTTTCTGTGTTCGCTACTTTTGCCAAAAGGGAATGACTGACAAAATCCTATATAAATTTAAGGTACAAAATAGTCTGTTTTCTGTGGCAATATATCTTTAGAAAGGAATGTATAGACTTTCTGGGTGTTTTGAGATAATAAAATATTCTAACAAATGTTCTTACAAAAAATATCTTTTGAGTAGGATGCTCATTCTGTTGGCCCAGAATTAAGTGGACTATTATGTAAGCCTTTGCATTATTTCACTTTTTATCATTTATTTTTTAAACAACATTAAGGCAACAAAAGGATATTTCTGATATTCCTCTCCCAGTAATGTAAAGCAGTGGTGAGGGTTTTTTTTTTTTTTTTTGGGGGGGGGGGTCATTATTTTAAGGTTTTTTTTTCCCAGTCTTTATCAATAGGTAATGTTTATAGGTCTTCATTTCCATTTATTACACTTAACATTTTAAAGTATGATACTCTTTCTATGTTGCTACACTTACTACAGAATCATTTCTAATTATTATGTAATCCTGACTCAAATTGATATACTGAACATCATTAATCAGTCTTCTATAGAGCACAAAGACCTCAATCCTTTCATTATTAAATATAACTTTACATTTTCTGTCTTTATGTATCTTTTATCTCCTCCCTTTGATTATTTCCTTTTAGATGTAGCAAGATCTGTAAACATTTTTCTACTCTTCAATTTTCTAGAAAAATTGTTTTCCAGGAAGATTGTATCAATGTATATAATCATCAGGAATAAATAAGCATATGAGTTTCATCACCGCCTCAAAAACAGTAGTTTTATGTATTTTATGTTACTCTGACTTCCAAAGAGAGATAGCAAGAAGTGCTCATAAAAACAAGCAAATGCCCAAATTCAATAAACTGTAAAAGTAAAACAGGCATTTTTAAAAATTGTGCCAATACATATAAAGTGGTAAGCTTTTTGTTATAACTTAAATTCCTATGACTCTGAATGAAAAATATTTTCCTTTTTTAATTAACTTTGACACTTCATTTGTGAATCGATTTCATATATTGTCTATTGATTAAGATCAAATGTTTAACACTTTATGTAGCTTGAATTGTTTATATAACAAATATTTATTGCAAATGTTTTCCTATTCTGTTTAATTACAGTTAATTATAATTATCACTAGGACTTGATATGTTTGTATGTAAAAATAGTAAGGTACTTTAAACTTATTATTGTTTAAATTTAATAATTAAATTTTATATTATAAAGTTTAATTATTGAATAATTTAAACTTATTCTCACTTAATTTTTAAGTGAACTAATTGTTTTGGAATCATATATATTAATTGAGTCTATCAGAACTGATATGCTATACTAACTGCATTTTATTCTTAGGACCATTTATAATCCTATTCTTAATGATTTTAATGGAAATCACTTCTTTTTTTTTTTCTTTTTTTCTTTTTTTGTTTATTTATTTATTTTTATTATTATTATACTTTAAGTTCTAGGGTACATGTGCATAACGTGCAGGTTTGTTACATATGTATACTTGTGCCATGTTGCTGTGCTGCACCCATCAACTCGTCATTTACATCAGGTATAAATCCTATGCAATCACTCCCCCCCCAAAATCACTTCTTAATTAGTATAGCTTTTAGTATATCTTTTGAACATGTCACCTTTACTTTCTTTTCTTTTCTTTTCTTTTTTTTTTTTTTTTTTGAGAAAGAGTCTCGCTCTGTCGCCCAGGCTGGAGTGCAGTGGCCGGATCTCAGCTCACTGCACGCTCCGCCTCCCGGGTTTACGCCATTCTCCTGCCTCAGCCTCCGAGTAGCTGGGATTACAGGCGCCCGCCACCTCGCCCGGCTAGTTTTTGTTTTTTGTATTTTTAGTAGAGACAGGGTTTCACCGGGTTAGCCAGGATGGTCTCGATCTCCTGACCTTGTGATCCACCCGTCTCGACCTCCCAAAGTGCTGGGATTACAGGCTTGAGCCACCGCGCCCAGCCTCACCTTTACTTTCATTTCTGTTATAGGAAAGTGTCTTGTGTTAAGTACATGCCCGAAGCTAGAAATTTCTCAGTTTAAAAAGTGTATTTTCTATTATGTTTTTTCCAGCATTGTATTTTCCCTGGCTTTGTTCATTCTGCTGTTTCACAAACACTGTGTGTTTTTATGTGGTTATAACAATGATGAGACATTGACTTATGGAATTAACATAGACACATGGAAAGTATTTTATGTTACTGACATAAAAAGAAACCAGTTCTGGGCCATGATTGAGACCGGGAGCTACTGAGGTTCAACAGTTTCTATTCCACAGAGTGCCATTTTGTCCCAAATGATTGATGACATTCTCTTGCCCTATTCTCCACAGATTATAAGAACACTCTTGCAATCTAGAGCTTCCGTAGATACCCGCTTCATTAAGCATGATCCCAAAATGTCATTTAATTTATTTCTTAGATTGAATGTCTCATTAAACTTTGATGAGGCCAGGAGCTACTTTGGGCTGGACTTGTTATGAAGCACTCTTATCTTAAAATTTTGTTCTGTCCCTGTTGGCAAGGGAAATGGACATGACAGTGAAATCAATGCACAGTGCACTTTATCTTTGACAAACTGAAATATTGTTTTGCTAAAATAGGCCCATGGGGTAGGGAGATTAAAATCACACTTAGATCAGCATAAAGAGTGAATATACAAACTTATGCAGTCTTTGGTTTAATTTTATTTTGTTTAAACCCACTTTGCCTCATTTGGACAAACGTAACACATCTACTTAATTAAACAAGATACTGATCTCCCTCAGCCTCATTTGAAAAGAAACATTTTCTTTTTAGTTATAAGAAGTGAATATATATAAGATGAAGTGAGGGCATGAGTAATGTTCTATCAGTTTTTAGTAACAGGTGTGTCTCAATAGTTGTGTTACTCACCTTATGGAACAGGTTGTGTCAAAAGAAGAAAATAAAAACTAATAGTATTTGTATTTTCCCTTTAGTTTCCATTGTAGAATCAGGAGCATAGTCATAGGTTGGTATAGGTGGGAGTTGGAGAAAAGGAGGTGATTCCTTCAGTAGACCAAAGTGAAAACAACATTCCTTGCAAAAAAGGAATTTAGACATTGGCCAGCCCTGGGTCATGCTGGGCATTGGAGTATAATTTTTTGATGCTTCCTTAGGTTTGGAATCACCATCTTACAACTGATTTTTCTCTCGTGGCTCCTGCATCCTGCCATGTTGCCACACTGCACACTTAGAACATGAGTTCCATCCCTGTGTATGCTTCCCTTGATTCCACACCAGAATTTGCCAGCTCTTCTTTGATCTTTCCTGAGTCTTTATACAGCATATTAGAGAGCTGCTCTGCAGTCTAACTTTGAAAATCAGTAGTGTCATCTAGCATATTTTATACTGTTGCCTAAGATGTCTTGAGTTTGCAGGTTCTCACTTTGTTAACTGCCAGTTTGCTACCTAATCAAATTTGCAACTTTGAAGATTGCCCTTGTGTACTGGGTTGATGTCAGAATTTTAGTATTAAAAAGAAAGGACTAAGAAAATAACAAAACAGATACCTATAAATAAAACAATTTGCCTAAAGGATTATCAGCCTACCTCCATGTCTGATAACAGGGTAAGAAAAGAAAATCTGAGACCATTTCAGTATGTATTTTGCTAATATCTTGAGATTCCACCATTCCATGAAATGATACATTTTAGTTCTAAAATCATTAAGAATTATTAATGTTATTTGAGACAATATGGTATGCTCTTCTTTATTGTGCCTTCCATTGAAAATAAAATATCCCTTCAGTGTCTAAAATGTCACTTGAATTAACACTGGGCAATAGCAATAGGAGTAGATAAAACTGTCAGAAAATGACTGGGCAGTGAGACAATTATTGCAGTTTATTTTATCTTTATTTCAGAGCGTGTAAAAGTAAGTAATGATTTCGAGTCTCCATTTTGTGCGTTATTTGAGAAAAAGATACGTTAGAATCTTTTGGTTTGTGTTTTTGGTATAATCATAAGCTGCATGGCTTGCAATGCCTGATTTTGGTTCCACCTTGTTTAAATAGCTTAGTTTATTTTTTAGTATATTAATTTGAATGTAGCCTCAACCAAGATCCTATTCTTAACTTTCTCACTAAAAAACTGTATAGTATTAAATAATGTGAATCCTAGGGTTTTTTTTTTTTTTTTTTTCAAATTGTGGTTACTGAAAGATAAAAGCAGTGTTGGGTGAGTCAGGTCATCCGCGAGATTTAGTCATAGAAGGACCTGATTTTTATTTCTTCCTCTGCAAGTAACCAGTTATGTGATATTAGGCATGTTTATAACTTCTTGAGACATTAGTCTCCTCCCGTAAAATAACTGTAATTGTCAAAATTGTTCTATTTAGGGTGTTGCTAAAATTAAATGAGGCAATCTGCATAAAAACTGTGCTTTTTGCATATTCAGGAATATCTGATTTATCACATTTATGTAGCTTTTAAAATTTGTATATAAGAAGTCATTGGTTAAATAGCTGAAGTTTTGGATATTTTTATCATTATACAATCATTGTTATGGTTTAATTTTGTATACATGCTTTAAAGGAATGGATGATATGTATAGAAAATGCAGTTTCAGTTTGTGGAACTTAGAATTGTTTTTAAAATGTGGAATTCACATGAGGATTTGATAATAGATCAATGTTCTGTTCTCTATAGAAATTACATCATTATAGGGAAAGGAATTGCACTTGTTTTTCTTGTTTGGGCATATGAACTTTAACAAGGCAACCTGAGACTAATTTCTAAGATATGAGATGAAAATGTGTTAAAATAATAGACATATTTCAGACTCTGACTTCAGCTGAAAACATAGATCCCATTTTTATTTCTCCAAACCAGAGGAGGAAAGACTGCTTCTTTCCTGTTTTTTTCCCTTTCTGTGCTATTCATCATAGTCTCTTAAAAATGCTTCTGTTTTCACTTCTTCCCAAGATTAAGAAATGTGTTTTCATTGAAATGTTAAAATATGCACAGCGTGTCACATTTTGGTGTTAATATCATCAAGACAAACAGCTAAGCCAGTTCTTTATTTCCTGTCAAATTGCTATTAGTTACCAAAGCCAACTAAATACTATTATATGTCATGTTTTAGAATTGTGCTTTGCTTTATCAGATACTAAGATGCAGCAAATACTGGTTTGCATCTCTTAGCAATGTTTCCAGAACCATAACTGTATTAAATATTAGTAAAGGGCTGAATGTACTTAAGCAATATACAAATGTACTCTTGATTTACTGTAGAAAAGACTTCTGTTAAAGTGGTTGTATTTTCATTTTTATAGATTCATTAGATAAACAGTTATTAAACATCTATATATCAGACACTTTGAGAGTACAGATAATTCTGTGTAGTACCTGCCATTCAGTATCCTACATGTAGTAAGGGAAACAGAAATCTAAAGAAGTAAATTACCGTACAGCATGTTCACTCATATCAATATTAACCTCAGTGCTATGGAGTACAGTGGACATAGCAACCACCTCTGCCTGTTCAAGTCCAGGAAAGCTTTACTGAGCAGCTTGTTTTGATCTTGATCTTTGAGGATGAGTAGGAAATTGCCCAGTAAAAAAGAAAATGTAAGGGTGGGGAATTGCATGTGCAGAAAATTGGAGTCATGAAAGGATCCATATACTAGGGAGTAGCTAATTATAGGGGCATAAAATCAAATTGCTGCTACTTGATAACTTGAAGAACAGCCTTCTGTTCTGACATTCCATAGATTAAACTTATATAATTGTATAATTTGAAATTGTACAGTTGTATAATTTGTAAATGACATGTTTTCAATGAAAAGTAAGAACAAAAACTTTGTTTTATCTGTGTGTACATGTGTGTATAGTGTTAAAAGTTGTAATGTCAACAGGTCACGGTAACATGCACCTGTACTCCCACCTACTCGGGAGGCTAAGGTAGGAAAACTGCTTGAGCCCAGAAGTTTGAGGCCACAGTGAGCTACAATCGTGACACTGTATTCTAGCCTGGACAAGAGACCTCATCTCTAAAAATTAAAAAAAAAAAAATTAAAAAAAATTGTTATGTCTTCATATTTAAAATTTTCTTAGAAACTTCCTTTAAAAAAAAGAAAATGGGTCCTGGCCAGGCGTGGTGGCTCATGCCCTGTAATCCACTAGCACTTTGGGAGGCCGACGTGGGTGGATCACCTGAGGTCGGGAGTTCGAGACCAGCGTGACCAACATGGAGAAACCCCCATCTCTACTAAAAATACAAAATTAGCTGGGCATGGTGGCACATGCCTATAATCCCAGCTACTCAGGAGGCTGAGGCAGGAAAATTGCTTGAACCTGGGAAGTGGAGGTTGAGGTGAACTGAGATCGCGCCATTGCACTCCAGCCTCGGCAAGAAGAGCGAAACTCCGTCTCAAATTAAAAAAAAAAAAAAAAAAAAACAAAAGATCCTAAATTTTAAAATGACATTATAAACTTGAGTATTGATTTTCTGTTAGAGTTTTTTTCTGACAATAATCGGTACAGTTTAGATAAGAAATGCTTAACTTGGTCAAATTTTAGAAATTCCAGTAATGAAAATGATGCAGTTGGTTTAGTCTCCTATAATCTTGCTTAAGAAAAAAATCCCCTGGTATTCAATTTATATATAGCATGCAATCTAGATGAATAGGTTTAGGTTTTGTTTGGTTTTTAATAACAACATGCATAAAGGAAATATAATGATCTCATCAAATCTGTCTCCATCTGAGAGACAGTAGCCTACTGGTCTGCCTCTCAGGATCCTTCTAATACAGTTTTCTTGGATACTAGGTGGTTTTGTTTCATTGAATCTCAGCAGTTTATTGCTTTAGAGGCTTTTTACTGAGTTAGGTCAACATTCCACATTGAGGAGATTTTTCTTTCTAGTCATGCAAGAATTCAACTCTTATTAACAGTGATATGAATCATTCATGTACACTAAGAAGGAAATAGGTTCCAGTTGTTTCAAAAACTGTTAATTTCTAGTTCTAACCATCGGTAGCTTTGTGAAGTGAATCATATCACTGTGGAAAAGAGAAATGGGAATTAAGTTCTTTGCTCACCATCAGCCATGTCATTATTGAAGATGAAAGCTAAGGAGATAAATCCTCCACTCAGTTTTCTGTCATTTATCCAATAGGCCTTCATATGCCCCTTTAGCCATGAGACTGCAAGGTGGTGTGTGAACCTCCGTACTTTATATTAAAGTCTGTTAGAGAAATAACGAGAGTTTGACTACTTGTTTGGCTTTTGTGCCATTAAGACAGCTGCTACCCTCTGCTGCCTAAGTTAATTACATTCCAGTAGTGGGAAAAAAATGTATTTGCCTATATAGACACTGATGAATATAAACATATCGTTCATACACTTATAGAGAACATACATGTTCTGTTGAAAGCGGGGAAAAATTGTAGTTTATAGCTCACATACTTTAAAATGCTTTGTTTCTAAAGATACAAGTGTGAAATTGATCCAATATGTTCAGCAATCAAATATTGAGATCAAAATTGCTCTACTTCCTTTATTCGTGTGTCCATTAACAACCCTTTCTGATAATGTCAGAGACTTATTCACTGGCCTCAACTGTGGAAAGAATTTTAAACTAACAACCGATGTATCAGTCTAAGGACTGGTAGATTTACTTGAGAAATATTATGTATGGTGTTTCTTCGCTATAAGAAACTATGTATCCTATTATGTAAATACACACTGTTGAGGCCTTTGAGACCTCAATTAATGAATCTTCTGTGGGAAACGTCTTTTAAAATGATGGTGACTGTTGAAGATATTTTTTATACAAAGGAGTTTCATATGGATTATACATAAAATTGTTAACTCATGCTACACATTTTCTTTGTTTTTATTCTTCATTATTTTTGAGACAGTGTCTCTGTCTGTTGCCCAGGCTGGAGTACAGTGGTGTGATCGCAGCTCACTGTAGCCTCAACCTCCTGGGGTCAAGGGATCCTCCCACCTCAGCCTCTCGAGTGGCTAGGACCACAGATGCGCACCACCATGCCTGGCTAATTTTTTTTTTAATTTTTATTTTTTGTAGAAACTGGGTCCCCCTATGTTGCCCAGGCTGGTCTCGAGTTCCTGGGCTCAAGTGATCTTCCCGCCTTGGCCTCCCAACGTGTTGAGATTACAGGCATGAGCCACAGTACTGGGCCATATTTTCTTTAAGAAAGCAGTATATTTTTGTTAAGAGAAGAAGAGGGTATATAGGAAAGAAGAATCAGGATGTAACATTTGTATGATCCTGACAGGAGAATTATATGATATAGGTAAAATATACCCACCTATTAAGCCCCATCTCAAATGCTGACTCTTCATTGGCAGTACTCCTAGTGTGGGCAACATTATTTTCTTTTGAAATGTCAAATACTTTTATTGTAATTCTGCTGTGACACTTAAGATTTTCCGCCTTGAACTATGTGTTTACTTGCCTTGTCTCAACTACTGTATTAGAGTCTAATTTCAGGAAGGAAGAACATGGAGAGATATAGGACAGAAACTTCTGCCGTACCTAACATAGTATTTCTGTCACATAGTAAACACTTAATAACTATGTATGGAATTGAATTTAATAATATTAATTGGTTTAACATGAAAAAATTATGCTATAGTGTGAGTTAAAGAAGCTAAGAAGGACAGAAATAAAATAGAAGGAGAAATATATTTGATTCAGATCTTCCAAGTTGCAATAAAAAGAGCTGGAATTATGCCCATCACCATTACCTTCCCTGTGCCACTCTTTTGTTTATCAGTACAGAGGGTCAAGGCCACATTTCAAACTACGGGACTGTTGTGTCCCACTTCAAACTCATCTGGTTTCCTTGGGCCAAATGGGAAAGGTTGGTAGTTTAACTCACTGTCATACAAACTCCAACCCCTACTTAATTCCATTGGTCCCCTGCTTTGGAAGCTTACCTGCTGCAGTAAGAAAGGAAAAACTATGCCTCTGTTCCCCAGTTTTTTGGAGATACTTAACCTGCCACCCTCATGATCACATTCTAAAGCTGTTCTGCTGGCAGTCCTCATGTTCTGCTCTGCATCTGCCAGCTCCATCACTCCCATTACACTCCCCCATGTTTCAGAAAGCCACTATTCTGTCCATGCCCTGAGCGAAGGAGATTCTTTTTCCCATCATTTTATTCTTTCCCCAAATAATCAAATATTTCCTCACAATTTCACGTAGGTGTTCATTCATACATTTTAGAAATTTAAAGGCCGGGCGGGGTGCGATGGTGGCTCACGCCTGTAATCCCAACACTTTGGGAGGCTGAGGCGGGCGAATCACAAGGTCAGGAGATCAAGACCGGTGAAACCCCGTCTCTACTAAAAATACAAATAATTAGCTGGGCGTGGTGGCCATCGCCTGTAGTCCCAGGAGGGAGTAGTCTCGGGAGGCTGAGGCAGGAGAATGGTGTGAACCCAGGAGGCGGAGCTTGCAGTGAGCAGAGATCGCACCACTGCACTCCAGCCTGGGCAACAGTGTGAGACTCTGTGTCCAAAAAAACAAAAAAAGAAAAAAGAAAGAAAGAAATTTAAAGGCCGAGCTGGTGGCTCTCGCCTCTAATCCCAGCACTTTGGGAGGCCAAAGCAAGTGGATCCCGAGGTCAAGAGTTCAAGACCAGCCTGACCAATATGGTGAAACCCTGTCTCTATGAAAAATACAAAAATTAGCTGGACGTGGTGGTGAGAGCCTGTAGTCCCAGCTACTTGGGAGGCTGAGGCAGAAGAATCACCTTGAACCCGGGAGGCAGAGGTTGCAGTGAGCCGAGATCGCGCCACTGCACTCCAGCCTGGGCAACAGAGCGAGATGCCGTCTCACAAAAAAAAAAAAAAAAAAAAAAAAAAAAAAAAAAAAGAGAAAGAGAAAAAAATTAGCAATACAAAGAAGAGAACTCCTGATTTCTCTTGTGAAAAATTAGGACATGCTTTTCTTTTCTTTTTCTTTTCTTTTCTTTTTTTTTTCAAGACAGAGTCTCCCTCTGTCGCCCAGGCTGGAGTGCAATGGAGCAATCTCAGCTCACTGCAACCTCCCCCTCCCAGATTCAAGCGATTCTCCTGCCTTAACCTCCCAGGTAGCTGAGATTACAGGCACCCACCACCACGCACGGCTAATATTTGTATTTTTAGTAGAGACAGGGTTTCACCATGTTGACCAGACTGGTCCTGAACTCCTGACCTCAAGTGATCCGCCTGCCTCGGCCTCCCAAAGTGCTGTGAATACAGGCATGAGCCACCGCGCCCGGCCAGACATGCTTTTCATGTGAGATGACATTTGAGCTGGTTTTGGAAAGTAACACTATAAAATGCACATGTAATAAACACACATGTAATAAGTTATTAGAATAATCTTAGTTGTTGCTGAGAAATCTTAATTATATGCATTTTATTCCACTGACTTTTATTAAATTTAGCATCTTGATCTAGTAGGAAAAATCAAATATTGCCTGCTAATACAAGAAAAAGAAAATCAAACCGAATACAGTTGTCCTTCTGTATCCTTGGAGGAACTGGTTCTATAACCGCTGGAGATACCGAAATTTGCAGATGCTCAAGTCCTGATATAAAATGGCCTAATATTTGCATACAATCTAAGCATATCCTCCTGTATACTTTCGGCATCTGTAGGTTACGTATAATACCTAATACAATGTAAATGCTATGTAAGTAGTTGTTATACTATAGTGAGGTTTTATGTATTATTTTTTATTGTTTTGTTATTTTTATTGATTTTCTAAAATATTTTTGATCTGCAGTTGTTTCAATCCATGGATATGGAACCCATGGATACAAAGGCCTGATTGTATATATTCTAACAATGAATTTTCTTATCTATGAGATACTATAACTCACACTTGAAACAATAAGTTACCGGGTGCGGTGGCTCACGCCTGTAATCCGAGAACTGTGGGAGGCCGAGGCGGGTGGATCACGAGGTCGGGAGATCGAGACCATCCTGGCTAACACAGTGAAACCCCGTCTCTACTAAAAATACAAAAACATTAGCCGGGAGTGGTGGCAGGCACCTGTAGTCCCAGCTACTCAGGAGGCTGAAGCAAGAGAATGGTGTGAACCCGGGAGGTGGAGCTTGCAGTGAGCTAAGATCACGCCACTGCACTCCAGCCTGGGTGACAGAGCGAGACTCCATCTCAAAACAAAACAAAAAAAACCAATGAGTTATTTGGGCCCTTACAAATACAGACCTCTCAGACCTCTGGTAGAGAGTCTTTAGAGAAATTATTAAACCTTCATATAATTTGTTGAGTGTACCATTGAATATGTTTTGTGTGTATGAAATTAGCAGAGTAGCATAGGCTATGTTGTGGATGAAAAATGTTTTATGTGCTTAGGAGGTTCCTCTGAAAGCAAATCATGGAGAAAGGAATATAATTATTTCAAGAGAAAAATTTTAAAACTCTGCTATATTTTAATATTTTAGTGATTATATGTTATTTCATGAGCATACATACACTTACTATTTTTCTTTTTTATTTCTTTTCACAAGATTGAGAAAATGAAGCAACACTTAACTATTTTTCTTATAGGGATAATATGGGAAAATTAAATGTAAATTGCTGACTCTGGAGTGGGATTATTTTTGTTGTTGTTTCAGGGAAAATATAAATAAAAGTGAATAGATGTTATTTTATACTTGAGAAAGTTTGAAAAGTAAAGATAAAAAAGGAAAATTATACCTCTATCCATTAAGTTTTATAAATGCTATATTGTTGTCATGTTTTCAGAAAATCATATTTTAAAGCCATATCTTTATTCTTAGGAATTCTCAAGTAAAATTATTATAAAATTCATTGAATAAATATGATTAAATACACTAGCTTCACATGTTCCTTTCTTCAGGACTATCAATAATAAAATAAATGGAAGTATAGCGCTGAAGAGAAACTACCCTGGCAAAAGTATATGCTTACCCATAGTTGTAGCTTTATTGTTTCCCCAAGATAGACTTTTCATATTTCTGCACCATCATTTTTCATCTTACTCACCAAATGCATATCTTTTATAGATGTCAGAATGATTAGATATACCGTCTGCAAAATACTCATCGTTGAGAATTATAGACCACTTAGAAGATTGGCAAGGACAAGTTAAAACTGAAAATAGGCAGCTCAACAGGCATACAAAATCATAGCAGTGATTCCATAAATTCTCAGAGATATGTCCCTTTCATGATAGGAATGGGGGGATAGTTTATATTTTGAGATTCTTTGCAGAATAAACACTGGGAGCAGAAAATTACACCTATATTTATTGCCAAGCTGCATTTGTTATGCAATGTATTTTCCTCCTCCCTAGATGTACCCCACCTTCTGTCAAAATATTATTTCCTTGGCTATTCTTTTTTGCATGTAGTTCAGTTCAGGCCTGACTCCTAGGATTCTGTGGTTTTTTTTTTTTTTTTTTTTAAACTTCCCACCCAGGGAAGTGAAAGTTCTGTTTAAAAATTCCTGAATGCATATAAGTTTCATTCTGACAAGCCCACTTTTTCAGTATGATTTTATCATACTGAAAGTTTTAGTTTTAGAAAAAAAAAAAAAAAGAAATCTCAGATGACCTTTAATGTCATAACTGAACTTGGGTTTTGAGGAGAGCAAAGAGAACAACAATTTGAAGATGTGGGCTTACTAGTAAACACTTCTGTTCCACCATCTGCTCCCCACCCCCCCATCGCAGATTACAGTGGAATGAGATACCAGGGTGGGGCCAGAGAGGCCATGGTACAATGGGGATGAGGTGAGAACAGGGAAAGTGATGTGGGAGCAGATGGTAGCTGGTAAAAGAGGCACTCCATGGCACTGTTGGCATGGTTACAGAGAAGTAGATGTCCTAACATGGTGTGCCAATTTTGGGATGTTTCAAACTCTACTTTGTAACTTGTGGCCTCAAACTAAACTCATTGGCTGTCTAGAGCTTCCCCTGTGAAAAACAGTTCCTATAAAAGCATTATTTTCCTTATATTGTCTAATGGCTGCTTAAAATATATTCGTGTGTGTGTGTATTGTAATTAATCTATGGAAATGTAAAAATAAAGTATTTACTCTCTTTGGTCTCCAGGTGAATAATAATTACTACTTACAACAACCCTGATAATAATATATATGTAATAATGAAACAGTTTTGCTGTACCATCTATTTGTATAACAGGAGCAAATATCGTTAAAAACAGTTCAGTGGATTTTTGTTGTTGTTGTTGTTGTTTTACATTCGGTTTATAAAACTCATATGAGCATTTGCCTGTCTCATCTTTAGACGAATTTTTGTTTTCCATTAAAAAAAAAAAAACTGAAATGGCCTAATTTAAGTTGAACTAGGTCATTGACTAAAGTCTTATTTTTGTCTAAAAATGCATCCATTGCAAATGTTACTGCCATTTCTAGTGTATAAAGTGTCCTTAGAGGATATGCATAGTGAGTTGATTTGAAGTTTGCGACCATATGGCATGGTTGAAGCAAAAATGTATTGTGTTAGATCAAACCATGTGTAATTGCTGATACTACACCATTTTAAAAAATATAAAATAGCATTTTCTTGTGGTTCAACCTGATATATACATTTTTAAATTCCTTATTCTGAATTTGTAAAAATAAATAATAACTTATAAAATGTGTATGTATATTTGGTCTTGCAGCTAAATAAAGATTATGTATAATTTTCCAAACCTTCGGAGGGTCCAGCTTAATTTAAAATACTATTTGCACAAATGTTGAGGCTTGTCTCTGTAGAAGCTCTGAGAGCATTTGTTTAATTTATTAACCCAAGTTTCTCTTGCTAATACATTTACTCAGAAGTAACTCTGCTGTACATAAAAATAGTTGATTCAATAGAGAAGTAGCTAAACAATTTTTTTGTTGTTGTTAAGTAAAGGGATTAATTCATGTTAGTCACTGGAATGTCTTGCTTAAAATTTCCTCCAAAATTTTTTGTTCAAGTTTTCATTACACTTTTCCCATAATTTAACAAAAATGATTTTGCTCCTTCTTTTTTTTTTTTTTTTCCTGAAACTGTTTTTAGAATGGAATTAACTGATTCTATAAAGTACACAAATGATTGGTAT